>NC_064645.1:486694268-487319268 GCF_023864345.2 Schistocerca serialis cubense | reverse complement strand
TTTGCCAAAGTTGGATGGGGACGGACATGCGAAGAGCATGTCGCCGCTCACGTATTGCGTCACGGCATGCCTCGTTCCACCAAGGAACTGGGGGGCGCCGGGGCAATTCGGAGGTGCGTGGTATTGAACGTTCCGCAGCTGTGAGAATAACGTCGGTAATATGTGTGACCTCATCGTCGACGCTGGGAAAGCGACGGTCATCGAATGTCGCTAGAGACGAAAAAAGTGTCCAATCGGCTTGGGCAAACTTCCAGCGTCGCGAGCGCATATATGGCAGTTGAGGCTGCAGTCTAAGAACACATGGAAAGTGGTCACTCAAGTGTGTATCATCAAGGGCAAACCATTCGAAGCGCCGAGCTAGCGGAACAGTACCGACCGCAAGGTCCAAATGAGATAAATTTGTCGTGGAGGCAGACAAAAATGTGGGGGCCCCAGTGTTGAGGCAGACTAGATCCGCTTGGTGGAAGACGTCTAGCAATAGGGAGCCACGTGGACAAGGATGTGGAGATCCCCAAAGCGGGTGGTGGGCATTGAAGTCCCCAACCAGCAAATAGGGGGGTGGAAGCTGACCAAGAAGATGAAGGAGATCAGCTCGTGCCATTGGTGTGGACGATGGAATGTATACCGTACAAAGAGAGAACGTGTATCCAGAAAGGGAAAGACGGACGGCGACAGCTTGGAAGGAACTGTTTAAGGGGATTTGGTGATAATGGAGAGTATCGTGGAGCAGAATCATGAGTCCTCCATGGGCTGGAGTGCCTTCAACAGAGGGGAGGTCATATCGGATGGACTGAAAATGAGGGAGAACAAAGCGGTCATGGGGACGCAGCTTTGTTTCCTGAACACAGAAGATGGCCGGCGAGTAGGATCGTAAGAGGATCGACAATTCATCCCGATTGGCTCGAATGCCGCGGATATTCCAGTGGATAATGGACATAGGGTGAACAGAAAATGGAGGAACGTGACCAAGGGTGCTGTCAACTCAACGACTGCTCAGAGCTTGCGACCGACAGCATGGAATGGCATTCAGTCGAAGGCAGAAGATCCTGATCCATAGGTTGGTCAGGAGCAGCTCCAGCCACCAACGATCGGCCAGTTGACCGGCCACCAGCAGTGCGCCCCGGCGACACAGAAGACGGCCGAGGGCGATTTCCGCCAGGTGGTGCTGTAGATGGGACACGCCTTGGCGGAGAAGGAGAGGAACTGTGTTTCTTCGTAGCCTTCTTGGAAGTATGATGTTTAGATGAAGGAGGAACCGATGGTTGTGAAGTTGCAGTACGTAAAAACTCTTCACGAGAATGCTCTTTTTTCGAAGACTTGGCGTCTGACTTTTGGGCTCGAGATTTAGCAGAACCCGACGAAGGGTGAGCCATAGAGTGGGCAGGCGAAAGTGGTGAGGTTGAACGGGCGATCTTTGCGCTGGCCGATCTGACGACCGTGGTACTAAAGGTGAGGTCGCAAGTCTGCGTGGCCGCCTCCTTTGTTGGCCGAGGAGAAGCAAGGACAGAGCTGTATTTTCCTTTCTGAGGCACAGTGGGCTGTCGACTGGCGAGTAACTTTCGAGCAGCAAAGGTCGACACCTTTTCCTTCACTCTTATTTCCTGGATAAGTTTTTCGTCCTTAAAAACGGGGCAATCTCGAGAGGAAGCAGCGTGGTCACCCATACAGTTGATGCAGCGAGGGGATGGAGGTGGACAAGCACCCTCATGGGCATCCTTGCCACACGTAACACATTTGGCCGGATTGGAACAGGACTGGCTGGTGTGATTGAACCGCTGACATCGATAGCAACGCGTAGGGTTTGGGACATAAGGGCGAACGGAAATTATCTCATAGCCTGCTTTGATTTTTGATGGGAGTTGAACTTTGTCAAATGTCAAGAAGACAGTGCGGGTTGGAATGATGTTCGAGTCAACCCTTTTCATAACACGATGAACGGCTGTGACGCCCTGGTCAGACAGGTAGTGCTGAATTTCTTCGTCAGACAATCCATCGAGGGAGCGTGTATAAACGACTCCACGCGAGGAATTTAAGGTACGGTGCGGTTCCACCCGGACAGGGAAGGTGTGGAGCAGAGAAGTACGCAGCAATTTTTGAGCCTGGAGGGCACTGTGTGTTTCCAACAACAGGGTGCCATTCCGTAATCTGGAACAAGACTTTACAGGACCCGCAATTGCATCGACACCTTTCTGAACAATGAAAGGGTTGACCGTGGAAAAGTCGTGACCTTCGTCAGACCGAGAAACAACAAGGAACTGTGGCAACGATGGAAGAACCGTCTGTGGCTGAGACTCAGTGAACTTACGTTTGTGAGCAGACATAGTGGAAGGTGAGGAAACCATTGCGGAAGAATCCCCCATGATTACCGGCGTCTCCGATGGCGCGCTGCTCCCTTGTGGAGGCCCTCACCGAGGGCACACCCGCCTTAGGTGATTGTTCACACCTCAGGTCGCACCTCCCGACAAACGGACGGAGGGACCAATCGGCACTTTCGGAAGGTATCAGCTCGGGTAATCACCCCTCCCTGGGCCTGGCCGTTACCAGGGGGTACGTACGTGTCCTACCTGTCTACCCGGGGCGGGGAATTACGCGTTACCCCGTCACCGGCTACGCATGGAAGTGCGTGGGTCGGCCTTCAGACACGCACAGGGAGGAAGAAAGAGACAGGGAAAGGAAAGAAGAGAGGTCTCAAACGCCGCAGCGGAGAAAAGGGTAAAGAGAAGAGGTAAAGAGAAGAGGTAAGGAAAAGAGAAGGACGAAGAAAGATGAAGACAGACAAGCAAGGAAGGAAGGCGAAGAGTGCGGTACATTTACAAGCGTCCGTCTCCGGACGTAGGCACAAACCATACTCCCCAGAGGGGGAGAAAGGGACGGAAAGAGCCAGAGGTGAGGGGGGGGGGGGGGGGGGCAAAGATGGGGGATGGGGAAGGATACGGAAAGGGAAGGTATGCAGCCCGGAAAGGAAGGAAGGCCACATTAGCTCGGGGTCCCGTGCTCGCTACACACGTATCCACAAAAGAGTTGTGGATCCCCTGGGGGGAGCATCTGTAGTGACAAGCAGTCCCTCTCAAAGTATACCAACGGTATCACTGAGTCCTTAACAGACTGTAATTACGCTCCAAACCTTGTACTGAAACAGGTCCCCATGCCTTATCTCTCTAGTAACCCACAACCTCTCAAAGTCCCACCAAGCGGCCACAGATGAGCATTCCCTCTGTGACTCAATACCACCCAGGACTGGACTGCTGGATCAACTGAATCTCATTCTCTGACAGGGTTTCAACTACTCTTGTCGTGCCCTGAAATGAGAAATGTCCTACCCACTCTCCTTCCCATCCCTCCTACAGAGGTATTCCGCTGCCCACCAAACTTGCACAAATCTGCCATCCCTACACTACCTCTGCTCCAAACACCTTGCTTCATGGCTCATATCTCTGAAATAAACCTAGATGCGAGACCTGTCCCATACATCCTTCCACCACCATCTACTCCAGTTCAGTTACAAACATTACCTATCCCATCAAACGCAAGACTACCTGTGAAACCAGTCATATGAGCTACAAGCTAAGCTGCAACCACTGCAATGCATTCCACCAACAAGCTGCCTGTCCACATGAATGGCCACCAACAAACTATTCATTTCAGTGACGGCTTCACAGGCTGTGCCACGTGGACCCTTGCCACCAGCACCACCTTTTCTGAACTCTGAGGGCGGGAACTTGCCCTGCAATATCTCCTATGTTCCCATAACCCTTCTAGCCTCAACCTTCGCTTATCATTGTCCTTACCCATCTATTCCCTTTCCTGTTCCCATTCCAGCACTACACAGCTCTGTATTCCACCAGTACATCCTCAGTCTTTGTACTTTCTCATTTTCCGCTCCCTGTCACCCTCGATCTAACATCCCAACTACACCTGGCTGCCTTACCTTCTCTCCACCTGATCCCTGTACCCTCCCACAAGCAGCACTTAATGTCCCCCACACCTATTGTGCTATCCCTCCCCCTCCCAACCCCACACTCCTCCTTATCCCCATCACCTGACTGCCTCTCCGATTATGCGCTGCTGTTCGCAGTCTGGCTTCAGCTGCCAGAGACTGTGTTTGTGTGTGTGTGTGTGTGTGTGTGTGTGTGTGTGTGTGTGTGTGTATATTGTGTGTTTTCAAAGAAGACCTTGTTGGAGGAAAGCTCACTTTCCGACAGTCTTTTTGTTGTGCTTATCTACAAATCAGCATCTCTGATATATGGTGAATAGCACCTATTCTTTCCATGACATTGTTACATTCCATTCTGAATTTTCCACTGTCTGAAGAAGAATATATGTTTCACATAGGTATTCATTTATTACTGCACTGCTGCAATTGGTTTTTGGTATGAGGTGAATGTGACTGCTTTGATAATAAAAAGTAAAGATAGACTCTATAACATAGCAGCAATGAATAAATCTCTATTGGAGAGTCATTAACAAGTGTTTATGGGAAGGTGGAGATTACTTGGACGAGCATGCAGGAATGTTGTTACTAATAAATGGTTGAATACAGGAGGAATAACATGAGAGAAAGCTTATTATTAGATGGTTTAAGAATGCGAGATATGGCATTGCAAGAAGTGTAGGTACAAAAGGTATAAGGAAACATACATTTAGAATAACTCGGTAAAGTCGATATGTTACAGAAAAAGTCCGTCATTGGGATGCACACTATCCAGTCACATTAATGTGACTCCTGTCAAAAGCTTGCATAACCACGTAATGCAGTGTGGAGCACTGCAAGATGTGCAGGAAGAAAGTTGATGAGGTTCTGGAGGGTACTGACAGGGATGTGGAGCCATGGGGATTCCTGTGGTGTGGACAGGTGCACAAGGTCTCTAGCTTGAGTATCCAAGGCACAGACAGCCTGATCAATGTGGTCCCACAGATTTTTGATTTGGTTTAAACACAGAAAGTTTGGTGGCCAGGGGAGTATGATATAGTCATCCTGTAGTCTTTAAATCATGAACATACACTGCGAGCTGTGTGAGATGTTGCATTGTGTTGCTGGTAAATGCCATTATGCTGAGGGCATATAGGGGTGAACACGGTCCTCGTATCTTCACTTAAAACTTCCGGGCTGATAGGCCGTGGTTGAAGTATAAAACTCTCTCCTGACGTTTCGTCTCTGACTGCGGGAGACATCCTCGGAGGTAAAGCGGCGAACTGCGAAGAGAACTCGAGGAAGCGCTGATTATATAGGCAGTACAGAGGGCGCCACTGTCGATCACATGGCGTCGGCTATGAGATTGTCTCTGGTAATGCCAACATTCTCAATTGAAAGTAATCGATCGTCACGCTTGCGGTGCAACGCTGACATCCAAATTTTATCCAGTTTGACACCTTCATCTTTCCTGTTAAAATTATTACGATGTTTATCAAGCTCGATAGCCTCTCTATACAAGCGTGCATAATAATGCGAGGTTTTTGATTGACGCTCGTCTCGCTGAATTTTATTTCGTGATCACCTTCCTGGTAAACACGTTTCACTACAGCCGATTTATCTGTGTGACCCAGGCGGCAATTCCTCTTATCTTCGACAAGACGGGTGTTCACACTTCTCTTTGTGGTACTGATGTAAACCTGTCCACAACTACAAGGAATTTTATATACCCCCGGTGTAACCAAAGGATGCTGTGCATCTTTTGCTGACCTTAAAAATTCTTTTATTTTCCTAGTAGGTCTGAAAATAGTTTCCACCCCATACTTGCCTAAAACTTTCCCAATGCGATCTGTGACCTTGCTAATTAACGGAAGAAAAACTTTGCCCACGGACGACTGTTGTTCGTCGTTACTCCTGATTCTCGGCCTAGAGCGAAGTGCTCGATCTATATCCTTGCTAGAATAGCCATTCTTCACGAAAGTTGAGTGTAGATGTTCAGTCTCATCTTTTGAATAAACAGGTTCACAAAGTTTGTGTGCCCTGTCTACCAAAGTTTTCATTACACCTCTTTTTTATCTAGGGTGGTGGTTTGAATCTTTGTGTAGATAACGTTATCTACACAAAGAAGTTTTAAGTGAAGACAATACCGGCCGTGAAAGTTTACATTGTATGATGGTCCTCATATATTTGCATATTTGTCTTGATCCACTGCACCTTCAAGTATGATGAGATCACCCAGGTAATGCCACGAAAACACTTCCCAGGCCAAAATGTTTCCTCCTACAGCCTGGACTCTTCCAACAATTGCTGCAGGGTGTTTGCTTAGCCATCTGTCTCATAAGGTATAAAAAGTGATTCATCTGAAAAGGGCACCAGTTGCCACTCAGTGGATGTCCAGTTACGGTACTGGCAAGCAAATTCCACCCTTCGTTGACTGTGAAGAGCAGTCAGCTCACTGAATGGTCACTGAGTACTGTTGATAGCCTTTTTGTTCATCTGGGTGGTCAGATGCTCAACAGCTGCACATCTATTCACCTGTATGCTGCTGTGTTCACTCCTCTCATCTGTGGCCTCAGCACTGGTTTTCGATAGTGCCATTTTGCCATATACAGTATGCTTTAACCATGGCAACATGTGAAAAATTTACAAACTCAGCTGTTTCACAAATGCTTCTATCCTTTTCCCGAAAGCTAGTGATCACGCCCTTTTGGACATCAGATAAATCGCTCCATTTCCACATTATGGTAATGACTTCACTGTTTTCCGGCATCCCCCTGGCATACTTTGTGTATCTTCAACCACCAGTATTGCAACCTTTCTCTGAGTGGTTATTGCACACTGATGCTGAACATGGTGGTGGTCACATGTGACTGGACTGTGTATAAGGATAGGGGTCAGAGGCTCTGCATACTGTTAAAGATTTAAGATGGGGTGTTCCCAATTTCATGAAGGTATTGAAGAGGAGAAGGATAGCTGAACCCGTGGAAGTGATGGTCTAATCCTTGGTCAGGTGAATCCACTGACAGAATGACCTGAACCATTTTGCGTAGACAGTTAAACAAAGGGACACTCTCATCAAAAAAATATAGCAAGGTACGTACACAGCACCTGCCCATATGAGAAAGTGGGAGCGTAGCTCTTACAAGAGGAGGATCTACGGTGAGTGTTACTCGCACTGTTCAAGTAGTCTCCAAAATAGTTAAAGGATAATAGACTTATCTGAGCATTGATTATTCTATGCATTTATGTTTCTGCACATTTTTGACTTCCCACAGGTATGACATTTGAAACTGCAGAGAGTGGTGTAAACTAAAATGCCAGCATGTAACTCCTTGTGCTAAACATGGACCTAGACATTTTTTGTCTTAATAAATTTGTGAAACTTATGCTGTAGTGATAAGTGATTTAAAAGCAAGGTAAACGCAGTTACCTTTGAGTAAACATAAAGTAATAATCATATGGCCTGATCAAACAGTGCAGATATCTCTCATTTTCTTATCTAAGAAAAGGAAACAATGTATATATAAAATGGATGGATGATGGTATAAAAGGAAATCCCATACAAATAGAGCAAAAATGTGAATGTCATTTACTAGATTACAGAATTATTGAACAATGCTATGACTGAACAGGCATACACCAGTATTTTAAATGAAGCATAACTATTTTTTGTCCAAGCAAGCTGAAATAAGTCATTGATATTTTTCATAAATAAAAATCTGTGCTGTCATAAGGAAATTTAAGTGCAGATAGTAAAGATAATTTAATGACAATGGAACCTCTTGTTATTTAGTCAATAAATTTTAATGGTATGCAATGTTGTGACCAGTCAAGTTAAGTTGGGTTACATGACATCTTTCAACTCAGTAGGGGCATATTTGGTGTAACATGGTGATTGTGTGGAATAACATGATCCACTTAGGCCCACTAAAGATGTTCGTGGAAACCTGAAACGTTGTTTAGGTAATTGTTGAGTATGGGACATCCCACTGTATATGCTCTGATCTGCTGTATTTGCAGATTGATGCAAAAGAAGTCAGCCCAGAATACTGATGCAGTGTGATGATGTATGCACGTCTCCACCTGCTACAGAGGCTCACTTATGTTTTGGCATTGCAGCTTGGCTGTGCCTAGGAAGTCATGGAGAAAAGAGTGCTGGCAATAAAGTAAATGCGAGGGGAAAAAAAAGAAGAATAAATGAGAAACACTATTCTTTTCTTGGGCTCCCTCGAATATCAAAGCAGTACAGTAATACCTCTACTGTGAGCTACAAATTTATGAGATCTGTATTACCAATGGCTGTAAAACTGATGGTACAGTGGAGACATTGCAATTACAATACAGAAGAGGTGTTGCAAAACTGTTTACATAATTTAGTACTTTGAATAGATTACAACTCTCTTTCAGCACCCGCATGACCGTAAAAAGTGAAGTAGTCACGCGACTTGGTCTAGTGGCACTGTAAAGCAGGTCCACTACACAAATTAACCTCAAGAACAGCAACCTGAAAATATTTCAAAGGTAAAAGCCGGTACACTTATCCACCGAGTGGCAGATAGAACATGGAGTGGAACACATCATAATCCCAAACTACCCACTTGTGACATTCCAAAGGACAGTATAAAATTGTATAGTTGGAAGTGCCTGTAACAGCTTACAAAGCTGGTTATGTCTGAAGAACATTATTCTGAGGAAGATATTCATGGATTTTATTTTAAGAAATTGGTTGTTCTTGTCAGTATTGAGATTCCACTTACAGCTCTCTCTGCTTAGAATTCTCTGATCATTAAGTCCACGCTCAGTATATAATAGCTGAGACTCTCTCTCTCTCTCTCTCTCTCTCTCTCTCTCTCTCTCTCTCTCTCTCCTCTCTCTCTCTCCTACTACATGCTTCCCAAAGTCCATAAACCCAACCACCCAGGATGCCCCACTGTGACTGGTTTCTGTAGCCCCCACAGAGAATCTCTGCTCTCGTGGACAAACACCTTCAGCCTGTTACCCGCCACCTACCCTCCTACATAAAAAGACATCAACTATTTCCTCCACTGACTCTTCACAGTTCCTGCTCTTCCCTATCAATGCCACCTTCCTCTACTCTATCATCCTCAATGCTCATGGCCTTTTCACTACCTTTCCCAACATTCAGCTAATTCCAAGCCTACAACCTTCTTCCTGGTCACTATAACCAAATACAGCTTCAGCCCCGATTACTTCTCCTTTAAAGGCATCGCCTACAAACAAATCTGTGGTACAGCAACGAGCACTTGCAAGGCACCATCCTTTGGCAACTTATTCATGGGTCATTTAGAGTAATCTTTCCTAACCACCTAGAATCCCAGAACCCTCATGGTTCAGATTCATTGATGATATTTTCCTAATCTGGAATGAGGCTGATGGCACCCTGTTAACATTCCTCCGGAACCTCGACACTTTCTTCCCTATTTGCTTCACCTGGTCCTCATAAAAAAAACAAGAGGCCACCTTCCATGATGGTCACCTCCATCTCTTAAGATGGCTACATCAGTACCTCCATCTATATCAAATCTACCAACTACCAGCAATGCTTCCACTTCAACGGCTGCCACACATATCTTACCAAGATGTCCATCCAATACAGCCTAACCACCCATGGCCACTGCATCTGTAGTGACAAGTAGTCCCTCTCAAAGTATACCAAGGCTATCATGGAGTCATTTACAGACTGTACTTCCACTCCAAACCTTGTACAGAAACAGGCCACCCATGCCCTGTCTCTCCAGTAACCAATGATGTCCCAAAGTCCCAACATCTGGCCACAGAGGAGGGACTGTAGCAACTGTGTCACATTCTTTGCCAGGGTTTCAAGTACTCTTGTCGTGCCCTGAAGTGAGGAATGTTCTACCCACTGTCATTTCCTCCCCTACCGCAGCAGTATTCCACCGCCCACTGAACCTACACAATATCCTTGTCCATCCCTACTCAACCCTTGCTCCGAACCCTTTGCCTCATGGTTCATATCCCTGTAATAGACCTAGTTCCAGAGATTTGAAAACAAAATTATTATTGAAATTTGCCCAGTCAAACCTACATAGTGTGTGAGAAGTGGGCCAATGAAGATACAAGTAACAGACGAAAGCAGTGTGGGACTCACCATAGAGCAGCAACATACATAGCTCTGTCGTGAAGTCCAGATAATTCAGAATTAAAACACTATATGGTAGCAGCATTCAGAGACCCTTCCTTGTGTCGTCTACATGATTAACAATGGGGCAGGAAGTGCAATGTCAACAATGAATTTCTACGCACAGTAGGAGCAAGAATCAGATGCCGTCCAGTGTTTTAACATGTTTCCAGGAATCTTTTTTCTGTGTAGCAGTTTTTCTAGTTGTTCTAACAGATCAAGCTTTTTTCTGCTGTTTTCTTTGCAGTTAAACTTGTGTACGTAATGCAGTGCATGTCTGTTCAGGAATACACAGTTAGCAGCTGTGGACTGATAAGTGGTTGAGCCTGAAAGCATCAGTGTACAATCTGAAGTGTGAATAGAAAGTTCTTCCTGTATAGTGCAGAACAACTGTTGCACTGTAATTTTTATATTCCATAACGTTTTGTTAAGGCAGTCTTTATGATTACCGTGTGAGACCACCTGAAGGCTCACTTCAGGCTTGGGCCATTCATGCATTTTTTCTTTATGGCAAAAAGGACTGTCACTACAGGAAATTGTCTCTCAAATTGTAGTACATCACGGTAATGCCATTCAAACATCAAACCAGTATCGTGAGACACAAAACACTGAAGATTTGCCTTCTAGTGATTGTTCACAGTCATCAAAACTAGTTGGGATTACATTCCCTACAAATTAATAGCTTGTAGGTATCACAAAGAGAATGTAATAGAACTGTGTGCTACCTTTCTGGAGGCAACTGAGAGGTCCGTGTTGAACCAGACAGCACACAATCATTTTTGCATGAGCAAATAGCCTCGAGGCATCCATTACAAATAACAGTACATACCCTCAGCATCACAGTGCAAGAAAATATCTGAAATGTAACCGGGATCAATGACAATGTGTTCTCTTCACTAACGAATGCACAATTTGAGTGATGTCGTGTGGGGTCTTGACTTTGGGGTCAGCCAGTGACCAATGCACATCTGAAGTGTGCACCCTACACATTAAGGAGGGAACTGGACAGGTATCACAAATGTTGGATGTCTTTCATCAATATCTGAAGTAACATAGGGGATTTGGTGCACTACGAGATATTATTACTCAATACTGAACTGTTAACTTAACTATCAGTTTGCTGTGATAAAATCAAACAAAATGATAAATATTTTATACAGAAATGTATTTACAGCAGGCAAAAGTTCTGCTCTGACTCAGTTACAAAACATCATCAACCATCATTTCTCATTTACACATTCAAAACTATTGCTATTCACTATATGGACCAAAATATTTGGCTCCTGGTCAGCATTTAAAACAGTATAGCATATCCAGTTCCTCAGATCCTGAACTCATTCTGAAAAAGAAGAAATTGAAGCTGTAGTTAATGTAACATACTTCTGCACAAATTATTCACATTGGTGCTCTATGGTAAGAATATTCTAGGATAGAAACACCCAATAGTAAATGAAAAATGAAGGCACATAACCATTCACTTGCACAATGAGTGATAGCTAGCAAAAAGGCACATCTGAAAGGTCAGGAAATCACACTAGCTCTGATCTTCCTAATATCAGTAGATCAACAGAAAACTAGTACAGTTCCCGACCTTTTAACTGCACTAGTATTCAGTATAAGTAACTGTTTGCCTACTGCTATTTTTATAATTTATATTTGTTTTAACTTACCGGACAAAATCTTTCAGCATGTCAGATGATGACATTGGATGGTTCTTCAAAACTAGAATGCACGACTGGAAAAGAAATTGGAAAGATGAGTAAATGTTTCAGAAATGCTAATGTATAGTATTTAAAGAAAGAAATATTTTACTTTGCTGTACCCTCCAAATAATTGTGGAAAGATATTTAGGTCCATCTACCAGCACAAGCAGGATTTTACATGCTCCATACCAATCATGCCTAAGGAGACATTTTCGCAATTCATGTACCAAGTACGTATGTGCAAATTTTTGATGACCTGTAAATGAAACAAAGCCTTTCTACGATTAGTCACTTGACGCATCAGTAAACCGATGAAATACTTTCATTAAACTATAGATACACATTATGCACATTATTTATTGAAGTGGAAATGAGGGTAACATTACATTTCTTTGATTGCTTCTCAAAGAGAGGAATATAAGTTCCAACAACAATTATCTATGCGTAGCAAAAAAGGGTTCAACCTGAAGTTACAAATTTCTCCTTGCACAATGGAAGACTAATAATCCATTTTTATAGATTCATGACCCAAATGTAAGAACATCTGTTCTCCCACTCTTGTATTACGTTTTATGTTTTTTCATAAAGTAGTCTAACTTAATTTCTTATAGTCAATCGTGCCAGTAAACTCTTTCGATATGTTCAATTGAAAAAAAATGGGAATAAAAAGAAGATGAGAGGTTAACATCCTGCTGATAAGTTCATCAGATCCAAAGCAAATGCTTGGATTACAGAGGAATGAGGAAATAAATTGGCTGTGCCCTTTTCACGGAACCATCCTGCCATTTGTCTTAAGCGGTTCAGAGAAATCATGGAAAACCTAAATCTGGATTGCTAGGTGGGAATTTGAACCACTGTAATCCTGAAGACAAGTCCAATGTGCTAAGCCCTGTGCTTACATTCAAATGAATTGGGCACAGTAATTATCAGCTGCCTCCTGTTTACACAGAAGTGAATAAAGACAACAGATAATGTTAATTAATCTTTCTCATGTACACGGTCAGCCTCACTGGTGATTTAGGGCATCTAAAGCAGGTAATTAATCTGCCTGGTGACAAATCATACAATAATATTAACTTTACGACCCCCAAAAAATTCCTTTCCGTTCCAGAGGAAGAGAGAATGAGTTAACTTATGGAACATCTGAAAAGTTTATTTCAACAAAAGAAAGGATGGATGAGGTCATTAGGGATGGGACACAAGCTCAGATTTGGAAAGAATGAGGAAAGAAATCGGCCATATCTTCTTTGTAGCAACAATAAATAACTTAGGTAAACCGCATAAAACCTAATTTTGAATAGCGGGATGGATTTAAACCACCATTGTCCCAAATGTGAGTCCACCTGCACTGCCTCACTTGGCTTGTTTGGTATGCTGAATAGAAATGTATATATTCATTTAATATCAAGCTTCTGATTGTGTAGGGCATAATGAATGAGACTAACAAAGTCACTAATCTTCAGAGGAGTTTGATGTGGCCCACTGTAAATTCTTCAATTGCGCCAATCTCATCATCTCAGAGTAGCCCCTTACACCCTACATTCTCAATTATTTGCTAGTTGTGTACTAATCTCTGTCTTTCCCTACAATTTTTACCCTCTACAGTTCTAGTACGATGGAAGTTACCCCTAATATATTAAAATGTATCCTACTGCACTGTCCCTCCTTTTTGTCACTGTTTTCTGCTTGTTCCTTCCTTCATGTATTCAGCAGAGAACTAAAGCATTCCTTATGTCATCACCCCATTACATTCACCTACAGCACCAGGTATCAAACACTTTGATTCTCCTTGTATCTCATTTTCCACCGTACTATGCTGCACTCCAAATGTACATTCTCAGAAATTTCTTTCTCATGTTAAGGGATATGTTTGATACTAACAGACTTCTTTTGGCCAAGAATGAATGCCCTCTTTGCCTGTGATAGTCTAGTTTTTGTGTCCTTGCTTCGTCTGTCGTGGTTTTATTTTACTTCAAACATAGCAGAATTCCTTGAGTTAATCTACTTAATAGTCTCCAATTTTGATGTCAAGTTCATCACTAATTTAATTTCTGCTACTCCTCATTATTTCGGTCTTTCTTCAGTTTACTCTAATCCATATTCCATGCAACAGGTCCTGTAATCCTTCCTCACTTCCACTGAAAACAGCAATGATATTGGCAAGTTTTATCACCAACATTCTTTTATCTTGAATTTTAATGCCACTCTTGAACCTTTCTTTTATTCCCGACTTTGCTTCTTCAGCATACAGACTGAACAATAAGGGCGGAAGACTGCATCCCTGCCATAAACCCTTTATAATCCAAGCAAAATGTTCTTGGTCTTCCATTCTTATTTTTTCCTCTTGGTGCTTGTACATACAGTATAGTACCCTGGCTTTCCCTCTAGCTTACTCCTACTTTCCTCAAGCAATGGAAACACCAGGTAGGAATATCAAAAATGTAGGAAAAGGCAGATTGCTACTTATTGTAAAAACAACATGTGAAATAGCAGACAGGCACAATTAAGAGACATGAACAACAGTAGAAGTCACTTAAGAATAAAATAAACAGGAAGCTGTAAATAACATTCATTTGAAATTTCTAAAAGTCTGCAACTTGATGTGTATTCTTTATGGTAAGTAGCCATCTGTCTTTTCCTAGATTGTTCCTGTTTTTCTCAGAATCTGCACCATTTAACATTGCCGAACACTTTTTTTAAGTCAACAGATCCTATGAAGCTCTCTTGATTTTTCTTATGGCTCACTACCATTATAAATTGGAACGTCAGAACTGCCTCTCTGGTGCCTTTATCTTTCTACAAGACAAACTGAACATCATGTAATGGATCCTCAATTTTCTTTCCCATTCTTCTGTGTATTATTCTTGTTAGAGAACTGGCATGACCTGTTAAGATGCCCATGCAATAGTTATCCCTCTTATTTGCTCTTGTTATCATCAGGATTGTGGCAATGGTAATTTTCTGAAAGACTGATCAGTCTCACTGATTCTAAAAACCAACTTGAGTACACATTTTGTTGGGATTTCCCCCAATGGTTTTAGAAATTTCAAACAAATGTTACCTATGGCTTCCTGTTTATTTCATTCTTAAGTGACTTCTACTGCTGTTCATGTCTTTCCCAGAACATTTTTGTATTTCCTTTGATCAGCTGACATATTTCTTCTCTTATCCATGATTTCTTCACACCTTGTACCTATGTCAGCTTTTACAAGTTCAGGGATTTCCCTATTTACAGATGTCCATTCCTCTTCAACTGAACTGCTTACTGCAATGTCTACAGCTACAGAGAACTTCAAATGTAGCTAATCATTCCTCATTACTTTAGTATCCCACTTCTTTCCCAGTAAGTCTTCCAGATGAGTCTCTAGAACTGCAGTCTACTCTTCAACATTAATAAATTGCGATCTCAGTCTATATCTGCTCCTGGGTACACCTTACAATCCAGTATCTGATTTTGCAATCTTTCTCTGACCATGATGTAATCCAGCTAGAGTCTTCACATGTTCAGGCCTTTTCTTAGTGTATTTTTAACTCTTGTGATTTTTGAACAGTGTATTCACTATTACTGGCTAAAATTTATTGCAGAACTCAAGCCTTTCTCCTCTTGCATTCCTACTACTGGACCCATATTCTCACGTAACTCTGTCTTCCACTCCTTCCCCTACTTTCACGTTCCAATCACCCAAGATTATTACATTTTTCATCTTGCTTTACAAACTGAATTACTCATTCAATATCTTTATATATTTTCTCTCTCTCTTCTTCAACTTCAACATGTGACATCGGCATGTATAACTGAATTATTACTGTGGATAAAATGCCAGAATCAGCTGCAGTTTATGTTTTATTTTAAAAACCAAGAGTTAGTCTATGTTCTCTCAGGACCTCTGATGTATAGTAACTGGGTACCAGCCTTCGGGGGCCAAAACTGGTATAACTTTTAAAATAAAAATTAAAGTGCTATTGGTGCTGGAATTTTATTGAAAATCGACACTATAGTTGCAGAACCTGCATCAACATGCTCAAAATGCTAGACAAGAAATGAATTAGTATTTTTTGGCATCCGCCTGTCATCAACTCTGAAGAGAACAGTACAATCACTGAACTGTTCACAGAAAGTCACTCTTTGCCTTATATCCTTGCACATCCTTACACACAATGAACCTTACTACCATGATCCCATTTTTATGCTGTTGAGATTACCCTATATTTGTTTGACCAGAGATCCTCATATTCTTTGAATTTCATTTCACTGATCCTCACAAAATCTGTGCATTTCCCTTTTCAGACTTGGACTCGGGACATTTTGGGTATAAGTCAAGGACGCTACCCTTCGGCCACAGGTGTGGGGATGCTGAATGCATAACAAGAAGGGCAGAAGCAATGATCACAGGTTTATTTGACTGACATGAGACCATCACAGAAATATTGAAAATCTGAAGTGGGAGACACACAAGGATAGAATTGACTAACCACCAAAAACCTACTTTCAAAGTATCAAGAACCAATGATAAATGAGGAATCTAGGAATATACAGATTAGACTAATTACTACATTATTTAATTGCTCATTTTTCATGCATGCTGTTCGAGAGTGGAATGGCAGAGAGACAGCTTGAAGGTAGTTCACTGAACTCTCTGCCAGGCACTTTATTGTGAATAGCAGAGTAATCACGTAGATGTAGATGTGTACACACGCACACACACACACACACACACACACACACACACACACACACACACACACACAAGCATTTAAGCAGCAATGTTTCCCGCACATTGTGTGCAAATGCAACAATAAGAAAGAGCAGTATGTGGTAACCTCTGTCATGAATTTCATAATTGTTTTCAGAGCTTGGACGTAAATGGAGACTTGTGTATTGGGGATAAATGGTACTGCAAACACAACTTGTCACTACTGTGTATCTTGTAGTCTGGCAAGTTTCGCGTTTTCTTGGGCTCTAAGTTTGTAATGATAATCAGTAATTAACAATCACTAATTAATTGGATGCAGTTCACTTTATA
Organism: Schistocerca serialis cubense; assembly: GCF_023864345.2. Lineage (NCBI taxonomy): Eukaryota > Metazoa > Arthropoda > Insecta > Orthoptera > Acrididae > Schistocerca > Schistocerca serialis. Next base: position 487,302,471 of record NC_064645.1, on the reverse strand, counting down.
GAGCAATGATATCAAATCTTAATGTTCTTATTATTTTTATTAGTATCTTTTCTTCTTTAAGTAGGCTACTATTTATAATAAGAAATTAAAATAACGAGATTTGTCTGAACTTCATGTTTCTTTATACTAATAAACAGAGGTCAACCTATACAACAGAATGTATTACTTTTACTGCATTACTAGATAAAAATCATGTCCAATGAACAAGGTAGCACAGAATTTGGCCTCGCATTTTCGAGGGTGGAGGTTCAAATCCTGATCCAGAATTATGTTACCCTAAATAACTTGAAGCAAATGCTCCGATAGTTCCTCTAATATCCTGTCACTCCAGTGATACCAAAACTAACTCAGAGAGTGTCAGCATATGTAGACAGTGTCAGTACGTGTAGCAAATCATCCCACCAGTGTCTGCTGTGAGTACTGATGCCACTGAAAACATATCACATGTGGTTGTCAGTTGGTCTGCTGCAGGAAATAAATACCTCGTCCAGCAGTTAGATCAGAAATTTTTTCTCACCATTGAAACCTCTGTTATGCTGATAACTTCTTACTTCGCTTTTTTAGACCTAGACTTTGATTCGGAACTAATTGACTATGACACTGTTTTGATGGTTTTGGCTTTGCTTATTGGCACGAATTTGATTTCACATCGCTTGCAATCTTAACATTCGTCCTGTACTGCATGTTCGGCCATCAACGTATGAGTCTGGTCTTTCTTTCCAAAAAGATGTGTCGTTTGCAATAGTAACTGTGTAGTAGTGTCAGGCTATGACACAAAAGTGGTAATGAGAAACTCAAATCCTTGTGTGTTATTAGTATATCATGGATGCCTGGGAAGATGCACGATTAAAAATGGAGGGGAAAAGGGTACTGGGAACGACAAGAGATAAATGATTAAAAGAAGTGGAAGAACGCACTTGGAAGCGAGAAGAAAACTGAGTGTGAATAATGGCTCAGAGATGGGAGTGAGAAGACCAGAGAAATAGAAGCACTTGTGTTCAAAGCAGACACTGCCAGTGGCGGAAAGCTGTACAAGATGAAGATAATGATGATGACAAAATCTATTATGATGAGTGCTTCACATTTCAGGCACTCAACAAATGATTGCATAGATGTCCAAAACACTAAAAGCAACTCACGTAAATTACAGTCAAATCAAACAGAAGCAACTACTTTTGCTTTACGGTATCAAAAAATTCTAGCTTTTCTTATGTTGTTGTTGTTGTGGTCTTCAGTCCTGAGACTGGTTTGATGCAGCTCTCCATGCTACTCTATCCTGTGCAAGCTTTTTCATCTCCCAGTACCTACTGCAACCTACATCCTTCTGAATCTGCTTAGTGTATTCATCTCTTGGTCTCCCTCTACGATTTTTACCCTCCACGCTGCCCTCCAATACTAAATTGGTGATCCCTTGATGCCTCAGAACATGTCCTACCAACCGATCCCTTCTTCTGGTCAAGTTGTGCCACAAACTTCTCTTCTCCCCAATCCTATTCAATACTTCCTCATTAGTTATGTGATCTACCCATCTAATCTTCAGCATTCTTCTGTAGCACCACATTTCGAAAGCTTCTATTCTCTTCTTGTCCAAATTATTTATCGTCCATGTTTCACTTCCATACATGGCTACACTCCATACGAATACTTTCAGAAATGACTTCCTGACACTTAAATCTATACAGGATGTTAACAAATTTCTCTTCTTCAGAAACGCTTTCCTTGCCATTGCCAGCCTACATTTTATATCCTCTCTACTTCGACCATCATCAGTTATTTTGCTCCCCAAATAGCAAAACTCCTTTACTACTTTAAGTGCCTCATTTCCTAATCTAATTCCCTCAGCATCACCCGACTTAATTAGACTACGTTCCATTATCCTTGTTTTGCTTTTGTTGATGTTCATCTTATATCCTCCTTTCAAGACACTGTCCATTCCATTCAACTGCTCTTCCAAGTCCTTTGCTGTCTCCGACAGAATTACAATGTCATCAGCGAACCTCAAAGTTTTTATTTCTTCTCCATGAATTTTAATACCTACTCCGAATTTTTCTTTTGTTTCCTTTACTGCTTGCTCAATATACAGATTGAACAACATCGGGGACAGGCTACAACCCTGTCTTACTCCCTTCCCAACCACTGCTTCCCTTTGATGTCCCTCGACTTTTCTTATATGAAACAAAATTCCACATGGTCATGAACCACAAGCGTCTAACTGCATTTACAGCATCCCAAGCAAACCTACCAGCTAATACAGTGCAAAAATTATATTCATGGGTGCTGTTTTAGAGAAAATTACCATTATGAAATCCACTATCAGCCCACTGCTCAACACACCAACACGGAGGCTCTGTTGCGTCTATCAATAGGTACTGACCACAAATTCAATAACCAAGAAATGTATTGTTTCCAGCTTGAGGAAAACATTAGACATACATGAAAAATTCCTTGCGATGGCCCAGGATGCGGCTACACTCACAGCTCATTGTGCGGAGGTAGAAAAGCATGGGTCAGCCTAGTATGGCCAATACGAAGACAGCAGAGGATGGGACATTCCCAACGGGAGTGGCAGAGGTAAGAATGCCACATGATGGGAGTCTCCTTGATGGCACGAAGTTTATTAGACAAGGGGGTAGCCTCCCAAGAGTCAACCCACGACAGAGCAAAAACTGATGCATAGCCATAAATCTGCTGCCAGAGGGGTCAGCGAGAACGGAGGGTAGGTAGTCGACCCCCCCACTCCCTCCCAGCCAGATGATCAGCAAGTTCATTGCCCGAGATACTTATGTGGCAAGGAATCCAAAGGAAATCAACCAAACAAGCGGCATCACCAAGATCAGCAAGAAGGTTGTGGATGGTAGACACCAAGGGTGGCAGGAAAAACACCATGTCTGAAGGCAACTCATTGAGTCTGTCCATACCAAGTCAGGTGAGGCAGGACTATTTAATAAAAATGAGGGTCCAAAAGATGGCCATCAATTCTGCAGTAAACACCCTACATGTGGCAGGCAAGGGATGGTGTTCCGTGCCAACAGAAGTTTTGAAGGCATAGCCCACATGATCAGTGGATTTAGAGCCAGGCACTGGGTATTGAGTTAGAGCTTCGAATCAGGAAGGGCTGTAGTGCGGTGACAGAAATGCACTACCCTTGACTTAAGGGGAGAGAATTGAATACTGTGCGAGAGTGTCCACATGGAAGCCCACTGGATGACACCCTGGAGCTGTTGTTCTCCAGAGGCCACTGAGTAAGAGCTAGTCCAAATACAGAAATTATCCACATACAGAACAGTGGTTATCAACGCTCTGGCGGAGGCCACGAGTCCATTAACAGCGATCAAGAAAGAAAGGACACTTAATACTGAGTCCTGTGGAATGCCATTCCCCTGGGTCATGGAGAGCTCCGAAGACCCCACTCATGAAGTGCAAGGAGGATGTGATGGCACCAAGCAATGTCGTAGGCCTCACAAAGATTGCAGAAAACTGTGACAAGATGGCCCCACTGAGAAAAGGCCTATCTAAATGCGATTTCTAATTGAAGCAAAAGATCGATCGGAGACCATGCCTCTTGAAAGCCCCACTGGCAAGAAGATAAAAGGTTCTGAGATTCAATGACCCAACTGAGCTGACGAGCCACCATCCATTCAAGTAACTTACATGGAACACTGGTCAGGCTGATAGGTCTGTACTATAAAGGAACGACGGATCCTTGCTCGGCTTAAGGACAAGAACCACAATACTGTCCCTCCACTGAGAGGAGAAAATTTCTTGGAGAAAAATATGGTTAAACACGTGGAGGAGATAATGGCGTTGTGGAGGACTGAGGTGTTGAAACAATTGGTTGTGGATGGAATTAGGGTCAGGAGCTGAATCATGAGAAGAAGAGAATGCTAGAAGCAGCTTCCATTCAGTAAACAGTTCATTACAGGATTCTGCCTGACAAGGGGTAAAACATAAATGGGAAGCTTCTGCCCACTTTTTCCAGGGGAGGAAGGCAGCCAGATAGAAGGCTAATGCCAATGCCGTTGCAAAATGGGTCGCGAGGTGTTTCGCAGTAAATAATGGATCTGTACAAAGCCCATCTGGAAGGGTAGTGCCTGGAATGGATTACTGCTGCTGACAACCCTGGCGGGTGTGGAGTGTAACCCACATCCATGATGAAACTACACACGACTCTAGAGAGGAGACTAAGTTTTCCCAACATACCTGTTTGATATGTTTGATTAAGTAATGGGCTTTGGCATAAACACTTTTAAAGGCAATAAGACCGGTGGAAGACGGGTGCTGTTTCAGATGTTTCAAGGCACGATGACAATCAGAGATAGCAGTGGCAATAACCACTACAGCAGGGCAGACAGTGAATGGGGCTCATCAAGCGGGGAATGGCAATGCCGGCAGTGCAGATTATCTTATCAGACAGATCACAAAAGACTTCATCAATGCACCCTGCCAAAAAAGGTGGAAACACCACCTGTATACAGAGGCCAATCAGCATGATGGAAAGCCAAGAGGAATAACCAGGTCATTGGGAAGGGAGCAGGAGAAAGGAAGAAGGAGAGGGGAAGAGAGTGATAGATTAATGGCAAAGAAAGTGTCATATGCAGCACTTAAACACATAGGGGAACCATCATTAAGAAGGCACTGGTCTTGGTCCACAAGAAATTGGACAGTGAGGAGCCAAGGCTAGATGAAAAAGCACTGCCCCACAAAAGGTGAGACAGATAGATATCCAGCAATCACAGGCCCTGCAGACCACGTGCTGCTTCCACAAACTGCCTCCATTCCTTCCTGTTTTGTGGCAATTTTCTCCAGGTGTCTTCAATTCCCAGGGCTGCTAGGTCCTTCGCCAGGTCGTCCATCCAGCACTGCCTTGGTCATCCAATGGGGCATTTAGTGTTTGGTGAGTGATTATTAGTAAAATGAGATTCCTGGAGAACAACAGAAGCTGCCAAGTAAATGGCAATAGGGGACTGTACAGCTGGGAGGTGATGGCAGAAGCCATTACAGTTCCACTGGATGATCACACAGCAGGTATCCAAATGGGTGACGAACAGATTGGAACCAATCATGTTGCTGAGTCACCATCCATCCCCAATGATGATGGGATGACATCCACAAATAAGATGTCAGACACAAATTGCAAGGGAAATGTTGGCACCTCCGGGGGCACCATAGTGGAGTTGGGGGTGGGGAGGGGGCTTATGTTCCTTTTTCTCTTTCGGAGATTGAGGAGGGCAGGGCACAGAAGGAGAGCAGGCTTCTGCAAGATCAGGAATGGAGAGAGAGCAGATGACACACTGTGCACCCCATATCCGATTTGTGGTTGTAGGCCTCCAGCCTGAGAGACGTCAGAGGGGGAGGGCTCCTGGGAAGAAGCCCCATCACTGGCTGATACCGAAGAATGGGGGTACTCTTTTGGCCGGGGAAGGGGAGCAGCACCCAGAAGGGAGGGCATGGGAACTGTAGAGGAGGAGGAGGGGGAGGGGAGAGGGGGAGGGGACTGGGTAAGGAAGAAGTAGGAGGGGAAAAGGACGTAGCACAGGCAAAAGCAGACGAGATCAACACTGGGTGGAGTCTGTCATCTTTCTGACAAGCCTCAGTGTAAGGTAGACGATTGAGGGAGTTATGATCTGGTATCTTCTCTTCTTTCTTGTAAACTGGGCAATCTGGTGATGGTTGAGAGTGGCAGTCATGACTAGTTATACACACAGGTGGCGGAACACAGGGGCTTCCCTCATGCAACGGGTGTCCACAGTCACACACAGGGCCCTGCCATACAGCAGGATGATACATGCCCAAAACGCAAGCACCAAAAGCACCTCACGGGTAGCTAGACGTACAACTTCAAGTCACATCGGTAACACCATGTCCTTGACATTCTCTGGGAGGGTATCTCCCTCGAAAGCCAGAATAAAGGCGCCGGTATTGGTGCGGTTGTCTTTATGATCCTTCTGCATACGTCAAACAAAATGACCACTACATGCACAAAGCCACCCTGATACCACCCACTCCGATTAGATGCTCTCCATGTGAGTGCCATCCAGCCACAGTAATGGCCGTCTGCACAGTGGCTGTTGCTGGGAGTTCTGATGCTCTAGGATGACAAGTAATCCCTCCTTAGCATTCATGGGAAGGCAACAGCTCACATATCAGAACTGCGATCCTCGTATTGTCAGGGGGGCTCAGCCAGATGCGTGCATAACAGCCCCACCACAAGGGCTGGCTACATGTGCTGGTGACATAGTTGGTGGAGGTGTGTGTGTGGGGGGGGGGTCTATGGCAGGGGAGGAAGAGGGGAGAGGAATCCACACCATAGACACTAGGGAAGGAGTTCTTCCCCAAATGGCTCACACAAAAGACAGAAAATTTAGGCGTGGAGGTCAAAACCCAAGGGGGGACCAAAATGTCAAAAAGGATGAAAGAGAACAGGCAAGAGGAACAAAACCACAAGGAATATAGAGAACCAGGTGATAGCCAGGTCGACATACAGAAGAACACTGGGAGAGGAGAAGGAGGGGGCAGCAGGGGAAGAGCAAGGATGGGGAGGGAGGGGCATGGTGAAGGGTGAAGGAAATGCAGTGTGGGAAGGAAGAATGGGCTGCAATAGCTCAGGCCCCCATGTCTTTCATGCATGAACTCACAAAAGAACTGTGAACTCCCTGAGGAGGGAATTTTTCTGTAAAACGTAACCCAAAAACTTAATTGTTAGTAGTGGATGTGACTATTCACAAGAAATGTCACATTAATACTTTCAAATCCAGGACCTTTCTTATACTTTCAGGTTGTGGACCCTACTCATACATCAGTACCATTTGAAAAAGATGTTGCTGATAAAAGTTAAAACAATTGATGAATTTTTTTTCTTTCGTTGTAGTGGGCACAAAGTACCTCCTCCCTCCCCCGGTAGTATATTTTATACTTTATGTGGAGTATAGAGTCTTTCATTATTACTGTTCTCTGACTGCCTTCATAGTTGAATGATTAGTGTTGCTACCATTGGTGTGAAAGGATCCAGGTTCTGTTCCCTGTACAACCTCTGATTTTTCTGAGGTTGGGTAGTCTGGAACATGGTCCACTTTGTCTCTTGATGCCAAATGAGGAGTTGCTTGAATAAAGCAGCAGTGGCATCACCAGGATTTACCTAGCAGCAATAATAGCTAGAAAGATTGGCAACATGCAATCACTTGTCCCATGACCATAGAATGCTCCTCCTACTGTCTTGTATGCAGCAGTCGGCCAATGGAAAGGCCTAAGGAGTAACCTGTGAGTGGTGCTTAAGTATACTGTTGTTCTCTGGACTTCGGACACATGAATGATGTACAGATGTACTTTGTAGTTTGGCAATTAAGAGATGTAATTATATATTGTATGTTGTGTTGAATAATCAGTATTTTCACATGGCATTTGGTGACCTGTTATGGAATCATACACAACACCATTGCATGGGAGAAAATTGAATCGTAGACTGAAATGATAAATGTATCTTATGTAAGCCAATCCAAAGTATCACACAGAATTACTCATGACAATCATGTCACATAATGTTCACAAACTGTGACAAATGCTCAAACTCCTGACCAAATAATCAAGATATATCATTCCGCAAACATCACAATGATCATCAGGGCACCCTCTGGAAGCGCCGCAAACTCAAGCACCTGAAATTTCGAGGAAAACAAACAGTGTTCCACACCTGCAACCCACTGGTGATGCTCCTCCAGAAGAAACGAGCTTGTCTGTCAGGGACAATATCTGATAATACCACAGAAAATTTTGAGCAGCTGTCTGGCAGTGCCTACCTTCCCCTGACAAGGAGAATGCTGCCAGAAATCAATAGCGGTGGCAGCTGATTTCAGACTGGACAGCTATCAACTATTCATAACAGAGCACTTTACCAAGCTACAATTCTTCTCTGATACAAGTGCTGATGCTTCACCTTATTCCTCATCTTCCACAGCAAAACACTGACGGCAGTCACCTGCACACTGTGAATGAACCTTCTGTCAACACCTATGGCCAAGTCACCTTGCATCGTAACTTCAATCTTCCACATGAATTTGAATGGAGATTCATTGTTGCGATGCTATGCCCAGTTGTTGAAGCAGATTTCTATCGTTTAATGGCCTCCTTTCAGATCTACACCACCACAGTCCGTCTGACTCTACAACACAGTTGTCTAGCGAAATACAGCTACACCACACCTACCACACTAGCATCAAAGTGAATGCTGCCGATTCACCAAATGATGACCCACTCACCCGTTTCCTGAAGTTACCCTTCCATCACCTAATCCAGCACTGGTAAAACACTATATGATAAATCAAAATGACTCCACAACAGAACTAACAGATCATGTGTGGCTTCTATCGTATACCTTCAGACAAATTCAAGATCACAAAGTTCTCTTTTATGTTAGCATGGAGGGCTTTTTCACCTTCAGATCGCAGTTGGGTCCCAACACACTATACTGTTCGCAGAGTAAGATCAACAAGTGGCATCCTTGTAGTGATTTTTGCCAGCATTACACCACAACGATACCTGACAGCTACCACATGCCACATATCTAAAACTGTTCTGCATTTTTGTGGCAAAATGGGTTTCTCCATGTCTGACTTCAACAGTGCTTTCTATCATATATCAATTGCACCAAAAGGCATATACAAAATTGCTATTGCTCTTTGCACAACAACTGGACCCCAAAATTTCTGAACATGCCATTTAGACTATGCAATGCAGCTCAAACTCTCCTGATCTTCAAGACAACATGGTTTGGTTATTAATCTGTCAAAAGGGGCAATGGAAGTACAAATTTTAAGGTACCTTGTCAATGCACAACAGATTTTGCAACTTCAAGACTGAGTGGAAACCATTTCTAAATTTCTGCACCTCACAAGAATATGTGAATTCCATTGTTGCTTGCACTTGATTTTTTACCAACCTTTTGTGAACAATCATGCATTGTTGCAAGCACTTCGCAACAAATTCTTGAAAGATATGTCTAAACCTAGAACACATGACACCGATGACCAATGAAAAGAAAGCATCCTATAAAAATTGAATAAATATCTGAAGATATGCTTTACGTTTGAATTTCTCTTTGCTGCACATATAGATTCAAAATCTCCACCTGCTTGTATGCGAGCGTGAACATATGTAATTTCATACATTTATGATACCTCTCTCTCACAGCAACAGTGATTGCTTAGTATGTAAATATCACAAACTCTAAAATACAGACAGGATTTACTGAAAAAAAGTGTGTCAAAATTGATAGTACAATTACAACGACATGTACAACATAACTGACAATCTCTACCTTTACGTATGTTATGTACTTTCCCAGAATCTTACCAACAAATCGAAGTAATCTGTACACCTTCTCCTCTACTATTGATTTAACGATTTTACCCAATTTGACATTGCTTCATATTATTACCGCTAAATAAGGCCTACTTTGTATCAGGGCTTAGTGAATTGTTTGCTTTCAGGAGTTTTAACTGTTTAATGAGGAGTCTTACTTCAGTGTCTTTAGTAAAAAATTATAACCTCACAAGCAGAAAAGTTCGCATACGCCCATGAGTCCTAAGTGGACTATACCTCAGTCTAACTGTTTTGGCACCACGCTTAGAGCTAGACATTTCATCCTTATCACAGATTATAAGCCACTTGGAAAAGGAATAATCACACCAGAGGTGGCAACTGGACTTCACTTCACAGTTTACTACAGGTATCTGACATACCGATGCTGGTGGTGAGCAGAATGGACCAGACGATGCCTCATCTTGCACTGATGCTGCTATGTAGGATCTTTGACTTTGCAGCACTTGGCAATGCTCAAGAAGGAGCCAATGATCTGAAGATGTCCCTTGAAGCACTGTCAGACTTACAGCTCTGACATATTGAAATATTGCACTCAACTTTAATGGCAAACTGCAATGTATCGATGTAACAAGCCCTACCATTTGTCACTACAGATTTCAGCCAACAAGCAACTTATAGCAGTCGGACGGATACCAGTTATACCATTTCTCTTGTTAGCCTGTGGACCATCCAATGAATGTGGCAAGAGCAACAATGGTAGCCACAATCTGGTTTTGTGAGTGGATTGTCTACTTTGGCATATCCCTACATGTCACAACTGACCAGTGCAAACAGTTCAAGTTGCACCTCTTTAAAGTACTTTCAACATTACTCAGTATGAACCAAATGAAATGGGGCCTCTCCCCAAGTCACAGTCACACTAGTCGATGATGGTCATCTGATGCAATGCAAAATTGTGATTCATTGCTGAACGCAATGCAACCCACTGAACAGCAGTTCATTTTTACTGGTCATGGTACCACTCCAAAGACAGCCACTGGTGTTGTTGTGTTAATGGAAGCCTACGAATGGGGCAGTAATTCCTTAGTCCAGCTGCTGCTGGTCTCCAACCAATGGCACAGGATGACACAGAATGTTGTACAAGTCGATTACTTGTTCTTGGATGGCAAGCGTAGATGGGAAGGGGTTATGATGTGCTTGGTGTACAATACAGTAAGCCTCCCTTGTGGTGCTCAGACGTAGTCATCCAGAACCTTGACAACAAGTATGCCTGCCAGCACATTTCCATGCAATCCAATATTGGGCCATGAGGTATGGAGGCCATTCTACATGTCACACAGAATTATATCTCTAATTATTTACATGCCCGCCGATTGTGTGTGTGTGTGTGTGTGTGTGTGTGTGTGTGTGTGTGCGCGTGCGTGAGCGCGTGCAAGTTATACTGATGTCTGCTATGTCTTCTGTGTGTTTCAATTTTTTTTGTCAGCTTGTAGTATATATGTTGCCCTCTGACCTGACTGCAAATGGTCTTCTAGCTAAACACTGTTATCTTCATATCAGTTGCAATAACCGTCTTTCTACTGAATTATTTATAATGGAAAGGGTAAACATTACTATTGACTTCATAGATGGTTGCATTTAGTGCTTAACTGCTTTTTCTATTTTACAAAGGACATTCCATCACCATATCCCAGTTGAGTTATTCATTGGTGTAATGTTTTGTCTATTGCATCTGCTACTTATGTATAGCCTTGGGTATTGTTTTCTCTCTCTTAACTGATTGACTTAATTGAGCTGCTATTATTATATTATTTCCTTTTATGACTTAATTGGACCACTTCATCTTCTTTGATAAGTGCATGTTTTGTTCCTTCCAAATTGCTCAATATATTTTCAATTGTTTTGATATTTTACATCTGTCCTAATCTGTAAATACCCTTTTCACTGTGTGTCATTTGTCTACTTGAGATTTTCTGTTTTGTTTTGTAGATAATATGGTTTCTACTTCTTATTTACTACACCAGATCATCTTAGCATACTGAATGCCAGCCCTGCCCCCCCCCCTCCCCCCGCTCACTCCCAACCTCCCTCCCTCCCCTTTCCCCCAACCCCAAAATGGCTATGCATCCTAAAAAACTACCCTATCTCTCCCCAATAGCTTTGATATTCCCAATGATTATGTCTGTCTCCTAAGCATAAACAGAAAAAAAAGTTTAGCCTCTTTACATGTGCAAAAGGTTTTTGATTTGATTCCTAGCTGGTTGTAAGATTTCTTTGGTACTCTTATGTTCCTTTCACTTCCGGCAATGCTATACATGTTTATGTGAAAAAATGCCGTACTTCAATGGTGTCAGAAGCCATTATAAAACTGCTGATACCTAACTCCCTCCTTCTACTACTGGTTGAGTGAATCTATCATTATGCTGGAGAAGAACATAACGCAAACCAGGAAATGTGAAACATAGCAAAGCATCCTATGAACACTTATTTATTTCTAATGTTTCCAAATAACACACTACTTAAATACAATATGAATAATTCAGAAATAATGAAAGTTACCTTACCAGATTTCAACCCAGGAAGACTAGAGAACATGAACCAACGCTTGCAGGACTCATATTTTGATTTCTCAGGTGGATTTTTAATTAGATCTTTTGCTTTATTGATTGCAGCCAACTGTAAATGATTAAACAACTATGAAATCATTTTTGCAGATTATCAAGATAATGTAGTTTGAATGGATGATGTACACTCCTCAAAAGCATACTTGGTTGGAATGATACATATAGAAACAACGCCTGAGCGAATGTTATAATATCAACTACTACTTGTTTAAGCTGTATGTAAAAATAGATTGGTATGATTTTTCTAAGCATGCCCAGGCACAGATGTCCACCCATCAGGAACCATTCAGTAATATTCTACATCCACATCCATTGCAAACCACTGAAAAACATTGCAAAGGATAGGTCCCAAAGCACCATTCATTAGGGTTCTTTGCATTTCAGTTATACATTCAGTGCAGGAAGAGCGGCTGCTTGAATTCCTCTGTGTGCGCAATGATTAGTCTAATCTTATTTTTGCAGTACCTACAGGAACTATACATAAGGGGAAAGACTATGTTCTTAGGTTCCACACTTAGGCTTCATGCAGGTTTTGAAACTTTGTATGTTGCAGTCCTCTCCAGCGAGTTAAATCCACAAGTATAAGAGTATATCTGCCGAAAAGCTATTACGGTAAACACTATCTAAATATTGTGTGGTATACAATGAAGTGGGTAGCTGTCAGACTACAACCAAAGATCGAGAGTTAATTACATGATGAATACAAAAACTTTTTGCCACTTTCACTACTTTTACCACAGGCAATATTCTGGTTATGTGAAAACATTGTTGTGCAGCTGATTCAAATCTACACTTGGCCATAAGTCAGTTTATAGGTCAGTGGAAGCCAAGGACATATCACCTCCAATAAGACCTAGTAAAGCAATTTGGTGTACACAAGAGCCATTTTGCTTCAGGTAAATTAAAACCAAGAATACAAGGGAACAAATATTGCATTATAAAGACATGTCATATCATGTTTCTAATTTTATGGTGTGGTTACATATGTGAAGGTGATTAATGAAAAATGGAACATGGGGAAAACGTCATGGAGATTAAAACTGTGTGCCAGACTCAGACTTATAACACCACCTGGTGTGCTCTATTAAATGATGATGTTGCCTATCTCTATTCCAAGGAAATAATGACATATTTTGTATTGCTGGTAATGTGAGGAACCACACAATGAGGGTTCAATTAAGAACACTTGTTAGTGAATAACACATTGCATGGCTTGCAACCAGAATTATTACTCATTTACAACACTTCAGTTACACTCAGCTTTACCAGTTTACCACATGCCACCACACAGTATTAACCATTTTACAATGAAACCTGAAGACTGTCAGAATGTGCATGGATAATTGTACCAGAAACGATAAACTCTACCGCACATCCACCTAATACCTGCTCACACATGCAGCTAGTAGTGAACTCAACTGCCAGACTGCACCACCACGCAACAACTACTACTACTTCAGAATACATTGTCGGTGAGCAAAAGCCAGACTCAGTAGTGTAACATAATGCACAGTCTGCAAAGAAGCAAATCAATAAGTTTATGACTGAGTGTCACAAAGAATAACCAACAGGCCAATGTGGGATAATATACAACCCTCACAGACTTAAACCCAGCTCCTCAACTTCCATGGGCAATGCTCTTACCAATTAACTTGTCTAGGGATACCTCAAACTTTGCATCGTAGTTCCATACTTTCTTAACGTCATTAGTGCTCTGCATACAATATAACAAAAAAAGGATCAAGATTCTATAGTTTGTATCCAACATCAGAGTAAACTACAGTTGATGAACAGACAAAAAGAATTAATAATTAATGACAAGAACCTGCTTTTAGTGCACTAAACTATTCAGAAATTTTTACTAGACTATATCAAAAACAAACTAATGAAAAAAACAATACTGGCACTGATGCTGAGTGACAGACTCATGATATAAAATGGTTTCCTTTCAACTAACTGGCAGATCACACTGATATTTTGTTTGGGTCACCCAATGATGGAAGTTGTGCAATAGACTCTGAAAATAATTTTCCCACTCTTTCTGGCATTAATCCATTTTGGAAAATCCACAGGTGTTAACTGTTCAATCCTCAGGGATGTAGTAGTTATTCTTATAACTAGAAGCCCTTCTTGATTCGATGCTTCCAGTTTAATCTAGGGATTTCAACTGTTCATTAGTTTTAAATAGACTTTTACTTAAATAACAGTGGGAAACACCTACAATCAGATTCAGTTTGCATGCTGAATAAGAGGACCCCTTGTAAATCTGTTACAGGGATTCATTATGAGTTTGTTTCACTTTCCCCTTTCACATGCTCTGCCCATATGTTAGGCTATTCAAGTAGGGCAATATGATTTCTACAAAAATAAGAAACACTGCAGCATGAGGGGACAATAACAACTGTAGTAAACACACACATATTACAGTGCGCTAACAGAACACAAACAGTAGGGCAAAAATGAAGGTGTATTCTTTATTCAAATGACAGCTGTTCTGCTATGGGATACAATATCATCATCTTAACTTTATTGCCTAATAGTTCAATGCCTGTTATTGTATGTCATGAACTCTCACTGTTGCTGTGGTTAATCAAATGCAGATCTTACAGTAAGAACAACTGTTTTATTATGATGAAATTTACATCAATGTTAGCTAGTGAAATAGGACAGTTTCATACAATTTAATGAGCATCAACCACATTTGAACTGTATATTATATTAGGTGCAACAAATGAAAGGAAAGGAAAGAAGGAAGTGTTTGATATACCAATGACCTTTAGAGGTGGTTGGGTGCAACAGTTCAATCCAATTTTTGGTTGTGCCAAACATAATTCTTTGTCTGCCCACACACAGTGACAGAAACAATAGAGCAAATCATATGTGCATATATAAGAAGATAAAAGAAGAGACTTGTCAAAAGTAGCATTTTGTATAATGAACAAAGTATAGTGATGGGTCAATCTTAAGGGACAAAACAGATAACTCAAAATTCTTACCACTATCAGCTGTTGTTTTATTAAGGGAAGGACATGAAGAATGTGGTAACCAAAAACTTATGTTAATTTGTTAGATGTAAAATTCTGTATCAATAACTTTGAATGTAAAAACTACAGAGCTTGTTTAAACAGTTACAAAATTTGTTTCAGGTCACCCCTCCCTCTATGTGCAACAGAAAATTCTCTTTCACAACTTATGCATTTCACATTGAACTGTTATTGACATGTTGGCTGAGTTCCCATCTTTCTAAATACCCTGTAATTACATAGCTATTTAACTCATTCAGGAGTTGAATTAGGCATTAACACTGAAGTAATAATAGTGCTGGCAGGTCGATAGAAACACAGACAGACACAGACATACATACACACAAAATTCAAGCTTTCGCAACAAACTGTTGCCTCATCAGGAAAGAGGGAAGGAGAGGGAAAGACAAAAGGATGTGGGTTTTAAGGAAGAGGGTAAGGAGTCATTCCAGTCCCGGGAGCGGAAATAAGTCTTTCCGCTCCCGGGATTGGAATGACTCCTTACCCTCTTCCTTAAAACCCACATCCTTTTGTCTTTCCCTCTCCTTCCCTCTTTCCTGATGAGGCAACAGTTTGTTGCGAAAGCTTGAATTTTGTGTGTATGTATGTGTCTGTTTGTGTTTCTATCGACCTGCCAGCACTTTCGTATGGTAAGTCACATCATCTTTGTTTTTAAATATATTTTTCCCGCGTGGAATGTTTCCCTCTATTATACTGAAGTAATAATAGTATTGACACAATAAATAACCATATTCGAATGACAACTGTTAACAACTGACGTCTATTTGCTGCACGTAATTGCCATAGGTTAGGAGCAGCAGTACTGGCTTGCTTAAATAATGCATCTTTCACTGTTCTCACGACTTTACAAGCTTCAAAGTATTCTTCAGTAATACATAGACTGTATTATTTGAGTTACTCTGACAAGCAACTTAGGCTGAAGTTTAAATAATGTTTATTTAAACTTAAATGAATTGTCCAATAACAAATAAGTACTCTCATGTACCACACTCTGATCCCGACAAATGTGTTTTAAGACAAATTCATACTTCAGTGTATTTATCAGCAACACTCAGGCCTAACTGGGGTGTAGTTTTGACAATACACTTATATGAATACACAAATTGGCAAAAAAAAAAAAAAAAAAAAAAAAAAAAAAAAAAAAAAAAAAAAAAAAAAAAAGTTAAATACAAGATTCTAGCAACCCATATAAGATAATTTTTGCAATCCTTAAACATGGAAAATCCTTTACAATATGAAACAACTGGCAACTTTACTACCCTTGCCTACCTGTACATGTTATCAGAATGTCTTTTTGGCCAGTTAATGGTTTTTCCACCAGATACAGGGAGATCTAATTTTGCATTAACAAAATGCTACTCTAACAGAACGCTGATTTTTAAGAGTGCATTTCATTGAAGAAATCTTGAGTAATCAAAATGACAGTTTCAACTGAAGCAAGGTTTCATCATGTGGCAAACTTGTCAAAACCTTTCTTCAAGTACACACTGTCACTTAGATAAACCAAGAAGATATCATTAGGATGGAGCTCCTCCCTTTTTCTTCAGAACATTTAAGAACATCTGAATGCCATTACATCAGTGTTTTCATAATAGTGACATACTGATTCTGCTCAGGTCTTCATTATCATCTGATTAAATATCAATTTCCCCCCCTCTCTCTCTCTCTCTCTCTCTCTCTCTCTCTCTCACACACACACACACACACACACACACACACACACTCACAAGCCAAGAATGTTGTTTTGGTTTCGTTTTGCTTAAGGGTGCAAAAAACGACTGGGGTCACACGCACCCAAGTCAAAACTATAAAAAACGAAGACAGAGAGGAGTTAAAGAATGACTTTATGTCAGTCCCAATTGACGTAAGAGAAGACAGCTAAAAACAGGCACGTGGAAAAACGGCTAAAAAAGACATCATACAGAAATGGAGGTCCAAAACTAAAAATTAAATGGCCTTCACCACATTGCATGGCGGATAAAAAGTAAAATGGGGTCGACAGCCCACGCGTCATTTGCTACAACGGCCGATAACTTAGACGGCAAACCCGAGCAGGAACATAAACATTTAAAAAATGTGCATTCCATCAGAAAGTGGTGGGCAGTTAAAACTTGGGCGCAATGTGTAAAAAGTGGTGGAATAGTGCCACTTATCAAATGATGATGGCTAAAAAGGCAGTGCCCAATACGCAATCTTGTTAAAATGACCTCCTCCCGGTGGGAGGGCCAAGAGGAGGTTGTCGAAGCCTTTGGGAGAGGCTTAATAATCCTGAGCTTATTCCCATGAAGGGAGGCTCAATGGCGATGCCAAAAGGGACACCATTCCTGAAAGACGGCAACACAGAGATCATTGGAGGGAATATAGGAACTTGTGGGCTGAGGTACAAGGACTGCAGCCTTGTCAGCAGCATCCTTTCCTGGCAGACCGACATGACAACCCACAGAAACATCATACTAGCTCCACCAAGAGTCAGTCTTGCGGACCAACTGCATCAAGGGATGGGCAGTGTACAGCGCACACAGACTTTGAAGGGCCCTGAGTGAGTCTGAGCAGGGGGTACCATTGGAAAGTCTGTGTTGCCGGATGTACTCTGTGGCCTGAGCCAGGCGAAGAGCTCGGCTGTAAATACCTAGCAGTGTGCCAGAATATGATATCGAAAAACACAGGTGCCAATGACGAAGGCACACCCGATCCCACAGGCAGTTCGAGAGCCATCAGTGCATTCAAAGGTACTAACGCGAAGTTGCATGCAAAGGTCGTGAAACTGAAGGTGATAGACCAAGGCTGGGGTAATGTCCTTAGAAGCGAATGAAGGCCAAGGTTAACATGGGCCGCTTCACGAAGTCAAGGTGGTGAAGGGTTCACATGCCCCGGGATAGGTGCAGATGGTGTGAATTTAAGGCGCTGTAGCAAGTGCCGAAAGCAGACTCCAGGAGGTAACAGAGAAGGGGGATGTGCCCCATACTGGCAATCAAAGGAATCATCAAAGAAGGAGGCATAGGATGGGTGGCCATGCATGGCAGACAAACGGTATGCATACCTGCTCAGGAGAAAGTCACGGTGGTAGGACAGTGGTAGTTCAGCAGGTTCAGTACACTTACTCTCAACTGGGCTAGTGTAAAAGGTACCTGTGGCGAAATGGATGCCACAATGGTGGATAGTGTTGAGACGGTGTAAGACGGATGGACGTGCAGATGCATAAACAAAGCACCCATAGTAGAGTTTCAAACGGACAAGGGACTGGTACAAGTGGAGGAGGGTAATTCGATCAGCACCCCAGGAAGAGTACCACTGAGGACACGGACATTGAGGAAAGGCATACAGCGGGCTGCCAGGCAAGACACATGTGAGAACCAGGAATGATCCCTATTGAGCATGAGCCCCGTTGTTTCTGTTTATATGCAGTGAAAGTAATGAAAAAACTGAAGAAAAAAAAACGTGTTTGTATACGAACTCAGCCCCATGGCCTTTGGATTACCATTCTGCACTCTTCCTGATGTGACAACCGTTGCCTGGAAACTAGGCTAACATAAATGGCTCATGCCTGCTCTCACTTCTGTCATGTTCATTTCTGGTGAAACCCTGCATATACAATAAAGTTGGACAAAATCAGAAATGAATAGGTGCGGTTCCCTGGTCAACCACATGTGTAATTCCTCCTTAAGCATCAGTCAGTTTCCTGAATTATTAAATACTTCATAGTGAAGCTGCTTTATAAAAAGGAGAAAGGTATAATGTAGACAATTTTAGACCTATTGCTATGCCATCAGTGTTTACTAAAGTTATTGATAAGGCTATCTATATACGGGTAACTAAACATCTCAGTTCACATAATTTGCTGTCAAACATACAGTTTGATTTTACAAGTGGCTTAGCAACTGGAAAGTGCTATAATCTCTCTTCTCTGTGGGGCAATGGACAGATTAAACAAAGAGTTGTGACCACTGGGTGTCTTCTTTCATTTAACAAATGTGGTTTAATAAATGTTGATCACACAATATTGCTGCAGAAGTTGGACCGTTATGGAATAAGAGGAGACAATATTGCTGCAGAAGTTGGACCGTTATGGAATAAGAGGAGTAGCTCACAATTGGTCCTTCTCATGCTTTAAGAATAGACAGGAAAAGGTCATTCTCCACAATAATGAAAAAGGTTATGAGCTGATGTCTGATTGGACCATGATTAAGTGGGGTGCTGCACAGGGGTCAGTGTAGAGACCACTGCTGTTTCTTAAGGGTATATAAATAAAATGGTTTCTAATATTTCTGTTTGCTGGTGGCACTAGCTTGATAGTGGAGGATGTTGATTGCAACGAAGACAATGTATCAAATAGTGTGGTGCAAGATAGAAGTTCATGGCCTGTAGGAAATAAATTGATGCTACATCACAGTAAAACTCTGTTTTTACAGTCTTAAACAAACAATTCAACAAAAACAGACATTTTGATTGCCCAGAATGAGCATCAGATCTGAAAAGTCATAATTCCTAGGTATTCAGATAGAGTGTAAGTTGTAATTGAAATCACATGTTCATGATCATGTTCAAAAACTTAAATGATGCTATATTCACCATTAGTACAATATCTGCAATAAGTGATAGTCTAACACAAAAATTGGTCTACTTTACTTACCTTCATTCACTTATAACATAAGGCATTATATTCTTGGGTACCTGTTCCCCACTCATCAAGTGTATTTTTGGCTCAAAAATGGGCAGTTCAAGCAATCTGTTCATGAACTTCTTGTCAGATGTCTGGGAATTCTGACACTGCCTTGTCAATACATTTTTTCTTTAACATTGTTTGTTGTTAACAATATGAGTTTGTTCCCAAAAACTAGCAATTTCCACTCAGTTAACACTTGGCACAAATTTAATTTGTATTTGGATTGCACCTCCTTGAATCTTGTGCAGAGAGGTATGCAGTATTCAGCTGCATCCGTTTTCAATAAGCTATCACAAGAATTTAAAAAATCAGCAATAATCCTTGCACTTTTAAGTCTAAACTGCAGAATTTCCTCATGGGTCACTACTCCTGTTTTGTTGAGGAGCTACTGGAAAAAAATAATCTTCATTCTTGTGATATATTGTTGATTTATCTAATATATACACAAGCAGTTAGTCATCAGCATAAGATTCGTGTAAATTTTATTTTAGTTATTATTAACTTTTCTGATGTTAATTTAATGTACTGACTCAATTCCATAATCACAGAGATCCGCTCCTCAGTTTAGTCCTACAGAACTAGATGTAGAAAACGAAACAAGAATTAACCACCATGATGGAGCAGATCCTGAACAGTAGTTGATCTTTAGTAACGCAGCAGGCTACAGATCTTGGACCATACCTGGGAGGAAGAGGTATATGTTTCTCATGAGGAGGCTTAGCACTCCCAGCATTCCTTCTTATGACATTTTTTAGGTAGTGAGCCTTTGGACTGAGCCACTTACAAAGATGAGGGTTGTCTATGATAGACACTGCTTGAGATATTGCAGTGACCTTCGACAGTTCTGAACAGCTGTTGCAGTGTCTTTGGTCCACTATGGTACCCATCATTAGTGTAGAGAGCCCATAGAAAGAGGGTACCAGTTCCAGTAGTAGTGCAGGTGATTGCAACGAAGATGTCTCTAACAACCTTGCCATTAGAGTCTGCTGCAGCGAGTGGCAGAAGTATATAACTGCCAGTTGGCCCTCGAGAGAGACCAACATGACAACTAGTCTATCAAGTCGCATCAAAAGTGACAGGATCGCTGGAAAGCTAAAGATGATAACTGGTCAGAAGGTCCCAAGCAGATGACATAGTACTCCCCCACAGGGGTGGTGTGTACTGAATTCTCCAAGTAGGTGAATGGGACGGAATGAGTTGTAAGTTCAAGTTAGGCACCTCAAGTTATGTAAGTTCCTTGCCTGAGGGTAAATAACTGTTGTATGTGGTAATCACTTGGAGCATTCACACTCATTCTGCTATTGTTACCAATGTGGTACCCAACAGAATCCACCCACTGAAGGCTTCTAAGTGAACCAACATACAGACCCATCCAGATGCTCTTTTGGGACTGGTACAGTTCCAGCAGAACCCAATGTAATCCCAAAAGGTTTGAGAATGTTATTCAGTGAAATACATGTCTTGGAGAGCAATGAAGATTGTTGAACAGGAGGACATCATTTGTTGCATTTCTGGCAGGCGACAGTAATATCAATTGCACCATTAAATTATCACTTTAAGGGCCTCCTGGTTAGGCAAGCAGTGCCCAAGAGTATAGGTCACATCTTAGGATCACTGTCCGTCACCACCAGGAGTAGAACAACATGTGGGGGGATCTGGCATCCCTGGTGTCACAAGAGTAGTCATATCCTGACATTCTGTCTCATTCTTCTTATCTAATTTAGAGGGTTGGGACTAGTCTATGGCTCCTTCTGCCACTGGTTGGTGTAGGGCCAATGTTCTGTAGATTTCCAGGGAGAGATTTCCAAAAAGGGAGTCCTGGCATTGATACATGTTGGAGGAGGGCACTGGTTCCCCTCTTGGGGTTGAGAAATCAAGGTCCTCGAAGATGGAGCTGCACAAACGACGCGAGGGAGGGAGATGATTGACTCCGCAAATGACCCAGAATGGTGCTTGCTCACATGAGTGTCTCCAGAAATTGGGGTTGTTCGTAACACAGGAAGACACATTCCCAAACCGCTGGCAGTTAAATCTGAGACAGAAATACGGAAGTGTGGGTGACAATCTGAGCAGTTCTCTTAGGTTGTTCGCAGGTGATGCTGTAATTTACCGTCTAGTAAGGTCATCCGAAGACCAGTATCAGTTGCAAAGCGATTTAGAAAAGATTGCTGTATGGTGTGGCAGGTGGCAGTTGACGTTAAATAACGAAAAGTGTGAGGTGATCCACATGAGTTCCAAAAGAAATCCGTTGGAATTCGATTACTCAACAAATAGTACAATTCTCAAGGCTGTCAATTCAACTAAGTACCTGGGTGTTAAAATTATGAACAACTTCAGTTGGAAAGACCACATAGATAATATTGTGGGAAAGGCAAGCCAAAGGTTGCATTTCATTGGCAGGACACTTAGAAGATGAAACAAGTCCACTAAAGAGACAGCTTACACTACACTCGTTCATCCTCTGTTAGAATATTGCTGCGCGGTGTGGGATACTTACCAGGTGGGATTGATGGAGGACATCGAAAGGGTGCAAAAAAGGGCAGCTCGTTTTGTATTATCACGTAATAGGGGAGAGAGTGTGGCAGATATGATATGCGAGTTGGGATGGAAGTCATTAAAGCAAAGACGTTTTTTGTCGCGGCGAGATCTATTTACGAAATTTCAGTCACCAACTTTCTCTTCCGAATGTGAAAATATTTTGTTGAGCCCAACCTACATAGGTAGGAATGGTCACCAAAATAAAATAACAAAAATCAGAGCTCGAACAGAAAGGTTTAGGTGTTCGTTTTTCCCGCGCGCTGTTCGGGAGTGGAATGGTAGAGAGATAGTATGATTGTGGTTCGATGAACCCTCTGCCAAGCACTTAAATGTGAATTGCAGAGTAGTCATGTAGATGTAGATGTAGATGAAGCGTCCAGTTCCACCCGTCTGCTTTGACCTATGACATCACAAATATGGCGGAAACGACCATCCACTACGACTCCAATATGGCGCCTATGACGTCATTATGTAAACATGACAACAAACTCCAAAATACATTGAAAAACCAACACACACACCTTCCACAAAAAACCTAATCAAACTAATGGGACAAGCGTGGGAAATAGGGGGTTTTTGGCTGGGACAAACTAAATACAAACACACCCCACTACACCAAACAAAAAACACTAAAATAACAAGACCCCACAACCTTCCCAAATTCCACTACACACAAAATCCACTGGAATCAATCACTTCCCTTGACCTATATAGGTCAACAGTAACTACCAATACCACACTATAAATCTCAAAACTTTCACCACACTCAATCCTATTAATAAAAAAAAAGACACACTAGAGAATCAAAATTGCAATCGAACACTTCCCTTGACCTGTTATCCTTAAGACATCTCCACATATAGCCATCCCTGGTCAGAGATGCCGGAACATTAGTAAACATCATTTCTTCACGACACACTGAACACTTCACGACTTCAGACAACAGGCCAAACAGCTGAAAAATTTTTATTAGAGACAACGCACTGTCCCCCATCATCGCCGACAACCAAAACCTGTTGACCTTGTCAGTCATATCCATATCTACCAAAGACATAAACAAAGCAATTTACCAAAATTCACACACAATGAACAGATATAAAACAACAATAACATCGACATAACAAAACCAAAATCGTTAACTCGCTGAAAAATATTCCGCTGAAAGCACAGTCACCACCAATACCACACACGTGCAATGCTACCACACAAGTGAACCCCATACACCACATAACACGCTACCCATAAACACACCACCAGAGAGAACCACCGACCGCAACAATACGCCACCTATAAACACGTCACACATGCAAACTAAACAAAAAACATCACCTAACATACAACACATAAACACACCACCAAAGAGCACCACTGATCACATCAAAACAACACCTACAAACCTGTCACTCTCACAAACTAAACTCTGCGCCGTCATGATGTCACACACCACAACAGCCTTACATCATGGGTCAAAGCCGACAGGTGAGATCAGACTCTTCCGTCGACACAAAGAGACAATGATTTCATCATTCTCATGAAGTGAATCCTCCTAAAAAGCAAGGATGAGTGATTCGGTGCCAGGTGAGTCTCGATGTACACAAAGCAGGAATTAGACCTCTTGCTTCTCCCAATTTTTGCACATTGATCATCCATATGCAGTCCCGGTGAAAAACCATGTACCATGTTCAGGCTCTTATGAGAGGTTACAGTGACACGTATGTCACCTAGATTCTTACAAGAATGTAACACTTAGGACTAGGTAGGAGTTGCTGTTTTAATTAAGATAGAACAACTTCACAGATTACCAGGAGAAGAGATTTTCCCAAATACATTTTCATTATTTTCTATATATAATACGGGCTTAGCAGTTAGAAATGACCCTCCGTTGGTTGAGGTGCAAACTGGGAGTAAGTTCCAGGAGTTTCCTTGACTTTGTTTTCCTCTTATGGCATGACCCAAGGCAGGAATGTTGTTGTGGTCACAACATAATGCATTATAACAATCAGGTCTGTCCAAAAGGACTACAACAACCTCACAGATTAGATTGGATTAGATTTACTTTCATTCCAATTGATCCGTAGTGAGGATGTCCTCCAGGATGTGGAACATGTCAGCACCAGCCGATAGCTTTACTCTTTTCCCTGCACTAAATATCTGCCATATGGCACCTACTCCATTTGAAGGCTGTCCCTACAAGTAGCCCCCAGTAGGAACAATGGCCACTTGGATTTATAGCAACTGCCCAAATGGAGAGGCACCCAATTCTCAAGCATATGTGGAGAAGTAGCAGCTCGGGCATCAATCGTGTGTTCTCTGCATAACCAAGTTAACCAATAGAAGTGTTGTAAAGTAAAGTGGAAAGAGCGATATCTATGACAGATGTCAAAAGGGAATCTGTCCATCAGACCAAACCTGAAAGCAGTGACAGTCTGAGAGGAAGGTTGCATCTCATGAAAAGAAGTAGTACTACAATTGCTATGGGTTCCATATTCTCTAGCATGTATCCACAAAAGAGTTGCGAATCTCCTGAAGGGTGCATCATGAAAGCCGATAAAAATATGATGACACAGACAACTGTTATATACTGTTTCATATGAAACTGTTAAGGTTATGCAAAAAACAGATCAACAAATATGAAATCAGTGTCAAAGGAGATAGTAATCAATGTGAAGGTTTAATCCTTACAACACTTCCTGTATCAGCTCTGTGTTGAACATCAGCATGATAATATGTTGTGAAGGAAATATACCGAAATATGTTTATATAAGACATTCAGGCACTTTATTCAACATGTAAATGTCACTACAGATATTCGGATTTAGATGATGACATGTTCGATATGCCTACCATCATTGGTGGTGATGTGGTGCAGACAAATAGCATAATTCTGCATGACCAGTTGAAGTTTTGGAACATCTGTGACCTCCTGAATGGCTGCTTCCAGCTCGGGAATGGTTTTAGGCTTACTGTTTAAGGAAACATTCCACGTGGGGGAAAAAAAAAATATCTAAAAACAAAGATGATGTGACTTACCAAACGAAAGCGCTGGCATGTCGATAGACACACAAACAAACATACACACAAAATTCTAGCTTTCGCAACCAACGGTTGCCTCGTCAGGAAAGAGGGAAGGAGAGGGAAAGATGAAAGGATTTGGGTTTTAAGGGAGAGGGTAAGGAGTCATTCCAATCCCGGGAGCGGAAAGACTTACCTTAGGGGGAAAAAAGGACGGGTATACACTCGCACACACACACACACATATCCATCCCCACATATACAGACACAAGCAGACATAAACAGAAGCAAAGAGTTTGGGCAGAGATGTCAGTCGAGGCGGAAGTGCAGAGGCAAAGATGTTGTTGAATGCCAGGTGAGGTATCAGTGGCGGCAACTTGAAATTAGCGGAGATTGAGGCCTGGTGGATAACGGGAAGAGAGGATATATTGAAGAGCAAGTTCCCATCTCCGGAGTTCGGATAGGTTGGTGTTAGTGGGAAGTATCCAGATAACCCGGACGGTGTAACACTGTGCCAAGATGTGCTGGCCGTGCACCAAGGCATGTTTAGCCACAGGGTGATCCTCATTACCAACAAACACTGTCTGCCTGTGTCCATTCATGCAAATGGACAGTTTGATGCTGGTCATTCCCACATAGAATGCGTCACAGTGTAGGCAAGTCAGTTGGTAGATCACGTGGGTGCTCTCACACGTGGCTCTGCCTTTGATCGTGTACACCTTCCGGGTTACAGGACTGGAGTAGGTGGTGGTGGTGGGAGAGTGCATGGGACAGGTTTTACACCGGGGGCATGCACCCTCCCACCACCACCTACTCCCGTCCTGTAACCTGGAAGGTGTACACGATCAAAGGCAGAGCCACGTGTGAAAGCACCCACGTGATCTACCAACTGACCTGCCTACACTGTGACACATTCTATGTGGAAATGACCAGCATCAAACTGTCCATTCGCACGAATGGACACAGGCAGACAGTGTTTGTTGGTAATGAGGATCACCCTGTGGCTAAACATGCCTTGGTGCACGGCCAGCACATCTTGGCACAGTGTTACACCGTCCGGGTTATCTGGATACTTCCCACTAACACCAACCTATCCGAACTCCGGAGATGGGAACTTGCTCTTCAATATATCCTCTCTTCCCGTTATCCACCAGGCCTCAATCTCCGCTAATTTCAAGTTGCCGCCACTCATACCTCACCTGTCATTCAACAAGATCTTTGCCTCTGCACTTCCGCCTTGACTGACATCTCTGCCCAAACTCTTTGCCTCTGTATATGTGTGGATGGATATATGTGTGTGTGTGTGTGTGTGTGTGTGTGTGTGTGTGTGTGTGTGCTAGTGTATACCCGTCCTTTTTTCCCCCTAAGGTAAGTCTTTCCACTCCCGGGATATATATATATATATATATATATATATATATACAGGGCGTTTCAAAAAGAAAGAGCAGATTTCAAACATTTATTTCTCAAAAACTACAAATGATAGAAACACAATTCCAACGGTCCTTCACTCAATATGAGTACCAAATGTTACACAACAAATATCAAAACTGTACCTCAATATGAGCACCATTTGTTACACGACAAATATCAAACCGGTATCTCATTTCTTGCCACACACGACGCAACTGGTCTTTAGTTACCGAATTCACGGCCGCAACAATTCGATGTTGTACCTCTTGAAGAGTAGCGGGCATAGGTGGGACATAAACACAGTCCTTTATGTACCCCCACAAATAAAAATCGCAGGGAGTAAGGTCTGGTGACCTGGGAGGCCACAGACGATGACATTGATCTTGTGCTCCTGCTCTTCCAATCCACCGTCCTGGAATGGTGTTATTTAGGTACCGTCGTACAGGTTCAGAGAAGTGTGGTGGGGCGCCATCTTGCATGAAGATGAAGTGATTTGAATCTTCCTGAAGTTGAGGAAATAGCCAGTTTTCTAACATGTCCAGGTAAATGGTTCCTGTGATAGTTTTCTCCATGAAAAAGAAAGGTCCATAAACTTTGTTTACCGAAATTGCACAAAAGACGTTAACCTTTGGTGAGTCTCTTTCATGTTGAATAACGTCCCTCGGAGTTTCACTCGCCCAAATTCGTACGTTATGCCGATTAACTTTACCAGAAATGTGAAACGTTGATTCATCTGAAAAAATTAATCGTTCGGCAAAATTGTCCTCTTCCATGTCCTGTAGAATTGCAGTTGAAAATTCGAACCTTTTGTTGTGGTCGTCAGGATGCAATGCTTGCAATAACTGCAGTTTGTACGGCTTCATGTGCAGACGCTTACTCAGAACGCGCCATACCGTTGTTTTAGACATGTTTAGTTCGTGACTTGCCCGTGTCGTGGATTTTCTAGGGCTCCTTTCGTAAGCTGCACGGACACGCTCGACATTTTCATCCGATGTGCGTGGACGACCCGTGCTTTTTCGCTTGCAGATGCAACCATCTTCTACGAATCTGTGATGCCACTCATAAATTTGCTTATGACGAGGCGGCTGTTTGTTGAATTGACGGCGGAATGCACGTTGCACACCAACAATGGACTCTAACTTTGCAAATTGCAGCACACAAAATGATCGTTCCTGTGGTGTCGTCGCCATTTTCCTAC
The DNA here is from genome assembly GCF_023864345.2 of Schistocerca serialis cubense. Classification (NCBI taxonomy): domain Eukaryota; kingdom Metazoa; phylum Arthropoda; class Insecta; order Orthoptera; family Acrididae; genus Schistocerca; species Schistocerca serialis. Next base: position 487,274,664 of record NC_064645.1, on the reverse strand, counting down.
AAACAAACGCCAGCGCCACTGCGGATTTGCATGGAACTTCTGCGCGGACCATTGAAAAACTTTGAACCTTTCTCTGACAAGAAACGTTTGAATTGTGTTTCTATCATTTGTAGTTTTTGAGAAATAAATGTTTGAAATCTGCTCTTTCTTTTTGAAACGCCCTGTATATATATATATATATATATATATATATATATATATATATATATATATATCACACACACACACACACACACACACACACACACACACTCTCTTTGGGGACCACATCCTGGCTCTGGAGTACCCAAAGGCCACTGGCATGGGCCTCATATATATATATATCCCCACAAAAAGGAGTCGCATTTGTTCAGATCCAGAGAATATGATGACCAGTTGAGGCCCATGCCAGTGGCCTTTGGGTACTCCAGAGCCAGGATGTGGTCCCCAAAGTAGTAGTCCAGGACTTCAAACTCTCTCCTTCTTCAGTAGGGTCAAGCTCTGTTTTGCATTAACCACATCTGTCAAAATCAGGGCCATTTTTGATAATGGGATGAAATCATTTTCCATAACATGCATGTACTGTTCAGTAATCACCATGCCATCGAGAAATGTAGCGCCAATTAAGACATGACTGGACATTGCACACCACACAGTCACCCACTGGGGGTGAAAAGACTTCTCAATCACGAAATGCAGATTCTCTGTCCCCCAGACGCGTGAATTTTGCTTATTCACGAGCCTATCCAAATGAAAGTGGGCTTCATCACTAAACCAAACATTACAATCCCCATCATGCTCCACAGCCAACCGTGCAGTTAAAACGTCCTAATGCAGACCGTTCAGAAGTTATGACAATTTTATTTCATATAGTTCAATAATTGTCACCCTGTATGTAAAATTAAAGCATTTATTACTCCATTCAAAATCGCATGAAACAGATTTTGATAATCAAGAAATGCCCGGCATGATGAATTTACAGGAATGTTACAAAATCATCATAGGAACAGAATATCTGTATATCCCACTTTATTCCTGATGAAGTCCATTTGACCCATTCTACCACTACCAAATGACTTTGAGAAACTGATAGCATTTCATACAAAAGTGTGTCTGAGCTAGAAGTGCAATTAGACATGCAACCATCTAGCCCAAGCTTTTATAGAAGCATACATTTTCCCGGTGAATAAAGTTTTACAAATCCCTGACGCATCAATGAGCATAACAGACATTACTGGCTATAAGAAAAACTACACTAGTTTCTCTACTTCAACATCAAAGGAAGGATCAACTTCTGGTGTGGTAATATTAGCATAAATGTCATTACCCATAATCTTATTGACAATAATCTGACCAGGTGAATGTACTTCTTTCTTTCACAGCATCTAAAAAGTTAACTACAAACCAGTCTTCAGACCGAAGATAAAAACAACAATGACAGTATACAAATAAAATTTGTGCAGCAGGCATTGAAATTCAACTTTTTTTTCCCAAACAACTATGACTGTGATTTCCAATGCCAAAAAGATTCTCAGCATAATTAATAAAGCACCTTCCACGGAACATAATGTGATCAGTCAATATGATAGGGAACATGCCAGTTAGTTTAAAAATGTGATGCATTTCAAAACTGAAACGCTGGCAATTGCTGCGCATGTACATGATCACGTCTTATGATAAACTTCAGCTACTTTTAATTTGTTTCATTTTTATTTTGCGCATATGAGATTCATATTATATTACGAACACATTCTGTATTTTTTCTATGGAGTAGGAATGGTCAAGAAGATTCGATTTCAGTTTGTGTTTGACGTTATTTTATGGTATTGCAGTTTTTTTAACTGTAACAATGTATATAACAAACTTCATGAGTAGGTAAACTTACTCAGAGTCTATTGTCGTTACGCTATTTTGTTTAAACAATAATTTACAAAAAGTTCCAGAGTGGATAAAACGTATTATTCTTACATGCTTGCGTGCAACGGTTACTTTCTTCCTCACTATCTAAATTCTGAATAAAAAACGTAACTTCCATCCTCTATGGTACATTAACGGCCATAGTTTATCTGTTTTACTACGTCAATATAAGACACGCCTGGGTAAACATGAAACTGCATGTGCAGCCTTGTTCGCAGCCGCTGTCCCAGTGGAGCGCTAATCGTCAATGTTAATCCTATTATACAGCTATACAAAATTTCAAGACTTACCAATTCGTTGCTAGTGAATTTATAGTGTTTTCTATTACGATGTTTCAACCGAATTGTTTTGCAACGTTTAACCTTGTTTTTACGATCCCTGGCCATTTCTCCAATCGTCAATTATCTCATGCTTTCATGAAGCATAACAGATTTCCCAGATCACAACAAAGCCAAACATTTCAGTCCATAAACAAATGCAGCTGCCAGCTGTCATCTTCTGTCAGGTCTGCCACAATACTGTCACACAGATCAACAACTCCCGATATGAAAGTGTACAGTGATGCAGTTTTCATAAAGAGGAACCAATAAACTGAACTCATTTTATTATAGGGAAACCATTGTTTTCCATTTTCGCATAAATACTTTAAAGCTTAATTATCACCGAAGTGAGCATAAAATACATTTTCGTGTTGCGACTAACAGTTTAAACAAGTAAAATTACTGTCTCCTGACCATAAATTTTGATAACATAGCGAATAACGTACTACTTGATTTAAAGCAGGAAATAATACTTACACACAAATTTTTATTTACGTAAAGTTGCTTTCATAAACACTATGGAAACAACTGAGACACGAGAGACATCTCTGACGCACGTTGCGTCCATAGACAGCAGTAGGTCATGAAATCTGGTAGCATATTGTATTTGGTTTGACATTTGTAATTGGTGTAAGGTGAAATGCCTCCGAAGAAGGGAAAAGCATCCAAGAAGAATGATTTTGATGCTGACTCCGAGGAAAATGTCAAAGGAAAAAGTGTCAGTGGTGATTCTAAGACTGCGGCACAGAACTCTAAGAAGAAACAGAAGAACAGAGCGAAACAGGACGACTGGAGTGATGAAGAGGAAAAGTCTGACAAGCTGAAGTCTCGGGTAGTGTCTGACGAAGAAATAATCCCTACCAAGCCACAAAAATCGACCAAGAAAAAGCAGAAAGGGAAAAACAAGAAAGATGATTGGAGTGACAGTGAAGATGAGAAGACTGACAAAATAAAACCAGATGCAGTGAGTGATTCTAACACTGTAACCTCAAAGCCAGCGAAGAACCTGAAGAAGAAAGTGAAGAGTAAAAGTAAAAAAGATGATTGGAGTGATGACGATGATGATCAGGGAAATAAATTTAGCCTCGAAGCGTTAGCAAATGAAGATGAAGCCGAACCCAGGCCTGGAAAGAAAGACAAAAAGAAGAAAAGCAAGAAAAGGGATAGCAGTGAAGATGAAGCAGATGGTGAGAACGAAAACGACGGTGATCTTGACACAGAGAGGACATCTAAGCCTGCAAAAGCCACTGCTAAAAAGAAACAGAAAGGAAAGGCGAAGAAAGATGACTGGAGCGAAGAAGATGACAAAGTGGATGTTTTGAACACCGTGTTAAGTGACGATTCCAGTGAAGAAAGATTTTTAGCCAAGCCTGTTAAGAAAGATAAGAAACAGAAATCCAAAAAAAAGGTTAGTGAAGAATCTGAAGAGGGGTCTGATATTGAGGTAGAAGAGAAGGTTCAGAAACCAGTAAAAGGTGGTGTAGAGCCGGTACTTAATAGCAAAGGAAGTACTGGACTAAAGAAAGAACTCAATACTAAGACCTCTAAGAAGAAAGGTAGGGATGTAAGTGATGACAGTGATAGTAGTATAACTGAGAAAGTGTCAGAAATGAGTGTAAGCAAAGAGTTGAAAGAGAAAGAGGAACAAAAGACAGATAGTGTAAAGAAAGAAATTAATATTGAGGATGCATGTGAAACTTTGACAGAGGAAGTTGGGAAAATGACTTTGGGAAAAGCTGGTGATAAAGATAAAAGTGAATCCGCAGAAATTGCTGCAACGAAGGGAAGACATACAAAATCAAAAAAGGATGAACAAGTTGTTAGTATTGATGTGGAAGTAGATGATGATAAAATTGAGGTTGGAGAAAAGTATAGGAAGAAAACTAGCAAGGAACAAAAAACTGTAGACAAAGAAGATGCAGATGATGATGCGAAGGAACCAGCAGGTACAGTGACATGGATTAGAAATGTTCTAACATTGCTGCAAAGCTTTTGTCTTATAAGTTGCTGAAAGTTGTGATGACAAACTGTCACAAATAAGCTCGATACAGGCAAAGAGTGCAGTGTTTTCAGAAGTGCTGCATTGTGATAGAAATTTCATCTTCAACACTGAAATCTTCTGGTAGTAGGCCCAATTGGGGTCAGTGGAAGTGTTTGATTCCACCCGTTTGCTTTTACCCGTGGTAATGGTGTCGTGGTGTGTGATGTCATTACACTGCGGAGTTTACTTTGAGTTGGTTGCGTTTGTGGATGTTGCCTTGTTGTATTTGATGGTGCCCTCTGGTGTGTGTGTTTTTACAGTTTCTTTAGGTGTTATCAGTTTGCTGTTGGTTTTCAGTGAGATGATAATTTATTGTGTGGCTTTTCTTGTTAGGTATGGATATAATGATCAAGTACAATAGTGCTGTGTTGCGGTTGCAGATGGGGGAGGCCCCATTTCGTCCCTGATTAAATTATTAAATTCCTCCTGGTATTTGAACTGATTGCTGAAATTGTGAACTGCAGTATCAACCGTGAGAATGAGATTGATGAGAGTTCTGGGGTCTCGTATCAGCAATGGGTTCACGTGGCGGTGTCAGCGGTATAACATTTACCACTACATTTGACGTGGTACCTGGTTCGAGAAATCTAGGCTGGCCGTGAGAGAGATTGTTTTGATCACATACTATTTGTTATGTCATCGATAAGTTTTTGTGCACATGAGGCTGGAGTGAGTGAGTGAGTGAGTGAGTGTGTGAGAGAGAGAGAGAGAGAGAGAGAGAGAGAGAGAGAGAACAATGTTAGACGGATTTTCTTTTTGTAGGGAAGTGTGGTCAGTGTATGTGAAATATAGGGGTAAGTTGGGTGGACCAGGGGTGCTTGTTGAGGTAGACGAGTCACAGTTTGGGAAGAGTAAATATTGAAGGGGTAAGTCTCCGGTTGGTTTGTGGGTGTGTTGGGCTGTTTTTTTTTTCCAGGGGGTTGGTATGTTGACTGTGTTTTTGGGGTTTTGGAAGACCATACTAAGGGAATTGGCGAGGTTAATTGAAGAGTATATTGACGAGGGGAGTACTGTAGTTTCAGATGCTTTTACGTCGTACAGGGGTTTGGATGAGAGGGGTTTTGATAATTTAGTTGCGAATCATAGTTTAGAGTTTAATAATTATGAAAGTGGGGCATGCACTAATACAATGTAGGGATTTTGGGGGCCAGTTAAATCGGCCATAGGGAGGGGGAAAGGCACTTTTCTAACCTGCAATCTCATTTAGAGGACTATTGCTAGCGTAAGAGTTTCCGTGGGGATTATTGTATTTCTCGTGTTTTTCTGAGGGCCGTGGGTAGGATGTACAGGCTGAGGGTGGTTAGTTGAGGGGGTTTCATAGGTATGTGTGGGTGGGGGCAGGTTGTGGGTAATTGTTGTGGATTTAAGAGGGTTGTATTGTAGAGGACCTTTCTTGTTCCAGTTGCTGTTTGTTTGTAAGGTGTGATTGAGTTTCGTTTATTTTGTGGTTTTTTGTAGTGGGTGACATGCAGGGTTCGGGTTTTTGTGTGTGTGTGTGTGTGTGTGTGTGTGTGTGTGTGTGTGTGTGTGTGTGTGCGTGTGTGTGTGTGTGTGCGCGTGCGTGCGTGCGCGTGTGTGTGTGTGTGTGTGTGTGAGTGTGTGAGTGAGTGAGTGAGAGAGAGAACAAACTTGGGGTGGCCAACCTAGTTTGCTATTGTGCTCAGTTTGTGATGTTCTGTGTATTTATGGTGTATTGATTGTTTTTTAATTTCTTTAAGGAGTTTTGAGTTTTGGGTTCTTAGGTGTTGTGGGTTTGGTTTTATTTTTCATAGTTGTAGGCGGTTTTTTAGTATCAGCTGGGTTGACCTATATAGATCAAGGGAAGTGTCTGATTCCAGCTTGTGAAGTTGTAATTTTTGAGGTATTGACAGTTGTGGTTGAGCTATATAGGTCAAGAGAAGTGTCAGATTCCTGTAGATTTTTGTTGGTGTAGCTGAATATGGTAAATTTTTTTTCTTGTCATTTTGTGTTTTTGGGAACAAAGTGTGTGTTTTTATTTTTATATTTAGTTTGTCCCCACCCTAAAACTCCCAATTTCCCGCAATTGTCCCATTAGTTTGATTATATTTTTGGAGGGAGATGTTATTGTCTTATTTACATAGTTATTGGCGCCATATTGGAGACACTGGGAATGACCATTTCTGCCCTATTGACTGTCAGTACAATAACGAAAATTTCTAAAAAGAATAGGTCTACATACAATGGCATTACAAAAGACAATCATATACAATAATTGTTGATCTGTACAGTTACATAGCCCCCACCCCAAATCCCCCAAGTTTTATTTTTCATAGTTGATGTACATTATGTATACAATACACACCAAAATACTCATAAGACATTATTATCTAATACATTTTTTCTGATATTACCTTGCAGTTTGTTATTTATGATGAATATGTTACATATTCGCTTGCAAACTGTCATGATTAGCATGGCAGAGGGTACATGTCATTGTACATGTTATTACCTGGACAGTTTCCTGTTGCATTCACATAGGAAGTGCAGGAAGAATGAGGGCTCAGATGTTTCTGTGCGCATTGTATTTAGTCTAGTATAGGCTTCGGGACCCTTGTGGGAGTGATTTGTGGGAGTTTGTAATATATTCCTAGATTCAAACCTTAAATTTGGTTCTAAAATCTTTAGACGTAGGTTTTCATGAGGATAATTTGCCTCTATCGTAAAGTGTGTGTGTGTTCATTTTTTTTCAGACTCTTTGTGGCACTCTCTTGTGGATCAAATGTGTTGTCCTCCTTTGTATCCCTTCAGTATCCACCACTTTGTCCTGTTTGGTGAAGGTCTCACACACGAGTGTCATTTTTGAATGTGTTACATCAGTGTTTTGTGTGCAGTCTAACTGTTGACTGATAGCATTTCCCTGGTATTCTACCAGTGAACCACAGTTTGCAAACTGCTTTACCTGCAGCTGAACCTATGTGCTTGTTCAATTTCATATCCTTACAGATTATAGCGACTGGGTTGGTTGGCCACTGTGGTGGATAATGGAACAGGGTAGATCGAGGTCAGAAAGTCAGTAGTCCTCCACCCAGGTTGAGGGTAGCAGTAGTGCTGTGAGCTGGTGCTTGCTAGACATAAGAGAAACAGCATCAGAAAACCATTCATTTGTTACTCAGAGTTCATTAGTAGTTGGACATTTGCACCAGACAGTCAACACACACAGACTTCAGGAGCATGCACTCAGGTGTGTGGAAGATGCTGTGCTCAGTTTGCAGATCACGGCCATGAGCAGCAGTAGGTGACGGAGCAGTGGCATCAGTGCCAGTGGCACCACAAGGCCGTTGACCCAGCAGGAAGAGCACAATGTGTCAACCATGCCATTTAGAGTGTGCTGACAACCTTGGGTGAGAATGATTGAAAGCATGCATGAACAGGCTGGAGATAGCTCACAATAGCAGTCTCTGCTCAGAGCAGATGAAGGCAGCAAGAAGATTACCTTTACGAGTGATCACTCCAGATTAGAATAGGCCTAAGGTATTCCTGCCTGTCGTAAGAGGCAATTAAAAGGAGTCTCGGACATTTCGGCCTTATTGGGATGGTCCTCTGTAGGGTTTGACCTCCATTTTTCAAAATTTTCCTGAAGAGTGAGCCAATTGGGGAAGGGTGCCTTACATGGTGCGTCGTGTCCATCGTGCCTTGAGATCCTTAGCCCTCTTTCTCGTCGTCATATTGCAGTCCAGCCCATTCTCCATCTCCTTCCTGGGTGCGTTTTCCACCATGCACTATGCAGTGTCGCTTTTTGAGGCGATTATGACCATGGACTTCTTTGCACCTCATATCCAGCATGGTAGTCGGTCCATTGTGGTGAGGCCGCCATACATGTACCCTGTTGGTTGTAGCCCCCCTGACAACACAGGGATCGCTCTGCTGATGCCTGTGCCATTAACTTCCCTCGGATGCCAAGGAGTAGATGCCCGTCACCCTGGGGCATCGAGACTCTCGCCAAAGGCCATCGTGCCAGGTGGCTTCTGCTGTGGCACCCGTGGGGAGGGCCCCTGGTTGGAGTGGGTGGCATCAGGGCTGATGACGCACGATGAAGCGTACCACGTCATCACTTGCTGGTGATCAAACACCAGCAGTCTCTAAGTGTTCAAAGTCTAGTAGAATGCAAGAAAGTATGGCCCTAAATCATCGCCCTCCCTGGCCAAACCATGGGAGGAACACCAGGCTAAGGACGGCAGCGAACCTTATTCAACCCAGTACCTCGTATGTACGAGTACTAATGGGGATCCTTTGTATTGAGGAAGCCACAGTTTATAAAAGAGCATTTAGAGGACAATTTTGGGAAGGTGAAGGGCTTGTCCAAAATGCGATCTGGGTCAGTCTTGATAGAAACAGCATCCTCTGCCCAGTCACAGGCTTTACTCGCCTGTAACAAGTTGGGGGGTGTTTTTGTTACCATCATGCGACATAAGAACTTAAATATGGTCCAGGGTATTATATTCCACAGGGACCTTCTTTTGCGGCCTGACAATGAGCTGCACGCCAATTTAGAGCGGCGAGGTGTTCATTTCATGCGGTGCATCCATCGGGATCCGAGGGACAATCATGTTGCCACTGGTGCCTTCATCTTGGCCTTTGAGGGTGACGCCTTACCCGAGAAGGTCAAGGTGATGGTCTACCACTGTGATATTGAACCATATATCCCTCCCCCGATGCAGTGCTTTAAGTGCTGGAAGTTCAGCCATATGTCTTCCCGCTGTACGTCCAGCATCACATGTCGAGATTGTGGACGTCCATCACATCCCAATACTCCATGTGTCCCATCTATGTCAACTGTGGAGAGCATCATTCACCTTGCTCGCCACACTGCAGGATTCTACAGAAAGAGAGGGAAGTCATAGAATACATAACCCTGGACTGACTGACCTGCACTGAGGCTAAGAGAAAATATAAGCGCCTACATCCTGTGGCTATGACCACCTCATATGGTGCCATTACAAGAACAGTTGTAGCCTCATCAGTTCCGCAAATTCCAGTCGGCTCTCAGAGCCAGAAGGCTACATCTGCCCCCTTGATGGTGGGGGGGACTTCCGCCCCCCCTTCCCCCTTCCCCCCCCGTTTCTCCCACGCCACCTACTTCAGGAGCACTGCCCCCCCCCCCCCCCCCAGCCATCAGGGACAACAGACCCCAATTCTCAGCTGGAGAAGCATAAGTCTTCTTTGGCTCCTCTCACCAGGAAGGGGTCTCTTGGGTCACTCCCTTCCCAAGTTTCTGTTAGTGGGAAAGATGGCGCCCACCAGTGGCTGAAGTGCCTAAAAACAGCTGGTTGTAGGGTTACACGACCATCCTCAGTCCTGGAGACTGAATCAGTGAAGCCCTCCCAACCAGAGAAACCCAAGCAGCAGTGAGAAAAGTCCAAAAAGAAGACTCCTAAGACCAAGAAAATTGCGGTGGCACCCACACCACTGCTACCTACAAGCTCTACGTCTGGGGATGAGGTGGAGATTCTGGCACGCTCTGAGGACCTAGATCTCATTGGACCCCGAGCCACAATGGATGTAGATTGCTCAGGCCATAAGTCAGGGGTAGAAGGTGACCCTGAGATGTAAACTACCTCATTGAATGGTCCATGCCTCTTCAGTCTCACAATATCATCATCCTCAAGTGGAATTTTGGCGGTTTCTTCCACCACCTGGCTGAGCTACAGCAACTCTTAAGCTTTACACCTGCTTTCTGCATTTCCCTCCAGGAAACCTGGTTCCCGGCAATGCGGACCCCTGCCCTCCGCAGCTATAAGGGATATTACAGGAACTGTAGTGACTATAATCGAGTGTCAGGTGGAGTTTGCGTTTATGTCCTAAACTCAGTCTGTAGTGAAACTGTCCCCCGTCAAACCTCTCTTGAAGCTGTGGCTGTCAGAATAAGGACAACACACGAAATAACTGTCTGCGATGTATGTCTTCCTCCAGATGGTGCAGCACCCCTGAATGTATTAGCTCCACTGATTGATCAACGCCCTAAACCTTTCCTATTTTTGGGAGAATTTAATGCCCATAACCCCTTGTGATGTGGCACCGTCCGTACTGGCTGAGGCAGAGATGTCGAAACTTTACTGTCTCAGTTCGACCTCTGCCTCGTAAGGGGACACAGTCGCGAGGGAACTCCCATGAGGAATCAATGCTAAAACGAGCAGACGTCAGGTACACTTTCTGAAGTAACTAATGGAGCTAAAGACCTGAAACTTTTACAGTGTACAGCTGAAACATCATTCTCAAATCACATAAAAAATGGTTAATGTATTTTATATATTTCATGAGTAATCTTTTTTTTTTGTTCTATAAGACAAAAAATTAAAACTTTTCTAAACACCTTGGAGCTTGTAAATCTATTCTTTTTATCACTACTGGTATATTTTTTTATCTAATTAATCATTGTTGTATTAACAAGAGATACTGTAAGTCCGATGTCTGTAGCAGTCATAGTTTTTGAGAAAAGTGTACCAGAAGGTCAAAAAAGGTAGTTTTGAGAAAAATGGTATTAAAGTTTTACACGCAAGAAAGTAATGTACGATGTCATACAGACACACTTTTAAAACATTCCAGGGCTGTACTGTGGCTCAGCTTCTTGATCTTTATTTTCTTTTCTTTGATCTTCTGGCTATCCTGGCCTCCTTGGTAGCATTTCTTGCAGAAATATCAGCATAACGTATACAGTCCATGTCAATCTTTTTCAGTCCCCTTTCAGTATTGATACCATCCTTTGTTCCCAAGAGTCTTAATACATCAGTCTTCTTTGACACACCAGCATTGAAGCACATCACTGCATCATGAACACCAAATTTTAGTGTTCCTTTTCTAATGAAAACAGTTTTTGGTAGCCTTGTCCAAATGACAGAATTAAAACTTTCATTTGGGTTTTGAGTTTTTCCATGGAGACACTTTTTCAAGAGCTCTTGTTGGCTAAGGTCTCTGAAAATGGGTTTCACAGCTAGCAGGATTTTTTCTGGAATTGAATGTTTGTGCTTATAGCTGGAAGATGTAGCTGGGTTGTTGAATTTGCACCAGCTGTCAGGTCCCCATGGGCAAAGGTTGTGTTGTGGTTCCTCATCTGTTGAAATTTTGTGAAAGAATATAGCCCAGATGGCTCTCCTCATTGCTTCTACATTGTTGCAGCTATTTCTAATGGCCATACCATAATAAGTCTGGATCCTGTCTATTTCAGCCTTTGTCAGGCCCCCTTTACCACCTAACTTTTTTTCCTTACATATCTTTAGAAGTCGTGATCCCATTCTTTTCTGTACATGTCCTATACATTCCAGTTTATTAATTTTGACTCTAGGCCCATAAGGTTTATCTTCTACCACTTTCTGATAAGCCTTACTGTCCCCAAGATAGCATGTATAGAGGATACCTCTTGACTGCACAGACCTTTTGAAAATGTTAGCAACACCAGCCACTTCCATGCCTCCACTAGAACCATCATAGCCCTTTTTGCACACATGTTGTATAGTGGGATTTTTGCTACAGATGTCACAGAACTTAGTAATAATTTCAATATCCAGAAACTTCCCAGTATCAAAAGAAGTTGCTGACACAATGCCATTTAGGGATGTATGCCCACGTTTCTGCCAACTGCCATCAAAATCAGCAGAAATTTGCCTTGGGTCAGATTTCGTATCATTCAACTGAACTGCTTCTTTGGCTGCTTTCAGCATTGTAGATTCACTTACCTCATCTACAACTGCACCAATAGTCTCTTTGTAAACATCAAACTTTCTTGGAGGTGGAGGAATGTTCATCACTGCAGAAAGAACAGCACCTGCACTTCGCTCTTTTCCAATAGATCTAAGTGCATACACTAATCTTATATTGTTTTCATACAATCTGCTTCTTGTTGCGTGGGATGACATTGTATTGGCAGTACAGCTACATTCTAAACATGTCAAAACTAAATTACAAACAATTCCCTTGGTTTTCACCACATTTTCATGCAAAGTAACTTTTCCACCACAGTTTTTACAATTTGTGTGTTTTTCGATAAGTTCACGTAATAACCTCATGGAGATCAGAATGTTCATGTCAGTAACGACAGAAACACTGTTCACACCACATATTGCATTCTCACGCGTTTGAGAGACACTTGGAAAACCGGCAGCACCTAGAAGCTTCTTGCTTGAAGCACTGACACTCGCACTGACTTCACTTTCAATATTATTTTCTGCCCTCTGTTCAAAACTAGCAGTTTCGCGGTTTATTTTTACATATTTATTTCCACGAGACTTAGGCTTGTATCCAAACTTCCTTATTCTACCCATTGTGTTATAACGTTTCACAAAATCATTACATTTGTATCACCAAAATGTAAACAACTAGGATGAAGAAACTGACAAACAATAGTTGACAATGCAGACAGGCTGGCAAACATCAGAATAACAATTCTTTCTTGCAACCCAAATAAAGAGTATTTATATCCATGGAACATAAATGATTTTTGTCCTATAGTCAATGCTGACTACTGCGCAAGACCAGCAAAAATGGACCTGGCGCTAGTTACCATGCTTCACGAACAAATTAATAACTCCGAATCTAATAATAAGATTTGTATGAAACAAATGGCATTTTGTAGCCAAATAATTGGAGCATAGATTAAGACTTTAAAAAAAATTGATTTTTTTTTTTAGCCTGTTCGCGACTGTGTCCCCTTAAATACTGGGGCTGCCACACATTTCAGTGTGGCTCGTGGTGGTTACTCAGCCATTGATTTATCCATTTGCAGCCCAGGACTTCTCCCATCTATCCACTGGAGAGCACATAACCTGTGTGGTAGTGACCACTTCCCCATCTTCCTGTCACTTCCCCGGCGTTAGGCCCATGGACACCTGCCCAGATCGGCTTTAAACAAGACAGACTGGGAAATTTTCACCTCTGCAGTCACTGTTGACTCTCCCCCACATGGTAACATTGACATGATGGTTGAGCAGGTGACTACAGCAATCCTCACTGCCACGGAAAACACGATCCTTCGCACTTTATGGTGCCCCCGGCAAAGGACGGTCCCTTGGTAGTAGGCGGAAGTCACTGAGGCAATTAAGGAGTGTCAGTGAGCTCTACAGTGGCATAAGCAGCACCCTTCCCTGGAGCACCTCATAGCCTTTAATCGGTTCCGTGCTTGCATTCGCAAGCTTATCAAAAGACAGAAGCAGGAATGTTGGGAGAGAGATGTCTTGACCGTTGGGTGCTATACTTCACCTTCCCAAGTCTGGACGAAGGTCAGATGTCTTTTTGGGTACCAGACACAACAGGTGTTGCTGGCACCAACATCAATGGTGTGTCATCTACAGACGCAAACGCGATTTCTGAGCGCTTTGCTGAGCACTATGCTCCAGGCTCTGCGCCAGAGAACTACCCTCCCAGCCTTTCGCACCCTCAAATGGTAGATGGAAATCAGAGTCTGAAGTTCGCTGCATGCCACAGTGAATCCTATAATGCCACATTTACATAGTGGCAGCTCCTCAGTGCCCTTGCACATTGCCCTGACACAGCTCCTGGGCCAGATCAGATCCTCAGTCAGATGATTAAAAATCTCTCATCTGACTACAAGCGACATCTCGTCATCATCTTCACCCGGATCTGGTGCGATGGCATCTTTCCATCACAATGGTGGGAGAGCACCATCATTCTGGTGCTTAAACCCAGTAAAAAACCGCTTGATGTGGATAGCTATCGGCCCATCACCCTCACCAACGTTCTTTGTAAGCTGCTGGAATGTATGGTTTTTCGGCAGTTGGGTTGGGTCCTGGAGTCACGTGGCCCACTGGCTCCATGTAAGGGCAGCTTCCGCCAGGGTCGCTCTACCTCTGATAATCTTGTGTCCCTCGAGTCTGTCATCCGAACTGCCTTTTCCAGATGCCAACACGTAGTTGCCATCTTTTTTGATTCACGAAAAGCATATGATACCACCTGGTGACATCATATCCTTGCCACATTTTACGAATGGGGTATCCGAGGCCCGCTCCCGATTTTTATCCAAAATTTCCTGTCTCTTCGTACTTTCCATGTCTAAGTAGGTGCCTCCCATAGTTCCCCCCCCCCCCCCCCCATACTCAAGAGAATGGGATCCTGCAGGGCTCCGTATTGAGTCTTTGTCTATTTTTAGTGGCCATAAATGGTCTAGCAGCAGCTGTAGGGCTGTCCATTTCACCTTCTCTGTATGCAGATGACTTATGCATTTCGTACTGCTCCACCAGTACTGGTGTTGCTGCGCAGCACCTACAGGGAGTCATGTACAGGGCGCAGTCATTGGCTCTAGCCCATTGCTTCCAGTTTTCGGCTGCAAAGTTGTCTGTTGTGCACTTCTGTTGGCGTCATACCGTTCATCCATAACCAGAACTTTACCTTAATGATGATCCACTCACTGTAGTGGAGACATACCGATTCTTAAGACTGGTTTTTGTCACCCGAATGACTTGGCTTCCTCACCTGCATCAACTTAAGTGGAACTGCTGGCAGCACCTCAATGCCCTCTGCTGTGTGAACACCACTAACTGGGGTGCAGATCGCTCTACTCTGCTGCAGCTCTACAGAGCCCTTGTTCAATCCCGCCTTGATTATGGGAGTTTGGTTTATGGTTCAGCGCCCTCAGCATTGCATTTACTCGACCCAGTGCACCAATGTGGCGTTTGTCTAGCGATGGGAGCTTTTGGGACGGATGAGTCTGGTGACCGGCGTCCTGGTGGATGCCGGAGTCCCTCCATTGCAAATTAGGCGCGCGCAATTGTCCTCCATTTATGTTGCACACATTTGTAGCTCTCCTGTGCATCCGAATTACTCTCTCCTTTTCCCGCCCGTGGTGGTTAATCTCCTGCATCAGCACCCCAGGTCAGGGCTTACAATTTCAGTTCATGTGCGATCTCTCCTCCCCAAACTGGAGTCATGCATTTACCACCTATACTTGAGGTTCATTCACGAACATCTGCATGGTGTACACTTAGGCCGTGGCTTCGCCTGGATTTTTCACATGGCCATAAGGACTCAGTTAACCCTGCGACTCTCCGCTGTCACTTCCTCTCGATTCTCGACAAGTACCGGGGCAATGAAGTGGTTTACACCGATGGCTCAATGGCTGATGGTCACGCTGGCTTTGCCTCTGTTCACAGAGGACATATAGAACAGCACTCCTTGCCAGATGGCTGCAGTGTTTTCACTGCAGAGCTGGCAGCCATATCGTGCTCTTGAGCATTTTCACTCATGCCCAGGAAAGTCATTTCTCCTGCGTACTGACTCCTTGAGCAGCCTTCAAGCTATCGACCAGTGCTACCCTCGTCATCCTTTGCTAGCAGCCATCCAGGAGTCCATCTATGCCCTGGAACGGACCAGTCGTTCAGTGGTGTTTTCCTGGTCCCCAGGTCACATCGGAATCCCAGGCAACGAACTTGCTGACAGGCTGGCCAAACAGGCTACGCGGAAACCACTTATGGAGATCAGCTTCTCTGAAACTGACCTGTGTTCAGTATTATGCCACAAGGTTGTGCAGCTTTGGGAGATGAAATGGCATAACCTCAGTACGCACAATAAGCTGTGTGCCATTAAGGAACCTACGAATGTGTGGAAGATCTGTGTGCGCACCTCTCGCAGGGACTCTGTGGTTCTCTGTGTTGGCCATACATGGCTGACACATGGTTACCTCCTCCATCACAAGGACCCACCTCGGTGTCACTGTGGCTCACGAATGACAGTCGTCCGTATCTTGCTGGACTGCCCACTTTTAGCCGCTCTGCGGCAGACTTAACTTTCCCAGCACCCTAACTTTGGTGTTGGGTGACAATACCTCCACAGCATCTTTAGTTTTACATTTTATTCATGAGGGTGAGTTTTATAATTTGCTGTAAGTTTTAGCACATGTCCTTTGTCATTGTGTGTCCTCCACCCTAGTGCTTTCAGGGTGGAGGTTTTAATGTGTTGCGAAGTGGCTGGATTTTGCTTTTTATCCTCATGGTCAGCCAGCCATGGTAAACTACTTTCTTGTTCTAACCTCTTCTACCTGTTTCTTGCGTCTGTGGTTTTCTTGTCCCCTTTTGTCCATTTAAGTGTTTGTTGCCCTTCAGTCATTGTGGTTTATCCTTTCATTCTGTTTTGTGTTGTAAGTCTCATTGTCTTATTCTCACCCTTGTGGCATTGTTTCCTTTGGAACAATGGCCGATGACCTCATAGTTTGGTCCCTTCCCCCTCTTTTAAACCAACCAAATAACCAACAAGCGATGACTGTTAAAAGGCTGCACAGTCCTGGAAAAGAGCCAGAGACCTCCAGGCTGGAAGTCAGCAGCATCTGAAGTAGGCCCTTCCATGTGGCCTACCAGTAGGAGAGCACTAAGTCCGCAGCAATGGACTCAGCATGAACAACAGTGCTGTCATTAACAGTGCCTCTCCCTAAATACTAGGAAGGCCTGTGGCTGTGACCAGGTGGAAGCTCTTACACTGAAATTACTGCCACCTGATGCACTGCGGCCTATCACAAATGCCTTCAACTATGTTTTGGGGACTGGCGACTACCCCTGTGCGTCGAAACATGCGGAGATTGTTGGCACTCCCAAACAAGGCAAAGAAGCGAGGCTTCCCCAGAACTATCGGCCGATAAGCCTGCTCCCTGTTCTATCCAAAGTTTTTGAAAGAATCTGTATTAAATGGCTCATGGAGCATGTGAATAGGGAGGGGACTGATTCCCCCAGAGTGGTTAGATTTCTGGTATTGCTACAGCACGCAGTACCAACCACTGCATGTTTTCAAGGACATGAGACCTCTGGAGTGTCGGAGTACTCAGGGGTGGTATTTCTTGACATCTCCAAAGCTTTTTTAAAAAAAATCTCATTTTGTTCGATATTGTTTGTTGGATTTGTTGGGTGCGGACGTCCCGTGACACCCGTTCAGGTTCATCAGTGATCCATACACTCAGTCTTTTTATTGCAGAGGGCAGCTATCCCTCTGACCGAACATGCTAAGCTACTGTGCCGGCAGGCATTGACTGCCTATGGCACAAGGGCCTCCTCTACAAGCCTTTTGTACTGGGTGTTCTGATGCTACACATCAGACTCATTGTGTCATATTTGTGTGACCGGACATTTCATGTTTGTGCCAAAGACAGCATCTCAACAAATAGGCCTATATAAATGGGAGTGTCGCAGGGGTCAGTTCTCGGCCCCCTGCTGTACTCCCTGTATACATCCGAAGTGCCACACATCAACAGAGTATCACTCGCACTTTACATGGATGACACCGTGCTAAATGTGCATTCCCTAATGATCGGCATAGTTTGCTGCTGCTTACAGGAGCCACACGATTTTCTGGGGGCTTGGGCTATGAAATGGCGGCTGAAATTTAATGCCACTAAAAGCCAGACTGTCATAATAATGAGACATACAGTGCCCATGGATCTTCAGCTGCTGCAAATCATGGGAGGCCCAATCCCCTGGTCTGACATGGCTAAATATCTAGAGGTAAGTCTCAATAGGCATCTCACCTGGAAACTGCACATCCGTGAGGTCTGGGGGAAAGTGAATGGTCGTTTGAAGGTGCTGTATCTTGTACTCAACCCACAATCGATGCTTCCTCCACACTGCAGATTTAGCTTCATGTGGCACTGATCCAACCAGTGCTAGAATACGCGTCTGTAGTGTGGGGGAACGCAGCCGATACACACATACGTCAGCTCCAAGGGGTGCAAGGTAGAGCTCTGCGACTAACCTTGCACCTATCACTAGGCTACCCAACAAGGGCCTTGCATGAGGAAACAGGGATCCCCATGATAAGGGATCGCATGAAACAGACTGCCCGACGGTTCGCTGAAGCGTCGTGGCAGTCTCACAATAGGCTCATTTTAAGTCTGAGAAACCAGCAGCACCAATGACAGACCACCAGATGGCTCTACCTGTTTGGCAGTGAGATAGGAGATAACACAAATGCATCAATGCTTCAGACACAAAAGAGGAAACACACAAACGTTAAGGTAATAAAGCACATATAGAGGAAACACATGAATAGTTAGAAAAACTTAGCCTGTACATGCACAGACCTAAAGGGCTGTCCTTTAGGAAAAGACCAAGTAGAGGACGCAAAGACTCTTCTTAGAGACCAAGATTCTGGCCGCTAACAGCTTCTACTGGGACAGCATCTTCAAAGGCCATTGAAATTCGCCTAACGAACACACTCATAAACAGAGACACAGGTTTTCAACTGAGCAAGTAATGGAAATGCTTCCTTAACTCTATCAAGGAGTCATGCCTCAAGCGAACACAAGGTCTTTCCACCACGGCCGCTGGGGACACTCCACAGGATTTTGCATCTTCAACCACCCGGTGCGATGCCGGGGACTGCGCGGACCTGGGTCGGCGCCCACAAATGGATTGTTGGCAGCTGCAATTGGAGTGTTGGTGCTCACAATCAGAATGTCGACAGCCGTAATTGACCGTCGGTGCAGGGAATCAAAGCCCGACTGACGGGCATAAATAACATCGAAAATGAGCAGACCGACCAATCCATAAGAACCACCTGATGAAGGCAGAAAGGTTATTCACCGAAATATCGTGGGACTTCAACGATCACATCCGGCTGGACACCCGAGAGCCTTTGAAACAACACATACACTGGGAAAGCCTCCAATCTCATATTTTGTTGTTTCTGGCAGTAAGAAATTGCAGACAGTGTATACCAATTGCGTCAGTCTTCACTTTATTTTGGCTAATTGCGTGAAATAAACAGCTTACATCTGTGGACATGAAATGACATTTGTCAGTATTTAGCATTAGATGTGCTGAATGTAACCTTTTACACCATTCTTCCAATTAATGTACGTGCTCTTCCATTTATTTCGAAAATAGAATAATGTTGTGTAGATAAACCATACACTGTCTCCATTTGTCCCCTCAGCACTTCATCCGATAGCTTTGGAACGTGGCCACTGCATACATAAAACTAAATGGCATCAATTTATATTGATAGCGATCCCATGGAACAGTAAACATGGTCTTTGATCGATTTTCTGGAGCTGCTTTCAATTGATGATATCTACTCTTCAAATCTATCATGGAGAAATATTTACATTGACCTAGGTTGCCCAAGGTCTCCATTATGTTAGGTATAGGAGAAGTATCTGTGACCGTTCTTACATCTAAGTACTGTTAATTGCGGAAAAACCTGTACTTGTTTGTTCCATCTTATGACTTCTTTGGAATAATTAAAACAGCTGCTCCCCCTGAACTACAACTTTATTCAATGCCATCAGTCAATTGCTGGTTGATTAATTCTTCCATCAGTTGCAAGTGCATAGGAATTCTAAATAGCTTCCTTAGACTAATTCCCTGTTAAATTTCTGTGTTGTGTTACATGTGCTGTTGGTAACAATCCATTGGGATTGAACGGGCCCTTGGATTGCAGTAACAAAGTTTCATTAAGTGAGTTATCTTTTCCTTTTAAATGGTTCACTTTCTCACTTAATGCAGTGGCACTGACAGTTTTCTTGTGGCACAGGTCTCCACTCAACCTACCCTAATCATCCTTATCTAGGACATTGAAATTGGCAATCAGTAGTCACTTTGGCAGATCAGTATGCTCGAGGTGAAATGCAACAACTAAAGTTTGTAACCAGTTAATTGTATTAGGTAATCTAGTGATGTTGTTGACAAGTCATCTGCTGATGTACTCTTTGTATCGTCAATGGTAATGTGGTGGTATGTTTATATTTGACATTTGTGTTCATTGAATGTTTCATATATGTAACAACAGTGAGTTAACTGATAAGTGTTCCAATTAACCATAGCTGAATATTCATTTTGTTAGCCGGTAGATGTGTTTTTCATGTATGGCCATTTGATTGGTATATCAGAACAAGACGAAATAGTTCATGGGTGAGTGGCTGGATTTCAGTGTACAGTGGGCACATTAGGTGTGCTGATGAACAGTCCATCTTTGTGGTTGCTTGCCGAAATATTGGGCGTGTTGGACTATGACGTCTGGCTGGTCACCTGTGAACTATTTTGTCATGAAGTATGCCAGGAGACTTCCCAGTGGAATACAGCTGAATTATCCAACCCGGAGTATTGTGTTAGATAAAGAGTTGCTCATAGGCCCAACCTGATAGAACACATTCTGCATTCTCTTGATGAGCTAGGTTTGGGCTCATAATACATATGTGTGATACCTAACAGGTAATGTTTTGCCTGTGTCTTCAGTGTTGTTTAGGGATTAGGCAACTGTTTGAAAGGGTAAAATAACAAATTTTGCAGTCAGTTTTTGTGGGTGAATGGAAACATCCTTAGGGTGCAATTTTAGGTGGTCATGACAACCAATTTTATATTGTCATGTGAGCTTCAATTATAGGTAACCAAATGAAAAGCACCAGTTTGCTTTTCATTTATTATAATGTTGTTCTACCAAGAACCGACTGAAGATTCTGTTAATACGAGGGCGGTTCAGAAAGTAACCTCCGATTGGTCACAGTGCGGGTTGTGGGGGGAGTAGCGACGCCATCTGTGAGTTCACGCACTCAACAGTCAGTCGGCATCAAGCCGTGGTCGAGTGAACGTCGTACCTGCGCTAGTTTAGCTTTTGTGGCAGTTTGAAATGTGTGCTGCAATAGAAAACCCCGTCAAATGTGAAGTGCGTGCTGTCATAAGGTTTTTTACAGCCAAAGGATATTCTGCAGCAGCTATTCATCGTGAGCTTTGTGCCATGTACGGACCAAGAGTTATGAGTGAAGGAGTTGTCCGTGAATGGGTACGTTTATTTAAAAGTGGGCGAGAAAACGTTCATGATGAAGAGAGGAGTGGTAGACCATCATTGGTGACTGACGAACTCGTTCAGACAGTTGATGCAAAAGTTCGTGAAAATCGGCGTTTCTCAATGTCGGAGTTGTCTACTGGTTTTCCACAGATTTCTAAGACTCTCTTGTACGAGATAGTGACAGCAAGATTGGGTTACCGTAAGTTCTGTGCACGATGGGTGCCCAAAATTCTTACCGACCACCACAAAACTCAAAGAATGGCCTCTGCATTAGACTTTCTGTCACGTTATGAGGACGAAGGAGAACCATTGTTAAACAGAATCGTGACCGGTGACGAAACCTGGATTAAGTACGTGAACCCTGAGACAAAAGAACAATCAAAGATGTGGGCACATTCAAATTCGCCTACCAAACCAAGAAAAGCCTCGCAAGATTTTTCTGCCAGAAAACTGATGGCAACGGTGTTTTGGGATGCCAAAGGGGTGTTGTTGGTTGAATTCATGGAACGTGGTACGACCATTAATCAAGACGTGTACTGTGAAACAATAAAAAAGTTACGACGGGCTATACAGAACAAACGCCGTGGTATACTGACTTCCGGTATCGTTTTTTTGCACGATAACGCCCGTCCTCACTCTGCTCGCAGAACAACGGCCCTTCTTGAGTCCTTCAAGTGGGACGTTATCAACCATCCACCTTACAGCCCAGACCTGGCGCCAAGTGATTATCACCTCTTCATGCATTTGAAGAAATGGCTCGGGTCACAGCAGTTTGATGACGACGAATAGCTCAAAGATGCGGTCACAGGCTGGCTCCAGGCACAAGCGGGTGATTTTTATGCAGAAGGAATTTCAAAGCTTGTGAAGAGATACGATAAGTGCCTCAATCGCTATGGAGACTATGTAGAAAAATAGTGCAAAGATGTAGTTGTACGATGTATATATTAAAATATTTTTATTTAACTTGGTGTATTTTTTTAAATCAACCGGAGGTTACTTTCTGAACAGCCCTCGTATATACTTCATTCAAGCAGTAGAAACTCCAGATAGGAATATCAACAATGTAGCAAAAGACAGATTCTACTTATAATAAAGAAGACAACTTAAGCTTCAGGCAGGCAAAATTAAGACACTTGCATAAAGCTTTCAGCCACAGCCTTCATCAGTAAAAGAGACACACACACCTTTTGTACACACGAGCAAGCATACCTCATGCACACATGACTGCCAACTCCAGCATCTTGGACCAGAATGCAATATCACGTAGGATGCAAGCAACAATCCGGAGGGGACAGGGAATGGGAAGGGATATTAGCGCACAGGTGGGGGGAGATGCAAACACTGTCTGGTGAAGTGTGCAGGGGCAAGAATGCCCATAGGTGTAGTGTCAGGAGGTTGTGGGCAGGGAGGTGGGGAAAAAAGGGGCAAAAAAGGAGAGGAGTTGGGAAAGATAGGTGGATGCATTGGCAGATGGCAGCAAATAGAGTGGTAGGTGAGAATGGGGAGGTGATGATAGGACAGATGATGTGGAGACTATTGGGTGGAGGAAGTGGGGATAGTATGCCACTCCCAATCCCTTGTCACAGCCCAATCCACCTATCCAGCACTTCCTATTGCGGTTCTGTCACAGGCTTATCATACCTCATCAGGGGCCGCGCCACCTGTGAAAGCAGCCATGTCATACCAGCTCTGCTGTGATCATTGCAGCTGAATTTAACTTGATTTCAACAGCTGCTTCACTACCCGAGCCACGTGGATCTTTCCCTCCACCACCAGCTTTTCTGAACTGCACAAATGGGAGTTATCCTTACAACACTTCCTCAGCATCTGTAATTATCCCAGCCTGAAAGTACGTTAACTTACTGTCCCCACACCCTCCAACCAACAGCTTGCACCAGACAGCATTCGTCCCTCCCACCACCCTACACTAATATCATGTCCCATTCACTGGCCCGCTCCAGATTGGTGCTTGCATCCCACGTGACAGTTGCATTCCGGCCTGAGATGCTTGAGTTGGTGGTCATGTGTGCAAGAGGTGTGCTTGCTTGTGTACATGAAAGGTGTCTCTCTCTCTCTTTTACTGAAGAAGACTTGATTCAGAATGTTCTCCATACTCATTACAGGATGAGCCCACGAAAGTAAAAGGATGTGTGATGGGGCTCCACCGTATTTGTCATGTTATTCATGATGCATTGGATGTTTTCTTTACTGACTGATGGATAGGGAGGGGAGAACCAGTTCAATGTCTGTACATTTAATTGACCTCACTCCTTTGTATTGTCGTCTGAGAAGCCCCTTAAGTTAATTCATTTATGCCGCAGATATTCCTAATGCAGAGATGCTTAGTTGTAGCACCATGGAAGCTTTCAAAACCATTTTACATCAACTAATAACACAAAATGAAGGATTATCAGATAGTAACAATTTTTTGTCTTTTTGTATGAGATACACTCCCCCCACCCTCCTACCTCCGCTCCCAGTTCAGAGTAATAGAGATCAGAGTCTATGTGGATAACTGAAAAACAAGGATAACCCAAAAAACGTGTTCTTCATGGGAAATTGTTATTTACTGTACTTCCTTATAGAATCAGTGCACACAGTAATGCAGAGTGAAAATTCAGTTAGGTACACTAGACTCTTGCTAATCTGGCCATTCCTAGCACATATGGGTACTTGATTAGTGGAAGTACCAGATTATTGAGTGTCTGAAATTTATTTTATTCATTTATTTTGTATTTTATTTATTTTGAAAACATAGGAGATACGAAAGATACAATTTTAAAACATAGAGGCTATACTTTATTAAATCCAAAAATACATTAATTTTCAAATAAAACTTAGTCCTTGAGTGTATACTGTACATAATTATACATTTGTATCTCTCACTATGAAACATGTCCCTAATTTTTAACTGTCGCACCGATGATATGGGATGGTGGCATGCTTTATCACGCGACCGTTTTACAAGCATTACATCGGTACTGCATGTATCTGGTTGTTGCATAATGTACTCCAGAAAGACCTTGGCTGCTTCAGCACCAGCAGTGTGAGAAATCTTAATGCTCTCTTCTCCTGTGTCCTCTTCTTCACCACTTTCATCATTACTTTCTTGCACGCTTTTGATTATTTTTTCATCTGTTAAAGTTTGATATGTATCACAGTTTTCCTCAATTAGCCACTTAGTAACATCATCATCAATTTCTTCTCCTCCTGGAAGGTTGTGGAACATGTCTGTGTACAAAGTAATTGATAACTCCGAATTGACTGGCTCATCACTGTCACTCACTACTGGATCTGACTCGGCAACAATGTATGTCCATAATTTTCTCCAGCTCTTCATTATGATAGTGCTCTCCACTTTATCTCATGCTTTGGCTGCTTGGAAAACGTCATCATGTATGTTAATTACTTTCCATGCCTTCAGCATAGTCTCAATAGTCGTTTTCGCTTTTGTTCAGCAAGGAGATGAGAAGGGAATGTCGATAATGACGTTTAACTGATTCCAGAATTCCCTGGTCCATGGGCTGAATTAGGGCCATCAGACTTCAGAGAAACATCTGAAGTATAACTGGGAGTATTGTCACTTATAAGGATAGCTTTCAGTGAAAGCGTTTTCTTCTTTAACTCTTTTCCCACTGCTGGTACAAATGTTTCATGGAACCACCGAGAGAATATTTGTCTGTCCATCCACGCTTTCTTATGAACGCAATACTACACTAATGGCGTATTTGTCAGTGTGTTGAAAACAATGAGGATGATGGGATTTTCCAATTACCATAAGCAGTAGTTTATGACTCCCATTTGGATTACAAGAGCCATTAATGTTACACGCTGTTTCTGTTGCTTGTAACCATGAGATTCCTTCTTGTTCTTGGCAGCTAATGTTTATGAAGGCAGCATCTTGTAAAAGAGACCTGTTTCATCAGCATTACACAAGGCATCAGCAATTAAATCTTCTTCCTCTATTATCTTCCCTATCTTGCTTACAAACTCATTAGCATCCTTTTCGTTAGCTGAGCGACTTTCCCTGGTGACTGTCAGCTGCTGAATGCTATGTCGTTTTTTCCAGTTTGATAGCCAACCATCACTCACTGCAAACAAGTTACTAGCACCAAGTTGTGTGTTAAATGCAGCTGCTTTTTCCTTTATAATCGGGCCACTGACTGGAATTTCTTTACTGTGTTGTTGTATGAACCATCTATAAACAGCTACGTCTGGTTCTCCATTCTCACTCTTTTGCATAACCTTCCATTTTCCTAACTCACTATCCATATGTGCTGAGTACTGTTGAATAAATTCTTCTTTCATTTCTATGTCATAAATAGTTGCTTGTCCAACGTTGAACTCAGCAGCAATGGCTTTCTGCAAAGAACCTCGATTTGACGTATCTAAAATTTCGAGTTTCTGCTTGGGGTCTAGAATAACATGTTTCCTTTTAGAAGAATGATTCCAAACTGTAAAGAAAGCTATATTTTCAAATACAGTATATAAAGCATTGTTTAACTAAGCATCATTGCACACGATAATTCATTGTGCACCTGTTTTTAAATGTGCGCCGGATTACTAAGAGGCCGGATTACTGGGGGCCAGATTAACGAGAGTCTTGTGTATTTACTGTATTTAAAAACGTGCTACATGTCACATTTGAAGCCACTGCATTACTTACACATTATGCACTGGAATCCGACAACTTATTTATAAAATTGCATTTAACACACACCATTTCATATAATGTCCTAGTTCACGTTCAGGAGGCAAGTGTACCATTTTTTTCCTGTTTGTGTTTTTCATTCACTTATTTGCTGATAATGTTTCTCATTTTCTGGTGAGTCAAAAAATTGGTGTACTTAAATGAATTTTATCCTACATATTCTAATAATAGATCAGTGCATTACAGTACCTTGGATGAAATGTACAGCAGTGTCTTCGTTAGCAGTAAATTTTTCACCTTGAACAGCAGTTTGTCATATCTCATAGTGATCTTTAAATCGAGTCAGACATTGTGATGAACTATTAAACTTTTCTTCAATCTTTGGAGTTTAATAGGACTCTCCTGCTTACTCTATTCAAGCTGGATGTGATAAGGGAACTCCTACTGCTCTCTTTCTGCTGAAACCACAAGTGCAGTGCTTCCTCTAGTTTCGCATGAGCTGAATTTTGGGCAATGACAGTCTGACATGGCTGCATGCATTTGTCGCAAAATTTATCATCTTTTCTTCTTTATTTTCTTTAAGTATCTCACTGTTTTTATGCTTGTTTGATAAACTTAAGAACATTTAACTGTGGACACTCTCTTTTCTAACTTATCTATAATTTATTTCCAGTAGTTAGAACAATATGTTTGCATTTACCTGTTATCTTCCTGAAGGAAGTAAATTGTCCATCACTTCAGTGACAACAAGAAATATGATGTAGGTTAATATTCATTGTCTATAATATTTACAAGCCACTGTATTAAGTTCTATTCACAGCTAGAAAAATATGATCAGTGATGCATCTCTCCTTATGATGATTAAGGAATAGTGTTTCCTCTTTTTGTTTGCCTCAAAAGCCAAATCACATTCTTTTTGCAACAGTGATAAATTACGTATTTGACCTATTTTGCATCAACAGAGATCAAGAATTTTGAAGGGAACTATCCCAGAAGATAACCTAAATAATTTACTATTCACTTTAAGTGAGTTATATTCTATCAACCTTTATCTCCTAGGGACAGGACTAGACAAACAGGAAATTGGTTGTGTGCAGGTTACAAGGTTAAAAATACCCACATTTTTCTGGATAGTGAAATGAGAAACAGTGGAGAAATAGTTCTGAGATGTCAGATGATGGGATTGGGGCCTACATCGTCTTCTGGCCATAAAACGTGTCACTTGTGTAATAGTGTATTCTAAAACAAAATATTCATTTCCGTTAAAGCAGTGTACTCCAGGCTTCATATTTTTACTTTTTCAAAAATTGCAAAACTCTGCACGGATATCCACATCCTGAGAATCAGGAGCTTGCTGTACTTCCATGCATTTTATTTTTTTTAACGTTGACTGACATAATTAAAGATGAGCAGATGTGTATTGAAAGATTTTTGGATTGTTAATGGAAGATGTAACCCAGATCCAGCACTCGTTTAAACGAATGTAGTGAACCTCATAAGACCACACTCATATTTTTTGCAAGTACCAACCCTTAACAGCCTAAGATTACACACAGACAACCCCCATATTCCCAGTATGACACATTTCACTGCTGTATCAGTTGGTTGCAGGCCTTGCCACTCAGTTTCTGAGTCAATAATGTTGTTGAAAAAGACTGAAGGAAGGATGATTGTTTAATGTCCTGTCAGCAATGAGGACATGAGATGAAGCACAGACTCAGATTGGACAAGGGTGTAGAAGAAAATTGGCTATTTCTTATTCAAAGGAATGATTCTAGCAATTTCATTAGTTGATTTAGTAAAACCATAGAACACATAAGTAAATCTGGATGACAAAAAGGGAATTTGAACCACCATCCTGTTGAACGAGTGCCCAGTGTGCTACCTCACTTGCTAAAAGTGTTACAAAACGTCAACTCCTGTGATTGATACTTTCTTTAAATTGATGAAAGTTTTTTTATCATGTGCAGCTGTTAAAGTATCTCGTAGGTGTGTGTCACCCACATTTCATCTGCAGGTGCTCATTTTTTATATATTGTTCAATACTGGATTTTCTACTGTAACAATTAAGTTAGTCTTATGTGTTGTTCTGCTTTTAGTATAGTAAAAGTTATTTGATATTTTACAGGCACAACACAAAAGAAGTTGACACACAAGGAAAAGAAGAAACTCAAGAAACAAGTAAGTGATTTCACAGTCCTGTTTTGTGAGCTGCTGAAATGATTGTTAAGATAATGAGAGTTACAAATGTTTTCTGTTTACTTGAATACAGATCTCACCATTATATTCACTAATATGATTCTCTGTGTGTGTATTGTTTTACTGTAGTTTCATATAAAGTAATAATGGTCGGAAGCAACTCGTATAATATTTATTATACATGGAGAACATTTAGAAAAGTCTATAGGTACATTGACAAAAATGTATGTACAGGGCGAGACCACTAACAGATCCCAGTAAAAGTATATCCAGAACGGGTGATTATATTGAGGTGCAATAATAGCAGACAATAGGTTTGTTTATAAATAACTCATCTGCTACCAATCACAATTTTCTTTATTTTATTTTTCACATAATGCGTTTCAGGAAATGATTCCCATTTTCAAGTGCATTTTTTGTTTTTGTTATAGGAATGACATGTTGATGTTGATGTTGATGTTGTTGTTGTTACAATGAATGACATAACAACCACAAAAAACGCACTTGAAAATGGGAATCATTTCCCGAAATGCGTCATGCAAAAAATAAAATGAAGAAAATCGTGACTGGTTGCAGATGAGTTATTTATAAACAAACCTATTGTTTTCACAGTTGCAGGCTTTCAGAACCATTTATAATGGATCAAATATCAGACAACATGCTGAATTTTCTGGCATGTGCAAGAAATTTTTAACATCCGTAATTGCCAGATTACAACACTGAACTTTTCTGTATTTCATTGGATAGAGCCTCCAAAGATGACTCTAGCAACAAACACCAGGTACGTGGTCAAATAGCAAAAGGTAACAATGTCAAAAATTACTGTCCCTGTGCCAACTGTAAGCAAACCGTAACTTGTAAAGGGACATGGACTGTCTTGCTTCGAGGAGAGTGTCTCCTAAAAACTGTGGTAGCATATCTGTCGGGAGCTGTGGATATCTGTGGCTATATAGAGCAGGTCTGGTCAGGTGGTGGCTGGGTGAGAGCTCTCCATTCACTCACCACCTAATTAGTGAGCACTCGTGATAAAATGTAGCTGTCAGGTGTCAGTGTATAGTGCAGGCGAAGTGCAAACTGTGTGCAGTCTTCAGAGGGATGACAAAATATTAAGTTCATCATAGTTTTAAATGCAAGTGTATTTACTTAATGGCACAGTGCTTAAATTGGAGAGTAGCTCTTTTAAAATTGATGAAAAGCAGCATTATGGCAGGATTATGAACTTCAAAACAAAGGTCAGACAAACGAACATCAATTTATCAAATGAAAAATCCAGGATGGAATGTAACAATATTATGCAAAGAAAAGTTGCTGCACACCATATAGAGGAGATGGGAGCGCGCGCGCGCGCGCGCGCACACACACACACACACACACACACACACACACACACACACACACACACACACACACACACACACGTGCGCATTTCTCGCACACGACTGCATTCTCAAGCTACTGAAACCATACTGCGAACAGCAGCACCAATGCATGATGGGAGTGGCGACTGGGTGGGGAAAAGGAGGAGGTTGGGGCAGGGAGGGGAAGGGATAGTATGGTGGGGATGGCTGACAGTGAAGTGCTGCAGGTTGGACGGTGGGCAGTGGAGAGGTTGGGGGGGGGGGGGGGGGGCAGGAGGGAAGTAGCAGAAAAGGAGAGAAATAGAGAGAAATAAATAAAAAGTATAAATATTAAATTAAATAAATAAAAAAAAGGCCAGGGTGTGGTGGTGGAATAATGGCTGTGTAGTGCTGGAATGGGAGCAGGGAAGAGGCTGTATGAGTGAGGACAGCTGCTAACTAAGGTTGAGGCCAGATGGGTTACGGGAACATAGGATGTATTGCAGGGAAAGTTCCCATCTGCGCAGTACAGAAAAGCTGGTGTTGGTGGGAAGGATCCATATTGCACAGGCTGTAAAGCAGTCATTGAAATGGAGGACATCATGTTTCGCAGTGTGTTCAGTGACAGGGTGGTGCATTTGTTTCTTGGTCACACTCTTCAGTGGCCATTCATATGGACAGACAGCTTGTTAGTTGTCATGCCTACATAGAATACAGCACAGTGGTTGCAGCTTAGCTTGTAGACCACATGACTGGTTTCACAGGTAGACCTGCCTTTGATGGGATAGGTGATGTTAGTGACCGGACTGTAGTAAGTGGTGGTGGGAGGATGTATGGGACAGGTCTTGCATCTAGGTCTATTACAGGGGTATGAGCCATGAGGTAAGGGATTGGGAGCAGGGGTTGTGTAAGAATGAACAAGTATATTATGTAGGTTCCGTGGATGGCAGAATACCACTGTGGGAGGGGTGGGAAGGATAGTGGGCAGGACATTTCTCATTTCAAGGCACAACGAGAGGTAATCGAAACCCTGACGGAGAATGTAATTCAGTTGCTCCAGTTCTGGGTTGTACTGAGTTACGTGGGGAATGCTTCTCTGTGACTGGATGGTGGGGATTTGGGAAGTGGTGGGAGACTGGAAAGATAAGGCACTAGAGATTTGTTTTGGTACAAGGTTTTTTAAAATTTCTCTCCTTTTCCACTACGCCCCACCTCTCCCCTGCCCACCACCCAACCTGCAGCACTTCACTGTCCGCCACCCCCACCATACTCTCTCTCCCCCTCCCTGCCCCAGCCTCCTCCTTTCGCCCACCCAGCCACCACTCCCATCGTGCTCTGGTGCTGCTGCTCGCAGAGTGGTTTCAGTTGCCTGAGAATGCAGTAGCTTGTGAGAGTTGCATTTGTGTGTGTGTGTGTGTGTGTGTGTGTGTGTGTGTGTGTGTGTGTGTGGGTGTGGGTGTGTGTGTCTATTGTTGACAAAGGCCATTTGTCAAAAGCTTTAAGTGTGAAAATCTTTTTGTTGTGCCTATCTGCGACTCAGCATCTCCGCTTTCCTTCTCATAATATTGTTACATCAATTTATAACATGCCAGGGCAGGATGCCTAGCTACAGTTAGAACTTCCACACCTGCAGCTTGACAGGCAGTTCAGCAATAAGTTTCATAACAAAATAGGTCTTATACTCATACAAAAATTTTTTCGCCATAAATTCCCATCACTTCAGAATTTTGCAGCTGAGATTATGTCAGTGCCTGCACCAACATACCTGTGTGAGCAACTTTTTTCTGCAGTGAAGAGAATGAAATCCACCCATATTAGTTCACTGACATACCTCATTTTAAAAGCTTTAACTTCAAATTAGAAGTTCTAAGGAAGTAGTACAAGACAGTGATGCTGTAATGAAAAATAAAATTAGCTGTTTTCATTTACATGCAGTGTTTCTATATTTAACATGGGAATAAAATAGTCACAAAATGTGTGTTGATGTTATTTTAAGCTTCATCCAAAAATGACAGTCATCATAAGACTGATCAGTCATTACAATATCACGTTTCATACTTAGTTGCCCCATGTATTTCATCTCATCAATACAAATAAAAATAAATTTCCTTTTTATTGTCATTTCTCATTATTGCAACATTTTTATGAAATAAATTTGTCATGAAAAGCATTAATTAGCCACCATGAAGCAATACATCTCCTTAGAACTATTAGTGGCCATAGAATAGACTGGCTGACAGCAGTTTCTCATGCCAAGTTACCTTGTTCTGATTCTCCCCCTTCCATTACTTGCCACGAACCAACCAGTTGCTCATTTCTATGGCATGAGTGCAAACCTGCTTGCATGAGCAAATTGGTGAACAGCCTTGATCTAGAGTGCCATCAGTGAAACAGAAATCAATGACGCAGTTCTTAAAAAGTGCACATAACAAATTGGCAGACCAAAGTTGTTGTTTAGTAACTTCTGTCAGACAGTGGGGAGTTTCAACTGAATGATAATACATATTGTGAGGATTTGTATGTCCATGGTTTTGTAAATAATGTTTCATCTATAAACAAAATCTTGCATAGAAATGCTGCATCACTTTGCAGTTTTCATAAATAATATTCTCAGAGAACCATACCTAATTTTTCAAGTCAGTGCTGCAAAGCTGTTGTTGGAACGAAATGTGGAAAGAATGAAATCTGTTGCAAGGTATTAACAGAAAACTCCTTTGGCTTCATCGCACACTGCCCTGTATTGACATCTGGATTATATGCTATCACTGCTAAAACGTTACTTACATTCCTCTCGTAAGCTGCTATATTTTTGTGTTGGCATATTTTGTTCTTTGAACTTGTTTCTGAACACTTTTTTTATAATTTTGGCAAAGAAAGAGCGAGACAGCTTGGCACAATCAAGACAAGAGAAAACCATGCCTATGTTTTGGACTGCCATAGGCATTGTGAATGTCTGAATAGCTTCATGAGCAATTTATCTGGACATAGCAGCAGCACACAGACTGATAACATAGTAGCTTACCAGTTATGTGTTTGCTTACTTCTGGTGCAGTAAGGAGGTGTTTGCGGGCTCTCTTCCTCTGACAGACAGCTCTCGGTTTGCAGCACTGTTGTCTTGTTACTGTTTGATAAAGCTCCACGCGTGTTATGTCACTACAGTCTCAAAGTACCTTTCCATTGTCCACAGAAAACATATACAATAATACTTGCTCAGAACAGAATCGCCTGAGACTAAAATAATTTTCCAACTTGGACAAGTTCTCAGATTACACTAAACTCGCTGTGCTACATAAAATTTGTCAGATATCATGCACAAAAGTACAGTAAAGATGTTAAATTGTTCATATACTGTATTTACGTACCTTCACTCCAACACAGTAGATGTTCATTTACTGTATATTGGACAATAGAACACTGGACTATTACACTAATTTGTAAATGACACTGCATTTCTATATTTTTACTTGAGTTTGATTTGTTTCTTGTTGTATGTACATCCCATGTTTATTTGCTTTTCGTTTCACCTTTTTCGCCACATCAAGGAGGAACCTTGTTTTAATTTCCTGTTCTTTTTTTTCCCTAGGCAGTTTTTGCAACATACAAAAATTCCAACAAATTGGGAGAATTTGTGTGTGCTGCAAATTGCATAACATTGTTTATGCATGCAATGGTTTCTTCAGGCGTATTAATTTTTCTAGGGACATCATTTACTCCTCTTCTTCCTTTGTTTCTTCTTCGCCATCCTCTGTATTGTGGATTGCTGTTAAATCTGTTGTTGAAGTGAAAGTGGAGTGAGTTGACAGAAAGTCATCACTTCGAATGTAATCATCTGCACTACATGAAATGTTTCCCATTTTCATTAGTGCAGCAATTGCTGCCACATTGTCTTGAACTTCAATGGCCACAGAAGCATCTTGTTCTTTACCCTCTAACCCTGCTTTGTTGAAGCACTTGGTGACAGTTTCAGGTTTTATTTCCTTTATTGCCAAGCCAATCCAATTTGCTGCATCCAGGACAGAAAGTGACCGTGCAAGAGCAAACGCACTTTCGGCTTGTTCAACACTGAGAATAAGAGATTGCATCAGTAATTGCCTATAATGACATTAATGTGTAAGTAACACCCCAGTTCATGTGTTGTTTGAGGCTGGTTGAACCTGGAGGGAACCAAGCCAATTTCACGTTTGATAACATTACTTTCAGGTGGCAAGTTGCATTGTCTATGGAAAGGGGAACTTGGTGATTTCCTTTTTCATTTTGGCATTCAAAGAGCCCAGCTATTCTTTCATAAGACCACTCGCCATCCATGCCTTTTATTGCTTCACCATGTGACTGAAAACTTAATGACTTCTGTGTTTTTGAAACAACGCAGTTTTGCCATCTTTCCAATCACCAGTGGCTTCTCCATTTACATGATGCCACTAGGTTGCAGGCAACTGCGCTACCGGCCACTGCGCATTCACGCCGCACGTTTGCGCAACTCGTCGGCGAAACTAAACACTTTCGGCGTATTCCAACTTTGGCGAGACTAGTTGGTTGTGTGCATTCGTAGAGTGTAGACAAACAGAAATATGAAGTGGGGAATGAAGAATAATGTTTGATTTTTTGGATATCTATGCTTTGCATAGGTGTCTGTGGGATTTCGGTAATGCTGATTGCGAAAATAAGCAACATATTGCTGCGATCAGAATTTAGATAGTTTGACAATATCTGAGCTGCAGGGAAAATTTATTGAATTAGGAGCACATATACAACTGAATTAAGAAAAATACAAGCAAATGTAATTCTAGCTGTGGAAATGCTCTTGTCTACAAGACCAAAATCCCATTGTTCGAGTTGGCTGACTTTTTTTTTTTTTTTTTTTTTTTTGACAGGAGGGAAGGCTACACAAATCAAGAAGCTACATTCTTTATTCAATATTCATCTATTTAAAATATCGCAGCAGTGCTCCCTGTGTTAGATTTTTATTTTGAAATACTGCCACTGTCCAGATCTATCTTCAAGAGAGCAGTTTGCAAATCATTCTCTTCTTAATGCAGCCTGCTTTGAATAATTACTGCTTTTAATGTTAATAATTATTACTGTTAATAATTATTAGTGTTCATGAAAAAGCGTAACTAAACCCGCGTCTTATAGCATGCCAAGTGTTCTCGATTGTAATGCATGCAATGTGATACATAATTTCAGTTCTGGTGGCAGTGCTTCATGCATTACAGTATCTTTATTCCTTATCGCATAATCAACTCTATTTAGAAGAAATGTTAACCATTCTGGTGACATTTTAAGATAATTAAAAGAACTTCTTGGGTCTTCCATTACAAATTATTTCAGCAAAGAGGCTGAGCAACTGAGCTGATGTCTTTTCTTGATCCAGCAACAAATCGAAACACGTTTCTTATATTTTTCTTATGCAGTGATTCCACGCAACAAGCTTTAACTCCATCTCAACTCGTGCGACGTGCAGCTGCCAAAACTTTCTTTTCAGACACGACTCAGGAACCCACAAAATGACAAAACTGAAGTGTGTACTGGTTTTCCCGTGTCTACAGTCAAATATGAAACCATTTGTGTGCAACTCATTCCATGCAACGAGTGGCACAACCCAATGTTCTTGTGTAAGCTGGGCCTAACATGTTTCCTCACAGCAGTACAGTGAGTCTTTCCTTGGACATTTTTCCGCCAGTGCACTTTTCACCTCGAATTTCTAGCAATTTTAAAGGCAGCGCGCAATAAGAGTCCTGTTTCATCTGCATTGAACACGTCTTTCGGGTCATAATTCATAATTAAGTTGGACTGTATTGCCTTCCATTCTGTTGCTACACTTTCCTGCACATCCTTACGTTTCCCACACACTTCATTCCACACGATGTTGTACCTAGCTTTGAAATTGTCCAGCCATCCTGTGGATGCCTTAAACTCCGTAATTCCAAGCTCTTTAGCAACTTTCAGAGCCTCACTCTGCAACATTGGGTCCAGATAAAGGTAAGTTTTTCGCCCGCACACTTATGAACCATTCCCACACTATTTCGTTAATTTCTTCATTTCTGGTCTTCTTCACCTTTCTTTTCATCTGCCCCTTTCCTTTCATCCATTCGTCCTGAATTTCATCCATGTTTCTTAAAGTCTCATAAGTTTTTGTTTTACTGCATTTCAAATGCAACATAATTTCACACACGGAGTGTTTGTCTTCCTCACTCGCCTTGATTACATTAATCTTTTCGCTAACTGTTGATGACACATACCGTCTGTTCAACGTTGTGTTACTGTATCTCTTAAAGTGCTACTAGTCAACTGAAGCTGGCAGAAAATAATGATCTTGCCGGGTAAAACCATTGTTTAATGGAACAATACCCACCTCTTTCCTGCGCACATTGCAGCAGTGTGTTGGTAGATGGGCAACTATGTTCATGTATGCGCCGGCGTGTGTCAGTAATAAGGAAAACGAGAAAGTCGACAAACTAAGCACTGATGAATGAACTGTTTCCTTTGATGTACTGTACTGACACTGAATGTAACTTGTTCGTTGTTGCACAGAACGGTGTGGTTTTGGGTCCACACCAGCAGCGCAGCACTGCACTGGATCTCATTTCGTGGTTTTGTGCCATGTAACAGAGGTATTAAAAGTAGAGTTGTGAATAGCTAATGAACTGTAATACAGTAGTACTGCATAGGCTCTTTTCTGCATTATACAATGCAGTATTAAGTAGATTCTGAGATTTGCTTTCCATTTCCACATTAGACACGTTCAGCATTTATACAAAAAGTCAGCATATAAAAGTGCACTGAATGCATCAGGACTGAAATACTTGTATGGTTTGGGCAGATGTCTGAATTATACATGTGCCAATTTCACAAAGTTTTACTGTAGTTTTATTTAAGAGAATAATGTTGCTGCCATAATTTGGTGGGTATAGATGTTAAAAATGAGTTTGCATACACCAGAAAATTTGCCGCATTATCTGTTCTAATATAGTGAAAACTGAGCCTCAATGTTTTTACTTATTTTGGGTATATTTTGGGTTGCTTGCCTTTGCTTTCTCACCCTACATAAACTAGCACTGCTATAGATTCTCTTTCACAACTGCAATAGAATTGACACTCCAAAATCATTTGATGAGGTTATATGCTTAACAGTGACTTGGTAACCATACCAGCAAGTATCTGCTCACTCAGAATTTTCACCAGTAAAGTGACTGACACTGATGTGTTTGGTTTATCCATTGTGACCACATGTTTGGGATAAATCAACCACATCTTTATCATAACAGAATTTAATTGAACAACTTTCAGCAAGCTGAGAAATTTGTATTTATAACCCTCAAAAGCAAAGTGATGTAATCAGCTTCAGTAGTTGAGAAAGCTGTTCTTAACATACCCAGTCATTATCACTGTATGTGGTGTTGTTAGGATTCTCTTCCCTATAAAATTCCAGTTTCAAGTCTTAAGTCCCTATAAGATATAACAATTCTTTAGTCTACCAGCGAAGTATGCCTGGATCATTGCAGAAGCAACATACGCTTGAGGTCGTATGTGTCAAGTTAGGCATTGTATCCAATTGTACATACATCAGACTTTTTGCAGCTTCCCTGTAGGAAATTTTCCTCGTGGTTACCCCCCACCCTCACCTCTATTTGTCATTATTGGATTGCATTCCTATATGTGGAATCTATTTTGGATTTGTTTTATGTTACGAGATTGGTTGCAGTTGTAATAGACCACTTTCAGAATATCTTGTGATTTTGATATGTAATCACATTTCTCCTATATGCTTCACATTAAATTGCTCTTCGATGCTTTTTATTACTAAAACTTAACATATTGTAGACATTAACAGCTACAATTAAAGATGTCCCCATATACGTCTGATAAACACAAGGATTCACAGTGTATCTTCCAGAGTGCATGCGTAACCGTTTTTTAAAATCTACATTAATGTTCCAGCGGTGATTACAGTGTTTTAGACCATAAACTGATTAATAAATCTTCATAATAAATTTGTCCTTAACAGTTGTAGTGAGTGGTGCAACATTTTTATCGTAGTCTAAACCTTTTTTTATGTGTGCGCAAAGGAGGGGAGGGGGGGAGATGCTTTATTCTTTGAAACTACCTCAAACAAATGTATTAAACCTTATGTGTATGGGAAGTTCTGGTTGAGAATTAAGAATTATTTAGGAATAAAGGAGATGACTCACCAAAAGACAGAAGAGCTGCACCGATAACTACACAAACAAAAGGTACAGCACTTGGCTAGCTTTTGGAATGCACTTCCTTTTTCAAGCTTGCAGGAAAAACAGGTGCGTGCGCGCGTACACACACACACACACACACACACACACACACACACCTCCCTACATTGTGCTCAGTCAACTGTGAACTCTTTCCTGGCCCACAATGAGTGTGCTGGGGGGGGGGGGGGGGGGGGGAGAGAGAGATGAGGGATGGAGAGAGGCAGGAAGCACAGAGGATGTTGGGAAAAAGTCGTGAGCGGTTTGTGGAAGAGTGGAGAGACGTCCGTGGGCTAGCTAGGCCATCCCCCCACCGCCTCCTGCTACCACATCGCACACCCCAACCTCACCCCAGTTCGCTCAATGAGGGCCAGGAAAGAGCTGACAGATGAGATAGGCTGTGTGTGTGTGTGTGTGTGTGTGTGTGTGTATTTGTTGTTCCTACAAGCTTGAAAGAGGATGCGAGTTGGAAAGCTAGCCAAGCTCTGTACCTTGTGTTTGTGTACCTATCGACGACGTAGTACTTCTGCCTTGGCTGAATAATTTCCTTTATTCCTTATGTGTTAAATGTTAAAATGGAACTTGAGTATGATAGAGGGAGTTTTATTTTTCAGATGGAGTATGAACAACAAATGGAAACCTTAACAAAGAAAGGTGGGCAAGGTCACAGTGAACTTGGTGAAAACTTCACAATGTCACAAGTTCAAAAGTCAGCTGGTCAGCTGCAGGCACTGGAAAATGCAGTTGACATAAAGGTTGAAAACTTCAGTATATCTGCCAAAGGAAAGGATCTCTTTGTAAATGCCTCACTGTTGATAGCCAATGGGAGGAGATACGGGCTTGTAGGACCTAATGGGTGAGTGTGCAAATTGCACGAGTTTTATTGATTGGGGCTGTATTAATTGCTGTAGTGTTCATGTAATGTATTGCTGGTGCTGCACTATTTTTTTGTATTCTTCTGACATATACTCTCACCTTTGTATCCTTTAACAAATTCATAAAAAGTTGGGAGGTATGCTGATGAGCCAGAACAATATGACCACCATCCACCATTAGACTGAATGCTGCCTGAGGGCATTGTAGTTGCAAGACATAAAAATTGTATGTAAGCTGAGCACAGATGAATGGGCAATTACTCTAGAGACGACACATGTTGAAAATGGGAAAACTACTGATATAAGCTACTTTGAGAATGAGCAGATCGTTACGGCTTGGCACCTGGGAACAAGCATCTTGGAAGCAGTGAACCTGTTCAGCTATTCATGTGCTACTGTGTTGAGCTTCTATGGGAAGTGTTGAAGGAAGGTGAAAACACAAGTAGGAGAGATAGTGTTGAATGGGGATGTCCACTTGGTTGGAGGCTTGGCTTCCCAGTAAAGTGGAGGGGCTGTGGCAGCTTGGATGACAGAGTACAGTGCTGTTGCATATATAGTGTTTCAAAACTTGCCATTTAGCACACATTGTTGAACAAGGGGCACTGCAGCAAATGACTCCTGTGTATTCCCATGTCAACCCAACGATATCATCAGTTACGACCTCAGCGATCATTATCGAGATTGGACTGTGGATCAGTGGAAACGTGTTGCCTGGCAAGATGAATCATATTTCTTATTAAACTAGCTCGATAGTTATGTCCAGATACGCTATCATTCAGGCAAATGGCTACTTGAAATATACACCATTCTATAGACGTAGGCAGTGGGGGCAGGCTCCAATGTCATTTAATAACAAAATTTGGAAAATGCTAAGAAGACAGGGATTGTTGCACTCTTAGTACAAAAAGATCACAGATATGTTGACAGGCAAAAAATAGACACAAAACAATCATCATCCTCCATCATGCAGTAGCAAAAGATCATGCTGAAATCGTAGAAAATTCTGGTTGTACATAAAATCACTTAAGAGGATTAAAGGCTTCTGTTCAGTCACTTGTAGACCAGTGCGTTGTGCTGATAGAAGACGTCAAAAGGAAAGCTAAAGCTTTTCGTGCAGGAGGATTATACAGAAATACCATTGTCTGCCTGCCGTATCGAAGACTTAGAAATAGGCTTCCCTACCATTGAAAAGCTGCTGAAAGTGTTGAAAGCAGATGTTGGCAAGTCAAAATAGAATCCCTATTCATTTTACAGAGAGAACTATTCAGCACTGGTCCCATTCTGAGCTCGCATTTGTCGTGAATATCTCAGCCAGCAGAAAGTCCCAAGTAACAGGAAAAAAGTACAGATGACTCCTGTATGTAAAAAGGAAAAAAGACATGCCCACAAAACTCGGTCCAATATCGTTTGCATCAGGTTTCTGTAGAATTCTTGAGCATATTCTAAGAATGATTATAATAAATTTGCATGAGAGTGAGAAGCTTTTATGCAAAAATCAACATAGACTTTGAAAGCATCACTCATGTGAAACTCGGCTTCCCTTTCCTCGTGAAACTCCTGCGAACTGTGGATCAAAAACAGTCAGATTCTGTATTCCCAGATTTCTGGAAAGAGTTCGACACAGTAGCAGACTGTTAACAAAGGTCCAAGCATATGGAATCATTTCTCAGGCACGCGAGTGGCTTTGAAGACTTTTTAATAATAGAACCTAGTACCTTGTCATGTATGACAAGTGTTCATCAAAGACAAAGTTATCATCAAGAGTGCCTCAGTGAAATGTGATGGGACCACTTTTGTTCTCTATCTTCATAAATGTGACAGACAGGCTGAGCAACAATCTTCGTTTGCTAACAATGTTATAGTGTATGGGAAAGTGTCATCATTGAGTGACTGTGAGAGGACTTAGGATGACTGTGAGAGGACTTAGGATGACTGTGAGAGGACTTAGGATGACTGTGAGAGGACTTAGGATGACTGTGAGAGGACTTAGGATGACTGTGAGAGGACTTAGGATGATAGGAATAGAGGGATTATTCGGTGTGATGAATGGCAGATTGGTATAAATCTAAGTTAATTGAGATGAGTAGTAAAAATGATCCTGGGATGCTGAAGTACAGTATTAGTGGTATGCTGTTTGACACAGTTTGATTAAGTATCGAAGAGCAAAATTACAAAGTGGCATGAAATGGAAGGAGTGCATAAGCTCATTTGAAAGGAAGGTGAACGGTCAACTTTGGTTTATTAGGAGAATTGTTGGAAAGTGTAGCATATCTGTAAAGAAGATTGCATACAGACCATTTGTGTGCCTAGTTCTCGAGTACGGCTCAGGCGTTTAGTCTCCACCAGATCGGACTAAAGGAAGACATCAAAGCAGTTCAGAGGCATGCTGTTAGGCTTGTTATCAGTAGCTTTGATCAACATAAGAGTGTTATATAAATGCTCCATGAATCTTCCATCCATCCCTGGAGGGAAGACTATAATCTTGTCCCAAAACACTATTGAGAATGTTTGGAGAACCAGTCTGTGCAACAGCCTGGAGAACTATCCCACTGCTGCCAGTATGTATATTGAGTAAGGACCATGAAAACAAGACAAGAGAAGCCAGGCCTCACACAGAAGTGTATCAACAGTGATGTTTCCCTCGCTCCATATGAGAGTGGAACAGGAAAGGGAATGATGAAAGTGTTGTTTGAGGTACATTCTGTCACGTACTGTATGGTGGCTTATGTGTATAAATGTAGGTGTATTATCCTGTGGGAGACAGTCACTTATGCTTTCATGGGACCTACGGTAGTAATAAATGGGACTATGTTGGCTGTGGACTACGTGAAGATTGTTGCAGACCACATGCATCCCATCCCACTTGTTGTTTTATCGGACAGAGATGAGAACAGTATACCAAGCAGAATTTGTGGAAAAAGTGTGATGTGCACATAGGCATCTTGTGCCAGTACTCCAGAATACTACTACTTGAATCCATTCAGACTGACTTACTGTTCTATTATGTTGCAAAGGTGGACTAACATAATGTTAAACAGGGGGTCATAATGTTTCAGCTCATCACTATAATTTTATAATTAAGTCCTTTCACAAAAATTTTAACAATAATGGAGATGGTAACTGAAATTTTAGTAATTTGACAAATAGTAATGAAATTAAGAATTTTACATCTGGATTTTAATTCCATTGTGAGAGCAATCTCATTATTGTGAATATTGTTGGTATCCAGTTAAAATGGAAAACTTGCTCAATATTTTTATGAAACTGTGATTTGAAATGTTAAAAACTACAATGCCTGTGCACTTTAAGTGGGTTTAAATAAATCAGAGGGTGTATTTATGCACTGTTAACTAAAAATTGACTGGAAGTGCCAAATGATGGAGCAGGAATGACTAGAAGAGAAATGCAAAGCTGTAGAAGCTTTTGTGACTATGACCAAGATAGTTGCTGTGTGTAGGATGTTGCTTCATAAAACCAAGAAATTGAATGAGAAGTCAGTGGTAAGCAGAGAAAGGATTATATAAGAGGAAACAAACTTGAAGACAGTATTATAGAAAGTGAGGAGGAAGTAAATGAAAATGAGTGAATGTATGGTGCCCTGAGGAGTATCTGAGAGAGCATTGAAATACCTAATGTAAAGCAAGGCACCTGGGGTAGTCAAGATTTCTTCATAATTATTAATGTCTTGGGGATAATTAACCATGATAGTACTATTCGACATGGTATGTAAGATATGAGGCAGTTGAAATACCTTCAGATTTAAAGAAGAACACCAAAGAAGACAGGTGCTGGCCAATGTGAATACTGCAGAACCATCATTTTAATAAGTCACAGTTGCAAAATTATTGACATGGATTGTGTTTAGAAGCCTGGAGAGACTTGTAGAAGACAAACTCGGGAAAGATCAGTTTGAGTTACGTAGAAATGTAGAAAAATATGGCAAAACAACATATGAATATTTTAGAAGAGAGGTTGAAGGAAGGGAAAATTATGTTTATAACGTTTGTAGATGTGGAGAAAGCTTACTACATTATTGACTGTAATACAGGATTGAAATTCTGAAGATAGGGATAAAATACATGGACTCACATGTAATGGCATAAGCCACAGCCAGAGCCAGTGGTGTATCTGGAGAGCCAGCAGCCACGATCAGTGTCTCACTGGCAGAAGCACCTCTCACCATGTGTCTGCTTCTATCCCGCCGCTTCCACGTCGATGACTTGAGAGATCGGGAAGCTTCTGCAGTTTGACACTCTCCTGCCTGACAACAGATGGACACTGGTTGCCGACCCTGTTCCAGACCTTTTCGCAGTGGCACAGAAATGCTGCACTTCTGCAAAGTCAGCATCAAGAGGCAGCATTTTAACTCGCCTGTTACATAGCTGCACCAAGACTGTCAGCTGCAGCCTCGGCATCTTTACCATAACTGCACCACCAGGTCAGAGGAGTAGAACAAATAACTAATGAAAAGGTACTGAATTTAACTGGGAAGAAAAAGAAGTAACGGCACAATTTGATAGGACATAGTGTGAGGCATCAAGGAATGGTCAGTTTGGTGATGGAGGGACTTTTTTTTGTGTGTGTGTGTGTGTGTGTGTGTGTGTGTGAGGGGGGGGGGGGGGGGGGGTTGGACAGAATTTTAGAGTAACAATAAGGCTTCACTACAATTAAAGTGGACGAGGGTTCCAGTAGTTACGCAGAGTAGAAAGGACTTCCACAGTATACACTAGTGTGCAGAGCTATGTCATGCCAGTTATTGTACTGAAGACCACAATAACACACAAAGTTGTTTTCACATTACAAGGGAAAAGCAGGAAATGGCATTACTTACAAAGGAATGCAGTGAATTTCATTCACAATTGAGATGATGATGATGATGATGATGATGATGATGATAATAAGTTTAGAGAGCATTACTGGGATTTAACAGTGACCTCTCAGGAAAATAAAATTAGTAGGAAAACACTCTGCCCAACTGCTCATAGCTTGGAGCCAGCACACTACTGCTGCCTCTACTGTACCACTTGCCCTCACCAGAGTCAGTCTGTCTCCTGCTGCCACCCACCAACCTTGGTTCAGAATTAGGCTCTGGCCAGTGCCATGACCTACCACAATGGAGAAGGAGCTACTGACTACCCCGTGCTATATTGCAGCAGAGCCACCTGTGGTGCTACAGACGCAGTTGGCAATTGAGCCCCAGTGTAACTGTGATGTCAGGACACTATGCAACTGCCCCAGCAGCACATATTATGAGTGCGTCCTGTATTCCTTGTCTGCCACTACAATGTCAGAATATTATGAAAGCACAATAGTCCTGATCAAAGAGGAGGGCACATGCAGAAGACTGCCTAAGCTGAATAAATTAATAAAGAACTGTTTTACGTTCACTGCTATTTTGTCTGCAACTTCCCCACAAGTCACATCTGTCATACAAACCATTTGTTAACCCCACAGTGCCCCAGGAAGACTATAGAGTACATAATGACAAGCAAGAATTGTTTATGTTGCATGTGGCTTCTCCACAGCTAAGATGGACCTGCTTCATTTTGGAGCCGAACATAGGGCATCTTCTACAGAAACCACATTATTATTATTATTTCTTCTTTCTCTTCTCAGACGTTATGTCTGGTCAAAAATGGAAAGTGACGCAGACCTTGATCAAGCGTGACTTCCTTTTAACTGTTCGGTATATGTTACATTGCATTTAGGAACTTTCGGGTAATTGAACATGTATCAATAATTACAGATTTCTGTAGTTGTATATATACATTTGGCTGTAGCTGTATTGCGTTGATGTACTGGTGGATATTGTGTGGTACGACTCCTGTAGTTGATAGTATAATTGGTATAATGTCAACTTTATCCTGATGCCACATGTCCTTGACTTCCTCAGCCAGTTGGATGTATTTTTCAATTTTTTCTCCTGTTTTCTTTTGTATATTTGTTGTATTGGGTATGGATATTTCGATTAGTTGTGTTAATTTTTTCTTTTTACTGGTGAGTATGATGTCAGGTTTGGTATGTGGTGTTGTTTTATCTGTTATAATGGTTATGTTCCAGTATAATTTGTATTCATCATTCTCCAGTACATTTTGTGGTGCATACTTGTATGTGGGAACGTGTTGTTTTATTAGTTTATGTTGTATGGCAAGTTGTTGATGTATTATTTTTGCTACATTGTCATATCTTCTGGGGTATTCTGTATTTGCTAGGATTGTACATCCGCTTGTGATGTGGTCTACTGGT
Organism: Schistocerca serialis cubense; assembly: GCF_023864345.2. Taxonomy (NCBI): domain Eukaryota; kingdom Metazoa; phylum Arthropoda; class Insecta; order Orthoptera; family Acrididae; genus Schistocerca; species Schistocerca serialis. Next base: position 487,230,146 of record NC_064645.1, on the reverse strand, counting down.
TCTATTTGTTGTTTGCAAAGTCTGCATTTATCTGTTGTGGTATTGGGATCTTTAATAATATGCTTGCTGTAATATCTGGTGTTTATTGTTTGATCCTGTATTGCAAACATGAATCCTTCCGTCTCACTGTATATATTGCCTTTTCTTAGCCATGTGTTTGATGCGTCTTGATCGATGTGTGGCTGTGTTAGATGATACGGGTGCCTGGCATGTAGTGTTTTCTTTTTCCAATTTACTTTCTTCGTATCTGTTGATGTTATGTGATCTAAAGGGTTGTAGAAGTGGTTATGAAATTTCAATGGTGTAGCCGATGTATTTATATGAGTGATTGTTTTTTGTATTTTGCTAGTTTCTGCTCGTTCCATAAAGAATTTTCTTAAATTGTCTACCGCTTCATAATGTAGGTTTTTTATGTTGATAAATCCTCTTCCTCCTTCCTTTCTGCTTAATGTGAATCTTTCTGTTGCTGAATGTATATGATGTATTCTGTATTTGTGACATTGTGATCATGTAAGTGTATTGAGTGCTTCTAGGTCTGTGTTACTCCATTTCACTACTCCAAATGAGTAGGTCAATATTAGTATACCATAGGTATTTATAGCTTTTGTCTTGTTTCTTGCTGTCAATTCTGTTTTCAGTATTTTTGTTAGTCTTTGTCTATATTTTTTCTTTTAGTTCTTCTTTAATTTTTGTATTATCTATTCCTATTTTTCGTCTGTATCCTAGATATTTATTGGCATCTGTTTTTTCCATCGCTTCTATGCAGTCGCTGTCGTTATCCAATATGTAATCTTCTTGTTTAGTGTGTTTTCCCTTGACTATGCTATTTTTCTTACATTTGTCTGTTCCAAAAGCCATATTTATATCATTGCTGAATAATTCTGTTATCTTTAGTAATTGGTTGAGTTGTTGATATGTTGCTGCCAGTAGTTTTAGATAATCCTTGTATAGCAAATGTGTAATTTTGTGTGGGTATGTTCCAGTAATATTGTATCCATAATTTGTATTATTTAGGATGTTGGATAGTGAGTTCAGAGCAAGGCAGAACCAGAAAGGGCTTAATGAGTCTCCTTGGTATATTCGATGCTTAATCTGTATTGGCTGTGATGTGATATTATTTGAATTTGTTTGGATATTAAGTGTGGTTTTCCAATTTTTAGTTACTGTGTTTAGGAACTGTATCAATTTAGGATTTACTTTGTATATTTCCAATATTTGTAGTAACCATGAGTGGGGTACACTATCAAAAGCTTTTCGGTAATCAATGTATGCGTAGTGTAGCGACCTTTGTTTAGTTTTAGCTTGATATGTCACCTCTGCATCTATTATCAGTTGCTCTTTACATCCTCGTGCTCCTTTGCAACAGCCTTTTTGTTCTTCATTTATAATTTTGTTCTGTGTTGTGTGTGTCATTCATTTCTGTGTAATTACTGAAGTTAATATTTTGTATATTGTTGGTAGGCATGTTATGGGGTGATACTTAGCTGGGTTTGCTGTGTCTGCTTGATCTTTAGGTTTCAGATAAGTTATTCCATGTGTAAGCGTATCAGGGAATGTGTATGGGTCTGCAATGTAACTGTTAAATAATTTATATTAAAAACAAAGATGATGTGACTTACCATACGAAAGTGCTGGCAGGTCGATAGAGTTTTTCTTTGTCTTTAAATATGCCTGCTTGTGTCTGTATATGTGTGGATGGATATGTGTGTGTGTGCGAGTGTATACCCGTCCTTTTTTCCCCCTAAGGTAAGTCTTTCCGCTCCCGGGATTGGAATGACTCCTTACCCTCTCCCTTAAAACCCACTTCCTTTCGTCTTTCCCTCTCCTTCCCTCTTTCCTGATGAGGCAACAGTTTGTTGCGAAAGCTTGAATTTTGTGTGTATGTATGTGTCTGTTTGTGTTTCTATCGACCTGCCAGCGCTTTCGTATGGTAAGTCACATCATCTTTGTTTTTAATATATTTTTCCCGCGTGGAATGTTTCCCTCTATTATATTGTTAAATAATTTAGTTAGATGTGAATGTGTTGAGGTGAACTTCTTTAGCCAGAAATTTGCTATTTTATCTTTTCCAGGGGCTTTCCAATTGTGAGTAGAATTAATTGCTCGGGTGACTTCATGTTGCAATATTATCACTTCAGGCATTTGTGGTATCATCTTGTATGTGTCTGTTTCTGCTTGTATCCACCGTGCATGCCTGTTATGTTGTACTGGGTATGACCATATGTTGCTCCAGAAGTGTTCCATGTCTGTTATGTTTGGTGGATTGCCTATTTTAATCTGTGTGCTATCTATTGTGTGGTAAAATTTCTTTTGGTTTGTGTTGAATGTTTGGTTTTGTTTCCTTCTAAGTCGTTTGGCCAATGCCTGTAATTTCTGCTTCTTTTCATCTAATTGCTCTATCACTTTTTGTTGTGAGATTCTACCTGACCTTTTTCGTTTTTTGTCTGATATTTCATCTCTTATAAATTGTGTTAGCTGTCCGATGTCTTTTCTCAGTTTTTCTATTCTGATCTGTAGCCTGTGTTGCCATGCTGGTTTTGTGGGTTTCTTCCGTGTGTTGGTTGGTTCTGATCTCTGCCTAGTGTGTATATTTAGTGTAGTGAGTGCTCCTGTATAAACCAGTAGTTGTAACTCTTCCATAGTTGTGTTTTCATTTATTTTGTTGTGTATGATTGTGTTGATAGTTGTTATTGTTGTTTCAACTTGTGGGTTTTTTGGTGGTCTATGCAATAATTGTCTAATGTCTGTATTTGAGTCTTTGTATTCTATATATGTTAGCTGAAATTTTTCTTCTATATCTAACATGTGTGTCACATCATGTCCTATTTGTGCTTGTTCTGGTGGCCATCTTAAGATGTCGTTTTCCTCTGATTGTTTAATTGATGCGTGGTGTTCTTTGTTTGTTTGTTCTGGGATGTTTGAGTCCATTACTGTATTTTCTTCTTCTTCTGATTGCGTATTATTTTGTTCCAGTATTTGTTGTACTTGTTGTTTGATGTGTTCTAATTCTGACTGGGGTATCCTGTTATTTTTGATTATTACACAGATCTGATCAGATAGTCGTCGTTCTGTTAAAAATTTTAATTCTGGGTATCTGGTAATAAATGTTGTGTATACGTGTGATCTGTATCCAGTTGTGTTGGTTCCTAGGTTTGTTGCTTGGTAATAACAGAACATGAGGTGTCGGTTAACTTCATCTGGCCATCTCATCCTCTGTCTTTGTTTTCCTTCTAGGGTGGTTGCAGGAAGCATATCCTGCAAAACACCTCTATTTGGATTTAAATCATTTTCCAGTTGGCTAGCAGTGTCGTTACCATTGTGGGCGGGCATAGGGTTCAAGCGTCGTCCCCGACCATGACGGCGCTTGTCTGAGGCTTCTTTAGTTCTGTCCTGAACCAACTAATCACACTAAAAGGGGGGTTAGCCCTATTAGTGGTTTGTTCTTTTCGTCGCCTTTTACGAATGGCAGAACATACTGAAGGCCTATTCTTTTCCCGAGCCTCCACGGGGATTATTATTATTATTATTATTATTATTATTATTATTATTATTATTATCTGAAGGATGTGTGAGTGAGGCAGTTGACAGGTTTGTAGTCCATCACTATTGTTGTTCATTGAGCAAGCACCAAAATAACGAGAAGGAAATTGGAAAGGGAATTAAAGTTTAGGGAGCAGAAGGAAAAAGTCTAGGTTTTCCAGCAACACAGTAATTCTGTCAGAGACAGCAAAGGACTCGGAAGATCAGTTGAACAGAATGATAAGTTCACTGTTACCAGTCACTGTTTACTTCGACATGTTTTGAAGGTTTAATCCATCAGGTGGCTTTATGAGGATTACGGTCTACTATACAATGCCATACAATTGGAGCACAACACATACATGCAGTACTATTCCTCTTAATGCCTTGTGGAAATTGATGACAATGGCTCTTAAAAATAAACTTGTGGTGTCAATTGATATTGATAAGTCGCAGTAGAGCCTAATCAAAAATAGTCGCATTTAAGGTATAATATTTTAAAACGGTGTTATAAGACAAATGCCAACTAAAGTAAAACAAGGTTAATGGAACGTAGTTGAATTAAATCCTTTGATGCTGGTGGAAGCAGATTAAGAAATAAGATACTAACAGTAGTAGATGAGTTTCGCTGTTTGGGCAACAAAATAACTGACATTGACTGAGGTAGAGAGGATACCAAATACAGTCTGGCAATGTGTGTTTCTGAAAAAGAAACATTTTATAACTTCAGATGAAAATTTAAGTGTTAGGAATTCTTTACAAAAGGTGTAGTGTTCTACGGAATTGAAAAGTGGGTAATAAACAGTTAAGCCAAGCAGTGAATGCAAGCTATGTCAATGTAGTGTTACAGAAGAATGCAGATCAGATGGGTAGATCAAATAACTAGTGAAAAGGTACTGAATGTAGTTGGGAAGAAAAGAAATTTATGGCACAGTTTGATAGGATATACTACGAGGCATCAAGGAATGTTCAGTTTGGTAATGGAGGGAATTATGTATGGGTGTGTGCGTGTTGGGGGGATACAGGATTTTGAAGTAACTCTAAGACTTGACTACAGTAAACAAATTAAAGTGGATGAGGGTTCCAGTAGTTATGCAGAGACAAAAAGGCTGCCACAGTATACACTAGTGTGCAGGGCTATGTCAAACCAGTCATTGGACTGAAGACTACAATAACAAAGAAATTCATTTTCACATTACAGGGGGAAAAAACAGGAAATGACATTACTTACAAAGGAATACAGTGAATTTTATTCACAATTTGAGATATAACAATAAAAAGTTTAGATAACATTGTTGGAACTTAACAATTTTTCTCTCAGTAAAGTAAAATTAGTAAAAAAACATTCTCAGTCACAGTCATTTATTAAATATATGACTGGTTTTGGCCTCCAGTAGTATGCTATCTTCAGATCATGCATCATCCGGATGACGACGACGATGACGCCGACGACGATGACACTTAGAACAGGTGTGCTGACCCCAGTCACAAAACATTTTCCTGACTAGGGTCAGCATAGTTGTTCCAAGTGTTATCGTCAGCCGAATGGTGCATTATCTGAAGATGGCCTACTACTAGAGGCCAAAACTAGTGATACTTTTAATAAATGACTGTGTGATTGAGACAGTTTTTTCAGTAATAATAATAATAATAATAGTTTCAATCTGTTAAGTTATGCTTCTGACATTAAAACTTAGTGCACAGGAATGTGTCAAAAGTTTCCACAGTTATAAACGTAGTTATTTCTCAGAATTTAGCATCATTGCCATTCATAACATAATTTTAGTGGTCAAGTTAAGCGTAACTATTAACAACATAGTTGAGTGGGTGATAGGCAAATAAATAACATTGAAAAAAGTATTCACATGGAGGACATGGCTGCATTGTTCTGGCACTGCATCTCTACTGGACTCTCCATTATCGTATATTTACTAAATTTATTGCTAGACATTTACTGTATTGCAGAGATATATGGAAAACAAAAGTGCACTTGATTCCACACAGAAACATTTACTATTGTATGTCGAAAGTTCTGAAGCAGGTAATTGCACCTTAGTTTGCTTTGATGACATGATTCCATTCACTAAAGTTCGTTTTCAGGCTACAAATTGCCAAAAGCTAATGAATGTTAATACAAAACCTTACATGTGGTGATATACTGATCTGGAGTGTATCCATAGTCTAGCTTAGTTAAAAAGTAACAATTTGATTGCAGGTTCATCAAGCACTATCAAATATCTCAGCTGATCCTAAAAAGCAATAGAAAAGTATCTTCCAAAGACCCAGAACTAGAGGAAATGTAGATCTAATCTCATTTGATAGCAGACTGAAAATAAAAATCTTGTATTGGCAGTGTAGATCATGTTTCTTACATCAACAATGCATATTGTCAATTGTCATATTTTTGCAATGCACTCATGGGAAACTACATTAACTTGTGCATAAAATTCATTTAGTTTTAGAATTTTGAGTACAAAACTAAAATGAATCATTTACTAAAAACTTTGTTCCAGTTTTCCTTCCTTCCTTTCTATCAGGAGAAGTTGTGCCCAGTGAACCACATTACTTTGTGACAGATTTTGAATTGATTGAACCCACACTCTGTATTTCTTCTTGAGAGCTAAAATATTGAACCAGAGTCCTCAGTTAAGTCACTGAACGATATAACTATAAATTAAAATGGCATAGAACTATAGAGGCCCATGTTAATTAACAATAGCACTGAAGTGAGAGTAACAAAACTACCGGCTTTGTCATACAAAATGCTAATAAAAATGGTAATTCTTGCTTCACAATCGATTCCCCTCCCTGGGCATTATATTTGGTGCTGCTTAGTAGACCATGATAGTTTCTCAACTTTCATTGCCCTGTGCTCATAATCAGTTATCAATCTTAGTCAAATGATTTTTCTTCATTTACATAGGTGCACAAGGTAAATGAGCTGAATACATATTTTCAGACAATAATTGTTCTAATATTATGAAGGTGAGAGGAGTAGCAAAGTCACAGTTAAAGAGATGAGTTTGTGCTCAAGGTGACTACCGGATGGGGATCATTATAGCTTGTCCTCATGCATCCTGCCGCTATCTGTTCCTTAGCGAAGTTTCCCCATTTGTCCTTTTGTGGCTGTGAGTGTGAAGGTGCAACATCAAGTAACAGTTTCATTATTCAAATGATCACTAAAAGTATCACATTTTCAGTAATGTAGAGTATGCCTGCCTGTGTGTGTGTGTGTGTGTGTGTGTGTGTGTGTGTGTGTGTGTGTGTGTGTGTGTGTTTTGCAATGGCAATGCTTCCTCTATTGCTGCTGTTAAAGATACCGCTAGCTCTTCATGACACGTCAAATTGTGGAATCTCGAGTTCTAACCAATTTTTTAATGTGTACTACCCAACCACAGCATTACTGCATGTTTAACTGTCCTGTAAACTGTGGAAATCTGAATAGTTTCACAAGGAAGTTGTCTGGTCATTAGAATGAAAGAGGGGGGAGGTGGGTGTGAGGCCTCTTCTACAACATTACGTGCTTTCAAAAGGGTTGCCATTAGCTGGTCACTGCGGTTCACACCAGCCTTGTTTTTATTATAATTCGAAATACAATAGGGTTTTGTCATCTCTCTTATTTCTAATGTGGTTCTGAAATTAACGTTGGATTTAGTCATTTTGTCCTTTTTCAAAAGTAGTACATTCCTAGCAGCTCTCCATTTCACGAACAAAAAATGGTCTTCTCTGCCATATGGAAGTGCTTTTTTTTCTACAGCTTTTGGGCAGTTAGTGCTTTTCTGTTTTTCAGTACTCTACTGTAAGGCCATCTTGAAAATAAATCAGTGTGTGTAGCAGACAACAATCAATGTTCTCTGCACTGTGTGTGACCTTGTGAGATGTGGTGCTTTGTAACAAAGGGGAAGTGAACACCACAAAGCAAGTAACATATACTGTTGTCTGTATTTCTTTCTCAGCAATATGAGTGACAGTTGCTGCCATCTTGGTCTTTTTCATGGTAAAACAAGCATCATAGAGCATCTTTATACACATGACAGATAAATGTATCACATTTACAGAGCTTAGATATGGTGGACGTAGTCCTACATAACTCCTCTTCTTGGAGTGTAATCTGTGACATAGGAGCTCTACATTTCTTATCTCCAAAGTGTTAAACTTTTGACAGTTGTGTGCACTGTTATTGTTTGTCTTGCTCCACATTGAATATTGATAGATCAGAGATCAGAATTTTGCAGTATAAGATATTGACTGCTGACAAGTTCTTTTAATAAGATAGTACTTACAGATGTAATTTATAGAAATTATCCAAATTTTCTTGCAAATATACATCACAGTGTTTATAATGACAGGTTTTCTTATAAAAACCTTAAAATCTAGTCTTTAAAATATGGACTGTTAGCTCCCTGAAATGCATGTGTTTACAGTAGCGTCACTTTGAATTTATTGAACTTTGTTTTAACCAATTTTTTGGTTACTTGTGTGAAGTTCCTTACTCAAACAGGGGTACGAATCCTGCAATGTTATACGTTCTGATTTGTAGTTTTGTCTTTATCTCTCACAGGCATGGTAAAACGACTTTGTTGAGGCATATAGCATCACGGGCCTTTGCAATTCCACCAGGCATTGACATATTATGTTGTGAGCAAGAAGTAGTGGCAGATGACACAAGTGCTGTAGAGACAGTATTAAAGGCAGATGTAAAGCGCACGGAGTTGCTAGCTGAATGCAAAGACCTTGAAGCTCGTCAGGAGCAAGGTGATATGTCTGTGCAGGACAGACTCAAAGAGGTAAGTGTGATATGCCAGATTATCCGTGTTAAACTTTATGGTAAGTTCTATTAAAATGGGACTGAAAATGTCAGAATTTTTATGCAGTTTCACTGTATCTGTTGTATATTGTACTGCCCTTCTTGTGTCGTGTGTCTGAAATTGTGATATGTGCACTCTGTAGTGCAGTGGTAGCGTCACCACGTACCACGCAAAGGGAACCAGGTTCGATTCCTGACAGTTGACTGGCTGTTTTGTGCCTTTCATCATCATAGACACGCAAGTCGCCGAAGTGGCATCAACTAAAAAGACTTGCAATACGGTGGCCAAACCCTGAAGGGGATATCCAAGCCAATTAATACCATATGATCATTTCATTTTCATTTCTAAGGAATGTGTTAAAAAATAACAGGAATTTGTGTCATTAGTCACACCAGAGCTTTTTCCCACCCCAAAAGCATTTCTGTAAGTCAATCTTTGGGATAGCTTTTATCTCTTTCGGCTGTTGTTGTTGTTGTTGTTGTTGTTGTCGTTGTCTTCAGTCCTGAGACTGGTTTGATGCAGCTCTCCATGCTACTCTATCCTGTGCAAGCTTCTTCATCTCCCAGTATCTACTGCAACCTACATCCTTCTGAATCTGCTTGGTGTATTCATCTCTTGGTCTCCCTCTACGATTTTTACTCTCCACGCTGCGCTCCGATACTAAATTGGTGATCCCTTGATGCCTCAGAACATGTCCTACCAACCAATCCCTTCTTCTAGTCAAGTTGTGCCACAAACTTCTCTTCTCCCCAGTCCTATTCAACACCTCCTCATTAGTTATGTGATCTACCCATCTAATCTTCAGCATTCTTTTGTAGCACCACATTTCGAAAGCTTCTATTCTCTTCTTGTCTAAACTATTTATCGTCCATGTTTCACTTCCATACATGGCTACACTCTACACAAATACTTTCAGAAACGACTTCCTGACATTTAAATCTATACTAGATGTTAACAAATTTCTCTTCTTCAGAAATGCTTTCCTTGCCATTGCCAATCTACATTTTATATCCTCTCTACTTCGATCATCATCAGTTATTTTGCTCCCCAGATAGCAAAACTCCTTTACTACTTTAAGTGTCTCATTTCCTAATCTAATTCCCTCAGCATCACCCGACTTAATTCGACTATATTCCATTACCCTCGTTTCGCTTTTGTTGATGTTCATCTTATATCCTCCTTTCAAGACACTGTCCATTCCATTCAACTGCTCCTCCAAGTCCTTTGCTGTATCTGACACAATTACAATGTCATTGGCGAACCTCAAAGTTTTTATTTCTTCTCCATGGATTTTAATACCTACTCCGAATTTTTCTTTTGTTTCCTTTACTGCTTGCTCAATATACAGATTGAATAACATCAGGGATAGGCTACAACCCTGTCTCACTCCCTTCCCAACCACTGCTTCCCTTTCATGCCCCTCGACTCTTATAACTGCCATTTGGTTTCTATACAAATTGTAAATAGCCTTTTGCTCCCTTTATTTTACCTCTGCCACCTTCAAAATTTGAAAGAGAGTATTCCAGTCAACATTGTCAAAAGCTTTCTCTAAGTCTACAAATGCTAGAAACGTAGGTTTGCCTTTCCTTAATCTAGCTTCTAAGATAAGCCATAAGGTCAGTATTGCCTCATGTGTTCCAATATTTCTACAGAATCCAAACTGATCTTCCCCAAGGTAGGCTTCTACTAGTTTTTCCATTCGTCTGTAAAGAATTCGCGTTAGTATTTTGCAGCCGTGACTTATTAAACTGATAGTTCGGTAATTTTCACATCTGTCAACACCTGCTTTCTTTGGGATTGGAATTATTATATTCTTCTTGAAGTCTGAGGGTATTTCACCTGTCTCATACATCTTGCTCACCAGATGGTAGAGTTTTGTCAGGACTGGCTCTCCCAAGGCCGTCAGTAGTTCTAATGGAATGTTGTCTACTCCTGGGGCCTTGTTTCGAGTGTTGTTAATCTCATCCACGTTTATAAAATGGTGACCTGTAAGGTTTCTTTATTAATGGGAACAATGACATTGCTTAGGACCTAGTTTAGTGTAATAGGACAGATAAAAGCATCTACTCACCAATCGGCAACAGGAGAACACACACACAAAATAATTCAGCGCCAGGGGCTGTTCCTGGGCAGAAGAGTTGAAGGGGAAAGAAGAGGGGTGAAGGAAAAGTACTAGAGGTGTAGTAAAAGGGCTAGATTTTGTAATAGTCACCCAGAACTGCAGGTCGGGAGACTTACCAGATATTCCTCTCATCCCATCCGGTAAGTCACCCCTGTCCTGCAGTTCTGGGTGACATTTTCAAAATGTACCCCTTTTCCTAAACCTATCCAGTCCTTTTCCTTTGCCCCTCTTCCTTCCCCTACAACCCTTTCACCAGAAGAAGGAGCCATTGGCTCTGAAAGTTTGCATAACTATAACCTTCTTGTGTGTGTGTGTGTGTGTGTGTGTGTGTGTGTGTGTGTGTGTGTGTGTGTGTGTGTGTGTGTGTATCCTACAGATATTTTATCTATCCAGTCACTTTACATTGTCAAAGGTAGGTTACATTTGTTATTGTAGGGCCAGGTTTGATGAATATGGAGGCTAGAGCATCAGTACAGTATTTTTTTTAGCAAACAAAAGAGAAATGACATGCGAGACGGTGCATTATCATTTTGTTTCTTAATTTGGTATTTGGTGGGAGAAATACACAGACTTTCCTCAAATCTTCAATAAAAACCTGTTATTGAACACTGTGTCAAAATAAGCTGAGAAAATAAGATTCAGTTCATTATAGGAGAATTTGGCACAAATACAATAAGGAAAATTCAAGATTAGAGTATGATGAGGTGTGCAGGGAAAATACCCACAACTGAAATGCATTTGAATAACATTTGTTATTAATTTCCTTCAGAGCTTTTTGTCATGGAACCAAGGTTTAAATGGAATAGTATTCTATGTTGAAGCATACAGTTATCCCATTATAATGACCAACTGAGAAGGAGTCCAAATTAAAGAAGAAAAGATTCCCTTATCATTGTTTTATGTCACCTTACGGTAAGGAGGAGCCTGCAGCATTGTGTAATATTTTTCATTTTTGGATATTGAAATGGTTGACCAAAAAAGTGATGTGAATAGCCAGCAATTGCTATATTGAAAGTTAGATCCACTGTTGGAGCATCCATGGGCGCTGATGACCTCGCTGTTTAGCGCCCGTAAACCTCAAACACACACACAACACACACTGGAGCATCCAGTCTGTCGATAAATGCTTTTAAGCATGATTCCTCAATCTGTTTGAAAGTATTTCCTACAGATGAAAATCTGGTTCTTATTTTCTTGACACACTACCATACCTCATATACACTGAAGAGCCAAAGAAAATGGTACACCTGCCTAATATCATGTAGGGCCCCCGTGAGCATGCAGAAGTGCTGCAGCACGATGTGGCATGGACTCGACTAATGTCTGAACTAGTGCTGGAGGGAACTGACACCATGAATTCTGCAGGGCTGTCCATAAATCTGTAATAGTATGAGGGGTTGGAGATCTCTTCTGAACAGCACATTGTAAGGCATGCCATAGATGCTCAACAACGTCCATGTCTGGGGAGTTTATTGGCCAGCGGAAGTATTTAAACCCAGAAGAGTGTTCCTGGAGCCGCTCTGTGGCAGTTCTGGACTTTTATGGTGTCTCATTGTCCTGCGGGAATTGCCCAAATCTGCCAGAATGCACAATGGATATGAATGGATGAAGGTGATCAGACAGGATGCTAATGATCCTTTTTTTTGTTGTTGTTGTTTTATGAATCTTTTAAATTTGTGTCTGAGTTTTCCAAAGTTTAAGGTAATTATCCAGAGGATTTTTGCTGTGTATATGTAATACAAGTCATCTTCTGACAATTAATTTAGAACTGTCTGAATTCCACTAGCAACAAGGAAGCCTCTTTTATTGAAGTGTACTGATTTTTAAAAAATTGAATGGACCACTGCATCCAGTATTGCAGTTCTGATATTGTCATTGAAATTTCTCACATTTTTCGAATCATCGTGTTTAAAGGTGTTTTGAAATTAGGTTGTCTTGCATACTTCCCATTGAGCTTTCTTAATATTCTGTAATAGTACCCAATCTGCCAAGTGGCTTTCAGGGTCAAAATATGGTGGCGCCGCACCTCAGTGCAGTACACAGTGGAGCAGCAGTCAACTTGGACACTAGTACTGGCCAGAAAGGCTGCTTCTGCCCCAGTATGACATGTGCGGGAACTGTGGGTTCTGCCAGTACCACAGGGAGTTTGGAGTCAGGAAAGCTCAGTTGCTATTGACATTCTTCATTCAGCATGACTTCCACACAAAAGGTCTATGTCTGTACCGTGGCAGTGCGAGTGGTCATAGAGACAGTGGCATGCTTCCTCTGCAGCAGCTTCACCTAGCTGAAATCATTGCTTGGTGAGGTTGAAATTGTTCGGCTCCACATTGGACAATCAGCTGACATGGAGACTGTCACAGCATCAACAGAAGTCAGAAGTCTAGGAACAAGTGCTACTTGTAGCTCAACAAGGAGAATTTCTAGTCACATAGGCCACCTGTGTTGTGACAGGAGTACACCTCCTGTAACTTAGGTGGTTGCAGAAGCACAGCACTGTGCCATGGCACGTGGGTACCCAGCCTACTGCTACAGCTGGCTGCTGCATTGCAGAAAGTTAACACCAACAGTGTTTCAGCACCTAGTGGCACGATTTAGCAGGTGGTTCACCTGCCTATGTGTCATCTGGTTGTGAAGTATCATCCAGGCTGTGGTTAAGCCATATCTCTGTAATATCCATTCTTCCGGAAGTGCTAGTCTTGCAAGGTTCGCAGGAGAGTTTCTGTGAAGTTTGGAAGGTAGAAGATGAGGTACTGGTGGAAGTAAAGCTGTGAGGACGGGTCATGAGTGGTGCTAGGGTAGCTCTGTTGGTAGAGCACTTGCCCATGAAAGTTAAGGTCCTCAGTTTGAGTTTCAGTCCAGCACACAGTTTTAATCTGCCGGCAAGTTTCATATCCGTGCACACTCTACTGCAGAGTGAAAATTCATTCTGTTCTGCGGGTAGCTTGATATTTATTAAACTCATTCTCAATGTTCTTGTCATAGTTAAAACTAAAACTACTATCACACTGTATATTTTTGTAAATGGAATAAATGTCCTAAAATTTTCTCATTCATTATTATTATTTTTGATCTGACCCCTTTGAAAGCTATTATTTTTCTTATTTGCATATATAGTTAAGTTGGGATATATGGAGTCTTGCTTCTGGATGTTGATAGTGTTGATTCAATTAATAAATTTATAGTTTCTGGATCTCCAGTTTCAATTTTTATTCTGTTGTTGCAAAGTTTCAGATTATTTAGGATTTGATCTTTCTTTTCTAGAAAACTGGAATGAATCAGTTAACTATGGCCATAGGAAGAAGGCAACAAGTATTATCTATCACTCTTTCAATTTTCACAGAATAAGGCTCAGTGTAATTTTCTCTATACAGCTCTGATTAATGGAGTTTCAGAATGCTGCATTTTTATCAAGTCCATCTCATTGCCACTAACCTCAAAAACAGTTCAAATTATTAGAGGTGGTTAAAGCACAGCTGTGGTTAGATTCTGAGGACATGCACTTACCTGGTATCTCACTTTCACTTACTGCTTGTTATTTTCATAAAGATACAATTTCTTGTGCTTTCGTGTTGACGTCCTCTTTCTGTAAAGCCTGGGCAGTTGCCAGTATAGTGAGGTTTTTGACAAAGCAAGTTGCCCCTCCTCCATACTTGACATTAGCCATAGCTGAAAATTCCCTACAATCTTTTAAAGTTAGAAATACAAGCTATTAACTATTTAGTAACTTGAAAATACCACTTGCACATGAAGTTTATTAGTTGCTAATGAGAGATTAAAGTGGGAGTTATTTCACTATCACCATGCAGTGTGCACGAGGCATAATGCGATCTCTCTCCAGACCTTCGAAGAAAAACTTAGGTGTTTAACAGTTCTTTGCAACCAATAGGAATGGTAAGTGTGCTGACATTGAGCAATCATGGAAGATTGATGCAGTTTATCTCTTTGATTTCAGTGGTGATTTGTTGTATTTATGAGGGAAATTATGGTAACTGCTTCTGAAATGAGGTGTGTGTGTGTGGCGGTACCTTAATTTTTGAACCAAGTGTATATAATATGCTGTCATACTTACGTTATGAAGAAAGTAACTTTTCAGTATCAGTTAATACAGTAAGATTACTTGTGTGCAAATGAAAATTTTTTTCAAATGTGAATTACAGGTGTACGAAGAGCTGAAGGCAATAGGTGCAGATTCAGCAGAACCAAGAGCTAGACGTATTCTGGCTGGTTTGGGTTTCTCAAGAGAAATGCAGGACCGTGCTACAAAGAATTTTTCAGGAGGTTGGCGAATGAGAGTGTCTCTTGCACGTGCTCTCTTTATTGAGCCTACCCTTCTGTTGTTGGATGAACCAACGAATCACCTTGATTTGAATGCTGTGATTTGGCTTGATAAGTGAGTTATAAGAATTTTTTTGCTGAACTGGTATCAAAGTGGCACTGTAATTAATGTAACATAGTTCCTTACAGTGTACAAGGTACAGTAAAATCTCTACTGATTGGGAGCACAAGATTTAATAGATTTTTTAAACTTTTATACTTTCTGGATTTGGGACACTGAACTGTCTTGTTAAAGGTTTCAGGAATTACTGCAATCAATCACCGTTTTTTCTTCAATTTTTATTTATTCATGACTGGTTTTGAATCGCCTGGTGATTGACCATCAGATGATACAATTTAGTTTGGAGTATTGTGGGGGTCGTGCATCTGTGCAAATACAGAGACAAAAAAGTGAGCACTTTATGTGGGAAGAATATTAAGATTGTAATATTAATTTGATGGTATTATTCACTGTTTTTATTCTTGTGGCAGTCACTGCACTGGAAAACATAATGAATGCTTACCAGTGTCGTTAAATATCAAGTGAAACAGGCACTTTTCCACCGATGGCGACTCCCACATACTGTACTTCACAAAATATAAACAAACCAGATAGTGTGGCTGTTGTTTTCTCCAAAGAGTTTTGTGGAGGCAGAAATTTTCTTTGCTCATTTTTCGTTTTCTGTGGCATTCGTAATAAAAAATATATATTACATTACTTTCTTTATAAAATTATTATTATTTACATTGCAAAATTTTCTTATGCTATTTACAAAATCTACACCAATCTTTGGCATGTTTCTCATTGCTCAGTAAACAGGATAGTATACTCACGGAGAGGCTAAGGGGGGGGGGGGGGGGGGGAGGATTGGAGGTGGGGGAGAGAGAGAGAGAGAGAGAGAGAGAGAGAGAGAGAGAGAGAGAGAGAGAGAGAGAGAGAGATTGAGAGAGAGATTGTGTGTGTGTGGGTGGGTGGGTGGGTGGGTGGGTGGGTGTAATATATATATTTTATTACAAATGCCACACAAAACTAAACATGAGCAAAGAAAATCTCTGCCTCCACAAAACTCTTTGGAGACAACAACAGCCACACTCTTTGGTTTGTTTATATTTTGTAAAGTATGTGGGAGTTGCCATCGGTGGAAAAGTGCCTGTTTCACTTGATATTTAACGATACTGGTAAGCATACATTGTTTTCCAGTGCAGTGCCTGCCACAAGAATAAAAACAGTGAGTAATACCATCAAATTAATATTACAGTCTTAATATTCTTCTCACATACAGCGCTCAGTTTTTCATCTCTATATTTGCCACAGATGCACGACCCAGCCCAATTGTTTTCCAAATTTTTTAAGACCTTGAATAAAGTAATCTCCCTATCTCGGCTTCATTGTCATTTTTCATATGAATCTTCCTTCTTGCAACAATTGTTGAAGATTTAGAAACAAAAATATTTCCATGGAGCCAAAGCCAGAAGATACAGTGGATGCAGAAGCACATTGATTGTAGACAGAAAATTACATGAACTTTGCTTCATAGATGTGAGCGAGTGTGTTACCATGATAAAAGAAAACTTTTTTCCGAACTAAATGTTCATATTTACACACATCATCCTCCTCCAGTTTGTTCATTAGTGGATTGTAATATTGTCTGACAAAGGCTTTGTCTCCCTGGAGATAGTCTATGAGCACTACTTAGTGAAAATCTGAGAAAATGCTTTCTTTGCTCAACTTTTCCCTTTGATCACTATTGTTTTGACTGCTCCTTTGTCTCTGGAAAGTAGTGATGAACGTATGTTTCATCTATTAGTGTGAGGATAGAGCTGGCGGAAACCCGAAGTAGGAAGCTCTGAAATATTTAGTGTGGCATGGAACATATATCGAAAAAGCCAGATTGGACACTACAGTAGGCGAAGTGTTTATTGCAGTTGACATAAATATTGTGCCGGTAGAGATTGAAATTGTCTGACGTAAGTTATCTAGTGCATGTGACAGGTCTAGGTGAATTTAACTATCAGATGTTTTTACCAGTTGCAGTATTCTGCCGTGACAGTTTTAGGTAGTTATAGTAAATAGCCAACAATCAAATGCCCTACCAGTTGTAAGAGGCGTGCCACAAGGCTCAGTGCTTGGACTTTTCTCTTCCTGGTATACATGATGACTTGCCTACTTTCATGCTTCACAAGTCAATAATATATGCTGACGACACAACCCTGTTTACCTCAGATAACAAATTGGAGGAAGTGAAGAAACAAACAAAAGTAATGCTTGAAAAGTCTGCCATATGGCTCCACAGTAACAAGCTGATACTCAACAGTAGCAAGACTGAAACTATGTATTTCTTCTTGCACAATCTACAGGAAAAATTAAATGAGTCTGACTCTGTAAGACTTCTAGGAATCCACCTGGACCCGAAATTAACATGAAACATGCACACGGAACTGTTATGTACCAGACTATCTAGAGTAGTCTTTTTGTTAAGGAAACTAAAAACATTAGTTAGCAGAAAACAACTTTTATCTTCTTATTATGCCTTCTTTGAATCTCACTTACAGTACGGAATAAAATTATGAGGCAACTCATCTGGTACTCAGACAGTGTTAATGTGGCAGAAAAAATCAATTAAAGCAGTTACAGGTATTAAAATCCAAGAATCATGTTGAAAGCACTTTAATGAACTTAACATCTTAACATTACCTTCTCTGTTTATAAAAACGTGTCTTCTTTCCATAAAAAAAAAAAAAAAAAACAAATACATACCTTACCTTCCAGAACAGATGTACATCCACGATGCCAGATATAAAAACAATCTCGATGTAGACTTTACTAGGCTGTCTAAGGTCCAAAGTAGCTTTAAGCAAACAAGCAGCTGCACAAATTGTTAGCTGATAAGTGTATCTATGATGTAAAGGAATTGGAATGTAGTAGAAAGTAACTATGATGTTAAGGAATTATGATGTAGAGAATAACTCTTTTTTCCTCATGTAATGTAATCTGAATGTACATAGTTTCCCAATTTTAGATCCACTATCAAATGTAATGTCAAAACTGTGTATTTCAACAAATGTTGACTAATGACAAGTAATAAATGAATAATTAAAATCATTGAATGAAAGTTACAGCTCTGTAGTGTTGAAATATCCAGATCATACGGTACTAGTTGGAGATTACTTTACCATACCAAGAATGACTGGGACATCTGTAGCTACACTGCAGGTGGTACAGACAGGCATCCTTGTGAAGTGCCTTTTAAAAACAGTGTTTTCTGAAAACAGTCTTGAGCAGTTAGTTCAACGGCCCACATGCAATGGAAATATTTGAGACCCAGCAGCTACAAACTGGTCTGACCTTACCAATGGGATTAGTGGTCATGATGTCATCATAGCAATGATGGTTACTAAAATAATAAATCCATCCATAAGGATAAGAGAGTATTTTTTGCTAGAAAGATCAGATAAGCAGTTGTTAGCATCCCACTAACAGAGGGATCCCCAGCAGGGGGATCGACTTTTTGTAGTCATCTATACAGGTTAAGGTCCCAGGTATCACACCCTGCAGCCATTCATCCGGTTGAACCCTTATTTGTGAGTAATTGATGAAAAAAATTATAATTTCATGGGATGCTCAGTAGCTTTAAAAAATTATTGTAGTAGAGGTTGATTACACCACCCAGTGTCTCTAGGGTAAGGACTTCTCATATAGAAGGTTGTCGGTTTGAAACCCTCTAGGTGTGTTAAAATTTTTTATTTTTAAATCGTTATTGAAATGACTGTTTATTATGTTTAACCAATAAATTTGTTTAAATGTATTTTTTTACATTTCTCTTCCTTAGTCACATCACCTTAATGATGACTTTTTCCGCTGCTGTAATTTTTTCTTCCTGTCATTCTTGTCCTACTTGGAATCTTTGTGCATGTGAATTTAATTCTTTTTATTTGTCTATAATAATAATTAAAACATTTAAATCTGCCAATGTATTGGTTAAAAAAAGACAAAATAATCTGTTTAAATTGACTGTACAATGGTATCAAAAAGTTTGTTTTGTTAGAAGCTATAAATTTTTTGGATGGTAATTGTCATACAAACATTTAAAACAAGTCTCTGTAGCTCCATCCTTGTACAGTTGGTAGTGGGACCTTGGCTGTTCAGTATAAATGATGAATCAAAATACCTTCAGCCGTCTAAATTTCCAGCTGTTATTTTATTTCAGCATCCAGTTTCAGCACTACCTTGCGCTGTCTTGGGGCCTCTGACCAATGTATAGAAATAATCCCACCTCTGCTCAGGTCAGCAAGTGTAGATATCTCAGACCCCTGGATTGGGGCACCTTTTCTGAGGGCAACAAGGAGATACAAAGATTAGCCTGAAAGATCATGGCTGAGGTGGCAGATGTTTGAAGAGAATGTCAGCTATCCTATGAAACCCTACTCAAGAAGTTTCAAGAACCAGTATGAAGAATCTAGGAGTATCCTACAGCCCCTGGCATATCACTCCAGTAGGGACTCCAAAGGCAGTGAAACACATTACAACACGCACAGAGGCATTTACGTAGTCGTTCTTCCCACACACCCTATGTAAATGGAATGGGAAGAAATCCTAAAGTGATACAAAGTGGAAGTGCCCTCTGCCACACACTTCAGTGGTTTACAGAGTATGGATATATGTGTAGATGATATTGTCAAAAAATATGTAGTGGTCTCATTGAAGGGACTGCAAGTGTGTGTTTTAATTAAAATTCTGTGTATTTTAAATATTGTATTACACTTACACATTTTGCATGCATACATAACTGGATGCTGGTGAACTCTGTTGAGCATCCAAACTTACTTACTTACCGTCACTGCCACCACCACCCCCACTACCATTTTCTAATTAAATTATAATGAAGTAATTTTGTTTTTTGATGTCTGCAGCTATTTGCAAGGATGGAAGAAGACCTTGTTGATAGTGTCCCACGACCAGAGCTTTTTGGACAATGTCTGTAATGAGATAATCCATCTAGATCAGCAGAAGCTGTATTATTACAAGGGTAATTACAGTATGTTCAAAAAAATGTATTCTCAGAAGCTGAAAGAGAGGATAAAGGAATATGAGAAACAAGAAAAGAGATTGAAGGAGATGAAATCTCATGGTCAGTCCAAGAAGGCTGCTGTAAGTATCAATTGCTGTTATTTTGGATTTATTTGTATTTCTACTTTCTCTTTTTCCTTTGAGGAAGCTTTGTGATTTAATTGTTGTACAGATGTTTACAAAAAAAATAGCTGTCTATAATTTTTCTTTCATAAGTATACACAAATATCTTCTCCTATCTGTCTCCTCTTTTAACATGACACAGGTCTTAGTGCCATCACATGTTACTTACTCTCTGTGTGTGGGCTTTTTGAGGCCCCTATTCTTCAGTTTCTATCCTTTGTCATTTTGAGAGTTAATATTTTGCTCAGTTTCCCATGAGTCAAAGAAAACTGTGTCCTTTAGAGCTCCATGCTGAGTGTTACACTCTTACTTATTGCCATCAATGGGCTAGTGACCTATGGTGGAGGAGTGGTTATACCTGCACTGTATGTCAACAACTTTGTGTTTATGTGTTGCAGCAATAACACCATCAGCTATATGTATTAGTTTTATGTAATTGCTGTTGGTTTTGGGGAGGGGGGGGTCATGATCTTCAGACCTCTAGATAGGTACAGCAAAACATATCATTATGCATTAACAAAATTATACTAAGCCACTACAAAGTACATGTGTGCCTGTGACTATTACAGCATTAAAACTGTAAAAGACAACAGCTCCAGATAGTACCTGACTAGAAAGTGTGTAATAGCTGTTGAAAATCAAATAGATTACAGAAGAAGTGTATTACTCAGTGGTAGTACTATGTATATATAAATGAGAAGGTGTATATAGATTTATACCGTAAGGTTTAAAAGTCTTCTGGGCTAAAATAACCATATGAGAAGGGCATATTCCTCATGTTACAAAAATAAAACAGATAAAATGCTGTGGTGCTTAATGCTTTGTCTGCATGAGGTGGGACATAAACATGTAATCACATTTAAGGATTTGCTGAAAAACATGATGCCAAGTAAAGATAGTGACAAAGATTATGATTCGTTATTATGTGATCATTTCATGTGTAATATGTGCTCCAAAAAGGTTGTAATAAGTATTTTATAGCCTACACAGAATGCAAGTATTAGGTATCATGATAATTGCACAAAAATAGATCTCAAATTCATAAACAGTGGAGCTCAGTGGCAGTGCCCTACATCTATCAAACAATTAGTAGAACCCCCGAACACTGCTGGAAAAGGAAGTAGATACAGTAAAAGAAGATCTAGTGGAAATACATTCTGAACATGAATACCTATTTAACAAACACAAAATAGTAACAGGAAAACTATCTGCTGAGTGCTTAATTGTAAGCAATCTCGAAGTTCTTTTGGTGCCAAAGGAAGAAGATATCAGTGCACTAAAAGAAGAATTGGTTGCAAAATATTCCAAATATGAAGACTGCATGAAAAAATTCAAAGAACTAAAGAAAAAACTAACAACAGATGATCAACACGCAACCAGTGCACTGTGTTCTAGTGCCTCATGCGTGACTAACGATGCCAATAATAGCAACTTGTTACTCTAGATACAGATTCTAGTGCTTCGAATAAGAACTCAAACAAGAATAATGTGCATAACACCAGCAACAAAAGGCCAAGGCAAGCACGTTGTCACAAAAGCAGCGCAGACACTGACTGCAGTATTAATAACGACCACAGCAGCAATTTAAACAAAAATCTATGAGGTAATAAATGCAATATGCTATTTTTGGTGCACAGTCGTGACAGGAAATTAACTAGTGTATTAAATGACGTAAACAGCGACATCACAGCTACTGGAATCGTGAAACCAGGGGCAAAAAAAAGGATGCTGTCCTAGAAAATATTAGCCAAAAGAAAATAACGTTACAAGACACTGACCGTGCTGTTTAAGTGGCTTGAACAGTTAGCATGTAATTAAGCACACACACATTGTGCAGGTATAAGGATGTTCTTGGAGCATAACAAATCAAAACATTCAGTTGTTGTTAAAACACCCCAAAGATACAATTTAACTTAAAGTTCATGTGTCGACAGAGACATACATAAAACACCCAAATCGTACAGACTTGTTCACAGTATAATAATTGTGATGTTTTAGATATAGACAATATTGATCAATCTTTGCAGATCAGACACGGGCTATATTAAATTACAAAGGGAAACTTTTTCTGTGCGAACAGGTTGACAGAGTAATTGAGAAAAGATTCAGAACAAATAAAAGAATGAGTTCAACAAATCATACAGTCAAAGAGAATCCAGCCTTTCTTCCAGATAAAATTGTAGAAGTTTAGTTCCAGAGTCATCAGAGTTCAAATACTTCATGTAAAAAAACAGTTTCCTAATCACTTAGAGAGAAAACAAAACAAATGCAAATTACTTACCCTCATACAGGTCAACATTTGCAATATTGGAAATAAATTATTAGAGGCGGAACATTTTTGTGAGGTGAAAATTGTGATGTATTGTGTGTCTGAGAACATTGACTTACAGAAAATCAAGTAGATGTTTCCATATGTAACGAGTACATTCTGGCAGCTATAATGTGCAGAAATGGGAGAAAAAATGGAGGATTGCAATATTTATCAGACAACACATAAAATTCTCTAAAATAGATGTAAGTTCCTCTGAATTAAATGGAGAATTTAGTTTCATAAGACTGGCCAAGTAGAATACAATAATTGTCAATCTGCATAGATCTCCAGATGGTGATGATAATTTATTTATTGAGAAATTTGAAGAGTGATGAGAAAAATCTTAAAATTTTAAACAAATGTTGCAGTCTGTGGTGCTTTCAAAGTAGAGTTGTCTGGCTCAGATGAGCCCAACTCAAAAACAAATTTAAATCTAATCAGATCATTAAATTTATGTTGTACTAACTATAGCCCAACACATGGGAGTGCCTGTTTGGACAATATTATAGTTAATTTCTCAAGAGACCTCGATGCTATTAGCATAGCAGATGAATTTTTTGCAGATAATGATCTTCTACTCCTTACATACCGCACTGTACACCGTCAGATAAAGATTATGTGACTGCAAATAAGAAGCCCAGCATGAGAAGGGTTAGAGGTCAGAAAGAGGAATATATAAAGTTATTCACAGACTGCCTTAGAAATGCAAACAGGGACTTTGTTTATGAGTAAGATTCAGATAATTCAACTGTTGAAACTCTCTTTAATAATTTCTTTAAGACATATATTGATTTATAATACTCCTGCTCACCACAGAAAAGAAACACTTCTAAACAAAAAAGAAAAGGTAAAAAGCTTAAATGGCACACTGGTGACCTTGCTGGTATCAAGGAAAAATGCTTTCACTGTAAAACATATGTAATAGTAATTGAAAATGTGAGACAGATCTGTGTGACATTTACCTGAAATGTAAAAAGCAACATAAAGCCGAACTTAAACTTGCCACTCAAGTTGGATATGAAAATAGCTTCAAACAAATGTTGGGCTGCCTGGGATATGCACTTCTACCCAAATGAAAGATGTTCTGCTTGAACCAGAAGATCTCAGTAAATACTTAAGTACTATGGTAAATGAATCAAGATCTAAAATTAACCAGTCACATATTAGTAATTGATGTTCTTACTGATCAGCTTTGCAGAGGACATGAATTCCATTGGGCTCTCATCACACTCATAGTTACACTAAATACTGTTTCAAAATTTTCTAACTCGAATAGTGTGGACGCTACTCACTATCTAACTATACAATAGAAAGGACAATAAATTTATTTGCAAACCATTTGCTTTTATTGTGAACAAATGCCTAAAATTTGGAGCTCAAAATTTCAAAAGTTATACCTACATACAAAAAGAGGGAAAAGCATCTCCCCGAGAACTATAGGCCAGTGTCTATTGTTACAATATTTTCCAAAATATTTGAAGCTATTTTTCACTTACAGTTTAGTAACTACTCTGAAAAACAATGTCCTTTGTAGTAAAAAGCATTGTTTTTGACAAGGAAGAAATACCACTTCTGCAGTCTTTGAAATTATTAATCAGACATTAACTGCATTTGAAAATAAGAATATAATCTCTGTTGAGCTATACGATTGGAGTAAGGTGTTTGATGTATCCCCTATGGCGTCTTATTAGTCAAACTACAATATTATGAAATAAATAATATTCACTATCATAACAGGAGGCAATTAGTGTCAGTTTGGAATTCACATATGGTGTGTCTCAAGGCTCTGTCCTTGGACCATTCCTCTTCATTGTTGCATTTAAAGATTTGCCACAATATCTGGGGTTTCACTCAGTTATCTGCTATGCAGACGACACAACTTTAATGACTACATATAAAGATATGTTGAAATTAAGCCAGAAATCACAGGACATTCTCTCCTTAACACTAAACAGGTTCTCATCTAATAAACTACTTGCAATCCAGAGAAGACTCAGCACCTGCAGCAGGGACCAGCTAATGACATAGAAGCAAGATGTGTAAAACTGCTTTGAACACTCATTGATTTCAGAATAAACTTGCAGCCCCATATTAATCATGTCGGCAGAAAGATATCAAGGATGTCCTATCTCGTGTGGATATTATGTGATCTAGTGAGATTTTTTCTGTCTCTCATATCTTATGGGCTGTTGTTGTGGGGTCACTCGCATCAGTGATGTATTACTGATTCACTAAAAGTTGCTATGAATACTGCATAAGGTGTGTCCAATGGAACACTGCCGCTCTTTATTTGTTAAGACCAAAATAATGACAGTGATAAATCTTTATATCAGTGAGTCCATTGATATAGGTGAAAACAACATAGCAGAGTTTGACACCAGAAGTACATACTCTGTCATGACACTAGAAACAAGAAGTATATTGACAGTCCTAGGCACAGGCTGACAAAAAGAGGCAAATCTCATGAAGTGAACTGTTGGAAATTTCTTAATAAATTGCCACATTCTGCAGTCAATACACCTTTCTGTAATTTTAACAGTAAAATGGATAAATGGTTAATAAACAAACCATTCTACAGTTAAGAGAGTTCTTGAATAGTGGTGTTTTAGGTAGTTTTAGGATTATAATTACAACACTGTACAACAGACTTATATAGGATAAATTATTTGTATAAGCAGTGTGAACAATAATTAATATAGTGATTGCTATTGTATATGCCATGGCTGTTGGGAAACATGGTCATCATGAAGGGATTTAGGTGGTCTGCAACCAGTGTAAGATACTCCTTGATTGTCATGGTGCCTTGCATGAGCTCTAGTGGACCCATGGATGCCCTTGTGAAAGTTCCCCAGAGCATATTGTAGCCACCGCCAGCTCGTCTTGGTGGAGGCCTATCGTTTGGGGTGTTCAATGCCCTGTGTGTTCACACAAGAAATTTAATTCTGCCACTGTTCGCTGCCTGTCCTGTTTTACCAGTCCGTCCAGCCTACAATGTCAGACATCTGTAATGAGGGGCGGCCACCCAACCCCATGATGTGTGAATGTGGTTTCACCTTGGTTTCGCCATGTGTCAAAGACACTCACTACAGCACTCCTCAAACATCCGTTAAGTCGTGCAGTTTCAGAAATTATCATGCCGAGACTCTGGGCCATCTTAACCCTTCAATACATCCTCTCTTCCTGTTACCCACCACGCCTCAACCTCCGCTAATTTCAAGTTGCCGCCGCTCATACCTCACCTGTCATTCAACATCATCTTTGCCTCTGTACGGGCGCTAAAGACTACACTGTTGAGTGCCCATAACACCAAATCCATCCATCTTTGCCTCTGTACTTCCACCTCGACTGACATCTCTGCCCAGACTCTTTGTGTGTGTGTACCTGTCCCTTTTTCCCCGTAAGGTAAGTATTTCCGCTCCCAGGATTGGAATGACTCCTTACCCTCTCCCTTAAAACCCACATCCTTTCATCTTCCTCTCCTTCCCTCTTTCCTCATAAAGCAACTGTGGATTGCTAAAGCTTGAACTTTGTGTGTGTGTGTGTGTGTGTGTGTGTGTGTGTGTTAGTGTGTCTATCAGCATACCAATGCTTTCGTTTGGTAAGTTACATTATCTTTGTTTTTAGATCTGTTTGTAATTACTTGAGAAGGATACGGTGGTACAAAAAAGCAAAAATTTCTTTATTAAATGTAAAAGTTTATTAAATCCAAAGGATGACTGTGTAAACTATCAGACAACTATTCTTCTCATTATCAAATATAAGTTACTTAAACATGACTGTTTTGTTACTCTCAGGAAAAGAAGCAGAAGGAAGTACTAACTCGAAAACAAGAGAAAAACCGTTCAAAGATTCAGAAGGAGGATGAACAGGGACCAACAGAACTATTACAAAGGCCACGTGATTACATTGTGAAATTCTCCTTTCCTGATCCACCACCTTTGCAACCACCAATTCTTGGCTTGCACAGTGAGTATGAAATGAAAATAAAATTGACAGGCATTTTATAATCATGTAGCATCATATCATCATGTACAGAGCCTTGCACATAACTCTCACCTCTGACTGTCATCATTTGGGCATACTGTACACATGATCCTATAGTGAAATTGGTATCTCAACACTTGTACTTTTGTTTCTCCAAAGTACTGTGTATGTGTATTTGAACTTGTATTTCTCCAAAGTATTGTTTGTGTGTGTGTGTGTGTGTGTGTGTGTGTGTGTGTGTGTGTGTGTGTCACAAAGTAAAAGCAACAGAAAGAGACATTTGAGGTATGAAGCAAGGTTACCAGAAAATGGTGTTCCAACAGAAAGGAATTAAGTTGGCTGCAAGGTAATACAAAGGGCCCTACAAAATTATTTACAGAACATCTTCAGAGAAAGACTTTATCCCAAAATGGGAAAATTGCTGTAACTGGTCTACTGAAAAGGAGACAGGAAAAATTAAAAGAAAATTAGTCTCATCTCTGTAATGTACAAAATGCTTGCTGAACTATCATCAACTGTATAGTAAATACAGTGGGTTTTAATCAGAGTGCTAATCTGGATTTAGATGTGCACACTGTTCAGTGGACCACTTGCAAGTCTTGAACAAAATTACTGCAAGGAACCTGACTACTTGTTTAAATGTCGGTTGACATCTCAACACCTCTCCTAGTCAGTGAGTTGTTAACTTTACCCCTCAGCTGTGTACTAACAGTCCTTCAAAACAAAGGCATTGATTCAACACTTATTAGTACAATGTATACCCTGATTAAAATTAAATTTAATTGATGTTTCAAGGAGTCAAATGGTGGGGGGGAAGGGAGAGTCATTCTATCTCAAGTGATCAAGGGCCTCCCACTCCATGAGCTTCAATTTTTCCGTATTTTAGTGTGTGTGCACCTATCCTAGAAATGAACCTGTGCAAAATTTTAAATAATGGCTTAAGTATAGGAGAAACAGTGGCCTTCTGTTTGGATGAGTTTCCAATGAATGTGTGTGAAACGAACAAAACCCAATATTGGAAGCTCATTATTACAAGACGAAAGCAACTAGGAAACTCTTACTTTCAGGTCTTGAATAACTTTTGACTGTGAATCAAAAAAATACAGTGCGTGTGTGGGGTGGTGGGAGGGGGAGGCAAAATGCAATTTCGGTGTTCAGTAACTATCAGTTACTGATAGACAAGGTAAAAGACAATTCACAGACATTGCTTCATGTAATCCAGCAAGAGGCATACCAAGACTGCTTCCAGAAGTGGAAACTGCATTGTGAGCAACATGTCAGTTGCACAACCAGTAAAAGGTAAGTGTTGAAAAGTTTTGTGGATGAAGTTCCGGAATGTTTTTGAAGAGATCTTGTATTCCTTACTCCAAATCTCCCTTTTATCCCCTTTATGATCCAGGCCTGTTCTTGTGTATTTGGTCAAGCAGTTGGTCTCAGACTAGTGTAGTGTTCCCAGTTATTGTTTATGCTTTGCTAGGTAATGAGTAAAGAGAGCACCTTTTGCATTCCAGAAAGCACTGGCTTTAATGTTTTGATTAGATGATTTTAAACTGCTGACTCGCCTTTCTTGTGCAGGAGTGCAGGCTTCCAATCACTGATTTGACTGATGTTCCTTATCTGCTTTGAAGTGCTGTTATCTGTGTTTCGGCCTCAGTAGCAAAGTGGATTACAAAATCAGTTGAACACTTTTTTAAATGATCTAAAAATGGTGTAAAAATTACATTTTGCATTTTCCTCTAGTCGGCATTCTACAGGAATGGCACCAGTATGCGTAAATGTTTCTAATAGTTAATCCTTTTTGTACAGTCTCTGTAGAAATTTGCCCAAGTAGGGGAAATATTATAAAATTGCTATCTCCAAGCAATGGAAACTCCTCATTGGAATATCTGCAGTGTTGGAAAAGATAGATTGCTGCTTACCATAAAGAAGGCAAGTTGCAGACAGGCAGAACTAAAAGACCTTGCGCAAAGCTTTGGCACAGCCTTCATCAACAAAAGAGGAACGAAGAAATGCACACCATTCATACACACAAGCAAGCATACCTCACACATACGACTGCCAACTCGGGCAGCTCAGGCCAGAATGACAATGCCAAATTCATTCTGGCCTGAGCTGCTAGAGTTGGTGGTCACGAGTGTGTGTGTGTGTGTGTGTGTGTGTGTGTGTGTGTGTGTGTGTTTCTCTTTTTATGATGAAGGCTGCGGCCGAAAACCCTGTGTAAGTGTCTTTCAGTTGTGCCTGTCTGCAACTTAACGTGTCTTCTTTACGGTAAGCAGCAATTTTATCTTTTCCTACATTGTTAAAATTGCCATTTTGTTATGTAAATGATTCAGGGAGTTTGAAATTGTGTCTTAGTCCCAAGAATTAAATTTGACACCAGGTACCCCAAAGGTCTGTTATTATCTGCCTAATATTCTCTTTAAGGTAGATTAGTTTGATACTTAAAAATTAATCATATTTCCATTATATATACAAAGTGCATATTTTTAATAGGGTTATTGATACCACCTCTTGTTAGTTAATGATTTGACATTTAGTCTTCATCAGATTATATTCAACATTCTCCCAATATAATGATCAAAAAGTTGGGAAGTAGATCTAGAAGATATTTGCATATCACTAATCTTAGGTTGACAATGAAAATTATAACATATAAAATAGAAAAATATCAGATAAACAGAGAAAATCCTGTACAACTTCTTCAAAAATAACCAGCAATAAATGTCATTGCAAAAAACTTTTCAAAATGGAAATGCCAGAAATAAACAGTAAATTTTGTAGATGAGCATATTTATAGATGTATTTCAATATTTTATATCATTTATTTTTCTAATGTTGACTAGCATTTCTAAAATGCAACAAATTTGTTTTGAAAGCTACATGTTTTAGGTTGTACATATATGGTCCATCCCAGGCCTGGGAATTGACTAAATGAGTGTGGCAAAATGTCGTAAAACCGCACTCAAATTGGCTGGTAGAACAGACATTTAACGCTAGAACAGACCCAAGGCACTTCTCATATGCCCAGTTTGCCACTTTAATGAATATTCATGCCAACTGGGGTGCAATCTGTGATTGGGTGTTGCACTGCATTGCAGCCCGTAGAGATACAGAAGGTACCGACTCATGACATGAACAGGATTTCAATTTTTGAAATTTAACTGCTTTTCTCTGGTGAAGAAAGAGATTCTCTTATTCATTTACGCATTTGGGTTAATGGTTGAAGACACCTGGAGATATAACATGACCATATTCTTTAGATTCTACTGCATTCTCCCTGCCAAGTAAAACTGAATGTTGTATCAGTAA
Source organism: Schistocerca serialis cubense (assembly GCF_023864345.2). Lineage (NCBI taxonomy): Eukaryota > Metazoa > Arthropoda > Insecta > Orthoptera > Acrididae > Schistocerca > Schistocerca serialis. The sequence continues at coordinate 487,200,588 of NC_064645.1, read as the reverse complement.
GCTGATGCAGGCCTTATTTGATCACAGACAAGAGGTAGACTACTGCTGTGATAGAGTTGTGCCACATGGGGGAGGGTAATCTTGTGAGAATTGGAGTTGGAGTGTCAGGCATGTTTGTCATATTGTGCTGTTGAGCCAGCACATCCATGCTGTTGGAGCAGTCCTTTACTGTATCTTGACAAGAACTATATTAGGAAGTGGAAAATATATTTTGGCAATGCTCTGTAAAGGTTCACATTTGCCTTTGACTATGGGACAAACAAACAAAGGTGGTTACTAAATTCACAGTATTTGCCATTGCACTCAGCAATGCTAAGTCTTTTGTTAAGTTTAGAATCACAGATAGTCATTTTTAGAAGTATGTGCGAATTCTGTAGGCCTATCAAAATTTTTAGGTTGGTGCATAAGTTCGAAGCTTTCCTTTTGCGTGTTGTTATTCCGGTTGCTATGAGTCTGTTTATTGATTGTGATTTTTCATTTGTAGTTCACTGTTGCTATTTGAGTTTACATATTGTCATTTGGAGATAGTGAGTGAAGCTGTGGATGCTGGAAAATGCAGTGTCAAGTGGAGAAATTGGAATATTTCCAATATATTCTTCTGTTTAGTTCAATAGAGGAGTGCCAGCAGTGGAGGCATTTGTGCCGTGTATGAGGATAATGACATTGGACAGGGCATGGTAAGAAAACGGTATTATCTTTTTTAAGGAGGATTGTTTTGACATTAGTGACTTCATGAAGAACTTTGTGGGTTGATGAACATCGTTTATGTACATTAATCGACAATAACCCATGTCATTGTACTCTAGAACAGGCAGATGTGATGAACCATGATCATTCCATCATTGTGCAACATTTGCATGCAATGGGGAAGATTCAAAAATCAGGTGTATGGTTTTTGATTGCTCTAAGTGAAAATCACAAAAATCAACTGGTGGTCATATGTGCATCTCAGCCTTTATCATTACTGGCGATGAGGAATGGTATCTTATGCCATAAAGAAAAGAAAGGAATGATTGAGCCCAAATAAAGCAGCAACCCCTTGTTCAAAGACCTGCATGCGTCCACAAAGGACAAAGCTATGCATCTGGTGGAACAGCGATGGTGTAGTGTACTACACATTGATTTCTAGAGGTGAAACTGTCACTGCCTACATTTGTCAACAGCTAAGATGTCTTGCAGATGCAGTCCAACAATAATAACCAGGAAGACTGCATGTAGTGATGCACTCCACAATAACGCCTGGGGGACTGATGACCTCAGATGTTAAGTCCCATAGTACTCAAAGCCAATAACGCTTGCCTGCATTCTGCTAGACAGACAAAAAGAACTATATAGTGATTGGTTTGAGGAGTCATGTCACACCCACCTTATTCACATGATCTTGTGCCCTCAGAGTTTCACCATTGCCGCTGTCTATCAAACGATCTTCAAGGAACTTTCTTGCTGAAAATGCACTCTGAACGGGGCTCAAAGTGTGCAGGACATTCATCATGTTGATACCACATTATTTGATACAAATGAAAGGGTTGGACTTCCATCGGTCCAGGTAAGGTACATCTCAGGAACCGCCTGTACTGTCGCCCAATAAGAGTGCCATCAATGGAATACAAGCCAGTGATGTGGTGTCCTACAATACCACACCATACGTTGTCATGCCACTGATGTTGACGTTCAACCCAGTCAATCCAGTGTGGGTTTTCTGGTGACCACTAGTGCATTTTGCGTAAGTTGACATTCGCTTGGTTTGTAAACATGACCTCATCGGTAAACAGTACCCTACACATGAACCCATAGTCTTGCCATAGAACCCACTTACAGTATTTCCGGCAATTGTGAATGTCGTTGCCACGGAGGCCTTGATGTAGTGCCATGTGATATGGATGGTACTATGCCTGCGCAGAATACGCAACATGATTGTTTGAGGGATTCCCATAGTTCTCTCCATTTCACAAATACTTGCATGAGGGTTTATTGCAGTGGCTGCCAGGACAGATACCTCTGCTGCTTCATGTGTTATGCCTATACTCCGGATCCGCATTCGTGGAGACAACAGCTCTGTTGTGCGATTTGTTCTAACGATATTCATGAAGGTTGGGTGTGTCGGAAGACGTCTATAAGGATACCACTGGGCGTGCACCTGTGCCACATGTGTACCAGTATGGTGACTTTCTCCATACAGTAATATCATGGTAACCATTTCCTCATTTGTGAATACCATTTTGAATGCCTAGAACGGATGGACAGGTAGATTAATACCACGAAGACAACAGTGACACCAATTATAGATTGCAGTACACTGCTGCCATGTACCTCTACATACTTTCTCACAGAACAACCTGCTTTGTATTGAACTATTCCCACACATTCTGTACGCAAATGCAGAGGCAAAGAGTTGACCTAGGCAGTGTAACGGGGCAGTGTACATCGGCTGATACTATTGCATAGTTTTTACATAGATAAAGATGACACATGTGAGGGACACCATTATGTACATATCAGTGTTTGTGGCAGGAATCCCTGTTATTACTTTCGGCCCTCATGATAACAGTGAAAGTAAGAATGTGTATGTCAATCACATCGCAATTACAAGCAATGTGCAGGTCACGCATGCACAGCAGAAAGTGTGATAGCAGCAAGTTTTGTTCATTTCATGTGTCAACTTTGCATTTAGGATGTAATTGACGTACTGTGGTGCAACCAATGCCATTGTTATTGTGATTTCTCATGTTATTGATTGTGTATGAAATAATATAGGGTTTCCATTTAAAAGAACATAATTTCGTGTAAAATCCAATATAGGGTTTCCATTTAAAAGAACATAAGTTCTTGTAAAATCCAATATTTGCCCATGGTGTAAAATGTCTCATAGCATTTACTTTCGTGAGCCCCTACCGTACGTATTCATGAAAGCCATTTGTCAGTAACTGTTGTGATTCCAGAGATATTGGCTATGAAAAGTTTAGTTGGGGCACCTTATATATTCCTCTAATCACTGATCGTCCAATATCATATTATGCACTTTCTCGATGTGTTCATCTGTAGTTGCAGTTTTCAAATGTTCTCAATGTAGATCTTAAACCAAAATTTAATTTTAGCTGCTCATTTCTCGACTCATAAAAAATGGAAAAGTGGACGTCTCATAAACTTTTACCATAGTTATCACCGCAGGTTATAATATACCCAAAATAAAGGATTTTGTGAACACACCCATATTCCAAGATAAAAGTTTCTTTTAAGCCGTGTAAACTAAACTGTTCCACATACTACGAAGTTGGTACTTCACTTCTGTTAATGCATAGCATCTACAAAACAGAAACAAAATTTCATTGATATTGACACTCTCTCTGTGCCACTTCGAAATTTTTATTCTTCTCGGTAATGAACACACAGAGTATTCAGTCATCTGAGTTTCCTATTACCTTGTTCCGGCAATTTCACCAAATAGCAGACAGAGCAAAGTCTAATTCCTTAACATAGAAATCTGTCTGTACACCTATGTCAACATTCTAGATTGCCTCAGTTATTTATGTATTATTGCTACTATACTTGGTTTTACATGTCTTGATAAATTATGGAGTCTTCAAACTGTAAAAAAGCTAATGTAGTTTAATATTGTATGTACAGTAATGTCACTTTCATGCCTCTTAATCGAATACTATTACCAGCTGTACTATACTTTTTGTGTCAATATTTTTTTCATTAATTCAAAATTTCCTGTCCAAAGCAATTAGTATGTGATAGTTAGAGAATTAATTGTGAAGTAACTTTTTCATAATTATAAATGAAACAAGTAACTATTGATAAATATTTGTCTGCTTCAGATAGTTCTTATGCTCTAGACTCCAGACGATGAATCTCAGATTGTGATTGTGATGAAACGAATAGTATACAATGAGGGAGAAATAAGTTAGCTTGTGAGAAATGAGAAGTCCAGAGTGGGAAACAATAATTTTATGATCATACAATGTAAGCTTTCACGGCCGGTATTGTCTTCACTTAAAACTTCCGGGCTGATAGGCCGTGGTCGAAGTATAAAACTCTCTCCTGACGTTTCGTCTCCGACTGCGGGAGACATCCTCGGAGGTAAAGCGCTTTACCTCCGAGGATGTCTCCCGCAGTCGGAGACGAAACGTCAGGAGAGAGTTTTATACTTCGACCACGGCCTATCAGCCCGGAAGTTTTAAATGAAGAATAATTTTATGAAAAGGATAGATTGTTACTCACCATGTAGGGGAGACGTTGAGTCTCAGACAGGCACAACGAAAAGACTTATCTGTCAGTGTCTCTGTTCCCACTTCAGGTCAACACAACCTTGTATTCCATCACTGCACACACTACTCCATTTCCCCTTCTCTGCTTCTTTTTTCCCCTTCTCTGCTTCTTTTTTCCCCTTCTCTGCTTCTCTTCTTTTTTCCCCTTATCTGCTTCTCTTCTTTTTCCCCCCTTCTCTGTATCTCTTCTTCCCCCCCCCCTTCTCTGTATCTCTTCTTTCCCCCCCTTCTCTGTATCTCTTCTTTCCCCCCCCCTTCTCTGTATCTCTTCTTTCCCCCCCCTTCTCTGTATCTCTTCTTTTTCCCCCTTCTCTCCTTTCTTCTTTTTTTACCCTTCTCTCCTTTCTTCTTTTTTTTACCCTTCTCTCCTTTCTTCTTTTTTTTACCCTTCTCTCCTTTCTTCTCTTCCCCCCCCCCCTCCCCCCCCCCCCCCCCGTTCTCTCCTCTCTCTCTCTCTCTCTCTCTCTCTCTCTCTCTCTCTCTCTCTCTCTCTCTCTCTCTCTCTCTCTCTCTCTTTTTTTTTTTTTTTTGCCCCCCTTCTCTGCTCCTCTTCTTTTTTTTTACCCTTCTCTGCTTCTTTTTTTTACCCTTCTCTGCTTCTCTTTTCTACTCTGGTGCCGTGCCCCCTTCCCCCCCCCCCCCCTCCCCCCTCCATCCAAACCTGACCCTACTCTGTCCCCACCAAGTCTCTGCATGCTCCCACAAGCAGCATTACACATTACACCTTTCCCCAAGCCACCCTGCTATACCCCCCCCCTTTTCCCCATCACATGCCTCCTTACCCCCACCACCAGATTGCTGCTTCCATCAGGTGCAGTTACAACTTAGTCTGGTCACAGCAGCATCTGTGTTTTCTACTTCAGAAGAAGGGAATTCGTCCAATTGGCAGGAATGAGAAATGTATAGCAGCCATTTCATTGTGCCTCTCTGTGACTCAGGGTCTCCTCTATGTGGGGGAGTAGCATTCTGTCCTTTTCGTAATATTGTTGGTTTGTGAGAAATGATTGACAAGAACAACAACATTAAAGTTCTCATCATGATAGTTACAGATGGCAGTTTGAAATGACAGATACATACCTCATGGATATATTTACAAGATAGGTTAGATCACACATTTCTTCTCCTTTGTGTTACACCATGTATACCCAAAAAAGGTTAGAAAATATTTTCTTTATAACCAGATAACTTCTAGGGAGCAACCACTTGTTAAAAACTTTAGGAGAGGAACTAAATGTATTGCCAATGTTGTTGCTGCCTTTATTGTGTGCCATATTTTCTATGTTATTTCCTTACCTTGGCATGAATTCTTTGTTTAATAATAGATGTCACATTCGCATATCCTGGACAAAAACCATTATTTATCAACTGTGATTTTGGTATTGATTTGACATCGCGAGTTGCAATAGTTGGACCAAATGGTGTTGGAAAGTCAACTTTCTTGAAGCTGTTAACAGGAGATCTTGAGCCACAGCGGGGAGAAGTCAAGAAAAATCATCGTCTGGTGAGTGAAAATTGCATATTGATACAAGTAGTAAAGATGTACAATGAAAGGACTTTAGATGTTTTCCAAAATTATAGTGGAAGCAGCATAAAATTAAGGCAGATGTGGAGTAAAAGTAAAGAAATGTTAAAAATATAGAATACATTTGCTTTAGTTTACCAGTAAGTTTCAAAAATGAAATGAGCGAGAGTTAGTGATGGCAGGTACGTAAAGGTAGTACAGCTGAGATAACAGCAGCATACAAAGGTATGCAGAACTCAGGTGTTTTAAATACAATTTCTTACTTAGCGAGATGTAACTGTTTCTTCCAATGTGATACTACCCTCTTTACATTTGTGTGACTGCATTCTCATGGACTACTTCTCCAAATTTGTCATTAGTTTAAAATCTGTAATTGATATATTTGCTACACCATATTTTTATAAGTAACTTTTAAATTAACAAGTCGTATATTCTCTTCATTGTTACATACATGAAATGAATTAAACGACAACTTCCATCATACAATTTACAAGTGAGTAAGGAAGATATCAAGATTATAGTTTAAAATACCGTAGACACCACAGTCATTAGAGTTAGTAAGCGAGTAGTTCCTGTATCTCAAGTTCATTTTCCATCTCTTACAACATGTCTATTATTAATACACACATCAAAAAAAGTTTATTCGGCGTAGATCCCTCAGAGTGGTTGGTGGGTCACGTCGTCGATAGACAGTGCTTTTCAATCTGTTCCAGGCATGTTGTATAGGGTTCATGTCTGGAGGACATGCTGGCTACTCTAGTCAAGCGATGTCGTTATCCTGAAGGAAGTCATTCACAAGATGTGCATGATAGTTCCTGTCTCTGTATCTTCTCAATGTCCGAACAACATTGCTTTGGTTCACTCCGAGACCCTTGTTGAGAGCCCTTCCTGGCACAAAGTAACAATGCGGATGCGATCGAACCGCGGTGTTGACTGTCCAGGCATGGTTGATCTACAGACAACACAAGCCGTGTAAACAACAGTGAATCATTAGAGTTAAGACAGACTAAATCCAGTTGCATCTTCCCAAAAAAAGTTGAATAAAACTGTCATTATGTAAGTATACAGGCTGTCCCAGGAGGAATGCCAATATTCAGACATATGACAGTACGATCATTCAAAACTAAATAATTTAGTACACATGGGGTCTAAAATACATACCTTAAGATCTACAAGCACAACTTCATCTTCAAATGTAACTAAATGGTTCCAGAGACATATTAAAGTCTCAAACATCTATAATGTATATATGCAGACTGAAGTGACAAATGAAAATTTATACCAAGGCTGAGGTTCAAACCTGGGTCTCCTGCTCACTTTGCAGATGCTATCCTGACACAGTGGCTTTGCACAGCTGTGCAGCCTACCACAGCACACTTCCTTCCTCAATCCAAATTCCCATTTACACATCAACCCACTTGGTATACCCCCTAAACTTGGACAGCACTGCAGAGGCTCTCCAACTGTGTTGGAATAGCACCACAGCATCGAACAAAATGGGGGACCATGCCTGAAACCCAGGCATAAATGCTTTAATAAAATGAAGCTATATGGTTCCTGAGACCTTTACAAGTCTTTAACATCTATGTTGTATACATGCAGACTGAAATGGTGAATGAAAATTTGTACTAATGCTGTTAGAGTTTTGGGGGAATAACTCCACTTGGGCTGAAGCGTGAATGGGAATTTGGATCTAAGATGAATGCTTGTTAGGATAGGCCATGCAGTTGTGCAAAGCTATTGTGGCAGGGTGGAATAGTGGTTAGCACATCTGCCTCCAGAGGAGGTGGCCCGGGTCCAAATACCAGACTTTGTACAAATTTTCATTTGTCACTTCAGTCTGCTTATATACTTTATCGTTGATAATGTGAAACAGATATCTCCTACTGGAAGCACTTTGCTTTCCATGTTTTGATAGGACCAACACAAATTGTTTAATAAACATCAGCTCTAAATTGCATACCTTATAGCTATGGGCGGTTGTTCAGTAGAAGAAATGTGTTTTACAGTACTGCAGTGCTCACAATTCATAAGGTAGCCATTTTAGAGCCCATGTTTACTAAAACGTTTTTTGCTTTGAGTGATCATTCCTATCACATCCCTGAATAACAGCCATTCCTTCTGGAACATCCTGTATTGGTAGGCATGTGACAGCACACGCTACCTAATACGTTCCAAACCACTGCACATAAATATGATTCTTTTGGGGCTCATACCTCGGGTTCTGTTGGTGATAAGAAGGTAGGGTCAAGATTTTAGGTACCTCTTGGGCTAGGGACCATATATATACAGGTTTGTCTTAGTGTCACTATCCAACAGTAAAGGGTCAAAGTATGAATATCACACACTTCCTCCTGATTACGCAAGTGGAACAAATCAGTTGGTTCTTCTTGCATATGACGTGGTCTATGGTGGGCCTTAAGGGGTTTGTGGAGGCATCATTAGTTCAGGTGCAGTTCCTTAGAAAACAACAAAAGAAAGCCTTTTTATGACTTGTTCACACCACAACCGAGCTGCCGATTCCAAGATGGCTATGCACAGCAAATAGTTGAAATTTTAACATGTTCCTAAGATCCGATCATTAACAACCTTGAAAATTTTCTTGATATCCTAATCTTCTTCCAAGATACAGAGGTTTATAGATACCCGACATGTACTCATCAAATATGCATACATTATAAAGTGACGCAGTGCAGAGAAATATGCTGTAAAGTGTCTCGTCAGTTTGGGAACCCCATGTTGTGGTACTGAAGCACATGCAAAATTTTTGTGCACATAAAATCTGGTCTGAGGTGTAAAATTAGTTTTGTGTTATTACAATTTCACATAAGCAAACTGTTGAAATTTTACTGCTCCTAGCAGAACACAAAAAAGTTGAATACGTTCCTATTTACAAGAGGCAGACTGCAAAGGGGGGTACCAGCTGCCTCATTCTACCTTCATCAGGACCTTTAAAGATGTTCCCAATAATCGAGCATGTGAAATTCGTGTCTTTTTTATGCTAAGAAAGGAGACAGTGGCAGTAGGAAGAGATGGAAAAGTAATAAATATTGAAAGATAGTAGACAGTAATTGTAGTATAGAAAGAGTAAAGAAGACAATGGCAGTGTGAGAGGAAGAGGACACAGTGGCAGTAGAACATTGTTGACAGTTACAGAACAGTTCTACGTTGAAGGAGACATTGCTAGTGGGAGATGAATAAAGAGAAGGAGAAAGTGGAAGTGGGTAAGAGCCAGTGGTAATGAGACGCCGTATAACAATGACAATGAGGAGGGGAGAGATAGTGACAGTAAGAAGAGACAGCAGCATTGGGAAGGAATGAATGAGATAGCAGCAGTGAGAGAGAGCAAGAAGGAGACTGACAGTGGGAGGAGACAGGAGTAGTATTGTGGTGGTGGTGGTGGTGGTGGTGGTAGCAGGAGGAGGAGGGCAGAATGAAGAAGACTGTGGCTGTGGGACAGGAGACAGTCACAGGGAAACAGAGAGAGAGAGAGAGAGAGAGAGAGAGAGAGAGAGAGTGGGTAAGTGGGAGTGGATGGGTGCGGCTGACATACAGCAGTGGACTAACGGGTGTGTGTAAGTCAGTTAGGTGAGCTCATGGGCGTGAAAGGTGAGTTACATGTTGGAAAGGGCATGAAGATATTCACATCCTAAAATTTTTGGGAAAATTTTTAAGAGTACTGAGGAAGGTAGAACGAGGCAGCTGGTATCCCACTTTTCAGTCAGTGTCTTTTAAACAGTAGCATTTTTCTACTGGTAATAAACAGGCACCACAATGTTAGTCCGTATAACAAGAAGACAATATAGTCATACACCTAGAACAGTTTTAGTCAAGACAACAGCCGAAGAAGCCTACTACATTCATGTCTCCCCTTAGAAGAATTACAGGAGATATTACCCAGAAGATGAAGCTATGAGCCATTACATCCAGAAATATGATAGTGTGGACAGTTGTCGATCAGATGAGCAGACTTATAGATCACAGAAGCAGTGAAATAACTGTCATTGTTTAATAACCATAACAAACATGGTAGTGAAAGTGTGGGGGAAGTATTCGTGGGACCCAAATATGCAATACATTATTATTTAACACTATCATGCTCTCACTCATTGACATAGTTGCAGTGGCAGAAAAATCTTGGCTGGTTTGTTGCAGAAATCCTAGATATGCAAGGTCAGTTGGTCCTTTACTTAGTCTGCCTTGCAAGTTCTTGACGGTGAAGGACTATCCAGATGCATCCAACACCAAATGGAGCTTCCAAAAATCAACTTCTTGCCAAATAATACAAAGCCCCCATTATAGACAAAATTAGTCAAAATATACATATTAAAAATACACCCCTGGTCATAGTACTCCCTTGTGCTGAAATGGAAGTATTACAAAATAAACAAGTAACAGAATCATTTAGTGTTTAAATAAATAAATAAAATAAAGGGCTAACAGAAATATTTAGTTTTCATTATACATAAATTAATGGCATTTGTCACAGCACCATACAATTATGCAATATACAGAATTAAGAGAATTATACTTCAAGAACTGGAGGGGACATGTCACAACATTAGAAAAAATTAAATAAATTTCACTTACAGTGTCTTACTTGCAAGTATCATCATTATTTAATAATACTGAGAGTGGCAGCCTGTTCACGCCGAACTTTGAATGTTCTGTATGTATTCCCTTGTGTTGCACATGACATAATTGAACCAGTGTTTATTCATAGCATGTGTATTAGGGAGGGGGCAGGAACAACATTGCCAGGGACAAAGTTTGTGTAGAATCCATTTCTGCTGCTAGGCATATATAGTGCAACTCATTGGCAGTTCAGTGCCACCTTTGCTGTCGACCTAACTTGTTCTGTTCAGGTACAGTGATTGTTTATGCTAGCACTGTTTTGTTGTTCTTTCATTTTTTATGGTGACAAGTTTAAGCAAACAAAATCCAACTGTTACATTTTGTTTTCTGCTCAGCAAAAATGCTGCTGAAACTGTTTTAATGTTGAGAACTGTTTATCAAGTGTACAGTGGTTTGCTCTATTTAAAATGGTGACATTTCAATTGATGATAAATTTTGTTCTGGGCTGTCATCAACTGCCCGAATCAACAAAAATATTGAAAAAATTGAAGACTTTATGCAAACAGACTGTCAGCAGACAATTGATCAACTGTCAGAGATTAGTAGGTTATTTTGGAGCTCAATTCAGCAGATTTGTGGCAGACAGAAGACTGGCTCTTCCACCACAACAATACACCTGCACACACAGACTCTCTATGTTAGTTTTTGGCTAAAAATGCCATGGTTCTGCTGCCCCATGCATCTTACTCTCCTGACCTGACTCATGTCAGGACGAAAGGACACTGATTTGACAACACTGAAGAAGTCAAAAGAAAAAAAAGAAAATGCGGGAGGAGCTGTCAGCCATTTCTAAAGACGACCAAAAAAAAAAAAATGTTTCGGATAGTGGAAGCACTGGCGAAACAAAAGTGTTAGTCATAGTGGAGACTATTTTGAAGGGGATAAGATTGCTTTGGGAGCAATTTGAAAATATATAGCTTTTAAAAAATAATTCCTCTTTCATTGTTACCTCCTCATATATCGTAGGTTGTTGAAAATAGAGAATGTAATTCTCAAGACTAAAATCTGGAGCAGTTAATGTGATCTGTAATAGGCAATAAACACAGTCAAGGCAAACACAAGTAAACTGTATGTAAGTATTTATGAGGACATTTTGTAAAATGGTGCGAGTAATATAAAAGGAATAGGCAGTAGGTGTATGGAAAAATGGTAAGTATTAGAAAAGAGGACAAATGTCAGGCACTCAGCTGTACTGATGTGAATTTTCATTTTGGGCTGAACTCTGGCATTTCAAGTCAGGAGGCTCATCATGTTACAGTTCATTTAAAAAACTGATGTGAACTGGTTTTTAGCTCCAGTAGTATAAGGTTTCAGTACTTCATAATTTAGTTTGTGATACTTGTAATCTGTGTGAAATATGCTATATCTACTTTCCAATATTTTATAGCGGATTGGCCGTTTTGATCAACATTCTGGTGAACACCTAACTGCTGAGGAATCTCCTGCTGAATATCTTATAAGACTTTTTGACTTGCCATATGAAAAGGCACGGAAACAGTTAGGAACATTTGGACTTTCAAGTCATGCACATACCATTAAAATGAAAGACCTGTCTGGTGGACAGAAAGCCCGTGTTGCTCTAGCAGAACTATGTCTTAATGCACCTGATGTTGTTATATTGGTGAGTAACATTTCCAAGTGCTATTAAAATATTAAGCTTTATACACTATGTTGCAGACAAATTGGCAACTTTTGTGACATATTAAATTCAACTCTTTTCTGTCCTCTGTCATTTGGCACACCTGTATGAAAATCATCATAATAGTAATTATTCACTTTAATTATTATTATATGTTTTGTGATTCTGTATCATTTACACCCTATGAAATAAAAAATTAAAACAAATATGAGACAATGTGATAAGGAATTTTGTCCAAAGGGTCCACTCCAGTGTACATTTCAGCACTTACCTCTCTCTCCCTCTCTCTCTCTCTCTCTCTCTCTCTCTCTCTCTCTCTCTGTGTGTGTGTGTGTGTGTGTGTGTGTGTGTGTGTGTGTGAACAAATTTCTTATATTGGACTTATTGCCACTAGGCTCATTACAATTGATTTAATGGAGCAAGATATAACAGACACATGCATTCAGTTTGCAATGCACATTTACCATAAAATGAGTTCTCTTTATGCTGCAAGGCCTAGAGTAGTTACAGATATTATTTGACACTTTGTTGAATCAGTTTCATCAGCTTCAGTTATATCTCTGACCTGAAACCATTCTGTGTAGTACAGTGGCATTTCTCCACTAAGCAGGTTTTCATCAACCAGATAAGTGGCTTTACATATTTTTTAAATATGTGTGTAGTTCGCATTATTTTCATTGTTAGAAAAGTAAAGGCTGTTTCTGTTTTGTACACCAGGATGAACCTACAAACAATCTTGACATAGAATCTATAGATGCTCTTGCTGATGCTATCAACGATTATAAAGGAGGTAAGGAATGATTGCATCCTTCATTTACTTTTTGCTTAACATATACACATAAATTACTTCTGATTAATGCAAATTGTTAGCTGAGATTATTTAGAGGATTCATACTTGCATATAAAATATACTGTGTGCTTTGAAACTTTACTAAAATCAAAATTAACATCTCTGAAAACTAAACCATATTTTAACAACATGATAAAAGCAATGTGTTTATAGTTCACCAGCTCTTATATTCTGTAGAGTCACTGGCGTGTACTGTATAACATCTTCAAAAGAACTGAAATAGTTCCACACTTTGTACTACGTACCATACTGTTTGTTCTTCCACCTTTGTTAAGTAAGCATTGTTTTGTTTAATTGCAGTTCTTAGATACACAGGGTGTACATTGTCTGGGAACACTTTCAGTTATTTCTTGCACAAGAACTAAACATTCTACAGATGTCATACATACTGCATTTTGAAGAAAAACTCTGAAAGTTTTTTTACAGACATTAAATATGCGAACCATGAGTGACCCAGCAGATGTCAATACGGTAATCGAATTCTTGTCATACCCGTCCAAGCATGGCATCGCCAACTGTGGCAGTTGCTCCCTGTATTCTCTCCCAGAGCTGTACTACATCATGTGGTAGAGGTGGTACATACACCAGATCTGTAAAGTGTCCCCACAGAAAAGTCACACGGAGTGAGATTTGGTGATCATGGAGGCCATTTCATGAAACAGCTGTTCCCCTTCTGTAGCATGGCACCTGCACTCGCCATGTTTGTGACTAGCACTGACTATCGGCAAATTACCCAACCACGCTGTGGCGGTATACATGGAAAAAAAAAAAAAAAAAAAAAAAAAAAAAAAAAAAAAAAAAAAAAAAAAAAACAACTTTCAGGGTTTCCCTTCAAAATGACATATCTTTATCATCTGTACAATGTTTGGTTCCTGTGCAATAAATAATTGAAAGTGTTCCTGAACTTTATGTACACCCTGTAATAGTACATTTTAGACAAACTGGTATGACAGTACATTTCAAAACATTAATGAAATTTATTTGGAACTAACATGCCTGTGCCTTTATAGGTGTGATCATCGTCTCCCACGATGAACGACTAATCAGAGAAACAGACTGCACACTCTGGGTTATTGAAGACCAGACAATTAATGAAGTTGACGGGGACTTTGACGACTATCGAAAGGAACTTTTGGACAGTCTGGGCGAAGTCATTAATAGTCCTAGCATTATTGCAAATGCTGCTGTGCAGCAATAGTGATGTTTTACATAGCCATGTCACAAACTCCAAGATAATGTGTTTTTAAGACCTGTAACAGTGGCATTGTTAGCTTCTGTAGAATCTGGTTCAGAATGTGTGAAAGGCTTCCATCCAGTGAAATTTTTGAATTGCAATATTAATTTTCTATTAGTCTTGTACATATATGATCAGTGTGCGTGTATTTAAATTTAATGCAACCTTTTGTCAAAATAAAAATATTTTTAATACAAAATTTGTCCATATTTTGCTTGTAAAACCATCATTTTTTAGCATTAAGTAAGGCTGAGTAGTTACAGTGAAGACATTGCCACCAATAGGACATTAGTCTCTCTGGCACAGGATATGTGGGCCATTATTGGGCATTCTGTTTTTACTGTGTGGCAAGTTTGTATGAGACATTGTGATGATAAGAGCTAATCAACAAATTTTAAGTGTTCTTAACATATTTGCATTATTTAAATCACTTCCAGGCTAAACAATACAATAATCAATGGCAGTTGATGCAGTACAGTTAGCTGCTGTGTAGATTAATCCCAAAACAAAGAAGAAAAGGTGAAATGGAAAGATAATTAATTTACTCTTGTGCTCATGTCAGTCAGTGCATTCCATTTTATATGCATTGATTATAAATATTATTATTCTTAAGTTGATGTTAATTGTGTAACTGACCACTGTTATGCAATTGACAGTTTTTGATGAAAAAGGCAAACAATTCAAAAAGTTTCTTAGGGCAAGAATGCAGTAAAAATTAGACATAAAGTGACTTTGTACGTACACAATGCGGCACGGGAACTTTTTGATTTAAAAAAATCATAAATCAGAAAGTATTGGAGACATCAAATTAATTCCTGTTTTTTTTGACAAAGAGTAACATCTAAAGTTTTGTTCCTTTAAGTTTTGAAAATGATATCTTGAAGGTGGCCTTCATTCTGCTCAATGCATTTGGAGAGCTAAAATCAGAAGTTTTGGTCCACTTTTTCCTACATGTCTCTGTTGATGATGTTGGCAATAATAACACAAATATTGTTCCGTGGCTCAGCCAGGGTTCTTAGACAATTGGTATAAACCAAGGATTTGAGATAGCCCCCTAAGAAAAAGTCGCATGGCGCTAAATCTGATGAGCATACTGGCCACTGGAGATCACCCCTCAAAGAGATGAGACTATCGGGGATGTGTTCGCTCAACATGGTCATCGATGTTCGTACCGTGTGAGCTGTGGTGCCATCTTGTTGGAAACAGACATCACCCACATCCATTTCTTCAAGTTCTGGAAGAAAAAATTGTTCAATCATTTGAACATAATGCTCAGAAGTGACAGTCACTGCCTTATCATTCTCTTCGAAAAACTATGGGCCAATAACGCCAACTTTAGATTGTGCACACCAGACAGTCACACATTCTGTATGCAGGGGCTGCTCATGAAGTTCTCGGGGTTTTGTGCCACTCCAATACTGGATATTTTGTTTATCCATGCAGCCAGACAATTGAAAATGTGCCTCGTCACTGAAGAACATTAAGGCATCATGAGGCAGCTCATCGATCAAATCTTCACACACATTTTTTCGTGAAACAGAATCACGTGGATGAAGTGTGTGCACCACTGACAGTTTCAACTCTTCATGAAGAATTCGTCTCTCTGTGCATTCAGGAATTGCAATGGCAGCTGCATGTTTGTGTGCAGATCACCAGGGGGAATTCAAAATCAACATCCTTACCCCCCCCCCCCCCCCCCCCCCCGATGTTTTCAGGCATTCTGGTGGTACCTGAAGGTCTTGGTTTCTTTTTCTGCTCACTTCCAGTATCCAAAAGGTGTGTACACACAAAACAATTGATTTCCCATCAGGAACACGACCTGCAGGCGCGATGTTGAACTGTTTCCTGAATGCACACTGAATTCTGATGACCAAATGTCCATTTGAAATGTAGGCCGCAATGGCGAATGTGGACTCCTCTCTTGCCCACTGCACTAAACTTTAAAAAAAGTTAAGTATCTCACTTTTGGTTCCTCTGAAACCTACTCAACAATGCGTAACAGCCACTGTGTGCCACATATTTCAAATAAGGAAGTTTCCATGCAGCACTCTGTATTATGCTGGAGCAAAAACAAATTAACTTTACTGATCCCAAATGCATTATTAAGGAGGGTAGCTACTATAGACAAATACTGAATACACATTAACATAGTTTGAGACACTATTATATCTTCAACAGTTACTAAGTTAATGGCTCAGGCAGATGTTATTCTGAATGTTGGTAGAGAAAGTGTGTAGCAATATTACATAGGCCATGGAGATTATGGTTCCAGCACAGATATATATTGAAGAACTTGGAAGGATAAGCAAGAGGTAAACTATTCTCGTGTTTGAAAAGGCTCACGATTTCTTGATACATTACTGATCTTGCACAATCAATCACATGACATGTGACTCGTGCAGTGCCGATGCAAGTGGTATGCAAGAAACTATGAATTAGTCACTATAATTATATATTGCTCTGCTTAAAATTTGACAATTTTGTGAGGCACAGGAGTAAATAGTATTAACTTTTTATCATTTTATAAAGTCTTTCTACTTCAACAGGTATCCAATAAAAATTCTCGTACTTGTGTGCTTTTTAAGTAAAGGTAGCATTCAAAGGCGAAAATATTATCCTTCAAAAAATGCTTAACCCAAGTCAATATTTTATTTGGTTATGAGAGACTGAAATGATTTTCCAAGTGGGTTGCAAATGAGAAATTTGGTTAATGTTCACTTATTAGAATACCAATTAAATCTGTTACCAGCTTTTAATCAGCTTTAGAATAGGATGGTGACACTGAAATGAAACAAGAAAGAGACTTAATCCAGAATTAAATGCCTAACACATGAAATAAATCATATTAAACTGACTAATTATTATCACAAGGATAAATTACAGCAGCAAGACCCATCACAGAGATAGCTCCAGCAGATGTCACTAGATCGAGGGCTGAGTGAAAGTTTGAGATTTGGACTGAAACGTGATCTGTATCTTTTATTTATGTATTAGTTGCGGCTGTTACATATGACCTGGACCCTAGAAGATATTGCAGTCTGTGTTTCAATGACACCAGCTTTGCTGAGGATAGGAGGGTTGTGGCGAATGGGCACCAAGTTTGTCGTGCTGTGAACCGTGGAAATTGATACCGCGTACTTGCCTTGTTGTGAACATCTACCACATTTAAACAGCAGTTTTCCTGAATCCATTTGTAGTTGGAATCGAACTGACTTTACAATTTGACAAAAATTCAACAATAGTAAATGTTTACATATACTAAACAGTAGAATACACTTCCGGTGGAGATGGTGAAAGTCTAGTATGCACCTAGTGGCGTACTTACGGTTTCGTGCAGCAGTGTTGTCGACAGTCTGTGAGGTATGACTGGAACAAAAGAGGGTATATCAGCTTTTGACTTTTCACAGCTGTTGAGAAGGCAGTGGGCAGACAATATGTTTGGAAGCGAGAGGCACTATAAAAGTCTCAGATCAGTATAAAATCAAAACCTGTTGTGTATTTGGAAAAAAGGCTGTGTTCTCAGGTCCCACCATAACCACCACCTCAAATTGCACCATATTTGGAAGAAACAGCCAAATATTTGTGATAATGTAGATACAAATTTTATAACCATGCTGCTGTTAGGAGGATGTTGTGGTGGTGATGGTGGTAGTGATGATTTTTTTAGTGATAAGACAGATAACAGGCTTTGTAAGCAAAAAGACAGTGAAGATAAAAATTAAAGTAAACTATTTCTTTTTGTTTTTTTATTTTTCCTTCTGTTTTCAAAATGTATACAGTCGGCAAATGGTATAAGTTTAGATTAGGTACAAGGTTAACGTTTTGGCAGATAATTTGTCTACAAATCTGTTTGTAATTTTGATTAGTCAGAATATATTAAGAATAAATTTTTCTCAAGGAGGCTCTTGAAAAAAAGAGGCGGTCTTATATTGAGGGTTGTCTTATACTCAGATAAATACACTGTTTAATGTCGTGCAAATTATATGGAAATAATTTGCTATGCCATAACACTTCCAAATGCTAACAGTATTAAACAGTTTATCTCTACATGCATTCAAAATATTTGCAATACCCATAATAATGGTATCCACACTTGAGAACATCACTTGCCGTATCCATCTACATCTATACACTGCTTTTACTCTATTGAAGAATATTTAAAATGTATGAAATTTGTTATATAAATACTTACTTATAAAGAGAGTTATTGTAACCTTAAATAAGTATGCCTAAAAATGACTTTCAGCTGTATATTTATAACTTGACTTGTCCAATGTCTTATGCATAAGCTGCTTTGTAGACAACAGGATCAATTAAAAACAACCACCGCCACCACCACTATGAAGAGCTTGGCAGAGTGTACATCCCATTATACCAGTTATTAAACAATGGAAAATCCAGGATGCAATGTAATGATATTATGAAAAGGAAAGTTGCTACTCACCATATAATGGAGATGCGCGCGCACACACACACACACACACACACACACACACACACACACACTCTGCAGCCTCTGACAGCTGATGCCACACTGCAGTGTGTGCGAGTTGTATTTGCACGTGGCGTGCGCGTGTGTGTGTGTGTGTGTGTGTGTGTGTGTGTGTGTGTGTGTGTGTGTGTGGTGTCTTTTTTTGACAAAGGCCTTGTTGACCGAAAGCTTATATTGTGACAGTCTTTTTGTTGTGCCTATCTACGACTCAGCATCTCCGCTATATACCAGTTATTAGGGCTTTTTTCCATTCCGTTTATGGACACAGTGTGGGAAGAATGACTGTTTAAACACCACTGTGCATGTTATTAGTCTGATTTGTCTTCACGATCCCTGTAGGAGTGATATATAGTGGAATTATAATATATTTGTAGATATATTGCCTAAGATTGGTTCTAGAAACTTTGTAAGGAGGCTTTTGCAGGTTAGTTTACGTCTTACCTTAAAGTGTCTGCCAGTTAATTCTTTCAGCTGCTTCATGACATACTCCCCATGGGTCAAACAAACTTGTGCCCGTTCGTGCTGTCCCTCTTTGTATCTGTTCAGTATCCCATGTTAGTTCTAATTGGTACAAGTCCTACATGTGAGAATATTCTAGGATGGGTTGCATAAGTTTCTTGTATGCAATCTCTTTTACAAGCTGGAATTTTCTAGTATTCAACCAATGAAATACAGGTGCTCATTCTATTTCACATCCCTACAGATTGTTACACTCACATATTTCTGTGAAATGAAGGTTCCAGCTGTGACTCAATGTTATTGTAGTCATGGGATAGTACTTTTTTTTCATTTTATGAAGTGCACAGTATTCCATTTCTGAACTTTTAAAGCCAGTTGCCAATATTTGCACCACTCTGATTTTTTATCAAGATCTGACTGAAATTTACATAGGAATTTTCAGGCAGTGCTTCATTTATGCTTAATGGCATCAGCTGCACAGTGTCAGTTACTATTAATATTGTGTGCAAGATCATTAATACACAGAATGAACAGCAAGGGTTACAATACATTTCCATGGGACACCCGTGAAGTTACTTCATCTCATAGTGACTCTTCATCCAATGTAATATGCTGTGTCTTCCTCGCCATGAATACTCAGTCTAGTCACAGATCTCTCTTGAGAGATCATACGACATTACTTTTGATAATTTGCTTATGTGTGGTACTGATTCAAATGCCTTTTTGGAAGTTGAGAAACACCGCATTTTCCCCACTGCCAGGGTCTGTGGGATGTCTTGAGAAAAATATGAGTTATGTTTCGCATTATTGATGTTTTCAGAATCCATGTCGGTGGCATGGACGAAATCATTTTGTTTGAGATACCTCAATACGTTTGACTTTAGAATGTGTTCTGAAATTCTACAACATATGGGTGTCAAGAATATTGGACGATAGTTTTCTGGGTCACTTCTGCTGCTGTTTTTGTAGATGAGTGTGGCCTGTGCTTTCTTCCGTCCTGTGGGTATGGCCTGTGCTTTCTTCCGCCCTCTGGTCAGTTTCTTTTTTTTTGTGGGTCTTTGGTATATTACCTCGTCCATACATAGAATGTACATTAATAATACTGACAAACTGCAGGGACAGATTCCGGACTGGGGGGGAAGGAGGGGGGAAGGGGGTGGAGGGGTGGAAGACCCTATGAATATGTGATGTGTGTCTGGAAATGGACGGTGTGCATGCAACGACGACAAATCGTTCCGGAACACAGTACAGAGGTGCTTCACAATCACGTGACAACAGATGTTCAGAGTGGCCTTCATGGGATTGCTGGTGATAGAGATACTAACAGTTGTCCAGTAGTATACAAACAATCATACTTTGGCTTACACCATTTGGCAGACCACTTGCCCAGAGCTTGTACTAGGAATTGTATCAATATCCTGTAGAACCTGGTCCTCCAGATCTGGGGTACGCCAAGTCTGTCGCCACCCTGCACATTCGTCTGTCTGATAGGGCCCATGACTCACACACCAGAAAGGGCTTGAAATGTTGTGTGGTTGGTTGTCTGTGAATGTACTTGTTTTGGTGTAGCTGCCTCTCAATAGATTCCATCTGCTTGGCTGTATACAAACACCATCTCAGCTTGTTCTTGACATGAATACTGGACCATTCTGCTGCTTACAATATGCTGAGTGCATCACACAGCCTTCACCACACAAGGAACACACAGCACACAGTCAGAGGAACTGTAACTCGTTAGCGCCATTTACTGCGGCAAAGATGCATTTTCAGACACATTTTCATAGATCCTTTTTTCCTCCATTTTCAGTGAGGAATCTGTCCCAGCAGTTTCTCAGTTTTGTTAATGTTGACCCTATATGTCTGTCTTAAAAAGCAGATACAAATTTGCTTGATGCTTCCTAAGAGACAGTCCACACACCTTCTAAATTAACTAGGTAAGTGTAGACAGATGTGGCTTTAATTCAAAGAAACAGTATTAGTGACAGTTGAGATATTTATGCTGAATGAATTATGGTATACAAAACGGGCCAGACCACTGTCGCAGAAACAAAAAAAAAAGCATGCCAAATTTAAAAGAGCACACAATCCCCAGGATTTGTGATGTTCTACAGAAGCTCGAAACTAAGCATGGACTTTAAATGCGAGATGCTTTCAATAGTTTTCACAACAAAACTGTCATAAAATCACACAGAAAATCCAAAGAGATTTTGATTGTATGTAAAGAACACCAGCATCTAGACACAACCACTACCTTCATTGTTTGATAATGATGGTAATGTTATAAGTAACAGTGTCACAAAGTGGAGTTACTAAATATAGCTTTCTGAAATTCGTCACCAAAGAAGACAAAGTAAACATTCCAGGATTCAAATCAAGCGCAGCTGTCAACATGAATAACTTACTAGGAGATAGCCTTGGTTTAATGAAACAACCCAAATCACTTAATAAAGGCAAGTCTTCCAGTCTTGTTAGTATAACAATTTGGTTCCTTTCAGAATATGCTAATATTACAGGTCCATACTTAGCAATCATATGCAACTGTTCTCTTGACAAAAGATGCATACCTAAAGACTGGAAAGTTGCACAAGTCACACCAATATTCAAAACATGAAATTGGAATAACCTCCTGAGTTACACACCGCATCACTGATGTTGATCTGCATTAGGGTTTTGGAACATATACTGTGCTTGAACATCATGAATTATCTCAAAGAAAAGAATCTGTTGACACATAGTCAATAGGAATTAGCTCTTTATTCACATGAAGTACTGAGTGCTATCAACAGGGAATCTCAAGTTGAGTCCACTTTTCTTGATTTCCAGAAGGGTTTTGACACCATTCCACACAAGAGCAAATCAACTTGCTTCAGCTGATTTATGATTTCCTGTCAGAAAGAACACAGTTCACAGTAACTGACGGAAAGTTATCGAGAAAAACAAAATACCTTGGGATTTGAGCAACTTAAATTGGAGCCCCGGCAGGTTCGGGGGTTAGAATAGGCCCACGGTATTCCTGCCTGTCGTAAGAGGCAACTAAAAGGAGTCTCAAACATTTGGGCCTCTATGTGATGGTCCCCTCTTGGGTTTGACCTCCATACTTCCAAATTCTTCCGAAGAGCAAGCCAATTGGGGAAGGGTGCCTTACATGGTGCATTGTGTCCATCGTGCGTTGAGGCCTTTAGCCAGCTTTCTCGTTGTCGCATTGCTGTCCCACTCATTCTCCATCTCTTGGGTGATGATGCACTCTTGGATGCGATTTCCACCATGCAATGTGAAATGTTGCTTTTTGCGGAGATGACAACCATGGACTCCCTTGCACCTAATATCCAGCATGGTAGTCAGTCTGTTGTGGTGGGGCCGCCATGTACCCTGCTGGTTGTAGCCCCCTGACTACACAGGGATCTCTCTACTGATGCCTGCTCTGTTAACTCCCCATGTATGCCAAGGAGTGGATGCCTATCTCCTTGGGGCATCGGGATTCCTGGCAATGGCCATCCTGCCAGGTGGCCCTTGCTGACACTGGGTGGTGCCCATGGGGACGGCCCTTGGTCGGTGTGGGTGGCATCAGGGGGGATGACCTGCAGTGAAGCGTGGTACATCATCTCTTGCTGGTGGCCAGCCACCAGCAGTCTCCAAGTGCTCTCGGCTTCAATTCAACACTCAGAAATACGATCCCAAATCGTTCCCCTCCTTGGCCACACCATGGGAGGAGCGTAAGGCTCAGGATGGGAGTGACACTTATTCACCCCGGTTCCTAGTTTGATGACAGCTGATGGGGAGTCTTTCATGGCAACAAAGCCTCAATTCTTCGTAGAACATTTAGAGGACAAGCTTGGGGAGATGGAGGGCTTGTCCAAAATGTGCTCTGGGTCAGTATTGATAAAAACGATGTCCTCTGCCCAATCACAAAGGTTACTTGCTTGGGACAAGTAGGGAGATGTTTCAGTTACCATCACGCCCCATAAGAGTTTAAATATGGTCCAGGGTATTATTTTACATAGGGACCTTCTTTTGCAGTCTGATGACGAGCTGCACGCCAGTTTAGAGCGTCGAGGTGTTCATTTCGTCCGGCGCGTTCATCAGGGTCCGAAGGATAATCAGATTGCTACTGGTGCCTTCATCTTGGCCTTCAAGGGTGATACATTACCTGAGAAGGTCAAGGTGATGGTCTACCACTGCAATGTCAAGCACTATATCCCTCCCCTGATGCAGTGCTTTTAAGTGCTGGAAGTTTGGCCATATGTCTTCCCACTGTACTTCCAGCCTCACATGTCAAGATTGCGGACACCCACCACATCCCAATACTCCATGTGCCCCGCCTCCCATCTGTGTCAACTGCGGAGAGCATCATTCACCTTGCTCGCCAGGCTGCAGGATCTTGCAGAAAGAGCGGAAAACCATGGAATATAAGACCCTGGACCAACTGACCTATACTGAGGCTAAGAGGAAATATGAACGACTCCATCCTGTGCGAATGACTTCCTCATATGCCACCACTACGACAACTGTGATAGCACCATCAGTTCAGCGAATTTCAGTCTGCTCATCGAGCCATACATCTCCACATGCCCCCATGCCCATAGGGGGCACTACCCACCCTGTTGCTCCTGCGCCACCCATCTCGGGAGCAACACCCCCCCCCACCCATTGGGGATGTCCGTCCCCGCTTCTAAGCTCTCACTCGCAAGGGGTCCCTTGGGTCCCTCCCTTCCCAGGTTTCCACAAGTGGGAAGGATGACGCCCGGCTGTGGCATAAGTGCCCACATGGAGCTGATCGTAGGGCTTCGTGATCCTCCTCCGCCCCGGAGACTGAATTGGTGAAGCCCTCCCAGCCAGTGAAACCCAAGGAGAAGCGAGAAAAGTCCAAGAAGAAGATCTCTAAGACGAAGGAACTTGCAGTGGCACACACCCCACCGCAAACTACAAGCTCTGCATCTGAGGGTGAGGTAGAGATTCTGGCGTCCGCTGAGGCCCTAGATCTCGCCGGACTCTCAGACGCAATGGATGACACTCACACAGGTACTCAGTCGGTGGCAGCAGGTGGCCCAGCAGCGTAATCTGCCTCCTCGGTCCCTTCACGCCTTTCTCGGCCATGGACAATGTCATCCTCCAGTGGAACTGCAGCGGTTTTTTCCGCCATCCTGCTGAGCTCCGACAACTTCTCAGTCCTCACCCTTTGCTCTTCAGGAAAATTGGTTTCCAGCGATGCGAACCCCCTGTGCTCTGTGGTTATCGGAGTTATTATAGGAACCAGGCAGTTTATGAGAGGGTATCTGGTGGCGTCTGCATCTATGTCGTTCACTTCTTTTACAGTGAGTCTGTCCCTCTACAAACACCTTTAGAGGCTATCGCTGTTCAGGTGTGGACCCCTCAGGCTATTACTGTCTGCAGTCTCTATCTTCCACCGGATGGTGACGTCCCGCAGCATGTCCTGATTACGCTGATAGCCCAGTTGGCACCACCTTTTCTGTTACTGGGTGACTTCAATGCCCATAACCCTCTGTGGGGTGGATCAGTGGCAACAGGCTGGGGCAGCATCATTGAGCAAGTATTGGCACAGCTCGACCTTTCACTTTTAAATAATGGTGCCTTCACACATTTCACTGTCGCGCATGGCATGTACTCAGCCATCGACCTTTTGATCTGCAGCCATAGCCTATTACCATCTGTCCACTGGAGTGTGCACGACGACTTGTGTGGTAGTGACCACTTTCCAATCTTTCTGTCACTGCCACAGCATCACTCTCCTGGGCGCCCCTGCAGGTGGGCTATGAATAAGGCTGACTGGGACTCGATGGCTATCAGACCCATCAGCGTACCTGCACTTTCACTGAATGGAGCAGTCTGTACTGACTCCGACACAATTGCAAACCGCTTAGCAGAGCATTTTGCTCAAAGTTCTGCTTCTGCAAATTACCCACTGGCCTTCCACTCCCTGAAAGAGTGATTGGAACATCAGAGCCTTTCATTTCACACATACCACCCTGAATTGTACAATGCTCCATTCAGTGAGTGGGAATTCCAAAGTGCCCTAGTCACATGCACTGATACGACTCCTGGGCCAGATCACATCCACTGTCAGATGCTCAAAAACCTCTCAGTGGACTGCCAGCAATGCCCCTCCTAGACCCTTTCACCTGTTTCTGGGTTGAGGGTGAGTTCCTGTCGCAATGGCGGAAAAGTGTCATAATCCCCGTGTTGAAACCTGGCAAGAACCCACTGGAGGTGGACAGCTTCCACCCGATTAGCCTCACCAACGTTCTTTGCAAGTTGCTTGAATGCATGGTGAGCCGGAGGCTGAGTTGGCTACTTGAGTCTCGGGGCCTTCTGGCTCCGTCTCAGGGTGGGTTCCGTATCTGCCACTGATAATCTGGTGTGCCTGGAGTCTGCCATCCGTACGGCCTTTGCCTGCTGTCAGCAGCTGGTTGCCATCTTTTTTTACATGCAGAAGGCATATGATACGACATGGCGACATCACATCCTCTCTAATCTTCATGGTTGGGGTCTTCGGGGTCCACTCCTGAATTTCATACAAAATTTTCTGTCGCTTTGTTCCTTCCATGTGCAAGTTGCGGCCCCCCATAGTTCCTCCCGAGTGCAGGAGAATGGGGTACCACAAGGATCTGTCTTAAGTGCCTGCCTCTTTTTGATTGCAATTAATGGACTCGCTGCGGCAATGGGAACGTCTGTCTCATCTTTCTTGTATGCTGATGACTTCTGCCTATACTATAGCTCCACTGGCATTGCAGCTGCTGAACACCACCTGCAGGGCACTATCTGAAAGGCACAGTCTCGGGCTGTAGTGCATGGCTTCCAGTTTTTGGCTGCTAAGACCTGCATTATGCATTTCTGCTGGCGACGCACTGTTCATACTGAGCCACGGCTTTATCTTGTCGGCAAACCTCTTGCTGTGGTGCAGACGCATCAGTTTTTGTGATTGGTTTTCGATACCTGGTTGACTTGGCTGCCTCATATTCGGCAGCTTAAACAAACATGCTGGCGGCATCTTAACCCTCTTCGTTGCTTGAGTCACACTAGCTGGGGTGCCAACCGGTCTACCCTTCTACGGCTGTACCAAGCATTAATTCAGTCCCGTCTAGATTATGGGAGCCTGGCTTACGGTTAGGCATCTCCTTCCACATTGCGGTTGCTGCACTCCATCCTTCAGAGTGGGATCCGACTCGCCACTGGAGCTTTCCGGGCAAGCCCTGACAACAGCATACTTGGGGAGGCAGGTGTCCCTCCATTGCAGTTCCGGCCCCAACGATTACTGGCCGCTTATGCTAGACACGTTTGTAACTTGCCCGTGCATCCCAATTATCATCTCCTGTTCCCTCTGTCGGTCATCCATCTTCCGGAATGGCAGCCCCGATCAGGGTGTACAATCGCGGTTCGCGTCAGAGCTCTTCTCTCTGGGTTTGAGGTTTTTCGTCTTCCACCTCTTTTCTACATCTACATCTACATTTGTACTCCGCATGCCACGGTGTGTGGCGGAGGGCACTTTACGTGCCACTGTCATTACCTCCCTTTCTTGTTCCAGTCGCGTATGGTCCGCGGGAAGAACGACTTCCGGAAAGCTTCCCTGCACGCTCGAATCTCTCTAATTTTAAAATTGTGATCTCCTCGGGAGGTATAAATAGGGGGAAGCAATATATTCAATACTTCATCCAGAAACGCACCCTCTCGAAACCTGGACAGCAAGCTACACCACGATGCAGAGCACCTCTCTTGCAGAGTCTGCCACTTGAGTTTGTTAAACATCTCTGTAACGCTATCACGCTTACCAAATAACACTGTGATGAAATGCGCCACTCTTCTTTGGATCTCCTCTATCTCCTCTGTCAACCCGACCTGGTATGGATCCCACACTGATGAGCAATACTCAAGTATAGGTCAAACGAGTGTGTTGTAAGCCACCTCCTTTGTTGATGGATTACATTTTCTAAGGACTCTCCCAATGAATCTCAACCTGGCACCCACCTTACCAACAATTAATTTTATATGATCATTCCACTTCAAATCATTCCGTACGCATACTCCCAGATATTTTACAGAAGTAATTGCTACCAGTGTTTGTTCCGCTATCATATAATCAACAATAAAGGATCCTTCTTTCTATGTATTTGCAATACATTACATTTGTCTATGTTAAGGGTCAGTTGCCATTCCCTGCAACAAGTGCCTATCCGCTGCAGATCTTCATGCATTTTGATGCAATTTTCTAATGCTGCAACTTCTCTGTATATTACAGCATCATCCCCAAAAAGCCGCATGGAACTTCCGACACTATCTACTAGGTCATTTATATATATTGTGAAAAGCAATGGTCCCATAACACTCCCCTGTGGCACGCCAGAGATTACTTCAACGTCTGTAGATGTCTCTCCATTGAGAACAACATGCTGTGTTCTGTTAGCTAAAAACTCTTCAATCCAGCCATACAGGTGGTCTGACATTCCATAGGATCTTACTTTGTTTATCAGGCAACACTGTGGAACTGTATCGAACACCTTCCAGAAGTCAAGGAAAATAGCATCTACCTGGGAGCCTGTACCTAATATTTTATGGGTCTCGTGAACAAATAAAGTGAGTTGGGTCGCACACGATCGCTGTTTCCAGAATCCAAGTTGATTCCTACTGAGTAGATTCTGGGTTTCCAGAAATGACGTGATACGCAAGCAAAAAACATGTTCTAAAATTCTACAACAGATTGATGTCAGAGATATAGGCCTATAGTTTTGCACATCTGCTCGATGACCCTTCTTGAAAACTGGAACTAGCTGTGCTCTTCTACAATCATTTGGAACCTTCTGTTCCTCTAGAGACTTGCGGTACATGGCTGTTAGAAGGGGGGCAAGTTCTTTCGCGTACTCTGTGTAGAATCGAATTGGTATCCCATCAGGTCCAGTGGACTTTCCTCTGTTGAGTAATTTCAGTTGATTTTCTATTCCTTGGACACTTATTTCGATGTCAGCCATTTTTTCGTTCATGCGTTGACTTAGAGAAGGAACTGCAGTGCGGTCTTCCTCTGTGAAACAGCTTTGGAAAAAGGTGTTTAGTATTTCAGCTTTACACGTGTCATCCTCTGTTTCAATGCCATCATCATCCCAGAGTGTCTGGATATGCTGTTTCGATCCACTTATTGATTTAATGTAAGACCAGAACTTCCTAGGATTTTGTGTCAAGTCGGTACATAGAATTTTACTTTCGAATTCACTGAACGCTTCACGCATAGCCCTCCTTACGTTAACTTTGATATCGTTTAGCTTCTGTTTGTGTGAGAGGTCTTGGCTGCGTTTAAATTTGCAGTGAAACACTCTTTGCTTTCGCAGTAGTTTCCTAACTTTGTTGTTGAACCACGGTGGGTTTTTCCTGTCTCTCACAGTTTTACTCAGCACGTACCTGTCTAAAACGCATTTTACGATTGCCTTGAACTTTTTCCATAAACACTCAACATTGTCAGTGTTGGAACAGAAATTTTTGTTCTGATCTGTTAGGTAGTCTGAAATCTGCCTCCTATTACTCTTGCTAAACAGATAAACCTTCCTCCCTTTTTTCATAATCCTATTTACTTCCATATGCAGGGATGCTGCAATGGCCTTATGATTACTGATTCCCTGTTCTGCGCTTACAGAGTCGAAAAGTTAGGGTCTGTTTGTTATCAGTAGGTCCAAGGTGTTATCTCGATGAGTCGGTTCTCTGTTTAATTGCTCGAGGTAATTTTTGGATAGTGCACACAGTATAATGTCACTCGATGCTCTGTCCCTACCACCTGTCCTAAACATCTGAGTGTCCCAGTCTATATCTGGTAAATTGAAATCTCCACCTAAGATTATAACATGCTGAGGAAATGTACGTGAAATTTATTCCAGATATTCTCTCAGTTGTTCTGCCACTAATGCTGCTGAGTCGGGAGGTCGGTAAAAGGAGCCAATTATTAACCTAGCTCGGTTGTTGAGTATAACCTCCACCCATAATAATTCACAGGAACTATCCACTTCTATTTCACTACAGGATAAACTACTACTAGCAGCGATAAACACACCACCACCGGTTGCATGCAACCTATCCTTTCTTAACACCGTCTGTGCCTTTGTAAAAATTTCGGTAGAATTTATCTCTGGCTTCAGCTAGCTTTCCGGGCCCCTCTGCATATATCCCCGTGGTGTGTGCCCCACCCATGCCTTCGGCTTGGTTTGGCACAGGGCCCGAAGGACTCAGTCCCTCCTGAGGCCCTCTGCTGCCGCTTTCTTTCAATCCTTGCCGCGTTTCAAGGCTCCGACATTGTCTATACTGACGGTTCGATGGTTGCCGGTCATGTCGGTTATGCTCATACTCTAGGGGATCATTATGAACAACACTCATTGCTGGCTGGCTGCAGTGTTTTCACTGCTGAGCTGGTCGCCATCTCTCGCGCCCTAGAGTATATCCGATCCTGCTCAGGTGAGTCGTTCGTTATCTGTAGTGACTCTCTGAGCGGCTTACGAGCTATCGACCAGTGTTTCCCTCGCTCTCACCTGGTGATGGCTATCCAGGAATCCCTCCACACTCTTGCTCATTGCGGCTGCTCTGTGGTCTTTGTGTGGACACCGGGTCATGTAGGCATCCCGGGAAACGAACGTGTTGACACGCTGGCCAAACAGGCTGTAGATGCACCAGCCTTTGAGACTGGCCTTTTGGAGAGCAACCTCAGGTCAGTTTTGCAGAAGAAGGTACTTTGCACCTGGGGTGAATAGCGGCATGCGCTTCCTTCACCCAATAAACTTCAGGCCATCAAGGAGGCTACCCGTGCATGGCACTCCTCCTTGTGGGTCTCTCGCAAGGACTCTGTTGTCCTCTGCCGACTGCACATTGGCCACACCTGGATGATGCACAGCTATTTATTCTGCTGCGAGGACCCACCTTTATGTCGCTGCGGATCAGCTTTGACTGTGGTCATCATCTTGTTGGACTGCCCGCTTTTAACTCTGTTCAGTCAGACGTTTGCGCTGCCTGATACGCTTTCTGAACTTTTATCAGATGACGTTGCGTTGGCAGATTTAGTTTTGAGTTTTTATTCATGCAGGGGGTTTTTATCGCTTGATCTAAGTGTTTGTCTTTTTTTTGTGTTGAGTCTGGCCTTTGGCCTAAGATTTTAGACTGGGGTATTTAGTGCGTTTCTTGGTGGTTGGCTTTTCTTTCATTTTTTGTTTCTATGGTCAGCAAAGCACTGTCACATTTGGTGTGATTTCAATTCCTTTTGTCTGGTCTCTGTCTGTGTCTTTCTTGTCCTGTGTCGTCTTTTGTATCTCACCTATCCCCTCAAAGGCAGGGCTACCTATGAAACCAGTTATGTGATCTACAAGTGAAGCTGCAACCATTGTCATCTCCATTGTTTGTTTTTATTCCTTGTGGGGGTTTCAAGTTCATGGGAAAAGGGACCAATGGCCCTAGTAGTCTGGTCCCTTCAATCCCACAAACCAACCAAGCAACCAACTTAAATTGGAATGACAACATAGATTATGTTGTGGGGGAGGGGGGGGGGGGGGGGACCGATGACTGTGTTTTATTGACAGAACATTTAGAAAGTATAACAGATTTACTATAATATCAGATAGGATTGACAGAGGACATAAAAAAAGTTCGAAGAAGATTAGCTTGTTTTGTATTATTGCGAAACAGGGGGAGACTGTCATGGATACAATAAGCAAGTCAGTGTGGCAGTCTAAAACAAAGGCATTTTCTGTGTGGTGCGTCACACTAACTTCAGCCAGCGACTTTCTCCTCCAAGTGCGAAAATAGTTTGCTGATGCCAATCCACAGAGAGAGAAATAATCATCTTACTAAAATAAATCAGAGCTCACACAGAAAGATTTAAGTGTTCATTTCTCCCACACACTGATCAAGACTGGAATGATACCCTGTAGGTGGTTCGACAAACCCTCTGCCAGGCACTTAAGTGTGAAGTGCAGAGTAATCATGTAGATGTTTAAGAGAGGAGCTAACTCAGCTGAAAATTCAGTATAGAACGTGACAGGGATTTCCTCAGACCCTGCAGTTTTGTTCAGTTTTAATGATTACTGCTGTAAAACACCACTGACACTAATATTTATTTCACTCATCTTAGCAGTGGTACAAGAATTAAATTGGGAAAATAACCCAGGAATTTCCTTTGTAAAGGAGTGTTTAAGAACAGAGGTCAACATTTCTGTCTTTTACTTTGCTATCCTCAATTCCAGTTGCTGTCTTGTCCATGGGTGTTTGGACACTAACTTTGGTGTCACTAGCAGCTTTTATATACAACCAGAATTTCTTCGGGTTTTGTGAAATATATTTTTATATTATTCTTGTACAGTAGTTATTGAAGGCTTCATGCATGGCCCTCATGACACTCAAACATGTTTCGTTCATCATTTGTCAATCTATAGTCGTTTGTTTTGCACCTATTATGCAGTAGTCTCTTGTTTATTTAGAAATTTCTTTACAGTGATTGTATACTATGAAGAGGCACTCCCATCATGAACTGTTCTACTGGATACATATCTATCTAGTACATGGCCAACTATTCCTTTAAACGTGAGCCATAATTCCTCAACATGCTCCTGCCCAGATCTAAAAGTTTCAAACTCATTATTGAGATATGACACTGCTGCCTTTTTTATCAGGTTTAATGAACATGTATGTCTTTCTACTTGTTTAAGTTGCTCTCTGTACTTTGGTAATCATTGTTGCTACAACTGTCACACTATCACTCATACCAGTTTCAATGAGGACACCCTCAAAGAGATCAGATCTATTTTTTGCCATTAGATCAAATACATTTCCATCATTAATGAGATTCCAAACTATCTGTTCTAGGCAGTTCCCAGAAAATGCTTTTAATAACTGGCGGGATGTCCTGCCACATGATTTTTGGATGATTAAACTCTCCACCTATGATTACAGTGTGACTGGGGAACTTAAATATCAGCAATCCTGAGGCTGTGTCTAAAATTTTTCAGGTTACATCAGGAGATGAGTGTGGTTGTTGAAGGACCTAATTCTTATTTTCACCCCTGTTACTGAGTCTTGCCCAAACAATCTCACATGCAGCTTCAGTTTCCAGCTTGGCGGATTTGAGTTTCTTTTTTATTGTGACAATTACACAATCCACCTTTGCCATTATCCTATCCTTTCAATACATTTAAATTTTTTCCAAAAATCTCACTGCCGCCAATTTCAGGTTTTAACCAGTTTTCTGTAGTACCTAGGAGTATATGAATTTAGTTGCTTTTTAGAAGTGCTTCAAACTGTGGGGCTTTGTTGTGAATGCTTTGGCAGTTATCCACTAGGATTTTGATATTCTCACCTGGAAAGGAGGGCATTTGTTTGGATCTTACACTGATACTTCTGTGTCTCCTATGGCTACCATCATCTAGACTGGATGGGAGATGCCTAACCTAAAAAATCCTTGAGTGCCAATATTAAGAAAAGGATAGTTGCTACTCACCATATAGTGGAGATGCTGAGTTGCAGATTGGCACAGAAAAAGACTGTCAAAACATACACTTTCCACCAACAAGGCCTTTGTGAGAAACAGATGACAGGCAGAAACACACACACACACACACACACACACAGGACCACAGTCTCTGGCAGCTGAAGCCACATTACGAGCAGCAGCAGCAATGCATGATGGTAGAGGCAACTGGGTGGGGGTAAGGGGGAGGCTCGGCTGTGGCAGGGAGAGGGAGAGTTGGCAGGGTAGCAGTGGGGTACGGTGATGTGCTGCTGGGGAGTGTGCAAAAATGAGGTGGGGAGAGAATGGGGCAGCTAGGTGCAGTCGTGTGGTTAGACAGAGGGCGGTGGAGATGGGGGGAGTAGCACAAAAGGAGAGAAGTAGAAAGACTGTGTGTGTTGGTGGAATAGAGGTCTGTGCTGTGCTGGAATGGGAACAGGAAAGTAGCTGATGGGTGAGGACCATAACTAATGAAGGTTGAGGCCAAGAGGGTTTCAGGACTTAGGATATATTGCAGTGAGAATTCCCACCTGCGCAGTTCAGAAAAGCTGGTGTTGGTGGGAAGGATCCATATGGCACAGGCTGTGAAGCAGTCATTGAAATGAAGAATGTTCTGTTGGGCGACATGCTCTGTAACGGGGTGGTCCAGTTGCTTCTTTGCCACAGTTTGTCAGTGGCCATTATTGCAGACAAACAGTTTGTTGGTTGTCATGACTACATAGAATGTGGCACAATGATTCCAGCTTAGCTTGTAGATTACATGATTGGTTTCAAAGGTAGCCCTGCCTTTGATGGGATTAATAATGTTTATGACCGGACTGGAGTATGGGGATGTATGGGACAGGCCTTGCATCTAGGTCTGTTACCAGGATATGAGCCATGAGGTAAGGGGTTGAGAGCAGGTGTTGTGAAGGGATGGACAAGTACATTGTGTAGGTTCAGTGGACAGCTGAATACCACTGTGGAATAGGGCACAATGAGAGGTAGTCAAAATCCTGGCGGAGAATGTAATTCAGTTGCTCCAGCCCTGGGTGATACTGAGTTATGAGGAGAATGCTCTTCTGTGGCTGGATGGTGAGATTTTGGGAGAATGCGGCTGACTGGAAAGATAAGGAACAGGAGATTTGTTTTTGTACAAGGTTTGGAGAATAATTACAGTTTGTGACAGCTCTCGCTAAAGAATCAGTGGCCGCTGTCAAAGCGGAGGTACTGCTGGTGGATAGTAGGTTTCATATGGACGGAGGTACTGAAGTAGCCATCTTTGAGGTGGAGGTCAACATCTAGGATGGTGGCTTGTTGATCTGAGTAGGACCAGGTGAAGCTAATGGAGGAAAAGCTGTTGAGGTTCTGGAGGAATGTGGCTAGGGTGTCCTCATGCTCGATCCTAATCACAAACATGTCATCAATGAATCTCAAATAGGTGAGAGTTTTAGGATTCTGGGTGTTTAGGATTCCTCTAGATAGCCCATGAATAGGTTGGCATAGGATGGTACCATGCATGTGCCCACAGCCATATCCCAGATTTGTTTATAGGCAATCCCTTCAAAGGAGAAGTAGTTGCGGGTGAAGATTTAGTAGGTCATGGTGGCTAGGAAAGAGGTTGTTGGTTTGGATTCTTTCGAGCATTGGAAACGATAGTGTTCAATAGCGATAAGGCCAAGGGCATTAGAGTGTTAGTGCAAAGGCAGGTGGCACCAATAGTGATGAGCAGGGCAACGTGTGGTAAAGGGACAGGAAATGTGGAGAGTCGGTGGGGGAAATGGTTGGTATCTTTTGTATAGGAGGGTAGGTTCTGGGTAATAGGCTGAAGGTGCTGGTCTGTGAGAGCAGAGATTCTCTTTGTGGGAGCACAGAGGGACATCCTGGGTGGTTGGGTTTATGGGCTTTAGGAAGCATGTAGAAGATAGGAGTGTGGGGAGTGGTAGGAGTGAGAAGAGAGAAGGACTCCTGGGAGAGGTTCTGGGATGAGCTTAAGAATATGAGGAGAGACTGGAGATACTGGTGGATTTCCGGAATGGGGTCACTGTGGCAAGGTTAGTAGGTGGGCGTATCTGACAGCTGGCGGAGTCCTTCTGCCAAATAATCCTTGCGATTCAAAACAACCGTGGTGAAGACTTTGTCCGCAGGTAGGATTATAAGGTCAGGATCAGTTTTTAGATGGTGGACTGCAGTTCTTTCTGCGGATGTAAAGTTAGTTTGCCTGTTGAGGAATTTGGGGAAGATGGTGAGGCAAGGTTTGGGATTAAGAGATTCTGGAATGTTAACAGGGGGTGATTTTGGGGGCAGTGGGCATGGATCACGGTTGGATGGTGGAGTGAAGTGAGTGAGGCAGGGTTCAACATTGGTCTTTGGTGAGTCTGATTGTTAGGGTTGGTGGCGAAAAAGTGTTTCCTCTGTAGGGATTTGGGAGGAGGAAGAGAATGTCTTTAACAAGTCCTGTGTGATTGAATTTTGGAGTGGGGCAAAAGTTGAAGCCTCTGAAAGGACTGATATTTCTGTGGGACTAAGGCTTCTGGAGGAAAGGTTCATGAATGTGTTTCAGGTCTATTTAAGTTCTGGATTCTATGTGGTGGTGGGAGGGAGTTTTAGAGTGTGGGGTAAATGTAGTAGAGGTGTGAGGCAGGGTTTTTCAGCTGTGAGGGGCCATTTGGGGGGATTCCATGAGCCAAGCAACATTGCAGGAACAAAGGAACAATGTGTGGGACTGGGTTCTGACAACTGATAAAGAAGATTTTCTGTATTGACACAGATGGGAGGAGCAAGGATCCAATGTGGCAGAAAAAACGTGATAAAATATGTAAATAACATAGAATTACATCAGGAGAAATCCGCAAAAATACACCCAAATATGTGGGAAAAATGACGAAAGGGAAGAAGCAGATGAAGAAGGGAGAAACAAGATGAAATCTGAGGGAGTACGATGATAGTGAAAGCCGAAAACTCACTAAATTGGTGTGAAGTCACAGTGAGATCAAAGAAAAATATAAATAAAAAAGTTATTTTACTGTAGGTTGCAGGTCTGAGGGTGGATAAGCGTGAAGAAGTGGAACGGCAGATGTGACTGGATGAGGTGAAATTAGTAGATGCAAACTGGGATGGAGAAAGAGTGGGGGATGGGAAGGGTTGGTAGGATGAGCTACAAGATCATGTGGCACCAGAAAAATGCAGGAAATAACACGAGAAAAATACAAGAGAGTGATGCAAGGAGAGAGATCAATTTGTAGATATTGGATTAATTACAGCAGTGGGTGTAATGTGGGACATAAGATGCTGCAGCAACAATCAGCGTGGTCTTGTAGGCACCTGTTGTGCGCGGCCGAGATGGTTGATGTAGTGTGGCTCGTAAGTAGTGCATGCAGTGTGGTTTATAAGGTGACACAGAGAAACACAGGAAAGAAGAGAAAGAACGACAGAGGTTGATTATAGTAATGCATTAGAAAATAATAACATGGGAAAACAACACTGGGTTAGGATGGAAGAAATGCTGCCAGGCAAAATTTAACAATGGAAAATCCAGGATGGTACGTAACAATATTATGAAACGGATAGTTGCTACTCACCATACAGTGGAGATGTTGAGATGCAGATAGGCACAACAAAGACAACATCACAAAATAAGCTTTTTGCTAACAACGCCTTTGCCACATATAGATGACAGACAGGCACACACACACTCACATAAATGCAACTCACACACACATGACCTCTGGCAGCTGAAGCTACACTATGAGTAGCAGCAGTAGTGCATGACGGGAGAGGCAACTGGGTGGGGGTAAGGAGGAGGCTGGGGCAGGGAGGGGGAGGGATAGCAGGGTAGGGGCGGGGGATGGTGATGTGCTGCTTGGGAGTGTGCACGGACTAAGTGGGGAGAGGGTAGGGCAGCTAGGTGCAGTTTGGAGGTTAGATGGCTGGTGGAGGAGTGGGGAGGAGGGGGGGGGGGTGCAATGTAAAAGGAGAGAAGTAAAAAGACTGGGTGCATTGGTGGAATAGAGGGCTGTGTAGTGCTGGAATGTGAACAGGCAAGGGGCTGACTAACGAAGGATAAAGCCATGAAGGTTACAGGAACATAGAATATATTGGAGGGAGAGTTCTCATCTGTGCAATTCAAAAAAGCTGATGTTGGTGGGAAGGATCCATATGGCACAAGCTGTGAGGCAGTAACAGAAATGAAGAATGTTGTGTTGGGAGGCATTCTCAGCAACAGGATGGTCCAGTTGTTTCTTCGCCACAGTTTGTCAGTGGCCATTCATGTGGACTGACAGCTTGTTTGTTGCAGCTTCGCTGCAGATCACTTGACTGATTTCACAGGTAGCCCTGCCTTTGATGGGATTAATAATGTTTATGACCGGACTGGAGTATGTTGATGTATGGGACAGGCCTTGCATCTAGGTCTGTTACCAGGATACGAGCCATGAGGTAAGAGGTTGAGAGCAGGTGTTGTGAAGGGATGGACAAGTACATTGTGTAGGTTCAGTGGACAGCTGAATACCACTGTGGAATAGGGCACAACGAGAGGTAGTCAAAATCCTGGCGGAGAACGTAATTCAGTTGCTCCAGTCCTGGGTGATACTGAGTTATGAGGAGAATGCTCTTCTGTGGCTGGATGGTGAGACTTTGGGGGAATGCGGCTGACTGGAAAGATAAGGAACAGGAGATTTGTTTTTGTACAAGGTTTGGAGAATAATTTACAGTTTGTAAAGGCCTCAGTGAGACCCTCAATATATTTCGAGAGGGACGGCTCATCACTGCAGATGCAATGACCACGAGTCACTAGGATGCATGGAAGGGACTTCTTGGTATGGAATGGGTGGCTGCTGTCAACATGGAGGTACTGCTGGTGGTTAGTAGATTTAATATGGACAGAGGTATTGAAGTAGCCATCTTTGAGGTGGAAGTCAACATCTAGGAAGGTGGCTTGTTGGACTGAGTAGGACCAGGTGATGTGAATGGAGGAGAAGCTGCTGTGGTTCTGGAGGAATGTTGGATAGGGTGTCCTACCCTCGATCCAGATCGCATGGTTGGATGGAGGAGTGAAGTGAGTGAGGCTGGGTTCAACATTGGTCTTTGGTGAGTCTTATTGTTAGGGTTGGTGGCAAAAATAGTGTTTCCACAGTAGGGTCCAGGAGAAGGAGAGAAGGTCTTTAACAAGTCCTGCATGAATTTGGAAGTGGGGCAAAAGTTGAAGCCTCTGAAAAGGACTGATATTTCTGCAGAGCTAAAGCTTTTGGAGGAAAGGTTAATGACAGTGTTTCAGGTCCGTTTAGGTTCTGTATTGTGTGTGGTGGTTGAGTGAGTTTTGGAAGGGGGGCGGGGGGAGGGGAGTAAATGTAATAGATCTCTGAGGCAGGGTTTGTCAGCTATGAAGGGACATGGGGGAAGTTTGGAGGGTGTTATAAAGGTGGTGGACTGTGGTACCCTAAGGCGGTAGTAGGAAGTGAGCAGGGTTGAGATTTTTCTGAGGTGGTGGTGTGCATGTTGCTGTAGTTCCTGAAGGGCAAGAGTTTCAGGGTGTGTTATGGTTTGCAGGAATTTGAGATTGCATAGCAGGAGAATTTTATGGATGGAGAGAAGGTATTGCAAGGAGGAGAGAATCTCTGCTCTCATAGACCAGCACCTTCAGCCTGTTACCCGAAACCTACTCTACTATATAAACGATACCAACCATTTCCTCCACTGAGTCCACAATTCCTGTCCCTTTACCACACAGTGTCCTGCTTGTCACAATTGATGCCACCACCCTTTACACTAACATGCCTAACGGCTGTGGCCTTACTGCTATTGAACACTACCTTTTCCAATGTGCGACAGATTCCAAACCAACAACTTCCTTCCTAGTTGCCATGACCATCTATATCCCCACAATTAATTCTCTTTTGAAAAAGCATTACCTCCAAACAAATCC
This sequence comes from Schistocerca serialis cubense, assembly GCF_023864345.2. Lineage (NCBI taxonomy): Eukaryota > Metazoa > Arthropoda > Insecta > Orthoptera > Acrididae > Schistocerca > Schistocerca serialis. The sequence continues at coordinate 487,162,107 of NC_064645.1, read as the reverse complement.
GGGGTATTGCTATGGCACCTGCGTGGCACTGTCCTATGCCAACCTTTCATTGGCCGTCAAGAGGAATCCTTGGAATCCTTCCTAAACATCCAGAATCCTAAAATCCTCATCTGGGTCAGATTCACTGATGACATGTTTGCGATCTGAATAGAGGGTGAGGATACCCTACCCACATTCCTCTGGAACCTCAACAGCTTCTCCTCCATTCACTTCACCTGGTCCTACTCAGCCCAACCAGCCCTCTTTCTAGATGTTGACCTATACCACCTCAAAGATAGCTACTTCAGCAGCTCTGTCCATATCAAACCTACTAACCACTAGCAGTACCTCTGCTTTGTCAGCATCCACCGATTCCATATCAAGAAGCCCCTTCAAACCAGCCTAGCCACTCGTAGTCATCACATCTGAAGTGACGAGCTGTCCCTCTCGAAATATACTGAGGGTCTCATTGAGGCCTATATAGACCGTAATTATCCTCCCAACCTTGTACAAAAACAAATATCCTGTTCCATATCTTTCTAGTCACCCACCACCTTCCAAAGTCTCACCATCCTGCCACAGAGGAGCATTTCCCTCATAACGCAGCCTCACTCAGGACTGGAGCAACTGAATTACATTCTCTGCCAGGGTTTTGAATACCTTTCATTGTGCCCTGAAATGTCTGTCCTGCCCACTAACATGCCTACCACTCCCAGAGTGATATTCTGCCATCTACTGAACAGAACCCCTCTCTCAACCTCTTACCTCATGGATCATATCCCTATAACAGACCTAGATGCAAGCTCTGTCCCATACACCCTCCCACCACCACCTACTCCAGTCTGGTCACAAACATCACCTATCCCCTCAAAGGCAAGGCTACCTATGAAACCAGTTATGTGATCTACAAGTGAAGCTGCAACCATTGTGCTGCATTGTATGTGGTTATGACAACTGACAAGCTGTCTGTCCACATGAATGGCAGCCGAAAAATGTGGCCAAGAAACAAATGGACCACCCTGTTGCTGAGCATGCAGCCAAACACAACATTCTTCATTTCAATGACTGGTTCATAGCCTGTACCATATGGATCCTTCCCACCAACACCAGCTTTTCTGAATTGTGGAAGTGGGAACTCTCCCTGCAATATATCCTACATTTTTGTAACCCTCCTGGCCTCAATCTTCATTAGTTATTGTCCTCACCCTTCAGCCCCTTCCCTGTTCCCATTCCAGCACTACACAGCCCTCTAATCCACCAACGCACCCAGTCTTTTTACTTCTCTCCTTTTCCTCTTTACCCCCTGTTCCCCACCCACCTCTCCACCGCCCTTTGTGTAACCTCCCAACTTTATCTAGTTGCCCTACTCTCTTCCCACCTAGTCCTTACATGCTCCCCAGCAGCATATCACCATCCCCTACCCCCTACCATGCTCTCCTTCCCCCTCCTGGCCCCAGCCTCCTCCTTATCCCCGCCCAGTTGCCTCTCCCATCATGCACTGGTGCTGCTGCTTGTAGTGTGGCTTCAGTTACCAGAGATTGTGATCATGTGTGTGTGTGTGTGTGTGTGTGTGTGTGTGTGTGTGTGTGTGTGTGTGTGTGTGTGTCTGTGTCTGCGCACGCGCCTGTCATCTATTTTTGACATAGGCCTTGTTGACTGATAGCTTATATTGTGACAGTCATTTCGTTGCACCTATCTGCGACTCAGCATCTCCACTATATTGTGAGTAGCAACTAACCTTTTGATAATATTGTTACATCCTAGATTTTCCGTTGTTTAAATTCTTGCGTGCACCTCATATGAAGCTGACCACCTGACTAAAACAAGTGGTGTCGTGAGCTTAATACACAGACTGGGCTAGTGAGGGCCATAGTCCTCTCCTCAGTTGAACTATAGAAACAATTTTGGGTTTTAATATGAATTTGTTTTGTTAATTAACATTCAGTGAGTAGCTGTTGCTAGCGAATCAGAACACTACCAACAAAATATCGGAAGTTGTACAGAGGTATTTTCTGAGTATTTTGATTTAAGGGACAGGTGGTCTCTGATGGCTTGTTACACAGTTATGATGTAATTATGATTTATTGAGTTTGTCACCACAATTACCTTTATTTATGTGAATATATCTTCACAACAGTGAAAAAATCTGTAATATGACAGCATAAAAACTAAGTAATGTAAGAACACTCAAACAGATGTGAAGCTAGTGTAACAGGGTTGCTGTCTCAGCATACATCGTCGTGCCACACTTCCATTGCATTCAGTGAAGCAATACATGAGGTGCAAGTTGGCAATCTCTCCATTAGTAAGCCTATCCATAACTCAACCGGGAGTAGTAGGAGGATAGGAGGAGGAGGGGTCAGGAGTGAGGAGTGAGGGGTGAGGATTGAGGATTGAGAGAGAGAGAGAGAGAGAGAGAGAGAGAGAGAGAGAGAGAGAGAGAGAGAGAGAGATAATGTGTCTGTGAGTGAGTGAGAATGAGTCAAGTGGGCTTGACTTTGTTAACAAAAAATACTATAAGTGGATGGAACAAGTGTTTCAAAGCAAGACACACAGTGCATGCATTTTTATTTGCAGTGTTATGTAGATATTTTGTTTGCAATAGATGTAGGAAGATAAATGACAATAAGAAACCAAACTAAATGCAGTTACTCTGTAATGAGCACTAGAGGCCACAGTTCCCTAGGGTCCCTCACACCAAAATATTCAGGAAATATCCTTGAACAATCTCCAAAATTTTGTTGGTGTTGTTCTGGTTCACCTTGTATAATAATGGCAACACTGAAGTGCTAATTCTTTTTACTTGCTGTACCAGTGCTTAAGTCTGCTGCAGACAGTGGTCTAGGCCAACATGAAACATATGTTGTGTAAGTTTTTTAGTTTTATGCAGGAATGTGTAGTATCCATAAAAGTGTGGTGAATAGTTGAAACATGTCTAGCTAATAATAGTGAAACATGTTTAGATACCTGTGAAGTGAGAAACAAGTAAGTTATAAAAATTTAGTTAGAGATTGTTATATCATCTTTTGATAGCTACTATGAACCATTCTCTGTGTATGGAAGCAAATTAAATTCTTTTGTATGATGTGATACTACCTGCTAGCTCTAAAGTAATGTCACTACTTTCATTTGGGAATATGTCACAAATCCCAATCAGGCCATCCAGATTAAGGTTTTTTGGAGTTCCCTAAATTGCTTAAGGCAAATGCTGGGATGGCTCATGTGCTAAGTAAACAGCTTATTTCCTTTCCAAATCTGAGCTTTGTAATGGGTCACCCTTCTCTAACTTTTTTTTTAATAAATAACCGATACCATGTACACTATCGATTTTTGTATAGGTGAACATGATATCAGCTGTCTAACTGAATGAGCTTCATGTGATTCATATGATTTTGTATACAATGTGTTATGTTTCAGGCTAAAATATGTAAAAAGAAATTAATTTGTTAGTACTCTGTATGTACAGTTAAAATGACTCTTCTTTTAAAAATATTTGAAATTATGAAATTTCTGACACATTTAAAATTTGTATTATTAATTGTACAATCTAATAGTAATTAATAAATTTGACTCTTGATTCTTCTACAAAATAATGATATATTTTAGCGAAGATTCTTCTTTGGTCAAGGAAGTCTGTAAACTCTTTTGGTTCATAAACTCTTTGGAATATTGTGAGTTCCACAGAATGTAAGTAGTAGTGGACATGCCTCTGATGGAAGTAGACGAATTTCTAATCTTGTCAACTACAATGTGAATTCACGTTCTGAAGTGGGATTGTAAAGTCAGTGTGATACAAAAGAATTGGATAAAATAAAAAGATATTTATAGCAACAGGCAAATCTTCATCAGTTATTCAGTTCAACAAGAGCCTGCAACATTATAAAAATTACAGCCTTAAGAATGTACCCTAGATGCAACACTTGGAGCCAACAACAATGAGATAATGAAGATTAGTAAAAAGTTTTTCTTTTGTATATCTTACGTCTCTTGAAGCTTTCTAAACTTTTATAGACAGAGAATTGTAATAGCGATGTGTGGGAGGGTAAGACTACAGCTTGTACACATGTACTGACCATGGAATTGACGAGACATTAAACCCTAATCTTTTTTTAAATGGGAATAGCTGGTAGTAGGCACTGAATGAAGTCTTAAAGGACAATACTTAAAGGGCAGATATATGTGAATAGGAGTACGCATACTTTATAATTTTATTCAAAAACTCTCATTATATTAACACCACCACTGTGCTATACATCTGTAGTCATGTCAGTTACGACCCTAATGTGAATATGTACCAACTGTCTTAGACTTACACAGTGTAAAGCAGGAAGGACTGCCATCTCCCTCCAGTCAGCACCCATTCTACTGATGGTTCATCATGTTATGAGGGAGTGGGCTGTTACTTAGCAATCAAATGCATTCTGTGGTCATCAGTGTCAACACAGATGTCAGAGCTAATGAGTTAGATGATTACTACTGGCAGCCACAGGCACTGTTTGCTGCTTCCTGATAATGATAGCCTAGAAAATCTGTCATTCCTGAGAAGGCATATTAAGAGTGGTGCAAGATGCCTACCTGCATGTTAACGAAACTGTTCTGAGGTATAACGTTGTGCTTTGGCTTAAAGCAATGTGTTATACCTTACCATTTTAATCTGATGAATTATGTCTGTGACTTTTGAAAAGTAATTTTTATTTAGTTTATTAGACATTTGTGATCCACCTCCTGTGCACAGAATTTTTGTTTTGTTTGTACATGTACCATATGCTGGCGTGAACCCAGCATTATCTGTGAAACGGGGTGGCAGGCAGCAATATTACAGTCAGCTGCAGCAATATTACAGTGTGTTGCCGCACTTGCTGCAGTGAGTAATTATCCCATGCCACTTACATCCCACCTAGGAGATACACTCTGATCCACGGAATCCCACGGGAGTTGAAAACTTTGTGGTTGAGGTCTGTAATGCCCATAACTACACATGTCAGATACTCAGCTCACAAATGTTGTGTCGATAGAGTATAAACTAAAACTCCAATTTAGTTTGTACTGTGTGCTGTTTTTCAGCAGAACGGGTGTAAACAGTAATTAAAAGTAACAACATATTTACGGAGCACAGCAAAGAATAACTGTGAGTAACGGATACATGTAGTTTCTGTGGGAAAGTTGGTAAAACAGTAGATCCTTATACCAAGAGTCCTGGCTTCAAACTCCAATAACAAATTTTTTTTACTGTATTATGCATGAAATGTTATATGGGACAACATGTTTATGACAAGTAAAAGTGCTGTTTAGAGTTTACAGCAACATTCTCTTGGCTTCTGCTTTTGCTTCATTTCTTTGAAAGTAGTAAGTTTCACGAAATATACTATCAGAGCAGCAAAATAAAGAAACAATTGCATCACATGTGTGGAAGTAATAATAATAATAATAATAATAATAATAAAACTAATAGTAGTAATAATAAACAAAATAATAAGATCCATAATAAGTACATAACAGTCAACTAATGAAGCAAAAGCAGACTGCCAAAAAAACATTACTGTGAACTCCAAAAACTTTTTTTATGTGTCAGGAAACTGTTCTCCCATATAAGAGCTTCACTCATAAGCAATTAAAAAAATTGTCATCAGTGAGGTCTGAACATGGGACGTTTGCCACAACGACCGCACACTCTACCACCATACTCTCGTGAAATTTACGAAACAATTACAGATACACTTTTACTGTGCTTTGTAGCTCTGGTGTTACTTTTACTTATCATTTATGAACGACAGCATATAGCACCAACTAAATCAGTGTTTTGGTTGATACCAAATCAATATACGATGTTTGGTAGCAGTCTGAGTGTCTTGACATCTGGAGGTTTGGGTGTAAGAAAAGATGTCGGTCATTGGTTGACAGCCAGAATATAGAAGATACGTTGTACAAGGCTAGTGTTGTATAACTTAGGAGTGTACCCAACTGTAAAAATGCAATATACTTGTTGCAACGGAATGTGAATTCATATATTGCAAAGAAGAACAACCTGAAATCATTGAGCAATAGCTGGTATCTTAAGCGACTTTCCAGGGCTGACACAGGCATTGCAACGGAGGAGATGGAGTCTGATACCTGGGCCACAGTACCTCTTGAAACATTGGGCCGTTTCAAAATCTGCTGCAGTGTAAAGAATTTCTCACTGTTTGTGACAACCGCTTTTGTGAATAGTTCATCGACAGGGGTGTAAATTCAGTGAAGTACAAATACTTATCTTCTTGTTTTCTTCTTTGCAACAGCTGATTCTTGTAGATAATCTGAAATTTTTCCTATCTGCAGACTTTACACATGATTCATATAATAATCAAGTATACAGATACACAATTTTAAATAAATATTGTTTGTTACCACATTGTAAGGTCTGATGACAAACATAGAGTCCTGCTCAAAATTTGATGCAAGGTTGACTTGCTGGCTACAAAAATCCACCAGTATTTATAGTAAACACAACAGTGGGTTAATTGTTATAAACAGATTTCACGTGAATTACAAACAAAAGTTTTGCACTGAGTTGACATCTCAGATGGCAAAATACTTCTAATTTACAGGTACACATCTTTAAATACAAAGGTCACAGTAATTTTTATGCTTCCATAGTGAAATACAAGATGTGCAATTTAACAACAATTCAGTTACTTCTTTCCTTACTTATGGCCAAACTAACAAATAAAATGAGTTCCTCCCATACATTGAGAAATGTAATTAAATACAAAATTTTGTGATATAGGCAAAACTTATGTATCTGGCTCAGTTGCCAGAAAGTTAGATTTGTTTACATTTCCTAGTAATGGTCTCACTACAAATTGAACAGTTGTAATATATTAGCTTTTTCCTGTAGTTGAAATTTGGTGGTAGTAATGTTTGATAAATTACATTACATCGCTCACTATTTGTGATTACATTTTTGGGGATTACAAAAGAGCCAGATAACCTTGTTCATTCCTACCAATGTCAGCAGTATATTTCAATATGCAGAACATTCTCACATAGTTACAATTCCCACAATATTTCCCCAAGGTGATTTTTACACATGTTTGGTTGTTTGGTGTTATTGTCTTTTGGTATTGTTTCCATCTATAGTTACAGGTGTTTGCTAGTATATATGGACATCTGTATTTAGTGAAAGAATATTCTATATGTGTCATCAGATATGGTTGAAATCAGCTGTTACACTTCATTCTGCAACTACTTCCCAAGTGCAAGAAGGTTAAGTTTATAATCTACAGCAGCCAAAAAATACATGCAAATGGACATAACAGACACGGTACATCAGATATCTGGCGACTGTGTCAGGGTGATCAGATGTGTCTGTGCTAGCAAGTAATAATATTTGATAGAAAAGACAAGAATAAGTCAAAATCAAAAGGAAATTATAGCTTTATGAAGAGATATATCTCCAGAAATTGCAGTAGTTGTCCATGGCAACTGATCAACAACTCTGAGTATGCGATACTTGAGTTATGACTAGCATTGCAATTAAAATGGAAAATCCACAAGGAGTCAAACAGCTGCAGAGTAAAGATTAATTCCTGTGACAATAGCTGAGAATCAGAAGAGAATATAAGGTAGGCGGGTGGGAAGACCAGCACTTCTGTGTTGGTGTACAGCAGCTGGTTATGGTCTAGTTGGCCGTTCACTAAACAATAGCCGCAGTAGCAACAACAGCATAGCACTTCACCCACTGTGTTGCATTAGTGTCTCATCAGCGGCACTACATGGTGAGATTGTCACAAACGTTTTATGAACTGTGTTTGACTCAAACTGATGATTTTTTTTGTCTGATTGCAGTGTTGTAGTGTATGGGTGAGATAATCAGGAGTGCAGTTGTCTGATAAAGTTTGTTAGCTTGGTGCACTGTAAGGTCAATGCTGAGATATGAAGGTTTGGCAGTAGATTTGTTATTGTTTGGTATATGCCTTTAATCACCCAGAGTACATCACAACCTGTAGAAGAGATATTAAGAGTGTTCATGGACAAAATGAATGCTAAATTCAATAAAGCAATTGAAGAGTGGAATGCAAAAACAGTAAATCTTAGGACAAGATTGTCTATTAAACTCAATATAAACATGGTACATATTAGAACAGAATTATCTGCAATGTGTGAGAATTTTGAAAAACATGTACAGGAATTGAAAGAAGAGAAAAAGGAAATGTGTAATTCAATTTCTAACTTAACAAACAATGACTAGGTTAACTGAGGAGTTGCTAAACAACCGTCGTAACCTCTTGGTTCACCCCTATGAAATCCCCAAACCACCTTCCCTACCCTCTGGCTCCTACCCTTGTAACCTCCCCCAGTGTAAAACCTGTTCCATGCACCCTCCCACCACCACCTACTCCAGTCCTGTAACCCGGAAGGTGTACACGATCAAAGGCAGAGCCACGTGTGAAAGCACCCACGTGATTTACCAACTGACCTGCCTACACTGTGAAGCTTTCTATGTGGGAATGACCAGCAACAAACTGTCCATTCACATGAATGGACACAGGCAGACAGTGTTTGTTGGTAATGAGGATCACCCTGTGGCTAAACATGCCTTGGTGCACGGCCAGCACATCTTGGCACAGTGTTACACCGTCCGAGTTATCTGGATACTTCCCACTAACACCAAGCTATCAGAACTCCGGAGATGGGAACTTGCCCTTCAGTATATCCTCTCTTCCCGTTACCCACCAGGCCTCAACCTCTGCCAATTTCAAGTTTCCGCTGCTCGTACCTCACCTGTCATTCAACAACATCTTTACATCTGTACTTCCGCCTCGACTGACATCTCTGCCCAAACTCTTTGCCTTTACAAATGTCTGCTTGTGTCTGTATATGTGTGGATGGATATGTGTGTGTGTGCGAGTGTATACCTGTCCTTTTTCCCCCCTAAGGTAAGTCTTTCCGCTCCCGGGATTGGAATGACTCCTTACCCTCTCCCTTAAAACCCACATCCTTTCGTCTTTCCCTCTCCTTCCCTCTTTCCTGATGAAGCAACCGTGAGTTGCGAAAGCTTGAATTTTGTGTGTGTGTTTGTGTTTGTTTGTGTGTCTATCAACATACCAACGCTTTCGTTTGGTAAGTTACATCATCTTTGTTTTTAGATATAACAAGATTCCAAGTTTTACAGTAGTACGTGGGCAACTTGTAAGAAATACATAAAATGCCATCTTACAAGATCCAAATATCTAGGCAGTCGGTTAGACGAAGAGTATCTAGTTAAGGTATTAGCATTAAGACTTCTGTATCTTGTGATAAAAGAAATCTGGATAGGGGATGGTCCACAGTTAGTGATTTATTAACATATATTGAAAGATTAGAGATATTCAAAAGGAACATGGAGGTTATAGACCTGGTGAAGGTCACCGAGTCAAAAATAATGAAGGCAGTCATTACCCACCAAAGCGTAAACAGAGAAAAGAAAGTTAATTCTGTAAGGTGAATAAGTGACATAATGCTAGGGCCAATAAACAAACAAATAATTGCTCCCAAGTAATTACTTCTAATGATTTCAGTAATAAAGAGATCCAGGTATCTGCACTTAACTCTTTTCGCCAATCAACAGTTAGGAAACAAAGACTGTTCTGGGGCAGAGGCCATGCTGCAAGATGTGACAGTACAACTAGACTAAATGGCAAGGGCAACTTATCTCATTTAATTTCAGTTTTTTCTCCTTAGAATACCTTGGCATATTTTTTTAATGGCATACAGCACAAGGCTACAATTGCTTCTACCTTCTTTAAATTTTAATGACAATATGTATAAATGAAGGATAATGGATAGTATCTATTTGAAGATAACTACACATATTGATCACTGTACGATAACAACACAACCTTTGGAACTTTTACATGGTTACAAGAGCTAGATGTTAGCATTGTCACATTCACTGGGGGGTGGTTAGGAGGAAGCGGGTATGGGGTGAAGATATAAGGCACATTGCGACACTTACTACAGGGAGTGATTATTCTATGCCACTTACCTCCTGCCTAGAAGATACACTCTGATCCATGGAATCCCCAAGGATATGAAAAACTTGGTGGTTGACATCTCTAACAAGAGAAGTTGGTCACAGATTGACAGCCAGAATATACAAGAGACATTGGATATGGCTAATGTTGTATATCTCATAGTGTAACAGCAGTAAAAATACAGTGCACTTGTTGTAACGGAAAGTGACTACATGCATCACAAAGAAAAGGAATCTGAAATCATTCTGTAATAGCAGACACCTTAAGTGACTTTCCAGGCTTATGCAGGTGTCGCAACAGAGTAGGAGGAGTCTGCAGCCATAATACCTGGGCCACACTACTTCTGCAACTACTTCCAAGTGTAGGATGACAGACACATAACATATTGTAGTTGCACCAATTGTAAGATCGGAAGCCGAGCAATACTTACTTAGTTCAAACAATAGAAACTCCAGGTTCATATATCAACAATATTAGGAAATAGATAGATTGCTACTCACCATGAAGATGATCCCTGAGTAGCAGACAGGCACAATGAAAAGACTATTACACACAGAGCTTTCAGCCATACCCTTCTCCAGCAAAGAAAATACACACACATTCACACAAGCAAGCACACCTCACACGCACATGACTGCTGCCAACTGGAATGCAACTTTCATGTGAATAGCAATCTGCAGTGGGACGAGGAAGAGGGAGGAATAGCAGGCTAGGAGAGAGGGAGGGAGGAAGGGAAGGAGGGAGAGGTTGGTAGGTTGTCTGGTTGAGGCTGTGATTATTTTAGGAGTGGAGAATGCGTTGTAAGAATAACTCTCATCTGCACAGTTCAGAAAAGTTGGTGATGGAGGGAAGGATCCAGATGGCCCACATCCTCCCCTTCACCATTACAACATTATCTACTCACAAAATTATCCTATAATCAACCTATGGTAACCTACTGACCCCATGCTATCCACCCAACAGTTTCCATCGCCTCTTACAGTCATCTCTTCCATTTTCATATTCTCTCACCCTCTTTGTGTGCTGTCCTCTGCCAAAGTATCTGCCCATCCATTCCCCTTCACTGCTTCTCTTCTTTTCTGCTCCCCATATTTTCATTTTACTCCCCCTACCCCCCATGACCACCCAATGCGTCACCTAGTAGTCTCTAGCCCAGGCTATTCCAACCGAGCTCCAGGGAGATGGAGCGCTCCGGAGCGCTCACTGCAGCAGCTCGGAGCCCATGTGGAGGGGGAAAGCGAAGTCACTGCCCCCTGGCTGCATGCAGTCATAACTGATGCAATAATCCGTGTTCAATGACAGCTGTGACTAGCCACGGGAGCCCTGTACCTCTATTGGAGGATACCTTTCTATTCATTGTGAGGAATGGTCGTCCGCAGTGTCTTGTATGTCATAAAGTATTTAATTCTTCGAAGAGGTACAATATACAGGGTCCGGCATAAAAAACTCCCCAATTACAAAGTAACGTGCAGCGGACAATAGAAGGAGTAGAGTGGTGGGGGGCGCGTCGTTAAGTAGCTGCCTACGTGCCGTTTTCAGTGTATGCCATGGCGTGGTCTGGTGAACATCGTGCCTTCGTAGTGGAAGATTTTATTCAAAATGGCGAATCGCCTATTAATACTCAACGTGCTTTTCGCGTTCGCTTTGCGCTCGGACGACGGGACCCTGTTCCCGATAAGAAAACAATTTATTCTTGGGTTGCTAACTTTCGTGAGACAGGTTCCGCATTAAAAAGGAAACCACCTGGACGACCACGGACTGCAACAGGCCCCGGAAATGTTGATGCAGTTAGAGCTTCAGTTCAACAATCTCCTCGACGATCCGCTAAAAAGCACGCGGCAGCATTACGGATATCTGATCGAAGTGTGAGAAGAATCTTGCATCGAGATCTTAAAATGCATCCTTACAAAATTGTAACTACGCAGGAACTGAGTGAACAAGACTGTGGTGTCCGTGTAAGTTTGTGCCAAGACCTTCTTCGGAACATTCGTCCCAACGATATTGTGATTTTTTCTGATGAAGCACACTTTCACCTTGCCGGAACAGTGAACAGCCAAAATTGCAGGTACTGGTGTGAACACAATCCCCAAGGACTTCATCAACGACCACTTCATAGCCCTAAAGTAACAGTATGGTGTGCTGTTTACAATTCCGGAGTGATTGGTCCTTACTTTTTCGAAGAAAATGACAGGAATTTAACCGTCAACAGTGAACGCTATTGTGCATGCTCCGCGACTTTCTCCAACCGCAACTAAGGGAGCTTTTTGGTGAAATAGAGAACGTGTGGTTCCAGCAAGATGGTGCTACTGCCCACACAGCATGGCAGTCACTGGCATTGGTGAAGGAAATGTTTCCTGGACATGTGATCTCGTTGCGTGGAGACATTGACTGGCCCCCACGATCGCCGGACTTAACGCCCTGTGATTTCTTTCTTTGGGGCTATTTAAAAGCAAAAGTTTATGAACAACTTCCACAATCTTTACGAGCCCTGAAAGAAGCAATTACACAAGAGGTTGAAGCTATTCCACCTGAAATGACTCAAAGAGTAATGAATAACTTCAGGGAAAGACTCAAACAGTGTGTCGACAGTGCAGGAAGCCATTTAAGGGATGTTTTATTTAAAAAGTAAGACCATAAGAGTATTTTCTAAAATGGCATAATATGTACTTTTATTTAGTATAAATAAAATTGTTCTACCTTATTTGGTTTTGTTTTTATTAGCTTTCCTTAAAGGGGAGGTTTTTCTGCCGGACCTTGTACAACGACATTATACACATCTTCACGCAGCGCACTACGATCAGGTAGAAGGCATTGCACGCAGAGAACTGGTAGCCAGGCTTAAGCATGACATACCAGGAGACGTAAGTTTAAAAACGGATTCGTAATACGGAAGGTATCAAAACATGCAACATAGTTTGTGTTCTATAATGCGTTTACAATTTCAGGTGAATGAGAAAATACTACTGAATATGCAATTTGAGCAAGCTACAGGGTCACTCACATCATTGCAATGAGTGGCAAGCCGTTTTCGGTGGGACGACTCATAAAATGGTGCAAGGTAGCAGTTGCAGAATGTTTGTTTCCAAGGGAGGTGCAGGCAATTGAAGGGATTTGCCTGTCGAATCCTGGACATGGCAACGGATTTAGAGACACAGCTGAAGAAAGAGGTGGAGAGCTTTGTTGCATTTTCATTGGCGCTTGACGAAAGCACTGACATATCGGACTGTGCTCAGCTTGCAGTCTTTGTGTGTGGTGTCGACATGGAGCTGCATGTAACTGAAGAACTCTTGGATGTGGTACCACTCGATTACACTGCAACAGGACGTGACATTTTTGAAGCTGTTTGTGAATCAGTGGACAATATGAATTTGCCATGGGGTAAGCTCCATTCTGTAGCGACAGACGGTGCACCACAAATGATCGGGCGTTACCAAGGTTTTGCTTCTTGTTTGAAAAATAAACTCAGGGACGAATTCGGGAAAGACGTTTTGACTCTTCATTGTTTTATTCACCAAGAGGCACTGTGTCCTGAAACAGTAGAGCTAGGTGGCGTAATGAAAGATGTCGTGAAAGATGAAAGTGTGTGAATTTTGTGCGGCATCACAGAATGAATCATCGCCAATTCTAAGGATTCCTGAAAGATATGGAAGCGGAGTATGGGGATATACCTTAACACAGTACAGTTTGTTGGCTGAGTCGGGAAAAGTTCTTGATGTTTTCTTTGCCATTCGTGAGGAAATATCCCTTTTTCTCGAAATGAAAGGGGCAGAAATGTGTTGCCTGAAAGATATAAAATGGATATCAGACCTGGCGTTCCTAGCTGACATAACTATGCATCTGAATAATTTAAATCTGTCATTGCATGACAAAGGGCAGCTAATCGTTGACATGCACGACCAGATCAAAGCGTTCATGAAAAAGTTACGTTTAATTGAGAGGCAGATGAGTAATGGACATTTAACGTTCTTCAATCGTCTTGCTTCTTGAAAACTACCTGAAGGTACTACCTTCGGCGATTACCAAGCAAAGTTAAAGCACCTCATCACGTTGTTTGAAACACGATTCTGAGACCTCACTAGTTCGGAAATGGAACTTAAGGTGTTCAGCACTCCTTTTTCAGTTTCCCCTGATACTTGTCATCGTCACTTCAATTGGAGATTATTGATTTCCAAAATTCAACTTTGTTGAAAGAGAGGTACTACAACGTGTTGGATTTGTCACGATGGTATCGTTCATTACAGCAAAAAAACATTTCCCAAGCTTCACAACAATGCCGCTCAGATCATGTGCATGTTTGGATCTACATATTATATTGAGCAGCTTTTCTTGGCAATGAAAAGAGTAAAAAGTAAGGAATGATCGTTTCTTCAGGATGCAACAATGAAGGCCATCCTCCACATTAATGCTGCGAACACTTTGACGGTTTCCGGTCTTGTAATGAAAAGAAAATGTCAAGCTACAGAGGCCCAATAAATTTAGTATGCAATTTCTTGTAAAACAGTTGTTTCTTATTTATTTCCTAAACATCGTATTTCCTGGTGTAGCATGTCACCACATCTTAGCAGTTAAGAGTATGAGGTTGTCAATCTTGTAAGACGCACCTGGCACATCAAAACACTTGCCTTGCCTCCTGCCTCGGCCAGCCATGCCACATGCCGGCGTGCCGGCCCACTTGAATGGCCACGGCGAGCGACACGGCTCCCTGGAGCAGGGAGCGCTCCGCGGCTCACAACGGAGCCGACGAGCTGGAACAGCCTGCTCTAGTCCCTCCACAACCCACCAGACAATGCTCTCCTCTCCCCCCACCTACACTCTGCTATCCCTCTGCCTTCCTCGCTCCACTCAAGATGGCTATTAATGAGTCTATCACATTCCAGTTGGAGCTGCAGTGGTAGGGATCATCTGTGCATGAGCTGTGCTTGCTTGTGTGAATGTGTGTGTGTCTTTTGTTGATGATGGCTTTGTCTAAAAGCTATACGTGTAATAGTTCTTTTTGTTCTGTCTGTTTTCAACTCAAAGGGTTATATCATTCAAAGACATACAACAATTTGTACTGATGGGCAGGTTCTTAAAATAGTGACTTGGCATGTAACGTATGCTATAAATACAAAATGTACAATTAAAACCATTTGAAATGGGACTACCTTCCCATTCCTACCTGAAATTCCTTCTTCATGTCAACATTCTCTGGAGAGGTCATTTTAGCTCAAATTTCTAATTTTCATGGCTTTATACTGTTATGTCTATACCCAGCTCCAGTAGCAAACTGCCCTTTAAAAAATTAGTACAAATAAATTTACTACTTCAGGTTTAATTTCACATAAATATGTTACCCGATTTATATTAGCAACTAAGAGGAATAGGCCATTCATTAATAATTCAACTTCGAAAATTCATGATGTGAACTGTTCAGCCACGTTGTACTACAAATTCTTGAAAATTTACTTCTCCCCTCTTTCTGAAAATCTACGATATTTACTCATTATGATTATTTAAAATGATAGCTCTACTTGAGAACTATCCAAGTCACCAAAACAATATCTCATTCAAAGTAATTTGTTCCTAATTAACTAAAATGTAATTTAAATTGTTGTACTGTAAAACTCATTGAAATTGTATATGAAATTAAGTAAACTCTTCCAAAGTGCATATCAGAACATGTAGGGCAATATGTGGCCCATTTTTTGATGTAATCATCTAATGACTTTAATCATTGTTTTGTAAATCTTACATTTAACAATGTATTCAGTTTTTTTTTTTTTTTTTTTGTATATAAAAGGAAGTGGCACATGAGCCATGAAGGCAGAGTCAGTAATGATGTAGTAGTAGTAGTAGTAGTAGTAGTAAGAGAGTAGTAAGTGAGGGACTGTGAGTTTGCATTATTACCTTTCGGAAGCTGTTTGTGTAAGACTCTTTCGGAGGCTGTTAGATGATAACTTGTATCTACCATCAATGTCTATACTATTCAGTCTTAGTAAGAAACAAGAAAAGTGATACACACTGTGTTTTATTTAAAAATTAGTGTATCACCAATGACGGACTCTGTACTTTCTGAAGCAACAACCCCCGAGGATATCAAAGTTGAATATCTCATCATATGGAGTAGCTAAGTTATTGTGTGAACTTTTCTTAACGGTGCTTGAAATTTTCTGTTTTTTGCTCATCTCTTTACTTGTGAATGGTGGAGTCCCAACCTGTTAACTTGCTCCGATGGTATGATTGAGAACTCACTATTACCACTGTCCAATTATAAGAAGAACTAAAAACTTTATATTTTTTTCACACTCAGCATCAGTGGTAATTAAAATGCTTCTTTCCTCTCAAACATTAAGGGTGGCGTTTTAATATGGTGTCGCTGAGCTGGGATACGTATAATTCTGGGTACTAATTTTTGCATTACATTTCAGCGTCTAATTGTGATGAGTGACAATCGATTATTGGACAACAGTAGGGACAAGACAGAAAGTGCGGTGTGGCAGCTCATTGTTGGACCACATTTGAGACGAGTACAATTTTTAAATTTTGAATTACTTTTCCTCAGGTTATCATTTTCCAAGTTTCTTTTGCCGTGTGACTGTTGATAGGCAGGATTATTGTGAATTTGCATGTGACGATAATCTGGTTGGGGAGATTTATTTTTGTGTTTTGTACCCTATATTATCTTCAAATATATAAAGCACAGAAAATCTTGATTCAACGGGAGAGGTTTCATATACTCAACGTCCTCAATCGTTGACACCAAACCTGCAACAGTCAGCTGAGGCATCATATTTCTTAGGATTTTCTCCAAGTCAACAGGCCACAGGTTCATTAGAAAGACTATCTCAACTTTCGGATCACGAGCTTATAAGTCAGTCTCATCTCTTGGATTACAAGCTTACAAATCAATCTCAACTCTTGGAACACCAGCCTCCAAATCAGAATAATGATTTGAAGAATGAACTCACAAGTCAAAGCAATGACCTGAAAAAGAGTATTGTTAATCTAATTAACACAGTTAAGACAACGAAGAGGAAAATCCAGACTATGCAGGATTAGATTAGATTAGATTAGATTATTACTTGTTCCATAGATCATGAATACAACACTTCGTAATGATGTGGAACGTGTCAGGTTAATAAAAGATGTCTGTACAAGATATTACATTACACAAAATATTGCATGACACTAATGTTTATGTTTTTTTCCCCTTAATTTATATCTAAAAATTCAGCCAATGAGTAGAAGGAGTTGTCATCTAGAAATTCTTTTAATTTATTTTTAAATGTTAGTTGGCTGTCTGTCAGGCTTTTGATGCTGTTTGGTAGGTGACCAAAGACTTTTGTGGCAGCATAATTTACCCCTTTCTGTGCCAAAGTCAGATTTAACCCTGCATAGTGAAGATCATCCTTTCTCCTGGTGTTATAGCTATGCACACTGCTATTACTTTTGAACTGGGTTGGATTATTAACAACAAATTTCATAAGTGAATATGTATACTGTGAGGTTGCTGTGAGGATCACTAGATCCTTAAATAGATGTCTGCAGGATGACTGTGGGTGGGCTCCAGCAATTATTCTGATTACACGTTTTTGAGCAATGAATACTTTTCTACTCAACGATGAATTACCCCAAAATATGATGCCATATGAAAGCAGTGAATGAAAGTAGGCATAGTAAGCTATTTTACTTAGATTCTTATCACCAAAATTTGCAATAACTCTAATAGTATACGTTGCTGAACTCAGACGTTTCAGCAGACCATCAATTTAACCTCTCGTCAATGGACACACCTAAAAATTTTGAAAATTCTTCCTTTGCTACAGACTGCTGTTCAAAGTCTATATTTATTACTTGAGTTGTGCCATTTACTGTACGGAACTGTATATACTGTGTTTTATCAAAATTTAAACAGAGTCCATTTCCTGAGAACCACTTAACAATTTTGTGAAAAACATCATTTACAATTACATCACTTAGTTCTTGGTTTTTGGATGTTATTACTATACTTGTATCATCAGCAAAAAGAACTAACTTTGCATCTTCATCAATGTGGAATGGTAAGTCATTAATGTATATCAAGAACAGTAAAGGACCTAAGACCGAACCCTGTGGGACCCCGTACTTGATAGCCCCCCACTTTGAGGAATCAGCTGTTGTTTTAACATTACATGTCCCACTTATTTCAACTTTCTGCATTCTTCCAGTTAAGTATGAATTAAACCATTTGTGCACTGCCCCACTCAAACTATAATGATTTAGCTTATCTAAAAGAATTCCATGATTTACACAATCAGGAACAAAAAGCAAACTCCCTTTCAAAACTTAGTCAGTTACTTGCTTGACTGCCCTTGAAATTCAAAAAGTAAACAATAAGTTTGATCATGTATGTTGCATGTAGAGAACACTGAAGATGTTATTCAAGCTGAGTTATAATAGGTAGAAGGAACTCTGAATTCAAAATAATGGTTGAATATATAGGAATTCATTGAACAGAAACTAAAACTAAACAATGGTCAAATCTTTAACAATACTACCAGTGTTAACAATAAAATGGAGTCTTCGTCTGAAAATTTACAACAGGTTAACATCCGACTAAGTGATGTTGAAGCAAATATGTCATATCTGCAAACCAGTGGAAATTTTTGCCATTTTGTAAAAATTTCTCTCTTAAATATTTCCCCAGGAATTTTAAAATACACCCAATGAACTTCCTATGGCAATGTGAAGTTAGTTTTCCTCTGAACTTGACTGAGTTTGCGAAAATTAAACTAGCCAAGCATTTCCTTGATGGTGAAATGTTGTGACAGGCTAGTCAAAACATAAAGTTAAACATAGCATTTAGTGAATTCAAACGGATGTTCTTGAATAAATTCTGGTCTGAAAATAAACAGCTGGGCATCAAAACAACATTTTTGAATGGTAGTAGGTATAGACCAGGCAATGTCTCGATGCAAGAATTTTGTGAGAAACCGTTATTCAGGCTTGCTCAATTTTTTAAAACATGTTGATAAACTCGGCAAAGCTTTTGAGGAAGAGGACAGGGTTAATAACTCACATTACAACAGAAACAACAATGGGGTCATCTCAACACAACCAGCAACATAGACAGAATGGTAACAAGAGGAACCATAATACTTATAATAACAGTAATAATAATAATAATAATAATAATAATAAACCCCGTGGAGGCCTGGGAAAAGAATAGGCTTCCGGTATGTTCTGCCAGTCGTAAAAGGCGATGAAAAGAACAAACCACTAATAGGGCTAACCCCCCTTCTAGTGTGATTAGTTGGTTCAGGACAGAACTAAAGAAGCCTCGGACAAGCGCCGTCATGGTCGGGGACGACGCTTGAACCCTATGCCCATACACAATGGTAATGATACTGCTAGCCACACGGAAAATGATTTAAATCCAAATAGAGGTGTTTTGCAGGATATGCTTCCTGCGACCACTTATAGCATCCCCAGTGCCAAATTTTTATCATGTAGCCGTAAAATAATAATTACTCTGTGTAGGTTTAGATTGCAAAGAAATAATTTATGACAGAATGATCTAAAGAGACAACAAGATACGCCCTTTTGTTAATTTTTTAGTCGTCTGGACTTCTTCTTTTGTCTTGAATGTGTCTAGAGGGACATCTTGCGTGTGCTGACAAATGTAAGCATATTTGTATGAGTTAAACATATAATATAACGATTTAATTTTATTGTGCACTTTTAATTTGTAAGAGGTGATCCCGATTTCATGTCCGCCTTCCTTGAATTAACCTGCATTCAAGTAATTTACAGCTCAACAATCGCAGCGGCCGATGCAGCCAACGACGCCATTACGTGGCGATATTAACTTACGAAAAATTAGCGGAAGCGGAAAACTCGCCAGCTATTAGCATAATATTAATTTTTCTCCACAGCCGCACGAAGTTGCAGAAATACTTAGCTTTAAGATTCTTATTTTCAGTACCATAGCCGAGACCCAGAGCCAGGACTCTGACTACAATACAATGGTTAACGAAGGTAAGAAAAATACTCTCGCACGTGTGTGGGCCGCAATTTTAATTAATAACTAAAGATTTCTTGCTTTAAAGTGAACTGACTAGCCGAGGAAAGTAATATGAAAAGTTTATTACATTGTTCAACTTAAATATAATTTTTATTAAGGCCCACCACGTAAGTCAGCAACAATCAAAAAATAATAATAACATATATATTAAATTACGACGGCCGACGGACGCGAGATTGGCGCCACAACTTTGGGGCCCGATTAATATGATTCTGTTGTATTGAATGTAATTATGTATGTGTCTAATTGTTGTAAAATATTAATGCTTGTATGAATTCTTTTACATGTACAACAACAAAACCACACCCTTAGGAGATCTGGAGAGGAAAAAGTGTAGAAAAGAAAAAGGATTGCGAGAAAGAAAAATAAGTAAGGTAAGGCCTATTGTGCAAGCATTCTGCGTAGCTCTGTGCGGAATATCGAACCCATGTGCACATGAGATACCTTCGGTGTTTTGTGTATTTATGTGTTTATTTTTGGAGGGGATAATTATTCGTTTTGTGTATTTATGTGTTTATTTTTGGAGGGGATAATTATTTGTGTGTGTATCAGTGTTAAAGATTTGTCAGTGGCTTAAAGTGAATTTAGTATGGGTAAGATAGGACAACCTAAAGCATCCGTACCAGAAGAACAAAATTCTGTTAATATGGAAAGTGAGGGTCATTTGCAATACGCAAACGAATCCCAAGCCACCGCCTCGGATAACATAATTTCCGGAGCGGGGGGCGAGGATCTGTGGACGGTGAATGACGCTCCACAGCAGGATGGGAATAGAGTAGCAACTCCACTGCCTGGGCAGGGGGGCCAATCGAGTGCTAGATTAAGTGGGGCACCAGTATGCTCACCGATTGCAGACCCATTTGCAGAATTTCTGCGCAGGTTAGAAGAAAGAGATAGGGAAAAAGAAAGAATGTTAGAACAGAGGGAAAAACAAAGAGACGAAAAACTGGCTCAGATGCTGCATGAGCAGGAGAAAAAATTAACACAAAAGCTCATTGAGCAAGAGCAGCGCAGTGAAGCAAAACTAGACAGTATCCAAAGCGAACTTGCCGAGATGCGGGACGCGTGCAAAGAAATACCCGATCTTGTGCAAAGCTTAGCCGGCGAAATGCAAAAATTACAGATATCGCAGGCTAGGCTTGAAGATAATGTCCAGACTTTAACCAACCGCGTGGATAATGTGGAGATAGATGCACGGAAAAGTATTGACGCATATTTGGAAGTGCAAGCTCAAAAAGTAGAAAAATAATTAAATGAATGGCTAGAAGTAAAGGATCGCGAGATATCTGCAAAGATTGAAAGCGATGTAAAAACAGCTGTAGAACAAGCGACTGCGGCCGCGAGTGTAAATATTGACGCTAGCGCTGCCGCACTACGTGCCGAATTAACACAGATCAAATCCCGTGTGACTGCGGAGTTGCCAAATTGGGAACAGGAGGTCGCACGGAGACTGTCTGCGTTGGAAAGCAATGTAAACAGTGGCGGACAGATCATGAATCCGATTCTGCGTACTGATTACTGTAATAACGCTGACGGTAGGCAGGGTGCGAGTGCGCAACCGCAACCTAATACGAATTATGAGCACGAACAACATGTGATACCGTGCAGCGCACATCACGAAGTGATGAATGTCCCAGAATGTAGCAATCAGAGGTGCAAAAAAGAGGACAATGTAATAAAACACAGGACATTCCAACCTTTCAATAGCGAAAAACGAAATGTCCACCCTGTTGTATTTATTAAGAGCTTTAGGAATGTGTTTCCCAGGACATGGACGGAAAGACAAAGAATACAGTTCGTGGTCTCCTTTATTCAAGGTGACGCGGCACTGTGGGCCACCGACGTGTCCGAAAAATGTCTAACGATGCAACAGTTTTAAGGTGCATTCTTGCAAAAATTCTGGTCCGATAGCGCCCAAGAAAGACTACGAAAGGAGTTGTACAGTCCAGAAATGTACAATCCTAATATGGGAACGTTACGCAAATATTTCGAAAAGTATATAAACAAAACCAGGTACTGGGACGAGCCAATGTCCGATCGTGACATAATCAGATTAATAAAAATGAAGTTGCCCAGTGAAATTAAAAGATATTTCATCAATGTGCCGGAATACGATATAGAACAATTCACGGAAATAGTGGATTCTGTTGACTTATTGATCGAAGATATGGAAACCGAAAACAAGTGGAACCATGCAGGCTGTAATCAACAAAAAGCCGATTACAATAGCAGCCACAGTAACGGTAGTAACTTAGTACCAAATGGTAACGGGATTAGGCAAGAGCACCGGCAACAGAATCGAGGCACAAACAATGGCAATGGTTATAACAGCAACGGTTATAATCGTCAAAATCGAAAGAGACATCATGATGGACGTATGAGTAATGGATATAATGGTAAAGGCAATCCGCAATGGCGGAACAACCGAAACCAGTGGCGTGGTCATAACGAACCGACACCACAGTGGCAACAAAACACAGCGCCACAATGGAACGCCAACCCAGGTCCGTCACAGAATATGTCAGGGAGTTACAACCGACCACCGCAAAACCAGAGCCATACACAATATCAAAATACACCATCGGGGAGGCAGGGCGGCCAACCCAACAGTAGCAACAACAACAACCAGAACCACAATGTGAGGTTAGTGGAAGTGACAGACAACTGTCAACCCACTAAGGCTCATCCGTTAAACTAAAGACAGCCACAATACGCTCTCCGTTGTTGGCTGCAGGATGGTGTAGTGAGGGCACATTCACAGATGACAGCCATAAACTTTGTATGCTGAGATACAATGAGGGAACAAAAATAGAAAAGGAACTTGTAGACATACCGCAGAAATGTAACCGAACCGACAAAAGTGTTGTGCAGGCTATATTGCAAGCAGATATGTATGGAGCATCAATACACATAATAGTCGATACCGGTGCGTCAACCAATGTCATGAGTGCAAATTTTTACAAGTACTTGAGTCAAAATAATAGAATACCAGTATTGCCAGTGAAGAATTGTCGTGTAACAGGTGCAATAGGTGCACAATCTCATATCATAAAGCACCAGGTGCAAGTCGAGTTTACGGTAGGAAATGAAGCAATGAAAAGCTCGTTCCTAGTAGTTAAGGGATTAGGTGTTGCTTGCATCCTGGGGATGGAATTTTTACGCCAGAGGGACGCAAAAATCGACCTCTTGTGCGGGGAAGTAAGCCCTATGAATGAGGGTACACGTGTAGTTTTGCCGTTGTTGAGGACACGGGAAGTGCACGGTAAATATTGCCGGAGCTTTCAGTCGAGATTCGAAGGAATACAGGTAATGAATTTATATTCTGACTTAAGTACAAGACAAGTATATTTTAAAGATTTTATTATTGAAGACAAAGAGGAAAAAAGGAAACTGATAGCCATGAAAGTTAGGGAGTCAGAACATTTGACTGAAGCACAACAAAACGAATTGACTCAGCTACTTACAGATTATGAGAATGTGTTTTCGGAAAAACCCGGTGTTATCGAGGGCTACACCTATAACATCGAAGTGGTACCTCACGATACTTTCTGTCACGCAAACTATATCATCCTGTGGTCGAATAAGGAGGCAATTACCAAGGAAACAAGAAAAATACTTACAAAGACTTAAAGACGATCGCTCAGTAGAGCAACTTTTACATATATATAAGCAGTAGGTTTTAGTGTAACATTTAAAAACAATGATGCACACAAGATTAGTGCGATTCAATTTTGTAGATGTTAAGGAATAATAGTATTTTTAAGCAATTGCATTTTGAAAAAAAAATGAACGTAGGTTTAAGAATATGTTAAAAATTTCATGTTGAAAAATGCTTTAAAAAATATTTTTAAAAAAATTCAACAGCATGTAATGATGAAAGAATTTTTCATTAGTGTGTCATGAATATTTTTGAACTGTAGTAGTAATGCAACTTATGAAATTCAGTATTATAGTGTATAAGTCGTTTCTATACCGATCTTGAAATATGCTCAATCATAATTTACTAAACAACATGAGTGCAGGGTGTACATCACCCAAGGTACCTCATGTGTTGTGGACAAGGTACAAAGCAAATCAGTAAACGCGACTACCTCTAAGCACTGTTAAAATATATTGCCATCTGCTAAGGCAGAGATTTGCACGAATTTGTAGTGTAAACAAAAGTCACAAATCTAACATTAATCTAGGAACTTGCACGCTAGGCCTAGATTATAAAATGTCTACAATAATGTGAGAGGCAAAGTTTTGCTGGAGGGCAAGTACGCAATGAGTGGGCAGACATGACATGGGGACTTACTTCAGATGAGACGGAAATACAATTGTATAGTCAAAAAATCTGAAGGCAAGTACGACTCTAAGTGGAAAATGAAAAGAGATAATTAGTGTGAGAGACTGGTAAAATCCAGCACAAGCCAAAATCCAGTTCAGACTGAATGAAATACATTAGTGTTTGTGAACTAATTGAAACAGTTACTTTAAACAGTGTGAAAAACTG
The DNA here is from genome assembly GCF_023864345.2 of Schistocerca serialis cubense. Lineage (NCBI taxonomy): Eukaryota > Metazoa > Arthropoda > Insecta > Orthoptera > Acrididae > Schistocerca > Schistocerca serialis. The sequence continues at coordinate 487,137,599 of NC_064645.1, read as the reverse complement.
TGAAGGTGAAACTGTGATATGGACAGTGAAGTGCTAGTATTGAACGTTCAACAGCGGTAAAGACGCCAAACGCCAATATTACGCACGAAAAACTGTGAACTTGCTTATAAATGTGAACTGTTAACGTGAAGTGAACCCACAGTCAATATTTTTGGGACAGACTGTAGTTTCAGTGAGCACAATAATGCGAGATTGGAATGCGATGCGTGGACTGTTGCAAAACAGCGACCGCAGAAACGGCGAATGTTTGTGCTAAGCTCGTATTGGGACACTCACCAGTGCCTGCGAGTGCGGCGAAAACAAATAATTTTGTCAAGACAAAAACTGACGTGTGATGGAAACAGTATTGCATCAAAACTGCATTCACGGGAGAAGGTCCATGTCATGTATTCTGCAAGACAGTGCTAGCTTGACACTCGGAAACTGGCGAAAACTTAACAACAACTGCCGCACTAATAAATGCTTCTTTCCCACCAGCATAACCATCTGCAGCGGGAAACAAATATTACGTTGGTTGTGTGTATGTTTCATGTACTACGTCGGAAATGCGTAGCAGAGCTGACTCCTGCCAACAAGCGCGGGAGGCGGATATCATCCCACTCCGCCACGCCTGGCCGAGACAGAAGCGCATCGACAACCGTGCAGCCGATCAGCTGATTCTGATGTTCCGCGACGGCGAGAGACACGCTGGCGTCGAGCGGGCGTTGACCTCTCCGCAGCCGCCGCGAACGCCGAGCACCGAACACACCAACCGACGCCGTCGCGAGCTAAACGTCGCGGCGTAGATCATCAACGACACCGCAATCAATTGTTATAATGACCTCATTTTTTGCATAGTGCAACAAAAATATTTGTATGCACATCCTGTACTCCAATGACATCCCAGAAACATTTAAGTGAAAGTGACCCAAGTAGTTAGTCTGTCGCTCCGCCCAGGTTTTCCCCAGGTTTCCCTACGGCCGCGCCAAATGGGGAGCGAACAGTTGACACCCCTGGGACTTCAAATATTCCGGACTAACTCGTGATTGTATACCTTTGAACACTGCAAAAGTTGCAACCCTAAGAAGAAGCAGCCAAAATAAAACTAGTTGTATTCTATGTCCTTTTGTACATGACTGCATACGTAACCAATTGTATATTATATTGTTATGTAGATAACTTCATCTGTATTACACTTTGTGCGCAACACACATCAGTAATTTAACGATTTAAATATACGATGTGACATATATAGACTGTGAAAGAAAAATCTGCGTGTGGACACTGTGGACATGAAAGTGGAAATATTTATGTCAAAAAACATGAACATTTTTTATGACATAAACATTTCGGAGGGCAATATAGCGTCCCCAGTGCCAATTTTTTATCATGTAGCCGTAAAATAATAATTACTCTGTGTAGGTTTAGATTGCAAAGAAATAATTTATGACAGAATGATCTAAAGAGACAACAAGATACGCCCTTTCGTTAATTTTTTAGTCGTCTGGACTTCTTCTTTTGTCTTGAATGTGTCTAGAGGGACATCTTGCGTATGCTGACGAATGTAAACATATTTGTATGAGTTAAACGTATAATATAACGATTTAATATTATTGTGCACTTTTAATTTGTAAGAGGTGATCCCGATTTCATGTCCACCTTCCTTGAATTAACCTGCATTCAAGTAATTTACAGCTCAACAATCGCAGCGGCCGATGCAGCCAACGACGCCATTACGTGGCGATATTAACTTACGAAAAATTAGCGGAAGCGGAAAACTCGCCAGCTATTAGCATAATATTAATTTTTCTCCACAGCCGCACGAAGTTGCAGAAATACTTAGCTTTAAGATTCTTATTTTCAGTACCATAGCCGAGACCCAGAGCCAGGACTCTGACTACAACACAATGGTTAACGGAGGTAAGAAAAATACTCTCGCACGTGTGTAGGCCGCAATTTTAATTAATAACTAAAGATTTCTTGCTTTAAAGTGAACTGACTAGCCGAGGAAAGTAATCTGAAAAGTTTATTACATTTTTCAACTTAAATATAATTTTTATTAAGGCCCACCACCTAAGTCGGCAACAATCAAAAAATAATGATAACATATATATTAAATTACGACGGCCGACGGACGCGAGACACTCTAGAAGGAAAACAAAGACAGAGGATGAGATGTTCAGATGAAGTTAACTGACACCTCATGTTCTGTTATTACCAAGCAACAAACTTAGGAACCAACACAACTGGATACAGATCACAAGTATACACAACATTTATTACCAGATACCCAGAATAAATTTTTTTAACAGAACAACGACTAGCTGATCAGATCCGTGTAATAATCAAAAATAACAGGATACCCCAGTCAGAATTAGAAAACATCAAACAACAAGTACAACAAATACTGGAACAAAATAATGTGCAGTCAGAAGAAGAAGAAAATACAGTAATGGACTCAAACATCCAAGAGCAAACAAACAAAGAACAACACACATCAATTAAACAATCAGAGGAAAACAAAATCTTAAGACAGCCACCAGAACAAGCCCAAATAGGACATGAAGTGACACACATGTTAGATATAGAAGAAAAATTTCAGTTGACATATATAGATTACAAAGACTCAAATACAGACATTAGACCATTCTTGCATAGACCACCAAATAACCCACAAGTCGAAACAACAATAAAAACTATCAACACAATCATACACAACAAAATAAATGAAAACACAACTATGGAAGAGTTACAACTACTGGTTTATATAGGAGCACTCACTACACTAAATATACACACTAGGCAGAGATCAGAACCAACCAACACACAGAAGAAACCCACAAAACCAGCATGGCAACACAGGCTACAGATCAGAATAGAAAAACTGAAAAAAGACATCAGGCAGCTAACACAATTTATAAGAAATGAAATATCAGAAAAAAAACGAAAAAGGTTAGGTAAAATCTCACAACAAGAAGCGATAGAGCAATTGGATGAAAAGAAGCAGAAATTACAAGCATTGGCCAAACGACTTAGAAGATATAAAAAAAGTGAAAATAGAAGGAAACAAAACCAAACATTCAACACAAACCAAAAGAAATTTTACCAGACAATAGATAAAACACACATTAAAATAGACAATCCACCAAACATAAAGGACAAGGAACACTTCTGGAGCAACATATGGTCAAACCCGGTACAACATAACAGGCATGCACGGTGGATACAAGCAGAAACAGACACATACAAGATGATACCACAAATGCCTGAAGTGATAATTTTGCAACATGAAGTCACCCAAGCAATTAATTCTACTCACAATTGGAAAGCCCCTGGAAAAGATAAAATAGCAAATTTCTGGCTAAAGAAGTTCACCTCAACATATTCACATATAACTAAATTATTTAACATATCTAAAAACAAAGATGATGTGACTTACCAAACGAAAGTGCTGGCAGGTCGATAGACACACAAACATACACACAAAATTCAAGCTTTCGCAACCAACGGTTGCTTCATCAGGAAAGAGGGAATGAACAGGAATTTTAAAATACACCCAGTGAACTTCCTAATATAATCTTTCCTGATGAAGCAACCATAGGTTGCGAAAGCTTGAATTATATGTGTATGTTTCTGTTTGTTTGTGTGTCTATCGACGTGCCAGCACTTTCGTCTGGTAAGTCACATCATCTTTGTTTTTAGATATATTTTTCCCACCTGGAATGTTTCCCTCTATTATATTCATATCATTAATTTGAGCCCAACAATTACGTTTGTTATTGTCACTGTTGCATTTCGAAATCTTTCCTGTCATCTTATTTTCTCTTTCTGTTTTTGCAAGCAGTTTCATTTTGTATTCACCTTCTCCTCTTTACCGAATCTACCATACAATTTTATCCCGCCTATACATACTCAATAATACGTAACCCACTTCCAAACCATAGCCTAAAAAACTTTTTTCCGCTTTCAACACTACCGCTGCTATAAAATCCACCGCTTCCAGTTCACAAACAGTTCCTTCCAGCTATCAAACAGCCATTTCGGCTAGTTCTAATAACTTTCGCTTTTTTTCCATTTCCGGTTTTCCCACATCACTGATCTTTTTTAGCCGCTTCCCACAGGTTTTAACGTCATTATTTCTTCGTCAGACAATTATTAGCCTCATTTTCACAATCTGCCACCACAAAACCACTCCTTTTAATACATTTACACGCAGTTTTTCGAAATTTTCCCGAATTGCTCCACCCTTTAACGTGTTTTGGCGGCAACACAACCACCTAACCTTTGTGCACATCGTTGTCTACCAACCCAAGTTCACCACAGGATCAACATGGCCCAGCTATAACCAACACTTTTTCGCCTTTTTTAACACCAGATCTCCGGTTGCTTTCTAGTTCACCTTTATCTCTCCCCATATGTTTTTATTTTCATTTTCATTTCAGCCTGATGTTACACTTTCCACCTTCTAATACCATGTCACCCTCACAACATCCCCACAACGACCCCATTAAGTTTTATTTACATTCCCTCCGCAAACATGCCTTCGCCCTAGCCAGATTACACTCCCATATTTTATTTTCTCAGGCTTGTCTGACATTTGGCATTACCCCCAAAGGCCTCACACTTAAAGTTCCCATCTCTGGCTGTAACCCTTCTTTCCATCAGTCCCTATACCAGTTCCAAACTGAACAATCCATTGCCCTCACCCACCTAATCCTTCACCTATGCATCAACTCAGCCAATGAACACACCCGTCAACTCCTATCCTTAATAAAAGTCCTCAATCTTTCCTCTCCCACATCCACACCGGCTGTTCAGAGCATCCTCCTACAGGCCAACCGCAAATTAGAACAGCATGCCACCCTCCACCTCAAAAAACTATCCAATCTCCTAGTTTCCCACCTCCGGAAAGGCAACTCACTCACCCTTCACAACCTTTCCAGCAAACCTCAACCTCCTCTCATTGCACACAGATCCCGTCTCTCCCATCTACTCAATCTCCCACTTCCAGCTCCACTCCCCCCAAAACCTCAAAATTCCAATCAACACAATCTGGAACCACAACACCCTAATTCAGTAGTTAACCTTTCCTCCAAACCTCTCTCCCAATCCGAAACTTCTGTCCTATCCAAAAATAATCCTTCCCTCTTTCCTGATGAAGCAACCGTAGGTTGCGAAAGCTTGAATTTTGTGTGTATGTTTGTGTTTGTTTGTGTGTCTATCGACCTGCCAGCACTTTCGTTTGGTAAGTCACATCATCTTTGTTTTTAGACATATTTTTCCCATGTAGAATGTTTCCCTCTATTATGTTCATAAATTATTTAACAGTTACATTGCAGACCCATACACATTCCCTGATACACTTACACATGGAATAACTTATCTGAAACCTAAAGATAAAGCAGACACAGCAAACCCAGCTAAATATCGCCCCATAACATGCCTACCAACAATATACAAAATATTAACTTCAGTCATTACACAGAAATTAATGACACATACAACACAGAACAAAATTATAAATGAAGAACAAAAAGGCTGTTGCAAAGGAACACGAGGATGTAAAGAGCAACTGATAATAGATGCAGAGGTGACATATCAAGCTAAAACTAAACAAAGGTCGCTACACTACGCATACATTGATTACCAAAAAGCTTTTGGTAGTGTACCCCACTCATGGTTACGACAAATATTGGAAATATACAAAGTAGATCCTAAATTGATACAGTTCCTAAACATAGTAATGAAAAATTGGAAAACCACACTTAATATCCAAACAAATTCAAATAATATCACATCACAGCCAATGCAGATTAAGCATGGAATATACCTAGGAGACTCATTAGGTCCTTTCTGGTTCTCCCTTGCTCTGAACCCACTATCCAGACTTTTGGAACAGACAAATGTAAGAAAAATAGCATAGTCAAAGGAAAACACACTAAACAAGAAGATTACATATTGGATAACCACAGCGACTGCATAGAAGCAATGGAAAAAACAGATGCCTATAAATATCTAGGATACAGACAAAAAATAGGAATAGATAATACAAATATTAAAGAAGAACTAAAAGAAAAATATAGACAAAGACTAACAAAAGTACTGAAAACAGAATTGACAGCAAGAAACAAGACAAAAGCTATAAATATGTATGCTATACCATTATTGACCTACTCATTTGGAGTAGTGAAATGGAGTAACACAGACCTAGAAGCACTCAATACACTTACACAATCACAATGCCACAAGTATAGAATACATCACATACATTCAGCAACAGAAAGATTCACATTAAGCAGAAAGGAAGGAGGAAGGGGATTTATCGACATAAAAAACCTACATTATGGACAGGTAGACAATTTAAGAAAATTATTTATGGAATGAGCAGAAACTAGCAAAATACACAAAGCAATCACTCATATGAATACATCGGCTACACCACTGCAATTTCATAACCACTTCTACAACCCTTTAGATCACATAACATCAACAGATACGAAGAAAGTAAATTGGAAAAAGAAAATACTACATGGCAAGCACCGGTATCATCTAACACAGCCACACATCGATCAAGACGCATCCAACACATGGCTAAGAAAAGGCAATATATACAGTGAGACAGAAGGATTCATGATTGCAATACAGGATCAAACAATAAACACCAGATATTACAGCAAGCATATTATTAAAGATCCCAATACCACAACAGATAAATGCAGACTTTGCAAACAACAAATAGAAACAGTAGATCACATCACAAGCAGATGCACAATACTAGCAAATACAGAATACCCCAGAAGACATGACAATGTAGCAAAAATAATACATCAACAACTTGCCATACAACATAAACTAATAAAACAACACGTTCCCAAATACAAGTATGCACCACAAAATGTACTGGAGAATGATGAATACAAATTATACTGGAACATAACCATTATAACAGATAAAACAACACCACATAACAAACCTGACATCATACTCACCAATAAAAAGAAGAAATTAACACAACTAATTGAAATATCCATACCCAATACAACAAATATACAGAAGAAAACAGGAGAAAAAATTGAAAAATACATCCAACTGGCAGAGGAAGTCAAAGACATGTGGCATCAGGATAAAGTTGACATCATACCAATTATACTATCAACTACAGGACTCATACCACACAATACCCACCAGTACATCAACGCAATACAGCTACATCCAAACGTATATATACAACTACAGAAATCTGTAATTATTGATACATGTTCAATTACCCAAAAGTTCCTAAATGCAATGTAACATATACCGTACAGTTAAAAGGAAGTCACGCTTGATGAAGGTCTGCGTCACTTTCCATTTTTAACCAGACATAATGTCTGAGACAGGAAAGAGAAATAATAATAATAACAGAAATGGTTATGGTAATAGTCAAAACAGAAACCATAGCAACCAGAACCAGGAAAACTTTTAATGCCTTCACCTGGTGCCTGTCAGGTGAAGGAAGTAAATATTTTCATGACAAGGCAATAACAAATTCAGATCAAGAGGAGTGTGATGATGAGAATGTATGTGACTTTCCTGTTAAAGTACCTAATTTTGAAAGCAAGTTTTTGGAAAGTTATACTTAAACAGATGTACAGTGGTAAGAACTGTACTGTGGCTCCTTATGAACTTGAGGTGTTTTAGCAAAATTGTTTAACTCTGAATGTTCTGAGGAATATGTAGATATTAATAGTACTTTGATGTTGGTATTTTAATGTACCTTGAGCAGGAGACTTTTAAGGTTCATTATGGTGAGGAGGGGTGCTTAAGTGAACGTTGGTGTAAAGAGGATGAGCTTAGGTATAAAGTATTGAATGATTACACATTACCTAGTTGCTGCAGTAGAGAACATCACTTACATGGAGATGTAGCAATATATGCAAAAACACCTCTTGCACCAAACTTTGGTAGGATAGATCTCAACATCCTTTGTGCTGAACTACATTTTGAAATGTTAGGACCAGTGATAGAGAGTATTAAGCTAGTGGCGATAGTAGTAGTAGTAGTAGTAGTAGTAGTAGTGTACAAGCCACCTAGTGGTGACCCATATGTCTTTCATGAGAAATCTGAGGACCTCTTAATGTACTTCGGTATACCAAAATGGCAAGACTCATTGTACTGGAATGTTCTGTAGCTGTATATATACCGTATGTGTTCTGGCCGGAGGCAGTTTGCTCCACGCAAGTGTTGAATAAACCTTTGTTAAGTGAAGTTAGAGTTTGTCATTCATCTGCTTACACCTGACAATATAATATTGTCACTGGAGGGGATATCAATTCAATCTTTGATGTTCTGCGGGACAAAAAATATGTGACAGAGCTCAAAAATTTGCTTTGACAATTTAACCTGTACTATGTTAACTGTAAACCTACAAGGGGGTCTGCCTGTCTAGACAATATATTTACAAATGTTAAGAGAACTTGTATGTACACTGATATAATTAGTTTCCCTTTTTCAGATCATGATGCAGTATTTATTAGTATTAGTAGTGTAACTTCAGATTGCACCGACCCAAAAGCCAAAATTGTGACTACTAGACCAATGAGCAGAGAGAGGATTCAGTTGGGACTCTCTCTTTAGTAGGCATGAAAATTGCTCATCTGATATTGTTTTCACTGAGCTTTTCTCTGCATTTTTAAATATATTCAAAAATAAAATCCCTCTGAAAAAATGTACAGTAAATATTAGCACTAATTACAAAAAAAAGGAAAAACAAGGAATGGTATACTCCACAATTTGGGCAACTGAAAAATATTGTTATGCTATATTCTGGCCTGTACAAAAATAGTAAATCAGAAGTTATAAAGAATTGTATGCTACAGCTAAGCATAAGTATAGGCAGGCAATCAGTGAAGCAAAGAAACATTATAATATAGTAAACATTGAAAAGTCCAAAAACAAATGAAAGAAAGCCTGGAGTGTAATTAATTATATTGCCCATACTAAACAAAAAGATGATATTGTCATACCCCAGAAGAATTTAATAAATTTTGTATCCAGTCCACTGGAGAAATTAGTAGTTCAATAAACAAACCTCCTTAAACTGCACTTAGTATCATGGACAACTGCTTAGAAAAGCCTTTCCTGAGCACTTTCACTTTCACAGAAGGGATTCTAAATACTATCCTGAAAATAGTGAAAAATTTCAGACCTTCAGCTAGTGTTGATTACTATGATTTGTCATTTAATTTGTTGAAAGATTTTATTGACTTTATAATTTATCTTTGAACTTATTATGTAAATAAATGTCTTGTTGAAAGTAAGTTCCCTGATAAACTAGAAATTTCTAAAGTTGTGCCCATATATAAAAAAGATGAAAAGAACTGTTCCATTAGCTATAAGCCCATATCCATCACTCCTGTTTTTTCTCAAATTTGTGAAACAATAATTACAATCAAGTTAATTTTTACTGGGGCAAATCAAATGTAATCAGTGATAAGCAATTTGTATTTAGGAAAGGTAAATCCACAACTGATGCAATGGATTCCTTAGTAAAATTTATCCTAGATGTGTTTGAGGCTAGGGGCTACACCCAGGCTGTGTCTTGTGACCTGAGCAGAGCTTTTGAGTGTGTAAAGAATAATACTTTGTTGAATAAGCTACTCCATTATGATTTTGATGGCAACAGTGTAAATATGTTTAAATCTTTCTTAGAGAACTGCACACAAGTTCTGTACTCTTGTAGAAAGAAATCAAATTTGGTTTATGTTAGGTCTGGAGTGCCACAAGTGTTGGTGCTCAGATCTTTATTGTTTCTGTTAATGATTAATGATCTGCCTTTGTTCATAAATCCCCACACAATATTGTACGGTGTTACACAACTTTCATAAATAAAAGCTCAAATCTAGCCACACGGAAAACATTGACCGAAAATACTCTTGCTCAATCTTCATTATGATTCAGAGTGAATGGTTTCTTGCTAAACGAAAGTAAAACCCCAGAACTTTACTTTAGCTTGAAGGAGATCCCTAACCACCATGAATTAGAAACCATTAAATTTTTAGGTGTTACTATTGACAACAAATTGACCTGGGAACCACACATCAAAAATATATCGGGTAGACTTTCAAGAGTCATTTATCTAATTAGAAATTTTCAGATAACTATGTAATATCAGCATATTTTGCTTTCTTCCAAAGCGTTATATCACATGGAATTTATTGTGGGGTAGTAGCTGTCACATAAACAACATTCTACTTTTGCAGAAGAAAGTATTAAGCATAATTACTGATTCTGGTAGATCAGAACACTGTAAACCTCTGTTCATTAAATTGTAATGTCTGACAGTAGTAAACCTATTCATTTATAATGGTCTGTTGTACATTAGAAACAATATTTCAAAATTTGTATTGAGAAGTGATATTCATAGCTACACTATGTGATCAAAAGTACCCAGACACCTGGCTGAAAATGTCTTACAAGTTTATGGCGCCCTCTATCAGTAATGCTGGAATTTCACTCTCTAATGTGTACATTCAATCAGGTGCCAGAAGGTTTCTTGGGGAATGGCGGCCCATTCTTCACAGAGTGCTGCACTGAGGAGAGGTATCGATGTCAGTCGGTGAGGCAAGGCATGAAGTCGGCGTTCCAAAGGTGTTCTATAGGATTCAGGTCAGAGCTCTGTGCAGGCCAGTCCATTACAGGGATGTTACTGTTGTGTAATCACTTCACCACAGGCCATGCATTATGAACAGGTGCTCAATCGTGCTGAAAGATGCAATTGCCACCCCCGAATTGCTCTTCAATGATGGGAAGCAAGAAGGTGCTTAAAGCATCAATATAGTCCTTTGCTGTGATAGTGCCATGCAAAACAACAAGGAGTGCAAGCCCCCTCCATGAAAAACACTACCACACCATAACACCACTGCCTCGAAATTTTACTGTTGGCACTACACACGCTGGCAGATGACGTTCATCAGGCATTCGCCATACCCACACCCTGCCATTGGATCACCACATTGTGCACTGTCATTTGTCACTCCACACAACATTTTCCCACTGTTCAGTTGTCCAATGTTTATGCTCCTTACACCAAGCGAAGCGTCATTTGGCATTTACCAGCATGATATGTGGCTTACGAGCAGACCATGAAATCCAAGTTTTCTCACCTCCTGCCTAACTGTCATAGTACTTGCAGTGGATCCTGATGTAATTTGGAATTCCTGTGTGATGGTCTGGATAGATGTCTGCCTATTACACATTACGACCGTCTTCAACTGTCAGCGGTCTCTGCCAATCAATAGACGAGGTCGGCCTGTACATTTTTGTGCTGTACGTCTAACGTTCTGATGACTTAAAGTGTCTGGGTTATACTGATTTATTTCCCAAACCACATTCTTCTTTATGAGATGACTTACTTGGGGTTTGCAGCCACTCTTCTCTACAGGATAGCCTGCTGCTGGAAACTCTCTTGACTTCTTCGCCGTCGAATAACGCTAGGTACAGGAACTTTCAAGCCACTTTCTACTAGTGAAACAAGTAGCCATACAAACTTTATGTTTCGTCAATCAACTATGTATTTGACTTTCAAGCACAATAAAAATTCTCACTTTCAAAATAATATGTAACTTCAGTAAGTCTCTCATACTGTTGTACGTTAGAAACAAATTGATTTACATTCAAAAGAAAGTCTGCTTAGACATCATGACTTTCAGAAAAGGAGACTGAAAAAACATCTTGCCTCTCACAAGGCTGAGTCAAGAATCTATAAGAGAACATTTTCCACTGTTCTTGTTATAATTAACAATAGTCAATGATAATAAGCACAGAGTGGCACATAAGCTCCATGATTCTTCATTACACACTCGCTAATGCAACTATAGCTAACACTTGGTTCAAGAATCATGAAAGAAGGTTGTATACATGGAAGAACCCTGGAGATACTAGAAGGTTTCAGATAGATTATATAATGGTAAGACAGAGAATTAGGAACCAGGTTTTAAATTGTAAGACATTTCCAGGGGCAGATGTGGACTCTGACCACAATCAATTGGTTATGAACTGTAGATTAAAACCGAAGAAACTGCAAAAAGGTGGGAATTTAAGGAGATGGGACCTGGATAAACTGAAAGAACCAGAGGTTGTACAGAGTTTCAGGGAGAGCATAAGGGAACAATTGACAGGAATCAGGGAAAGAAATACAGTAGAAGAAGAATGGGTCGTTTTGAGGGATGAAATAGTGAAGGCAGCAGAGGATCAAGTAGGTAAAAAGATGAGGGCTAGTAGAAATCCTTGGGTAACAGAAGAGATACTGAATTTAATTGATGAAAGGAGAAAATACAAAATTGCAGAAAATGAAGCAGGTAAAAAGGAATACAAATGTCTCAAAAATGAGATCGACAGAAAGTGCAAAATGGCTAGGCAGGGATGGCTAGAGGACAAATGTAAGGATGTAGAGGTTTATCTCACGATGGGTGAGATAGATACTGCCTACAGGAAAATTAAAGACACCTTTGGAGAAAAGAGCTCAGATGGAAACCCAGTTCTAAGTAAAGAAGGGAAAGCAGAAAGGGGGAAGGAGTATATAGAGGGTCTATACAAGGGTAATGTACTTGAGGACAATATTATGGAAATGGAAGAGAATGTAGATGAAGATGAAATGGGAGATACGATACTGCGTGAAGAGTTTGACAGAGCACTGAAAGACCTAAGTCGAAACAAGGCCCCAGAAGTAGACAACATTCCATTAGAACTACTGACAGCCTTGGGAGAGCCAGTCCTGACAAAACTCTACCACATGGTGAGCAAGATGTATGAGACAGGCGAAATTCCCTCAGACTTCAAGAAGAATATAATAATTCCAATCCCAAAGAAAGCAGGTGTTGACGGATGTGAAAATTACCAAAGTATCAGTTTAATAAGTCACAGCTGCAAAATACGAATGCAAATTCTTTACAGACAAATGGAAAAACTGGTAGAAGCCGACCTCGGGGAAGATCAGTTTGGATTCCGTAGAAATGTTAGAACACGTGAGGCAATACTGACCCTACGACCATCTTAGAAAACACATTAAGGAAAGGCAAACATACGTTTCTAGCATTTGTAGACTTAGAGAAAGCTTTTGACAATGTTGACTGGAATACCCTCTTTCAAATTCTGAAGGTGGCGGGGGTAAAATACAGGGAGCGAAAGGCTATTTACAATTTGTACAGGAAGCAGATGGCAGTTACAAGAGTCGAGGGACACGAAAGGGAAGCAGTGGTTGGGAAGGGAGTGAGACAGGTTTGTAGCCTCTCTCCGATGCTATTCAATCTGTATATTGAGCAAGCAGTAAAGGAAACAAAAGAAAAGTTCGTAGTAGGAAGTAAAATCCATGGAGAAGAAATAAAAACTTTGAGGTTTGCCGATGGCATTGTAATTCTGTCAGAGACAGCAAAGGACTTGCAAGAGCAGTTGAACGGAACAGACAGTGTCTTGAAAGGAGGGTATAAGATGAATATCAACAAAAGCAAAATGAGGATAATGGAATGTAGTCGAATTAAGTCGGGTGATGCTGAGGGAATTGGATTACGAAATGAGACACTTAAAGTAGTAAAGGAGTTTTGCTATTTGGGGAACAAAATAACTGATGATGATCAAAGTAGAGAGGATATAAAATGTAGACTGGCAGTGGCAAGGAAAGCGTTTCTGAAGAAGAGAAATTTGTTAACATCGAGTATAGATTTAAGTGTCAGGAAGTCGTTTCTGAAAGTATTCGTATGGAGTGTAGCCATGTATGGAAGTGAAACATGGACGATAAATAGTTTAGACAAGAAGAGAATAGAAGCTTTCGAAATGTGGTGCTACAGAAGAATGCTGAAGATTAGATGGGTAGATCACATAACTAATGAGGAGGTATTGAATAGAATTGGGGAGAAGAGGAGTTTGTGGCACAACTTGACTAGAAGAAGGGATCAGTTGGTAGGACATGTTCTGAGGCATCAAGGGATCACCAATTTAGTATTGGAGGGCAGTGTGGAGGGTAAAAATCATAGAGGGAGACCAAGAGATGAATACACTAAGCAGATTCAGAAGGATGTAGGCTGCAGTAGGTTATGGGAGATTAAGAAGCCTGCACAGGACAGAGTAGCATGGAGAGCTGCATCAAACCAGTCTCAGGACTGAAGACCACAACAACAACAACAATGCATCCATGGATTGTCCGACAGGTACTTGTGGGTGCCATTCGACCGCCGCATCTATGTTCTTCCTGTGACTGATTTTAAACCTGCACACACAAACATGTGATGCGCAGTAGGTAGGATTTCACAATCCCACACTTGTATCTAGAATATTGTGTGTTTGAGACGGTAGAAGGCTGAGTGGTTCTAGAATTTACACAGAAATTCTTGAATCTTTTGCAGAATATCACTCATAATAACATTTCATATCTTAACTCTATACATTTCTCATATATCCTTTACGTAACAATTCTCTGTCCCCTCTTGCACAATCTTTCACCTATTTTTTCTCTACTCTTTTTTTTACTTTGCTTTTTTGTTAAGACATGAGCATTCATTCGTTGTTTTAGTCAGCTTTACTAATATTAAGAATTGTGAGGACTCTTTTTTTCCCTTATTTCCTTTTTTAATTGAAAACTTCAAGTGTTTATGACACATGAGTAATCTATTTTCTATTCTTATCTTTTTGTACTATCCTTTTTCTTATTATGCACTATTTTCATTTGTTGTAATTTGGAGGAACTTTGGGCAAAATGAAAATGTTCTTTTGACACTCATTTATTACTACAAAACATAGTAATGCTAGTCGTTCGTAGAATTTATACTTTCCAGAATAATTCTTATAAAATTGGTGACTTTTGTCATGATACTGTCCCCTTCTCCTAGGATCAGCACCTATTCCTTGCTTGTGGGTTGACCTTATGGGAGCACTTCCTCTTTCCATTCTGGTAGCTACGCCCCTTACAAAACATCTCCATTTTTTAGGCCCAGATCAGCACCTATTCCTTGCTTGTGGGTTGACCTTATGAAAACACGTCCTCTTTCCATTCTGCTAGGTATGCCCCTTACAAAACATCTCCATTTTTTAGGCTACAGATCATCCTATCTCCACGTAGGTACGTCCACCCTTTATACTTAGGGAATGCCGGGTATGCCCCCCTTATCCTTTCTGAGTATGCCTCATGGTTCATTACCCTAATATACATTTTTATGTATACTATAATTAAGTATCTTCTGGTAAAGCTATAAATCTATTTTAAACTTCTCATTCATTCTTTAATGTATCATTCAGTCCCTAGAGTCCTCCTCTACTTATCAACTTTATACTTTCAATAGATATTATGTCTTTATGTACAACTTATGTCCCACTATCCTTCAATTCATCAGAGTTTTTATTGCACTGACGTTGCTCACACCTTATTTATCCATTACTCATTTCTATTTTATAGTTATTAATTATGTATGGCCACCTCTTCTTATGTATATTCAATGTAGAACCGTCATAACTCCCCATATATGTGCGCATAATTCCCTATGTACACACCTTTTCCCCTACAACACCTGGCAGTTCTAACTTCGTGACAGGCTTTGTCTTATATAATTCAATTTTTGTGTAGAAGTGTATATTTGTGTACTTGTGGATGTGTGTTCATGTAGTCTGATTCTCTAGGCTTTTTATCTAAAGATAAGATATAGATTGTTAGTAACCATGGAAATAAGGAAGGACTTCAGTAATAGAAGTTTATGAATATGGAAAGAGGGAAAAGATAGACAGGTCCTCAAGATGAGAAATTAGTAAAGAAAAAATAGATGTAGTTGCTAGGATCAAAGAAGAGAAAGAAGATAGCCCCAAAGACAGGAAACCCTTTCCATCACCCTTCCCCGGGATCCCTACATCTCAAGTACTTGAGTGAGATGCCGGAGGAGGTTTGGTGTTGAATCATCTCCTACGGAACAGACTTGTCCCACCTCCACCCTTTGAGGTCCCTGAAGGAAATCCTAGCAACCCTATGGAAATTGCAAATGAACATGAATCAGGCACACTTGTTTGTGAGGGTTGTTTGAAAGGTGTGATGTGTGTTTTGTATTCGTCATGATTTATCTGTTCTTGTAAATCATGCTTTTAGCTACAACACCCACCCCTTTCAAAATTTATGCAAACCCTCCCATCTATATCACATCTCATAAAAGGTATAAAATACTCTATACAAAATAGGAAAGCTATTGTTGTTGTTGTGGTCTTCAGTCCAGAGACCGGTCTGATGCAGCTCCAAATGCTACTCTACCCTGTGCAAGCTTCTTCATCTCCCAGTACCTACTGCAACCTACATCCTTCTGAATGTGCTTAGTGTATTCATCTCTTGGTCTCCCTCTATGATTTTACCCTTCACACTGCCCTCCAATAGAAATTGGTGACCCCTTGATGCCTAAGAACATGTCCTACAAACCGATCCATTTTTCTAGTCAAGTTGTGCCACAAGTTTCTCTTCTCCCCAATTCTGTTCAATACCTCCTCATTAGTCATGTGGTCTACCCATCTAATCTTCAGCATTCTTCTGTAGCACCACATTTCGAAAGCTTCTATTCCCTTCTTGTCTAAACTATTTATCGTCCATGTTTCACTTCCATACATGGCTACACTCGTACAAATACTTTGAGAAACGACTTCCTGACATTTAAATCTACACTCGATGTTAACAAATTTCTCTTCTTCAGAAACGCTTTCCTTGCCATTGCCAGTCTACATTTTATATCCTCTCTACTTTGACCATCATCAGCTATTTTGCTTCCCAAATAGCAAAACTCATTTTCTACTTTAAGTGACTCATTTCCTAATCTAATTCCCTCAGCATCACTTGATTTAATTGGACTACATTCCATTATCCTTGTTCTGCTTTTGTTGATGTTGATCTTATATCCTCCTTTCAAGACACTTCAGTGTAACAGTTGATCAATTAGTTATATTACATTTTCCATAAATACACTGCTTTAGTCAGTTTATTTCATCTAGAAGTCACTTTATTTTCTGTGATTCTCTTAAGTTGGTCTCTATTTTATGGTCATATTCAGTTTTTTTAAGCAATAAGATTATAGGATAGTTTTAGATTTTAAAGGAATTTGGTGCAGGATAACTATTTTGGAAGAAACACCGAAAACAACTGGGCTGGGTCCCATGGATCTGATATTAACTTTTCTTGAGCACTGGCAGACCAGTATTTCTCTTTAAATTTCTTTTGAAAGTCCTCCCAAGAGGAAAAATTCTCAATACTTACTGTACCCCATTCTGAGGCTTTCCCTAGAAGGTACCCCACAGCAAATTCGATCTTCTTAGAATCTTCCCAATTTTTTGGTAATGCTTGGTTAAACCTTTTTAAGAAATGGGTCAGATGAACATCTCCATCTGGCTTAAATTTAGGGAATTGCCTAGATAACCCTGAATTAGCTCCCCATTGTAAATCAGCCACAGCTTCACTAGTTAATACAACGTTAGGTGAAGATATCCTTTTTTCTACTTTATCTTGGATAAGTTTAATCTCTTTCCACAGGTCGTCCATACCCTTCCTCGTATCATTAAAACCAGAAGAAGAAATTGGTGATACATTCCCGGATGTTATTCTCTCGGTAACTTTTTGATCTATAATTCCCTCAAATTGTTCCTCCAAACTAATTACATTTATATCAGAGTTAGCTATTTTCTCTTTTAAATTCCTTTCTACATTGTCTACTCGTGTACAGACACCTGTAATTTGCGACTGAATGATTGGCATTAACTCATTCTGCTTATCTACACTCTCTTGCAAAGTATAAAACCCATGTCTTACATCATTATACTTAATATTGTACACATTTTCAAAAGATCCTAACATTTCAATAAGCTCCGATTCTACACTATTACATTTGTTCTCAATGTTAAGTTCTAACCTTTTTGACAAATACTAAAAGGTATCATTCAGTTTCTGACTAAGTTCGGTAAACATATGATTTATTTGAGTAGTCAAAGAGTTTGTCAACTCTTTCTTTAGATCTACTTTTAAATTCTCTACTTTAGTAATTATAGTGTCGAACTCAGTCTTCAAAGCACCCATGCCTTCACGCAGATTACTAAATTCTTTGCTTTGAGAGTTGATCTTGGCACTTAACAAACCTAAATTTGTCGTTTGAATATTTAGACTATCCCTCTGAGCATTTAAAGCTTCACGCTGGGTATTCAATTGAGAATTTACCGAACTTAGAGTCGCACTCTGAGCTTTGATTAAATTTACCAACTCAGCCCAGTCAGGTATTTCTATGCTAACTTTCATGGCCATACCTGGGTCTTGAGTTTCCCCAACCTGTTGTATATTTTCCATACTCTTGTGTGCTTTAGCTCTAGCAAGCATTTAAAACTAACTTTAAATACTACAATTACTCAATAAAAGTTCACTCAACAGTATGTAGCACTTCGTACTAAAGTAATAAAGTTTTGTTTCATGCTCATCCAGCATAGAATTCTCATAGCGTAGGTGAGCGGATGTGGAGGCACGTCAGCATCGGTGAACAGCAGCTGGTGCTGGCGGCTTCAGATGTATGTTGGTTTCCAAGTCTGCGTCCCTGCAACAACTGAGCTAGGTTAATAATTGGCTCCTTTTACTGGCCTCCCGACTCAGCAGCATTAGTGGCAGGACAACTAAGAGAAAATCTGGAATACATTTCACATAAATTTCCTCAGCATGTTATAGTCTAGGTGGAGATTTCAATTTACCAGATAAAGACTGGGACACTCAGATGTTCAGGACGGGTGGTAGGGACAGAGCATCGAGTGACATTATACTGAGTGCACTATCCAAAAATTACCTCGAGCAATTAAACAGAGAACCGTCTCGTGGAGATAACATCTTGGAGCTACTGATAACAAACAGACCCGAACTTTTCGACTCTGTAAGCACAGACCAGGGAATCAGTGATCATAAGGCCGTTGCAGCATACCTGAATATCGAAGTAAATAGGATTATAAAAAAAGGGAGGAAGGTTTCTCTGTTTAGCAAGAGTAATAGGAGGCAGATTTCAGACTACCTAACAGATTAGAGCGAAAATTTCTGTTCTGACACTGACAATGTTGAGTGTTTATGGAAAAAGTTCAAGGCAATCGTAAAATGCGTTTTAGACAGGTACGTGCCGAGTAATATTGTGAGGGATGGGAAAAACCCACCGTGGTTCAACAACAAAGTTGGGAAACTACTGCGAAAGCAAAGAGAGCTTCACTGCAAGTTTAAACACAGCCAAAACCTCTCACACAAACAGAAGCTAAACGATGTCAAAGTTAACGTAAGGAGGGCTATGCGTGAAGAGTTCAGTGAATTCGAAAGTGAAGTTCTATGTACCGACTGGACACAAAATCCTAGGAAGTTCTGGTCTTACGTAAAATCAGTAAGTGGATCAAAACAGCATATCCAAATACTCTGGGATGATAATGACATTGAAACAGAGGATGACACGCATAAAGCTGAAATACTAAACACCTTTTTCCAAAGCTGTTTCACAGAGGACAACCGCACTGCAGTTCCTTCTCTAAACCCTCGTATGAACGAAAAAATGGCTGACATCGAAATAAGTGTCCAAGGAATAGAAAAGCAACTGAAATCACTCAACAGAGGAAAGTCCACTGGACCTGATGGGATACCAATTTGATTCTACACAGAGTACGTGAAAGAACTTGCCCCCCTTCTAATAGCCGTGTACCGCAAGTCTCTAGAGGAATGGAAGGTTCCAAATGATTGGAAAAGAGCACAGGTAGTCCCAGTTTTCAAGAAGGGTCGTCAAGCAGATGTGCAAAACTATAGGCCTATTTCCCTGACATCGATGTGTTATAGAATTTTAGAATATGTTTTTTGCTCGTGTCATGTCATTTCTGGAAAACCAGAATCTACTCAGTAGGAATCAACATGGATTCTGGAAACAGCGATCGTGTGAGACCCGACTTGCTTTATTTGTTCATGAGACCCAGAAAATATTAGATACAGGCTCCCTGGTAGATGCCATTTTCCTTGAGTTCCGGAAGGCATTCAATACAGTTCCACACTGTCACCTGATAAACAAAGTAAGAGCCTACGGAATATCAGACCAGCTGTGTGGCTGGATTGAAGAGTTTTTAGCAAACAGAACACAGCATGTTGTTCTCAATGGAGAGACGTCTACAGACATTAAAGTAACCTCTAGCGTGCCACAGGGGAGTGTTATGGGAACATCGCTTTTCACAATATATATAAATGACCTAGTAGATAGTGTCGGAAGTTCCATGCGGCTTTTCGCGGATGATGCTGTAGTATACAGAGAAGTTGCAGCATTAGAAAATCGCATTGAAATGCAGGAAAATCTGCAGTGGATAGGCACTTGGTGCAGGGAGTGGCAACTGACCCTTAACATAGACAAATGTAATGTATTGCGAACACATAGAAAGAAGGATCCTTTATTGTATGATTATATGATAGCGGAACAAACACTGGTAGCAGTTATTTCTGTAAAATATCTTGGAGTATGCGTACGGAATGATTTGAAGTGGAATGATCATATAAAATTAACTGTTGGTAAGGCAGGTGCCAGATTGAGATTCATTGGGAGAGTCCTTAGAAAATGTAATCTATCAACAAAGGAGGTGGCTTACAAAACACTTGTTCAACCTATACTTGAGTACTGCTCATCAGTGTGGGATCCGTACCAGGTCGGGTTGACAGAGGAGATAGAGAAGATCCAAAGAAGAGCGGCACGTTTCATCACAGGGTTATTTGGTAAGCGTGATAGCGTTACGGAGATGTTTAGCAAACTCAAGTGGCAGACTCTGCAAGAGTGGTGCTCTGCATCGCGGTGTAGCTTGCTGTCCAGGTTTCGAGAGGGTGCATTTCTGGATGAGGTATCGAATATATTGCTTCCCCCTACTTATACCTCCTGAGGAGATCATGAATGTAAAATTAGAGAGATTTGAGCGTGCACAGAGGCTTTCCGGCAGTCGTTCTTCCTGCGAACCATACGTGACTGGAACAGGAAAGGGAGGTAATGACAGTGGCACGTAAAGTGCCCTCCGCCACACACCATTGGGTGGCTTGCGGAGTATAAATGTAGATGTAGTAGATGTAGAGCTGTATACTCCCCATATTGGACTTCATGGTTGAAGCGTTCTAAGTGTACTTCTTCTTAGACAAATAGTTTGAAATCTTCTTTGCTGTTTTATCATTGTGAATTTTTCATGTCTTCACCATTTTCCATTCAAATTTTGCTCCATTAGATACTTGGACATATTCCAATGTCTCAGAGTAAATCCCTTGTCATATTATGTTTGGTTGCTATGGCAACACACAACAGCTTCTTTTCTTGTTTTGGACTAAAAATTCCTGTTTTTTTGGTTCTGTCATGGTCGCCATGTTCTAATGTTCTGACGACTTAAAGTGTGAGTGTGGGTCTGGGTTATACTGATTTATTTTCTCAAATCACATTCCACTTCTTTACGAGATGACTTACTTGGGTTTGCGGCCCTCTACTGGATAGCTGGCTGCTGGAAACTCTCTTGACTTCTCCTCCATCGAGTTACGCTAGGTACAGGAACTTTCAAGCCTCTTTCTACTAAGTGAAATAAGTAGCCATACAAACTTTACATTTCATCAATCAACAATGTATTTGACTTTCAAGTACAATAAAAATTCTCACTTTCAACATAATATGTAACTTCAGTAAGTCTCTTGTACAGTTGTATGTTAGAAACAAATTGATTTAGATTCAAAAGAAAGTCTGCTTAGACACCATGACTTTCAGAAAAGGCTGAGTCAAGAGTCTATAAGAGTACTTTTTCCACTGTTATTGTTATAATTAACAATAGTCAATGATACAATAAGCACAGTGCGGCATGTAAACTCCATGGTTCTTCATTACACACTCAAACATGTGATGCGCAATAGGTAGGATTTTACCATCCCACACTCATACCTAGAATGTCGTGTGTTCGAGATGATAGAAGGCTGAGTGGTTCTAGAATTTACACAGAAATTCTCGAATCACTACAACGTGTCCCTTCACATTTCCACTTTACTATCACATCGGAATCAGTGGACCTAGGTATGTTTAGGACTGTGGAACTTTCACATACAGATGTATGAGACGAGTGACATACAATCACCTGACAATATTCGAAGTCCGTGAGTTCCGCAGAGTGCCCCATTCTGCTTTCTCACAATGTCTAATGACTACTGAGGTCGCTGGTATGGAGTAACTAGCAGTAGGTGGCAACACAATGCACCTAATATGAAAAACATATGTGTTTGGGTGTGTCTGGATACTTTTGATCACATAGTGTATAATACCAGAAACAGAACATGTGTAGACATGCCACATTATAGACTATGTAAATCACAGAATTCCTACCTAGTCCTTGGACTAAGGATGTTTAACAGACTAAGCAAAGATTTTAAAAAATTGACTGTAAATATTTTTAAAGCCAAATTGTATACACTACTAGTAAACAATCCTTTTTACATTGTTGATGAATTTTTTGAAGATCAAAGTACTGCTCTGTAACATGTGGTTTCTACTTTTACTCATTTCATGCAAACTAAGGTACATTGACAAATATATGCTCTTGAGTTTGTCTATTGCTGTAACGAGCTGAATAATAATAAAATTTTATTATTATTATTATTATTATTATTATCATTATTATCCTGAGTCAGTAGTGGTGGAAATGTGTGACACCCATGTGAATGGTGTCAACAATCACGATTTAGTGGTTGAAGCTGAAGTTGATACACTTAATTCAGGAGAGCTGGATGGTATGATTTATGTTGAAGTAATTGATCATGACTGGGCCAGTGGTGAAGCTCAGGAGAGTCAACTTGTCCCAATCAACATTAGTTATATTTTGTGTGCATGCCAGGTCATTCGAACACAGCAATGTGAGGTAAATAAGAGGGTTATTGAACATTTCAGAGATGTTGGCAAAGATGAATCAGATTTCAGTTCAGATTTTACTTGCAACACTAATGAGTACACCTATTCAAGTCCATTTTGTAAGTTCAATTAAGCATTAGAAGTTATTCATGACACAAGCATACAGCTACCACTTTGCCCTACACAGCTATCTTATGATAATGAGAACCATTTGCAGAAAGATTTATATTTTGAAGATGTAGAGGATGATTTGCTTAGAGAAACTAATATTAGTGTACGGCAGGGTTTATGTGGCAGTTCATACATCAAAATCACAGTTGGCGATTGACAAAATTATTATTTGATTGACACAGGTAGTTCAGTTTCTATTATTTCTGAAAAATTCATGGATGGAGTTAAGCAGAGTTCTGAGTATTCTGAATTTGCTATAACAAGAGTTAGGATTAAAGGTGCTACAGGTAAATTTAGTAATGTTGTAAACAAACAAGCTTTAATTACATTTCATGTTGATAATGCAGTTTTTGGGCAAGGATGCTTGGTAGTCAGTGATCTGAATGAGGAGATATGCATGAATTGGATATTGAAAAACAATGTAACAGCTTCTAATGCCAATACACACACTCAGGGGGATGTACTTTATTTGTGCATCATGTGTGTGGCAAATGCATGATCCCTAGCTAGTGTGGTATTTGCTTCTACAGTTATACAGGTATACATCAGTACCATATTCTTCTCACACAAATCTACATATTTACCATACTAAACTAAGTGATGCATGCATTGAAAGACTGAAATTTGTTAATTGGAGGACAGTGAAGTGATAATTGAGTTTATTACTTATTTATTTATACAGTAACTGTGAGATTTCATTTTTAACTTGCACCCTCGGGATGAGCTACGCTCTTTGTGCGTCATGTGTGTGGAAAATGCAAGGTCCTTAGCTAGTGTGGTACTTGCTTCTACAGTTTTACACATTAGTTGTCATTTGAACTTTCTTCTTCTTCCTCCTTCTCCTCTTTGCCCTCTGTCCTCTTCATATAATGGTCTTCACTGCCATCGAGATTTTTACTTATGCCTTGCTTCTTGAAAGATTTAACAATAATGTCTTCTCTCACTCTAGAGCAAAATTGTTTTATCCACTGACACACTTGTTTGATTGTAGGTCCTTTCAAAGCTCCTTTCAGCGTGAATTTGTGTTGAGTTTCATCCATCATCCATTTGTTCCACTCCTCTCTCGTACACACTTCAAATGGTTTATTTATCGAGACATCAAGAGGTTGCAGCTGTGAAGTAAGTCCTCCCGGAATAACTGCAAGCTCTGTATTACCCTGTCTCAATTTCTCTCTCACAGGATTTTTCAAATGGCTTCTAAACTGATCTGGCACAAGAAGAGAACTCTTTTTTAATAAAGCACCTTTCCGATTCTCCCACACACCATTAATCCATAATTTCCTACCAGCCTCGTCCATCCAACCCTTGTTGTGCACGTGAACAACACCTAGCAGTATTTCAGAAGATTTTGGCACTGCTTTTGACTTGAAAATGATAATTGGATTAAGTGTAGTACAGTCAGCACAACATGAAAGGACAACAGTGTAGTGTATTTTTTTGATGTCCATTTGCTTTTAAAGTTACAGTTTTAGCATCTTACATGGCAACAGTACTGTTACTCAGCACATCAAATGTCAGAGGAGTTTTGTCCATATTCGTTATTAGGTTTAGTTCCACACTGCTTTTCTTTTGACGTTGAATAATAAAGCAATGGAAACATAATATTTTCTCTTTGTACTCTTGTTGCATTTTCTGAGACATTTTGGTTTATACACTAAGTCCATGATGCTTCATAAACCTGTAGCAGAAAATGGTTCAAATGGCTCTGAGCACTATGGGACTTAACATCTGAGGTCATCAGTCCCCTAGAACTACTTAAACCTAACTAACCTAAGGACATCACACACATCCATGCCCAAGGCAGGATTCGAACCTGTGACAGTAGCGGTCGCGCGGTTCCAGACTGAAGCACCTAGAACCGCTCGGCCACACCGGCCGGCAAACCTGTAGCACCAACCTACTCCACCCTTAAAGTATGTTAAGTACCACTGTGGCACTAGCTTAAGTTTGTGTATTTCAATTATTTTTGTATTAATTCCAATGCCATTTTGATGATGTCCTTAAATCCATTTCAATGTTTTGGCCCTTTTGAATTCAGTCCTCTAGTTGCACATTTAGTCTTCCTCATTTTTTTCAGTTCTTCTTTACTATCTCACCAATTGCGAATGGTTTTTTTTCTGAGGTAGAGGGCTAAAATGCACTCAGCTGCTATGCTGCCATGTTTTTCTGCGTATGCTATTACTTTAAAAAGTCTGCATCATATTAACAAAAATAATGTACAGTTAATGATAACACAACTAACTTTCAAGTCAAGTTCACTGGCACCATAGATTGCAGTGTTGTATCATAGGCTAGACTGAGTTCTGGGTTTGTGATGGCAGAGTGGGAGGGAGACAATGTTAACTAGCTTGTGAATCCCCCACAGTGTTGTGCTGCTACCAGTTGAATTCATTGTTGCTAGATAGAAAGAGGTTTACCACGTATTGAATACATGGCCATTTTTAAGAGTGGTGGGAATTTTAAATCAAACACTGGACATTTTGATATTAATTTTGAGTATAAGGTGCACCTGAATTTTGGAGGCAATTTTTCAATTCATAAAATGGGTAATACTGCATGCTGTTTGGGTGAAATTTAATTCATTACTGGAAGCCATATTCTGATGGAGAACTGGTTTCAAAGTAACTATGTACATTCATTTGTTAGTCTTACATCATATATTAATGAAGATGTTGAAGGTGCGTGAAACGTAGTTTGCAAAATCAAAGAAATCTCCAGCACATAACAGGATATATCACTGTCCACAGTCGTTGTTGTTCTCCAAGCCTTTTTCTTGTCACAAGAAATCCCAGACAGGCCTTCTTCTGTCACTTCATCTGGCTGTATATTCGGGTTATTTCCACTCCAATTTCTAAAAAGTCACAGTCATTTTCTCGACTCCTTTCTTTTCTCTTATACATTTGTTTGTTTTCCTGTCCCTTCCTGTTATGTCCTACATGCATCCATTATTCACTGACAAGGGAACCTCCCCATCGCACCCCCCTCAGATTTAGTTTTAAGTTGGCACAGTGGATAGGCCTTGAAAAACTGAACACAGGTCAATCGAGAAAACAGGAAGAAGTTGCGTGGAACTATGAAAAAAATAAGCAAAATATACAAACTGAGTAGTCTATGCACAAGACAAGGAACATCAAGGACCATGTGAGCTGAGGAGCGCCGTGGTCCCGTGGTTAGCGTGAGCATCTGCGAAACGAGAGGTCCTTGGTTCAAGTACTCACTCAAGTGAAAAGTTTTTTTTCAGTTTATGTGACAAACTCTTATGTTTTCATCACTTTTTTGGGAGTGATTGTCACATCCACAAGAAAATCTAAATCGGGCAAGGTAGAAGAATCTTTTTACCCTTTCGCCAAGTGTACAAGTTAGGTGGGTTGACAACAGATTCCTGTCATGTGACGCACATGCTGTCACCAGTGTCGTATAGAATATATCAGACGTGTTTTCCTGTGGAGGAATCAGTTGACCTATGACCTTTCGATCAAATGTTTTCAGTTCCCATTGGAGAGGCATGCCCTTTCGTCTACTCACACGGTTTTGTGGTGCGGTCGCAAAACACAGACACTAAACTTATTACAGTGAACAGAGACGTCAATAAACGAACGGACAGATCATAGCTTTGCGAAAATAAAGAAACTAAAATGTTCAGTAGAGGGAAGACTTGAACCAAGGACCTCTCGTTCTACAGCTGCTCACGCTAACCACGAGACCACGGCGCTCCTCGGCTCATATTGTACTTGATGTTTCTTATCTTGCTCATAGACTACTCAGTTTGTATATTTTGCTTATTTTTTTCATAGTTCCACACAACTTCTTCCTGTTTTCTTGATTGATCTGTGTTCAGTTTTTCAAGGCCTATCCACTGTGCCAACTTATAACTAAATCTGAGGGGGGTAACTTTCAATTTTTGAACTGTTTTATTCTTACAGAGTCAAACAAATGGTTAATGACACTGGTGTTTATTTTCTTTAATAACTTTGTTATTAACTCTTACAGCCTGAATGTTAATTTTTTTAGGTGCACAATATAGATTTTTGAAGATATCTTCAGATACCTTTAGTATGGTCTTAGTTCATCATAATGATGCAAACTGATCCTGACTGACGAGATATGATGTCTACCCAACATAGCTGCCTGTTTTGTTATCTTCACACTTCAGCAGTTCTGTCTTAAAAAATCTTCTCATAATACTTTAATAGGATAGATAAAAAATCTATTCACCAAGCAGCAGCAGAACACACACGTAAAAGACAGTTGTAATTGGCAAGCTTTCGGAGCCAGTGGCTTCTTCAACAGGCAGAAGGGTTGAAGAGGAAGGAAGAGGAGTGAAGGAAAAGGACTGGAGAGGTCTAGGAAAAGGGGCAGATTTCAGGAAAGTTACCCAGAACCGCGGGTTGAGGAGACTTAACGTTTTGGATGAAAAGGAAGACTGATTGTTGGGGACTGCCGACAATCAATCTTTCCTTATCCTGAACAGTAAGTCTCCCCTGACCCACGGTTCTGGGTGACTTTCCCGAAATCTACCCCTTTTCCTAAACCTCTCCAGTCCTTTTCCTTCACTCCTCTTCTTTCCCCTTCAATCCTTCTGCCTGAAGAAGGAGCCACTGGCTCCAAAAGCTTGCCAATTGCAACCGTCTTTTATGTGAATGTTCTGCCGCCGCTTGGTGAGTAGATATTTTTATCTGTCTTATTAAACAATTTTCTCAATAATTGATTGTTTTTGTTCTCTCAATACTTTGACATTTTCTCAGGAACATTTCTGAATAGTGTTATTTACACCAGTCAATTCTGTCAAACTTCTGCTATCATTTACTTTTAATTCTTTGTTTTCTTCATCAATTACCTTGTGTCCCCCGAAATTTTGTTTTGTTTGCTTCTTGTCACTTTTTCAACATCTCTAGCTGATTTACAGAACAATATTTTTTGCAGCATGTAATATATTACACCTCTGCTGGCTGAAACATAATACTTTCTGTTTAATTGTGTGTGTTTTCATCTTTATTTTTCTTGTCAGTATCCTTTACTACTGATTTGGCACTCACATTAGGAATTTTCATCTCTGCTGATGTCTCATTTTCAGTTGCCTTAAAACAAATGAAAAATGTGGGGGGCAGGTTACTTTGTCTTCTCCTGGTGGATGATGAACTGAGCAGATGCAGAAAGAGGCATGCTCATACTTTTGTAACAGCTTTACTTAAATAAATGGCGAGTTTCAAAATATTTCTGTGTCAATTACATTAATTAATAACCTATTCTATGATTATATTTTTAAGTTGGTAATCCAGAAAGGAAATGAAAAGGTATCTTCAGCCGGCTGCTAGAGGTTACAAGAAGCATCATTTCTCATGAAACTTCCTGGCAGATTAAAACTGTGTGCCGGGCCGAGACTCGAACTCGGGACCTTTGCCTTTCGCGGGCAAGTGCTCTGCCACCTGAGCTACCCAAGCATGACTCACGCCCCGTCCTCACAGCTTTACTTCTGCCAGTATCTCGTCTCCTACCTTCCAAACTTTACAGAAGCTCTCCTGCGAACCTTGCAGAACTAGCACTCCTGAAAGAAAGGATATAGCGGAGACATGGCTTAGCCACAGCCTGGGGGATGTTTCCAGAATGAGATTTTCACTCTGCAGCAGAGTGTGCGCTGATATGAAACTTGGGTAGCTCAGGTGGCAGAGCACTTGCCCGCGAAAGGCAAAGGTCCCGAGTTTGAGTCTCGGCCCGGCACACAGTTTTAATTTGCCAGGAAGTTTCATATCAGCGCACACTCTGCTGCAGAGTGAAAATCTCAATCATTTCTCATGTTTAAGTCTACAGTTTCTTCATTCTATAGAGCCATAGATGTGTTTGTAAATTTTTATTGACATTATTTTGCTTTTCTATCTAAATCTTTCAAAATGGTGGAACTAGATTTTTGCTTAATGATTTTAGTTCTTTCTTACTTAGTGTCCAGTTTTATTTTGCATCTTACCAGCAAGTGGATACTACATATCCTGAACTGATTTAAGACTTGACACACTGTGCATCATTAGTTTGTTGTTCGACAATACATAGTCACTCATTTTTAATTCTGTTTGGTGTGTTCCAACTCCATTTCTTGCCTGAGTTTTTCCTGAAAAATATGTTTGGGGTGTACATTTGGTTCCTTCTCAGCAAATTCCACTAGCATGTCTCTACAGTTTTTGGTACTGACAATGAAGTTCACTGCTGAAGAGTCATTTTTCAACTTTGTTCTCACTTTTGCATTAAAGTCATCAATTACTATCTTACTGTGGTGAATTACTTTTGTTTGACAGTTCTTGTAACACCTCATAAAGATCTTAAACTTTTTCATGAGTGTGTGTGTTACTGACATTTAAACATGTACTCTTCCCTTTACAGAGGAACAGACAGAAGTACTGCCCCAGTTTAACTGTCAAAAGTAACTTCAGATGTGATCCAGGGAGGTTTGTTGGGATGATTGCTATTCATATTGTGTATTAATGACCTGATAGACAGTAGTAGATGTAATCTACAGAGAAGTACTATCCGAAAAAACCCGCACAAGTATTGGGGAAGATTTCGATAAGATTACAAAATAGTGCAAAGACCCGCAGCTAAACTGTGCACTGTACAAAATGCAGAAAAGTAGCATCCTGTGTACCTGCAACATCAATGAGCCACAACTGGAATGAATGAACTCACAAGAATGCCTGAATAAAAGAATTTGAATGGATCTAAAATGGAATGATCACAGGAGATCAATAATATGTAAAGCAGATGACAGAGGTTTGTTTATTGACATGATACTGGGAAAATGCAACCAATCTACAAAGGAGATTGCTTATAAAATACTTGAGCATATTATCTTAGAATATTGTTCAAATGTGTTTGGATGCATACCAAATAGGACTAACAAGGGGTACTGCATACATTCATAGTAGCACAGCATTAACACTCACATGTTTGTTTGATTAATAGTACACTGTCACAGAAATTATGAAAAACCTGAACTGGCAGACATTTGAAGCATCACTTATCATGTGAAAGGCTGATTGCATTTCAAGAATCAGTATTAAATGGAGACTCTAGAAATACCATCAACTGGCAGCAGCACAGCACTGTGGGGATTCACAAGCTAGTTAACATTGTCTAAAACATCCAGGCTGTATTTCTTCAATGCACCAGATTTCCATTTGTACACATGCAGCATTTTCACCCTGATAACTCTTGTGAGGTCAGTTGTATGATGCAACAAACAGAATTGTGGACAAGTTGTCATTGTGAAGGGTCAATGCAAGACATACATAAGAACTAGACAAATGAGTTGCTTTATGCCAGTCACACGAATAAAAGTTTTAGTTCATTCAGAAAGTTAAAAAAAAAAATCTGACCTGAAGCATTTGGTTACCAGGTAGCGGTTTGGAATAATGTACACTTAGCCATTGCCATGAATTAACTACTTTCAAATAGTAAATATAGTAACTAAAATAAAAGAATTTCCTTCACCATCGTGTAGTTATTTAACATGAAATGTTTTTTGAACTTTTCAATCAATGTATACATTCAATAACCCCTATTAGTCCCACTTAGTATGCGACCTACACTGAACAGTATTCTAGGATGGGTCGCACGAGTAATTTCTAAGCAATCTACTTCGTAGAATGATTGCACTTTCCGCGTATTCTACCAATAAACCGAAGTCTACCACCTTCTTTACCCATGACTGAGCCTATGTGATCGTTCCATTTCATATCTCTACAAAGTGCTACACCCAGGTATTTGTATGAGTTGGCCAATTCCAACAGTGATTCACTGATACTGCAGTCACAGAATATTACATCTTTTTTTGTTTTGTGAAGTGCACAATTTTACATTTCTGAACATTTTAAGCTAGTTTCCACTCTCTGTACCACTTTGAAATCTTATCAAGGTCTGACTGAATATTTATATAGCTCCTTTGAGATAGTGGTTCATTATAGATAACTGCATCATCAGCAAAAAGCCTGACATTACTGTCAATATAGTCTGCGAGGTCATTAATATACAACATGAACAGCAAGTGTCCCAACACTACATTTGACGATGACTCTCCATCCAAGATAACATGCTGCATCCTCCCTACCAAAAAGTCCTCAACTGTCATAAATTTCAGCTGATACCCCATATGATTGTACTTTTGACCACAAGTGTAAGTGTGGTACTGAGTCAAATGCTTTTTGGAAATCAAGAAAACTGCATCTACCTGATTGCCTTGATACAAAGCTTTCAGTATGTCATGTGAGTGAGAGGTAGGTTTCACATGACTGATGTTTTCGGAATCCATGCTGGTTGGCAGTGAGGAGGTCAACCTGTTCAAGATACCTTATTATGATAGCAGTTTTGTGGACACTGTCCGCCTGCTTAGCTGGGTGGTAACGTGCTCGCCTTCCATGCAAGCGGGCCCGGGTTCGATTCCCAGCTGGGTCGATGTTGTGTTGTCCTCATCATCATTTCATCCTCATCACTAACGTGCAAGTCACCCAATGTTGTGTTGAATGAAATAAGACTTGCACTTGGCGACTGAATTTCCCCAAATATGGCCTCCTGGCCAAATATGCCATACGCTCATTTCCATATATATTTTTTTTTCTACTACCTTTACTGTAGACAGGTTTGAGACCTGTGCTTTTTTCCAAGAATTGGGTGTTATGTTTTTGTTTGAGAGATCTATGATAGATTACAGTTAGAAGTGGGCTTAACTCAGCCACAAATTTGGTATAGAATCTGACAGCGATTCCATCAGGGTCTAGAGCTTCTTTCAATTTTAACGATTTCGGCTGTTTCTCAAAACAAACCGACACAAATAATTATTTCATTCTTTTTTCAGTGGTACAAGGATTAAATTGGGGCAGTTCTCCTGGGTTTTCCTTTGCAAAGGAACATTTGAAAATGGAGTTAAGCATTTTAGCTTTTGCTTCATTAGCTAGGGACTGGACACTTAACTTTGCTGTAATGAACAACCTTTAAATATAAGCAGAATTATTTTGGGTTCTGTGAAAGATCATTTGACAATACTCTGCTACCATAGTCACTGAAGGCATCATGCAAAGTTCTCTTAACAGCCAAACACATTTCATTCAGCATCTCTCTATCTTAGCCCTATGCTTTGTTTTATACCTATTATGCAGTACTCTCTGTTTCTTTAGAATTTCCTTTACAGTGACTATATACCATTTATGTTCCCTCCCATTATGGACTGTTCTACTGGCTACATATCTATCTAGTGCTTGATCAACTATTCAACTTGAGCCATAGTTCCTCTACATGCTCTGGCCCTGTGCTGAAAGTTTCAAGTTCCTCTTTTAGATAGGACACTACAGATTTTTTATCTAGTTTGCCAAACACATACATCTTTCTGCTTGTTTTAGTTGTCCTTTGTAATCATTGCTGCCACAACTGCTTCACTGTGACTGTTGCCAGTTTCAATGTCGACATCCTCAAAGAGGTCAGGTCTATTTGTTGCCATTAGATCCAATATGTTTTAATCATGAGTCGGGTCCCTGTCAATATGTTCTTTGTAGTATTCAGAGAAATCATTTAGTAAAGATCGACAGGGTGTCTTATCATGCCCACCACTAACAAAACTTTAATTTTCTCAGTTAATTGTTGGATGATTAAAGTCTCCACCTATGACTAAAGTATGATGGGGGAACTACGTACAAGTGAACTGAGATTTTCCCTAAGGTTTTCACTTATTTCATGATATGGGTCTGGAGGGCGATAGAGGATCCAATTAGCATTTTATGCCCACCCATGAGTCTTGCCCAAGCGCTCTCACATGAAGCTCCAATTTATATCTTTGTAGATTTGAGTTTCTTGTCTACTGTGACAAATACACCACCTCCAGTTCCCATTTGCCTATCCTTTCAATATACACTTACGTTTCTCCCAAAAATCTCACTGCTATCAATTTCAAGTTTCAACCAGCTTTCTATACCTAGTATTATGTGAGCTTCACTGCTTTTCATGGGCATTTCAAACTTTGGCACTTTCTTGAGAGTGCTTTGGCAGTTTACCATACAATTTTAATACTCTCGCCCGTGGGAGGCACTTCTCTCAATTTTACACTGATACTTCTGTGTTTGCTACATCTGTCATTATCTGGATTGGATGGAGAGATGCCTAACCTCAAAAACCGTTGAGTGCATACCACACACAGTCAGCTACCCGAGTAGCTGCCTTTGATGTGTAGTGCACTCCTGACCCATTTAGGGGGACTCTACAGTTCTCAACCCTATGGCCCAAGTCCAGAAAGACACAACCTAGCTTGGTTAGTCAATGTCAGTGTTCTACTGCAGAAATTAAACTGATCTGTCTGGAAGGCTGCAGACATCTACACACCACAGTGTCTGCAATGTGGGTTGGAGAGCTAGCCTTCTGTGCCTATTCATCAAACAGGAGTCTGCTTTTGTTACTATCACATAGAGCTGTGGTGTGAAAGGTGCAAATGCACAGGATGGGATTTGAGAGTAGTGCTACATTGTGGGGGGACATTTTGGTCCATTAGCTGGGAACTGTTCAGATGGGGTCGTCCTACCAGTGACTGACTATGCCACTGCTCATGTTGTTCTCAGCTTCGTGTAAACAGGTATACACAGGATGAATCATCTGAAATGTGCACTACAAATACTGCAGAAATGGAAAGTGATATTGACATGCGGTTTTCATAGAATGGATCAGTAGTCAGGGGCGCATATTGTTAGCCAAAGACAGATTGTAATAATACTTAGAAAGTGTATTTTTTGTACATATATACACTTTTTTAAATGGAACAATGCCGATTGACATTAACAAACTAGAAGAATGGTAAATTAGAATGTCAATGGTGTTTGTGCAGGATTCTAGTGCTAGTCATTTATGAGATATCGTATTTTGGAAAGTTTCCGCACCGACACTTGTTTGTGCCATTCAACCTGCATTGTTGCTTGGTATAATGTTGTTAGTTGCTCGGTACAATATTTTTGTGTTTGCTTACAGTGTGCTTGTGTGTCCCTTGAGTGCATTGCGCAGTAGGTCATGAGTGGACAATGGGATTGACCAGTGCAGAAAAAGCCAACATGCTCATGGTGTATGGAGAGTGTAGAAAGAACACAGTTTGTTCTTGCATGGTGTATGCTGCAAGATATCCCTGTGTACGTCAATCATCTCGGTAATCATTTATGAACCTCTTCAACCACTTATGTGAGAGTAGTAGTATAACACCCAGATAATGAAACAGAAGGAAACAACTGATGACAGAAGAGGGGGAAATTAGTGTTCTTACTGCTGTTGCAGTTGATCCATACATTATCTCCTGCGTAATTGCACAAGAAAGGGGCATGATTCAGGCAAGTGTCCTATGAATTCTCCATCGACATAGGTTCTACCCCTATCATCTCTCTCTCCATTACAAGATCCATGGAAACAAGTATGGAAATCGTGTAACCTGGTGTACATGGGCATTAACACAGGATGCCCCAGATGTATCACATATTTTGTTTAGTGATGAAGCCACATTTACCAATCATGGCCAGGTAAACTGCTGAAACATGCACTGTTGATCTGTTGAGAATCCCCATTTGTTTTGTCAGGTGAAACATCAGCATTCATGGATGCTAGAAGGCATTCCTCTTGAGACTAGGTGGAACCTAGGACGATGGCTGTCCAGCCCATAGTGCACGGAGTACTAAAGCCTGTCTTCAAAAATTGTTGCTAAATCCATTCCCTGGATCTGAAGCGTGTAGATTTTTTTCTGTGGGGAAACCTGAAAGATGTTGTTAATAAGGACACACTAACGATAGTGATGATATGCAGTGGTGTATTATTGCAGCCTGCTTGGACATCTCTGCTGCCATGCTAGCACATATGTGGCAGCCATTCCATACCAGACAGCAAGCATGTATTGCCTCTGTTGGTGGTCATTTTGAACACAACCTGTGATGGTCGTTATTGGGCAAAATCCACTAGTGTATGCACTTGTGTTGTTACGTAGTGTGTGCAACCACAGGTGTTGGTGTGGAAACTTTTCAAAATATAATACCTCATAAACAGCTGGAAACTTTTCCAAATACTGTACCTCATAAATAGCTCACACTCAAATCCTGCAACAAACAGCATTGACATTCTAATTTACCCTGCTTTTAGTTTCTTAATGTCAACAGGCATTGTTCTATTGGAGAAAGTGTTGTAACAATATTGTGAAAAGGAAATTTGCTACTCACCATATAGCAGAGATTCTGATGCGACTCTGTATCTCTGCTATATAGTGAGTAGCAACTTTCCTTTTCACAATATTGTTACATTCCATCCTGGATTTTCCATTGTTTGAAAAACTGTTGCTTCGCACAAAAAACAAACTTTCTAAGTATTATTACAATCTGTTTATTGGCTAACAATATGAAGCCCTGAATACCAATCCATTCAGTGAAAACTGCACATCAATGGCACATTCCATTTCTGCAATATTTGCGATGTAAGTTCTAAGTGACAAATGCTGTACACACATTGAAGTGCCAAAGAAATTGTTATAGGCATGCGTATTCAAATACAGAGATATGTAAATAGGCAGAATACGGCGCAGTGGTTGGTAATGCCTATATAAGACAACAAGTGTCTGGCGCAATTGTTAGATAGGTTATTGCTGCTACAATGGCAGGTTATCAAGATTTAAGTGAGTTTGAACACTGTGTTATAGTTGGGACATGAGCGATGGGACACAGCATCTCCGAGGTAGCGACGAAGTGGGGATTTTCCCGTGCAACCATTTCACCAGTGTACTGTGAATATCAGGAATCCAGTAAAACATCAAATCTCACGACATCGCTGTGACTGGAAAAAGATCCTGCGGGAATGGGACCAATGACATTTGAAAAGAATTGTTCAATGTGTCAGAAGTGCAACCCTTCCACAAATTGCTGCAGATTTTAATGCTGGGCCATCAACAAGTGTCAGTGTGCAAACCATTCAATGAAACATCATTGATATGAGCTTTCGGAGCTGAAGGGCTACTCATGTACCCTTAATGACTGCACGACACAAAGCCTTATGTCTCGCCTGGCCCCTGACTACACCAACAATGGACTATTGATGACTGGAAACATGTTGGCTGGTCGGACGAGTCTCGTTTCAAATGGTATCAAGCGGATGGATGTGTATGGATATGGAGACAACCTAATGAATCCATGAACCCTGCATGTCAGCAGGGGACTGTTCAATCTGGTGGAGGCTCTGTAATGGTGTGGGGTGTGTGCAGATGGAGTGATAGGGGACCCCTGATAAGCCTATGACAGGTGACAAGTACGCAAGCATCGTCTGATCACCTACATAGATTCATGCCCATTGTGCATTCTGACGAAATTGGGCAATTCCAGCAGGACAACATGACATCCCACATGTCCAGAGATTCTACACAGTGGCTCCAGGAAAAGCTTCTGGTGGCCACCAAACTCTCCACACATGAACATTATTGAGCATGTCTGGGATGCCTCACAAAGCGCTGTTTAGAGGAGATCTCCACCCTTCACACTCTTACGGATTTATGGACAGTCCTGCGTGATTCATGGTGTCAGTTCCCTCCAGCACTACTTCAGGCATTAGTTGAGTCCATGCCACATCATGCTGTGGGACTTCTGCATGCTTGGGAGGGGGGTCTTCAAATGGTTCAAATGGCTCTGAGCACTATGGGACTCAACTGCTGAGGTCATTAGTCCCCTAGAACTTAGAACTAGTTAAACCTAACTAACCTAAGGACATCACAAACATCCATGCCCGAGGCAGGATTCGAACCTGCGACCGTAGCGGTCTTGCGGTTCCAGACTGCAGCGCCTTTAACAGCACGGCCACTTCGGCCGGCGAGGGGGGTCTTACACAAATTAGGCAGGTGTACCAGTTTCTTTGGCTCATCAGTGTATATGCATGCTACATCAGTGCTATGATATGCTGGTGTTCTCTGAACAGGGTTGTTGTTGTTGTTGTCTTCAGTCCTGAGACTGGTTTGATGCAGCTCTCCATGCTACTCTATCCTGTGCAAGCTTCTTCATCTCCCAGTACCTACTACAACCTACATCCTTCTGAATCTGCTTAGTGTATTCATCTCTTGGTCTCCCTCTACGATTTTTACCCTCCACGCTGCCCTCCAATGCTAAATTTGTGATCCCTTGACGCCTCAAAACATGTCCTACCAACCGATCCCTTCTTCTAGTCAAGTTGTGCCACAAACTTCTCTTCTCCCCAATCCTATTCAATACCTCCTCATTAGTTATGTGATCTACCCATCTTATCTTCAGCATTCTTCTGTAGCACCACATTTCGAAAGCTTCTATTCTCTTCTTGTCCAAACTGGTTATCGTCCATGTTTCACTTCCATACATGGCTACACTCCATACAAATACTTTCAGAAACGACTTCCTGACACTTAAATCAATACTCGATGTTAAAAAATTTCTCTTCTTCAGAAATGATTTCCTTGCCATTGCCAGTTTACATTTTATATCCTCTCTACTTCGACCATCATCAGTTATTTTACTCCCTAAATAGCAAAACTCCTTTACTACTTTAAGTGTCTCATTTCCTAATCTAATCCCCTCAGCATCACCCGATTTAATTTGACTACATTCCATTATCCTCGTTTTGCTTTTGTTGATCTTCATCTTATATCCTCCTTTCAAGACACTGTCCATTCTGTTCAACTGCTCTTCCAAGTCCTTTGCTGTCTCTGACAGAATTACAATGTCATCGGCGAACCTCAAAGTTTTTATTTCTTCTCCATGGATTTTAATACCTACTCCGAATGTTTCTTTTGTTTCCTTTACTGCTTGCTCAATATACAGATTGAATAACATCGGGGAGAGGCTACAACCCTGTCTCACTCCTTTCCCAACCACTGCTTCCCTTTCATGCACCTCGACTCTTATAACTGCCATCTGGTTTCTGTACAAATTGTAAATAGCCTTTCGCTCCCTGTATTTTACCCCTGCCACCTTCAGAATTTGAAAGAGAGTATTCCAGTTAACGTTGTCAAAAGCTTTCTCTAAGTCTACAAATGCTAGAAACGTAGGTTTGCCTTTTCTTAATCTTTCTTCTAAGATAAGTCGTAAGGTTAGTATTGCCTCACGTGTTCCAACATTTCTACGGAATCCAAACTGATCTTCCCCGAGGTCCCCTTCTACCAGTTTTTCCATTCGTCTGTAAAGAATTCGCGTTAGTATTTTGCAGCTGTGACTTATTAAACTGAGAGTTCGGTAATTTTCACATCTGTCAACACCTGCTTTCTTTGGGATTGGAATTATTATATTCTTCTTGAAGTCTGTGGGTATTTCGCCTGTCTCATACATCTTGCTCACCAGATGGTAGAGTTTTGACAGGACTGGCTCTCCCAAGGCCATCAGTAGTTCTAATGGAATGTTGTCTACTCCGGGGCCCTTGTTTCGACTCAGGTCTTTCAGTGCTCTGTCAAACTCTTCATGCAGTATCTTATCTCCCATTTCATCTTCATCTACATCCTCTTCCATTTCCATAATATTGTCCTCAAGTACATCGCCCTTGTATAAACCCTCTATATACTCCTTCCACCTTTCTGCCTTCCCTTCTTTGCTTAGAACTGGGTTGCCATCTGAGCTCTTGATATTCATACAAGTGGTTCTCTTCTCTCCAAAGGTCTCTTTAATTTTCCTGTAGGCAGTATCTATCTTACCCCTAGTGAGACAAGCCTCTACATCCTTACATTTGTATTCTAGCCATTCCTGCTTAGCCATTTTGCACTTCCTGTCGATCTCATTTTTGAGACGTTTGTATTCCTTTTTGCCTGCTTCATTTACTGCATTTTTATATTTTCTCCTTTCATCAATTAAATTCAATATTTCTTCTGTTACCCAAGGATTTCTATTAGCCCTCATCTTTTTACCTACTTGATCCTCTGCTGCCTTCACTACTTCATCCCTCAGAGCTACCCATTCTTCTTCTACTGTATTTCTTTCCCCCATTCCTGTCAATTGTTCCCTTATGCTCTCCCTGAAACTCTGTACAACCTCTGGTTCTTTCAGTTTATCCAGGTCCCATCTCCTTAAATTCCTGCCTTTTTGCAGTTTCTTCAGTTTCAATCTGCAGTTCATAACCAATAGATTGTGGTCAGAATCCACATCTGCCCCTGGAAATGTCTTACAATTTAAAACCTGGTTCCTAAATCTCTGTCTTACCATTATGTAATCTATTTGATACCTTTTAATATCTCCAGGATTCTTCCAGGTATACAACCTTCTTTCATGATTCTTGAACCAAGTGTTAGCTATGATTAAGTTATGCTCTGTGCAAAATTCTACAAGGCGGTTTCCTCTTTCATTTCTTCCCCCCAGTCCATATTCACCTACTATGTTTCCTTCTCTCCCTTTTCCTACTGACGAATTCCAGTCACCCATGACTATTAAATTTTCGTCTCCCTTCACTACCTGAATAATTTCTTTTATCTCATCATACATTTCATCAATTTCTTCATCATCTGCAGAGCTAGTTGGCATATAAACTTGTACTACTGTAGTAGGCATGGGCTTTGTGTCTATCTTGGCCACAATAATGCGTTCACTATGCTGTTTGTAGTAGCTAACCCGCACTCCTATTTTTTTATTCATTATTAAACCTACTCCTGCATTACCCCTATTTGATTTTGTATTTATAACCCTGTAATCACCTGACCAAAAGTCTTGTTCCTCCTGCCACTGAACTTCACTAATTCCCACTATATCTAACTTTAACCTATCCATTTCCCTTTTTAAATTTTCTAACCAAACCTACCTGCCCGATTAAGGGATCTGACATTCCACACTCCGATCCGTAGATTGCCAGTTTTCTTTCTCCTGATAACGACGTCCTCTTGAGTAGTCCCCGCCCGGAGATCCGAATGGGGGACTATTTTACCTCCGGAATATTTTACCCAAGAGGACGCCATCATCATTTAATCATACAGTAAAGCTGCATGTCCTCGGGAGAAATTACGGCTGTAGTTTCCCCTTGCTTTCAGCCGTTCGCAGTACCAGCACAGCAAGGCCGTTTTGGTTAATGTTACAAGGCCAGATCAGTCAATCATCCAGACTGTTGCCCCTGCAACTACTGAAAAGGCTGCTGCCCCTCTTCAGGAACCACATGTTTGTCTGGCCTCTCAACAGATACCCCTCCGTTGTGGTTGCACCTACGGTACAGCTACAGCAGGGTAGCATTTTAAATTAATTAATTCATTAAAATTTGAGCTAATCTAGACAAATCAAAATTTCTAGATTTGAATGTCACATTAAGAGTTTAACTGAAGGAGTAAATTATACAATTAAAAAGCCTTAACAAACAAAGTGATAAAACATAAATTAACATTCCACGACACTCATTTCTCAAAGAATTTCTTATCATAATACTCCTCGTTGCCGCATACTGTTATCTGGGAATACTACACATTCTGAAAACATCGAATTATTCTTGCATTTACACATGAGCATGTCATACTCATAAAATAAAGTAAACTGAAATACCAGCTTCTTCAACAAAGAATAAACATGAATCCTATATTTTTCAAAATTATGACTTGCTCTTTCTATGTAACTGTAAATGTCATGTGGCTAGGGCCTCCCGTCAGGAAGACCGGTCACTTGGTGCTAATCTTTTTAGTTGACACCATTTCGGTGACTTGCGCGCCAATGGGATGTGATGATGATGAAGACAACACAACACACAGTCCCTGGGCGGAGAAAATCTTCGACCCAGCCGGGAATTGAACCTGGGCCCCTTTGCATGGCATTCTGTCATGCTGACCACTCAATTATTGAAGTGGATGCTTTTTCTAAAACAGTGCTAGAGCTGGTTTGCTCAACGGAGGTCAGCATTATGATATCACAAAATTTACGCTAAAAATTTAGGAACATGTGATTTGCCCCTTAACCAGTACTTACCATCTTGCACCACTATAGGTAGGGTACCAAACTTGAATGAAAATATAGTTGGGAGGCCAGTATGCCCATGCAACATAATGCTTCTCCACACCATAACATCTGGACCACCAAAACGATCATGTCTAACAATGTTCCTGGGTGCATTATATACTCTCTTATGGCAAGAGGCAGGGACACATAGTGCACCCACGAATATTGTTGAACATGACCGTTCTGACAGTCCAGGTGTTATGTGTGGCGAGGCATAATGTTGCATGGGCGAACTGACCTCCAAATATTTGAAAGCTGGTCATGTTTTTACGACACTGTACTCCTTCCCCGTGTGCATCTTTTTAGGGGTATATTTGGCCCTTGCTTCATTTTTACGGATGACTGTGCGACCACACTGAAATTCGCAGGTGGAGAAGCTCTTGGAATGAGAGATTATTCAGCTAATGGACTGGCCTGCTTGATCTGCCAAATTAAATGTCAAGTACATAAAGGATGTATTGGGGAGATATATACAGCATGTCCACATGCATTAACAATTAACCAGCAGCTGTCAATTGAACTGGTGGGAAAAACGAAACACCCTTCCACAAGAACTGCTTACCAACCTTGTGGGCAGTGCAGGAGCATGTTGCACTGCTGTCCTTGGTGATCACACACCATATCTAGAACAATGTCCCACTTTTTGTAATATCCAGTAAACCATCATAAATTGCAAAGGCTTCAGTGAAATTATCGTCTTTGAATAAAAGTGTTATTTGTGTTTATCTCACTGCGTATTTCTTCTGTAGCGGT
The DNA here is from genome assembly GCF_023864345.2 of Schistocerca serialis cubense. NCBI lineage: Eukaryota > Metazoa > Arthropoda > Insecta > Orthoptera > Acrididae > Schistocerca > Schistocerca serialis. The sequence goes on along the minus strand of NC_064645.1, from coordinate 487,095,862 downwards.
TCTTTCTATGTACAGCACAACTTTCATCAATGTATCTGACACATTCATCAATCTGACACATTGTATGAATGTTATTTCTGTTCTTGAGTTTTGCCCACCAGTGTATAATGCTTCAAAGTGTATAAACAATACCACACAGCTAACAACAGAAATCACCACAATTAAGCCCATACAAGAAACAAAAAACACAAGCAGACAGTCCTTTTTGTGCAAAATCTAAAATATTTATCTTATCAGACAGTCACGGCAGAAACTATGCAAATAAGTATGAAATCCAAGATAAGGTACTGCCATTACTACAGTGCTGCAGAACTGTAACTTTCTGCAACAACTAATGAAAAGAGATCATGCTGTTATTTGGGCAGGTGCAATACGTCGTCACAAAAAATGAACCCAACATTACTATTCATGCATTAACAAGTATTTTGATGTATAGTAAAACTAAAAGTGTTATAATTTCAGCTATGTTAATGTTCCTGAAGATAGAGAATTACACACAACATATAGGCTTCATCTGAATGATAAGGGCAAAGGACTGATGGAAAATAATACCCGAATATGAAGCAGTGAAAGATAGAGTGTACATAGCTACTGTATCAGAGCAATTACAGTGAGAAGCTCCACACAGTGAACCTATACCCGCTACAGGCACACAACCTGTAACTATAGAAGCTAGAAAGGCAGATTCATTGTTGGGTCATTCCAGGTAAAAATATGCAATAATTCAAGGATTTGTAATCCTCTATCTCAGATTTTCACGCAACTTTGCATATTTGCTTATACTTATAACATAGGAACTTTTGAAAAATCTTTTTGGTCTCAGACTACACCTTTATTTTATATCTAATTTTAAATGTAGAGATATTACGAAAACAGGGCTTTGGAAGAATGTCAATGCAGAATGGTACTTGTCTAAATAAATGCACATAACTCAAGTGTCTATGAAGCTTTTGATTTGGAATTTTTGTCTTAAGTTAAATAAGGCATATAATTAACAGATATCCAGTTATTGAAGCAGTAAAGTTACAAGGAATTAAAAAAAAAAATGCTTATATCACATTTCTTCAAGCTGCTGAGAATGTTATTTTCGTCTTATATACTCCCCTTGATTGTAAGCTTTCTAATAGAATAAACATTTTAATTGGTCTTCTGCTAATTGACACACACATCTGAAATCAAATTACTTTTTGCTGTGATGGAAAAGGGTCATCCTCTCACTGTCTCACTGCCTCAGATGCAAACGTATCAAATTAGCATACTTAAGTATAAGTCAGTCTAGGCAGGCAAGTTAACTTTATGTGTGAAAATTTATTTCCTTTCTTTTGACTAATTCAGTAATTTTTTAAAGACTATAATATATATGATTTACGTGTTCAGCCAATCACCTGCTCACAGTGATAAAAAAAGTATTCTTAGACAGCAGTAGCTTGTTTGAAAACTTTATAGGCTTGAAAACAATGTAACAGTTGCTGGAATTCGTTGCTGAGAATAAATGGCATTCAAAAATTAAATCTACTGGCCTCAGTTGCTCTTTGTCTTTCTGTGAGACGGGTCACATCTGTTTGTTCTGTGGCCCTATCATTCCACTTGTATAAAGTATGTTTTAAGTGAATTTGTGTTCAGTTAATTGCAATGGAAAATGTGAATTCATGCACTGTTGGAAAATTACTATAAACACCTTGTCATTTGATAACCTATACCTTAGTAAAAACTCTACAAAAAGTAGAAGAGCTGAGTGAAGACCAATGAGATTTGATATTGCCGCAATCCAATATAAGCATTCCACAAGACTAAGAAAGTGCTACTATATGTGGACATCACAGATACTATTACTTAAAAGTTTTTGAAAGTCATCAAAGAACTTCTTGTGATCCTTTCAAAAAAAACACAGACAAACAGTTAAAAAATCTTTTGATGTCAGTTTGCTCGTCTTTGTCCTTAAGTGCTAAAAGAATCTCTGTAAAATCAGGCCAAAAACTGTGCACAATGTATCATAAGATTTATGAACAAAAAACTGACATCAGTGATAGAAATGAAAGTGATGTAGATGACCTGGAGCTGACATTTCATGTATCACTACTAAAAAGTCAAAGTATTGAGGACGCAAATAAAACTTTACATGATTTGGGGCGCTCTCCCTTAAAACTTCACTCCATTCCAAACCACAGCAAGGCTTCATATGGCAAAAAAGAAGCTAGAAAAAGTGAAGCATGTTTTGGAACAAAAATCGTGCCAGTTATTAGATTGCAGTGTTGAAGATTCTGACCATAGAGAAGAAAAATTTAATGATGAAATTGTTAAGAAAACCAAAGTTTTTGATTCCATTATATTGTTAATGAAAGAAAAAGTGCCTGTGTAAGAGTACCTGAAAAAATTCAAATTTTAACTTTAGCTTCACTCTCTTTGTCAAAAGAAAACAATGTCAGAATTCAAAGTTAGTGAGTATGTGGTTCAACAAGCAAGAAAACTGAAAACAGAAATGGGTATTTTATCAATTTTTAAGCCAAAAAGGGGGAAGTTATTCCTGATGAGGTGGAAAGGATTGTCACTGATTTTTTACCAAAATGATGACTGTATTCGAACATTACCAGAAGCAAAATACAAAGTTAACATTCAGAGGAATGGGTTTATGCAAAAAAAAGGCGCATTCTTTGCAGCTTAAGAGAATTGTACTCTAGTTTTAAATGGGAGAATCCAAACAGTGACACTGGTCTTTCTAAATTTTGTTCACTGCCAGCACTCATTTAGTGTGTCTGTGTGGTATCCACCAAAATGTAAAACTGCTTTTGGATGCGGAACACATTGAAAAGACACACAAAGAACTTATAAAATTACTTGTATGTGACTCTGAAAACTATGACTGCATGCTTAATCACTGTGATAATTGTCCCAGTGATGACAAACTGTCAACATTATTAAACTACAAATTAGCTTACAAAGATGCTGATGATGAAACTGAGTTCAGCCAGTGGATAAATGTAGATCATTGCGCAGAATCAGTAAAGCAGTCTGCAACTGTTGGTGAATACACAGACTTGTTGGTAAAAAAAATTGCACTTAGATATAAATGAGTGTTGTTTACTTAAATAACACTCATTTATATCTAAGTGTCAGCCAAAATCATTGAAAAAATTGAAAGAAAATCTAATCCCGGAAAAAGCAATTCTGTTAATGGACTTTGCTGAAAGCTACAGTTTTGTATTTCAGAATGAAAATCAGAGTTACCACTGGACAAGAAGCAGCTGTACAACCCATCCTTTGTGTATTTATATGGTAAATGAAGAGAGTAAATTGGTAAAAGTGAACCACTGCTTTATAAGTGATAATATGGTACATGATGTAGGATTAGTAAATGCTGTCCAGAAAGAAATGGTTAAGTGGCTGACAGAGCATTACCCACAAGTGAAGAAACTGCATTATTTCACTGATGGATGTGCTGCTCAATATAAGAATAGAAACAGCTTTAAAAATTTGTGTTAGTGTAAAAACGATTTTTGTATTGATGCTGAGCATTCAGTTTTGCTACTAGCCACAGTAAATCTGTGTGCGATGGTATGGGAGGAACTATAAAATGTATATTGAGAAGACCTATTATTCATCTAGTGAATGATACACAAATAATAACTGCACCTGGTGTTAACAATTTCTGCAAAGTTAATATTGACAATTGTTTTTCTTCACTTCTTAGAGAAAGTCAATCCTGATTTCCTACACAAGAACCTCACGAAGAGATTTTCGACAACCCACACGACACCAGGTACCAGGAATTTTCACCATTACAAACCACTTTCTTCTGATTTTTTACAGATTAGAAGAGTAACTTCTTCTGAAAAGCCTTCCTTGATTTTTCCATTCAATGAAAATTCCCCACAATGGAGATGCATTCATCTTCAACAAAATTCTTTTTTAGCAGCTGTATATGATGGCAGGTGGTAATTTGCCTTCATCAGAAATGTCTGTGATGGATAAGATGTTGATCTAATTTTTCTCCACCCACCTGGACCAGCAGTGTCATTCTTTTGGCCCGAGATGGAAGAATCTTGTTTTGTGTCTTTGGAAATCATTTTATATGCTGCTGGTGTACCTAAATCAACATCAGCAGGCTGAATGTATTACTTTAATGATATAATTTATCACAGTGGATTGAAAACAGAGACGCTCTTAAGAAGTTTCATTGATAGTTTCAGGGATCTACCTTGGTTGTGTTCAAAACAGGGGACAGCAATACTGGTATTAGTAGATATCTACTTGCTACAATGATCACTTCAACTGTCACCTGCCGACCAAATGGTTCAATGCATACAGTTAAGACGATATCTAGTTGCAACCATCTCAATCAAAATGAGACAGCTAGGCTACAAATATAGTATCAGATGCTCTCTAGTGGCTGGACATTTAATTATCAGTGCTGAAATATGTATAAGTGGGGTTTTATTTTTTTGAAGGCCTTTTCTGAAGCTGACCAAGTATACTTGCAATTTTAAGTTTCTGTCAAAATCATAAAAATGACGTAACTTGGTGTTTTAAGCTAAGGGGTTAATCTGTAATGTGTAAGCAGATAATATAGGCATGTGTGTGTGTGTGTGTGTGTGTGTGTGTGGGGGGGGGGGGGGGGGGGGGGTCACACACACACACACAAAAACAAAGGGAATCTAAGTGTACTATAAAGTGAGAGGCAGTAACAGTGTTTTGAGAGAGTTGACTGTAAATACTCAATATTTAAAATATTGATTTTAATCAACAAAGCATACATGGAACAAATACTTCAAACAAGAACAATATCAATGCCCTGTTACCCATACATCCAGGATAGCAACCACTTCACCACAATCATTATACATAATAACATAAATTAAATAATGTCTGAATTATAGCCATATTATGGAAATATTAACAACTTTGGTAGAATTACTATAAATGATGTACTGACAGAAAATGTGAATCTGGTAGTGTATGATGAGGCCAATACACAACAGACAAAAATTAACAACTGATTATGATAAGAAACATCAGCATTTACCAATAGTGCATAAAAGTTACATAAAAATTGTTTTCTAGTTTTAAGGAATATATTAGTAGTGATACAGAGTTCCTTAAAATGTTACAATTCAAGTGCTTCATAAAATGAGATTTTTCCAACTTCATGGAGCAATCTACAATTTACATGCTGACATTAACAGAATTATTCCATAACTAGTGACCTCACTCTTAACAGGACATTAAACTGCAATGGTGGTAAAGGCAGTAGTGGTGACATAATAATAATAATAATAATAATAATAGTCACCCATACTCAGACTAAAAACAATCAGTAGTGTTGCATGATATTTAACATTCTAACATGCACTGTTAGATTTCTTTCACTGATGATTTTCGTGCCTGATAAGTGTTTATTGGATTTGGTACAATACTTGCAGATAGCACTACAAAATTAACACTTGGATCATTATTCGTCTATTCCTCTCTGTTCATCAGTGAAATATTTTTTTTATCAAATACGTAGAAAAATACATTTTTGTTAATCTACAAGGATGAAGGAAATTGCTGATACACAGCTTAAGAGAGAGAAATGAAAAGAGTGAACTGCATTTTATTTGTAAGTCAACTCAGGCAAGAAGAAAAATGGGAAAAAGGGGCGTGGGTTGGGGTGGGGGGCAGAGAATATAAAACATGATTATCCTAAACAACAGAAAAGTGCACACACAAACACATGAAATACAAAAATATACTGAACAGATAATTGCTAACCAATTCTGACTGTAATATGTAACTTAATTTTGAGATGGCCCAAGGACAAACTGGCTCTTTTCACTCAACATGTGAGGAGGATTTGGATATGACAATTTGTTGTGCACTGCTTGCTTGTGACACTATCACAACTCTTAACCTTCCCCCACCCCACACACAATACCTTTTTCTTTTACAGTTGATGAAATGATAGCTGATCTGAATAATAAAATATATGGAATAGTTAAACAGTTTTTTAATTTTTGGTGCTGGTAAATGGATCATAAGAAACAGAACACCGCACTGAGAATTTTGAATAACAGTCTTAATTAGATGGGGGGAAAAGCTTTAATACTTGGATCAAACACTTAATTTAAATTGATGACAAACATCTACAGAAACTTCTATCTTAAGAGAAAACAATAAACTGCAGGTTGTAAATCACAAAATAAAAATAAAAAATGGCAGTTGGTATACTTTCAGGAGGTCATCCACATTCTTCGTATGTTGGTACCTGCAGCGAATCAATTACAACTGACATGACCGAATTATAAAGATGGATGGGGAAAGAAAACATTTATCAAGCCACGAGTCTCTAGTACAAAACATGCATAATATATCAGCCTTATTGTAAAATTGCAACCCAGACAATTTTTTCTTTTGATTTATAAAGCTGATCCCAACAAATAAAAGTGGAATTGAATTTTACTAGATATTTTATTTATGCTGAGCTCTATTCCTTTCTCCAAAGCACATCTTCAATTTTTTTCCTTCCTGCCACCAGATAGTAGAAATATTAATACAGAACATTCAGAAACAAACACTTTGCATGTAACGGTTACAAGAGAAATGTGAGGCAAATCCTCAACAAACAGTGCTGTTCCTTCATACCATCCGATTTACAAATCAGTGTGATTCACTGAGAAACATCACATCAGTACAAATCGGCCTTTAACCAGCAGATTTGTTTTCAGAATTATTTACTTTTCCGTTTATTAATTTTTTAACTATTACAAATATTCCATTTTTCCATTTTTGATGCAACAAAAGGAGTAATTGATTTTATAAAGAAAATGTCTTAATGCAGCAAAATTTCTACACATTACATAAACAGAATGTTTGAAATGTAACTACAAAAATAGCTGAAAGATGCATTGGTGATAACAGTCTTCTGCAAAGGCCACATATACCAATATTTTAAGCAAATTCTGGAAACAGGTATAGTCAACTTTTTTGTCTTCTGCTTGCCCCTTACTACAATTATTCATTTGTTCAACTTTTGTAACTGTGTTAACCAAGCACAGTCAGTAGCCACATTTCATAATCCCCAGACCCTCCCCATTTCAAGCACCTGTGTTGTCCAAAGATGAATAGTGACTAAAGGTACTTTGTTTCATCATAATAAATAGCTGATGATATAGAGTTTCAGAATAAATGTATGAAATATAATTTTTAATACAAATCAATTTTAAAAAACAGTTTCAATTTTTTGTATGCATTTAACTCAATGAAAGCAGGTACAGTTAATCTCATGTGGACTACATTTTTAGTTAAGTTTTTTTAATCATTGACAAAAAACTGACACAACCAATTGAAATAAATTATAATGCAAAAACAATGTTATAAATCATTGTCAAGCACAATAAATGACGAAAAGTGGTCTGCATGCCATTAGTGTTGTTTAAACTATGATTTCTTTACCACAGCTTCACAGCTTCAAGATTATAGGCTAGTTACAGTACATCCATGAAATCTATTCTCTTGTTCGTTTACATAACCTCATTTTTCTTTTTAACCAGAGGAATAAAATATGACTGAAACATTAAAACAGTCAAATACAAATGTTTAGCAGTTGCAATAACATGATGGGGAGTAAATGCGATCTGCTATAAAAAATAATAATAGTAATAGTATTATCAGCCAGACAATAGCAACAGTGAAAACTGTAACACTGGTGGAGCATATGAAGAAAGTGGGGCTGGAGGGCACCCCAACCCCCTTTGTAACAATGTGCTAATGCTCAATAATGGAATGGTGTACTTACAAAATACTTGATCTCTACAAAAAATGTTTAACAATTCCCATTAACAGGTAAATTTACAACCACAAAGTCAACATTAACAAAAGACACAAGTTGTATTAAAGGAATGAAACAGTATAACAACTAAATGAGAAAGACCAACATTTACACAACATGAAATACAGTTGCTCTCAGGCATAAATAATATTGAGTTTATACACTGGGGCTGTGAGTGAATCCTTGCTACACTTAAATACAGCTTGAAAGACCTAACAGTCTGTAATACTGAAAACAAATATACAGCACACATACATATGAACTAATAAGCACTTTTCATACCAACCATAGAATGCTTTATACTATAAATAATAATAATATGAATAATTACAAACACAGATGCACCATAATCTTCAGAAACTGATATTTGTGTGTGGTAAAATACATTAGGTCTTTGGTAGATAAATTCAATATATAACACACACACACACACACACACACACACACACACACACACACACACACACACACACCATCATATAAAAGATATAACTAATTGTTATTTCTAATTTTTGTGGAATACTACACATTTTCCATTCGCTTCTGCATGTACAGACATTGTCTATTTCTCATAAAATACTGGCCCTACATTAAGAAAAAGTTTGCCATTTCTTTTCATTCAATAAACAGTCATCAAACTACCATTATTGCTACTAACAATGTTCCAGATAACATAGGAAAAGCTGATAATTGCACCAATAGAAAAAGATTGATGTTACACCTGTACTTTTCTCTCAGCTCTGAGTGAAAGACATACATACTGAAATCATTTAAACCACATGAGAAAGTGCTACATCCATGGCAAATGAAGCAAATATGAGCAATAATGAATGTTTCCACTGAGACTAAAACAGTCAAAATTTTCACAAACAATTTACGAGCACAGGAAGAAAAGAGAAAATAAATCTACACATAGCATATAATTTAGCCCGAACAATAGAGCAGTAAGCATTTTACATAAACTGAGAAATGAACACATTTCCTTCACAATACTTGTACAAATTCATTACCCTCATCGCTACATTCCCATCTGCAGTTCATCCTTTCCAATGGAGCAAAATATTGATTAATTTTGCACAGGAAAGTGAAAATTTTGCCAGATATATATATATATATGAGGAACAAGACATATCATAAATGCATATATTTATTTGCAATGGCATTTATCAACAAAAGTCTATAATTACATCTAATGAATTGGTGAAAAAGTCTTTATCGGTATGTCATATTTTAACTGTAACACAAGTAAGCCCTATTTATACATACTTCACAGAACTACAATGTACAACATGACTAGTGAACTGAAAGCGCATACAAGTTACAATTCTTTTCAAGTGTTCTGCACAATAGTTTCAGTGACTGGGGAATACAGTGTGTCGCTGGCTCCTAGTTCCTTACCAAGGATTATTCCGGAGTCTTTTTCTGAGGTCACCGGTGCGGGATGCATCGGGTCATCAGCAGTAATGGTAACACCAAATGATCCAGATGAAAAATCATTGTGCTTGCCTGCAAAATGTTTGAACCAAGTTTATTTCGCTACACACTGCAATGTAACAAATATAAATATGGGTAGTGTTTGTAATAAAGGAGACAATATTTAAATTATATACTCATATGCCTGAGGCAACTGAAAAGCAATGCAAATTGAGTACATTTTAAATTCTAAAAATAAATGTAAAGCAGCCTGGACTGGTATTAAAAAGGAAATTAATAATTTCAATAAAGGAAACAGTATCCCTATTGACTGACAATCTCAATGAACATTTTGGAAGTAGTGTCAGCACCACCACTCCATTCAATAATTCTACCTTAGATACAGAAGCCTTGCTCCTCATGCAAAATTGACTAGTGAGAGACTGATTTGGACTCCCTTTACTTTAAGTGGCATTTACAAACTGATAAATTACACAATTCAGAAATGGAGACTATTATGGACTCAGCAATTTCATCATAGTGTATAGCAAAAACTCACTCACTCTCAAACAGAGGACTAGATAAAGGAATCTTCTCAGAATGTCTTAACCTCGAAGTTACATTACCTATGAATAAAAAAGGTGATAAGCTCCCAAATAATTAAAGACCCAGTTCAATAATACCAATCACAACCAAGATAAAAGAAAATTACACAAATAAACAAAAATGTAGCTCGCCTGAAAGTACCAAAATTTTAAATGAACAACATCTTTGATTCAGATCTCACCTACCTACTGTAAACGCAACAGAAGCTCTGGTGAATAAAGTTTATGAAGGGTATGAAACAAAGCTATTTATTTAAGTCTGTCCTCATCAATGGATAGTAAGAGAAGTTTTCCCGCATTAATACTGAAGAAAGGGGGCTGGGGTGGGGGTTGGTCACTGGGTAAAACTCCTGTGGCTACCATTGGTGGGCCAACGTCATTGATTAGAAAGGGATTTTTCCCACTGTTAAGTAGTAGAAGAGTTATTGGTTTTACAAATTTCTACTGCTGCTATTTGTGGGGTCACATTAAAGGCTAGAAGCTAACTGGCCAGATCACAAAGGGGGAGAGGTCGTTTATCCAAAATATTATTGTCCACAGAGGTGGCTTCCATGGCACTGTTTGTATTGTTCACACACCGCAGCCATGTATTCACTTCCTCGATGGCACGGAGCCATAATGCTGGAAGGCTATAAGCATCCTCTGTATTGAAGTTATACACATTCTTAGAAATTTCAATTGCTTCTCGGACTTTTATTCTATAAATGTTGGTTTCCTTAGCCAGCACACATACTTTATTGAAATCAATGTCTAGGTCACAGTTCTCGTGATGTTCCGCTACCACTAATTTATACTTTGTTTCAGCTGCATGTGGTGTTTGTGTTTCCCAATGTGTTCTTTAATAGTCCTTCCAGTTTTGCCTATATACACTTTGCCGGAGCCAAATGTCATTCCATTCACGCTTGCTGTGAGGAGGCAATCGGATGCATCCTTTTTCCATCGAAGAAAGTGTGGAGGCAATCGGGTGCATCCTTTTTCCATCAAAGGAAGTCTTGTTACATGGCCACACAGTGAAGAAGAGTTTAATGGTTCCACATTTTCTCAAATGGTATTCACCCCAAAATCAACTTTACCTTGGAGGTTGGGAATGAGGTCAGTCTCTCATTTCTAGATGTGCTGGTATACAGACGATCTGGCAACACTCTACAATACAGAGTGTATAGAAAGCTTACTAACACAAACAAGTATTTAGATGCCGCTTCGCACTACCAACCAGCCCAGAAGCATGCAGTGCTCAACACACTGTATTCATATGCCTTCCCTATCAGCGATGACAACAACTTGGAATCGGAGTTGGGTTTTTAAAAGAAGACAACGAAGGCCAATGGCTATGACAGTTTGTCCATAGAAAGGGCTTTCAAGCAAAATATTAATTCTGCTCATAGGAAGGACAAGGAAGTGCCTTCTCGCTCTGTTAAGTTGCTGTATGTTTCTGGTGCACTGACCACATACGTAGAATTCTAAGGAAAAATTGTATTCAGACCACTTTCTTCAGTCAAAACAAAGTAAAAGACTTCTTTCTATGAAAATGGATGCACCTGATTGCCTCCACATTGTGGTGACTATGAAATGACATGTGCCTGTGGCAAAGTGTATATAGGACGAAATGGGAAGGTCTGTTAAAGAACATATTAAGGAACACAAACGCCATACAGAGCTGACACTAAGTATGAAATCACCAGTAGTGGAACATCACAAGAACTATGCTTGATGTTGATTTCAATAATGTACATGTGCTGGCTAAGGAAACCAACATTTATAGAAGAAAAGTCTGAGAAACGATTGACATTTCGAAGAACACTTCAACACTGGCTACAGGGTTCCGGCATCGTGGCTCCCCGCCATCAAGGAAGTGAATATGTGGCCATGGCGTGTGAGCAATACAAACTACGCTGTGGTAGCCAACTCTGTGGACCATAATATCTTGAATAAACATTCCTCCTCTCATGTTCTACCAGTTTTGTTTCTACTCAATGATGTGGGCCCACCAATAGCAGCAAGAGGAATTTTAACCAATAACTTTTCCCCAGTACAAGTGTGGGAAAAATCCTTTTCTAACTGATGACATTTGCCCACCAATGGTAGCCACAGGAGTTTTAGCCAATAAACACCTTCTTCAGCATTAGCACAGGAAAACAACTCTTATTATCTAATGATGATGGCCCACCAATAGTAGCCCAAGGTCTTTTTACCTGATAATCCCCCTTCTTCAGAACAAGCGTAGGAAAACACCCCTTTACAAGAAAAGGCAACAATGGCCCCTGACAGTGCTCAATCTACAGTGGACCCACAAGATCCTGAAGAAGATCCTAGTAGACGAGTCGAAATGTCGATTGAAGGAATATGATGTGACCTAACACAGAAAATTTTAACTTCAAGGCTATCTATGCCTGGAACAATCATTGATTCAATCAAAGTATCTGACTGAGTGTCATATGACATGATGATCAAAAAGAATACTGTGGTACTGAAGACTGGTCACTCCCTTTAAGCAATAGGTTATACAAATAAGCAGAGATCTGCAATACCCCCAATAAAAAAGAGAAATACCCTAAGGCTCTGTTCTTGGAACCTTCCTGTTCACTTTCTACAGTAATAACTTTTTGAATTATATACGATGTAAGAATGCAATGTAAGAATGTACTATATGCTGACAATAAAAACAACCATAACTTCAGGGGAGAATTTACAATGTACGCTATAAAAACGGACAATGAGGCAAATGACCAGCCACGGGTGTCAGGCCAGTCACCTTTGCATAAACCAGACAAAAACAAGAGTAGTAATTTTTAATCTTAGGGTAACCAAAGACGAAAATAGTATAATTATTTGGACTCATTACAGACCAAAAACTCTCTTGGGAAGAACTCGTCAATTATCTGTGGAACGAGCTAGCCATGTACCTTTTTAATTCTATAAATCGAGAAACATTATGAGCAAACAGTTATTACTCCTCTCATACTTCACTTTCTTTGATTCCCATCTGCAGTATGGAATACTGCTTTGGGCTGGTTCCTCAGGGCATATATACTCTGCAAATCAGTGTGAACGCACGGTAGAGGGCACCCCCCATTGTGGCAGTTATTAAGTCTTCTTTCCATTCTATTCACGCATGAAGCGCAAAAAGGACGATTGCTTAAACAGCTATGTGCATATTGTAATTCACCTAGTTTGTCTTCGCAATCCCTACATGAGCGAAATATAAGAGGTGATTGTTTATTTTTAGATTCATCACTTAAAGTCAGTTCTTGAAAACTTCCTAATTAGGCTCTTACAGGACAGCTAAATTGCAAAATTTTATATTTCTGAATATTTAAAACAACTTGATAATGTTTGCACTATTTGAAATCTTATCAATACCTGACTGAATATTTGTACAGCTGATTAAAGGATTAATTTTATTATGTAACTGCAAAGACTCTCAGTTTACATTTAATATTGTCCGTAAGATTATTAATATACAACTAAACTGCAAGGATCCCAATGCACTTCCTGGGGGCACAGCTGAAGTTACTTCTACATCAGTTGACGACTCCCCAAACAAGATTCATTGGGTCTTCAGGAAGTAAGTTACCTACATCGTCTCATGCTAAGACTCCATCCAACAAGAGAGGCACACGGTCAGAAAAGAGTACATGTTCTGGGCTTCCTGAGGAGACAGTTCTGCTACAGTACAGATAACAGGTACATCACAGTGTGTGAGTGACATTGTGCATAGAAAGGAAGTATACTCCGAAGCTGAAGTATGCGGGACAGTAAAATTCTTGTGTGCCAAACACCTGCACACAAATCCACTGTGAAATTGTTGTGGTTTATGGACAAAATGCAACATTGCGAGCAACCGTAGTGAAATGGTGCCAACGATTTGACCAGGGCTGCATGTGATGCTGATAAGGAAGGAAGGTCTTCAGCATCGATCACAGATGTTAATGTCCAGGCAATCTTTTCAGTAAGCTCAAAGAACATCCGAGTGAAAGATTTTCCAACAATGAGCCAGTTTACACAGTGATTCTCAAATGGCTCTGTGACTAAGGAGAGGATTTCTATCGTTGAGGAATAGCACGATTATTTGAATGTTATGACTGTTGTCTAAAGAGACATGGTGATTATGTTGAGAATATAGAGACATGCATCTATGTCACTTTTAACTGTAGTGGAGCATTCAATTAAAATTATTTTGGTCTGCTATAATAATGTGTAACTTACTTTTTGAAGTCTCTTGTAAAATGCCACTTCATCCCTACTAACAAATCCTCAGTCCAGTCTCGAATTTCACTTGATAGCCCCTGTGATCTTACTGCCAATAATAGTCATAGGTGTGGTATTGAGTTAAATGCTTTTCGGACATCAAAGAAACACTGTATCTATCTGACTGCCTTGATCCATAGCTTTCAGGATGTCATGTGAGAAAAACACGAGTTGGGTTTCAGATGACTGATGTTTTCGGAATTCAGACTGGTTGGCATGCTGGAGGTAATTCATTTCGAGATGCCTCGCTTCGTTTGAGTTTAGAATGTGTTCTAAGACTCTATAATAAATGGATGTCAATAATATAGGATAGTAGTTTTGTGGACCACTTCTGCTGCCCCTTCTTAGTGTCGGGAATGATCTGTGGTTTCTACCAGTCAATGGGTACACGTTTTTGTTCAAGGTATCTATGGTAAAGAGCTCACTGAGCCACAAATTCAGTACAGAATCTGACAGGGATTCCATATCAATTGACTAACACACTGATGATGAATTCCCTAAGTTGTTTGAAAACACACACAGATATTTACCTAAGTTCTAGGAGTTGGAAGCACACAGTGCAGAACAATATGGTGTCCAACATCCAAGTAAACAGATCTGTAGTCATTTGTGACTGGAAACATCAATTTCCTTTGCAAAACCACCCACAACGATGGCTATCAGTGGGACAAGTAAAATATGCTCTTCTGACAAACAAAATGAAGAAAGGGAGGGGGAAGGACAATCAGTGTAATAACACCCCATGAACAACAATGACATTATGAAATTGAGCACAACCAAAGGTAGGGGAAAGATGGGGAAGGAAATTGGCATGTTCTTTGATAATAACAACCCTACGACTTGCATTCAGCAATTTACGGAAACCATAAAAGCCCTAAATCTGGATTGCCAGATTGGATTTTGAACTTGTATGCTGCCAAATATGAGTCCAGTGTCATGCCACAGCACTTGATAGGAGGATGAAGAAGAAAAATACATCAAGTGTACGGCCTCCCTGCTGCATACAGGCTTGCCACCATCAAGACTGGTAAGACTACAGAGAAAGACCACAACTTGTGAAATTAAAGTTGTATTGGTACCCAGTGATGATGAACTAGGGCTATGGAAGCCTGCCATATTTGGATAACTCCTACTTCTCGCTGCACACACTGTGCAGTTACAACATCTGTAGGGAGCAACATTTTAACATGATTTGGGTGACAATTGTAAATGGAAGTACTTTTGTGGTTGGTGTAGTGATAGGAAGAGATGTTTGTATGAAGGGCATTTAAGTGCTGAAGAAAGGCAGATCACTGAATTGAAAAGGATCAGGTGAAGAAGATTCGAGAATAGGTGTTGAGGCTCTGGAGGAAAGAAGAAAGGATTTCCTTGCCACTGTTTCCGATCATGAAGATGCTGCCAGTGAATCAATACTAGACAAGAAAAGTTAGTTGTTGAACAGATAGGAAAGATTCCTCTAGATGACCCATAAGCATGATCCATGCAGATACGCATGGCAGTTCCATGGATTTGTTTGTATGTTTGGTCTTTACATGAGAAATAATTTATATAGTTTTTCTTATACCTTATAGATACAATCATGGAAAACATTTTTAATCATGACTGCCTTTGAACAAACACTACCCAGGTTAAAAAACAATATGTGGTATGACACTGCATATCATGGGCCATTATTCACCATATGCTGTTTCAAACTAAAGGTTTCTGAAGGTCGATGGACAACGTAAGACCAAAAGCAGTCACAGTTAGGAATACGTTCTCTGATGGTCTCTACAAGTGGTGAAAGTTACTGTATAACACAATGTGGCGAAAAGAGTCAGGACAGCAATATGCACATCTACAGTTGGTGGTAGTATCATGCACACAAGGTATTAAAGGGCAGTGCACTAGTGGAGCTTTCATTTGTGCACTAGTGGAGCTTTCATTTGTACTCAGTTGACTCATGTGAAAAAGTGTCAGATGTGATTATGGCCCACTAACAGGAATTAACAGACTTTGAATGCGGAATGGTAGTTGAAGCTAGACACATGGGGCATTCCATTTCAGAAACCATTTGGGAATGTAATATTCTGAGATCACAAGTGTCAAAAATATGTTGAGAATACCAGATTTCAGGCATTACCTCTCATCATGGACAACGCAGTGGCTGACAGCCCTCACTTAACGACCGTGAGCAGTGGCATTTGCTTGGAGTACATTAAATGTATTTGCAACTGCGAATGTGAACAACCATCGTCTGTAGAATGAAATTACAACAATGAAAATTTGTGCCTGACTGGGACATGACCATGATTTCCTGCTTACTGTGAGCCATCACCTTACCCTTTGGTTATCCATGTACGACTCATGGCCGGACCCAAACTTCCATATGTCATCAGCCATGCACGTACAATCTGTACTTGTACATCCATTATGTATATACCCGTACAGGTGAGACATTTTACTTGAAAGTCACTTGCCTGGTGTCAGTGGATCAATACGATATTGCAGTGCATGGGTTATTTTTATAATTTATTTTACATTTCTAATTCTGTAGGACCAAATTGAGGAGCAAACCTCCAGGGTCATGGAATGAAATTACGAAAGAAAAGTGATAACAGATAAAATAAAATGTTTATGAATCCTGAAAAGACATCAAGATATAAGTTTATTTAAACATAATCAACAATGTAACACAGGAATCAGCTTAAATTTTCAAGGAACACCTCGACAGAATAGAAAGAATGACCTACGAGGAAACCCTTCAGTTTTGATTTGAATGTGTGTACATTACTGCTAAGATTTTTGAATTCTTATGGTAGCTTATTGAAAATGGATGCAGCAGAACACTGCACACCTTTCTGCACAAGTCAAGGAAGTGTGATCCTAATGCAGATTGGATTTCTACCTAGTATTAATTGACTAAAAGCTGCTAATCTCAAGATTAAGCTGGACTGTTCAAAAGAAATGACAGCAAAGAATATATAAGTTGAGAGGACAATGTCAGAATATCCAGACTAATGAACAGGGGTTGGCAAGAGTTTTGCTAACTTACACCGCTTGTTGCCCAAACCACCCGTTTCTGAGCCAAAAATACCCTTTGAAAATGGGATGACTTACCCCAAAATATAATACCATATGTCATGAGCCAAAGAAAATAAAATAAATAGACTACTTTTGTGTCGAACTACAACTTTTTTCAGATACTGTTCTAATAGAAAAAATGGCAGCATAAGTCTTTGAATAAGGTCCTGAATGTGGGCTTTCCATGACAGTTTACTATCAAACTGAAGAGCTAGAAATTTGAACTGATCAGTTTCACTAATTATATAACAATTCTGTGAAATTAAAACATCAACTTCTGTTGAATTATTTATTAAAAACTGTAGAAACTGAGTCTTACTGTGATTTAGCATTAGTTTATTTTCCTACAGGCCATGAACTTATGTCTTGAACTGCACTATTTGAAACAGTGCCAAAGTTGCACTCAACAGCCTTTGCTACCAAGCTAATGTCATCAGCAAACAGAAATATTTTCGTATCACCTGTAATACAAGAGGACATGTCATTTCTAAATATAAGGAACACAAGTGGCCCCAGCACTGATCCCTGGGGCACCGCCCATTTAACAATGCCCCACTTGGATCCCATATCACAGCCATTCCCAGTACTGTGAAGAATGACCTTTTGCTGTCTGTGAACCAACTGTGAGCCACTCTCCATATTCCATAAGGGTCTAACTTCTGGAGAAATATTTTGTGAGCAGCACAATCAAATCCCTCAGTTAAACCAAACAAAAATGCCTGGTGTACAAAATCTTTTGTTTAATCCATCCAATATCTCACAGTGGAAAGATAATATAGAATTTCCAATTGTTAAATCAGTTCTGATACTAAACTGTACATTCTATAGCAATTTATGTGAAATAAAATGATCAATTATCCTTACATACACAACTTTAGAAAAACACTGATGGCATTGCAATAGGTTTAAAACTGTCTACATTATACATTTCACCCTTTTTCTGAAGCAGCATTACGAATGGGTACTTTAATTGTTCAGGAAACTGGCAATTCCTAAAGCAAAAATTACAAATATGGCTAAGTACATGGCTAACATGTGCAGCACAGCACTTTAATATACTTCTAGATACTCCATCAAATCCACGAGAGTCTTTAGTCTTCAGTAATTTAATTATTGACTCGATCTCTCAGTTGTCAATATCACAGAGAAGTATTTCATGTATCAGTCTGAGAGAGAGAATTTCCAAGAGAGTTATATGATTCTCTGTAGAAACTAAGTTATTATTATATTTCCCCTGCAATGTTAAGAAAATGAATGTTAAATATTGTACATATATCTGACTTATCAATAACATTTTTACTATGTACTGGCTTTATATCCTCGACCTTGTGCTGCTGACCAGTCACTTCCTTAATGACTGACCATATGGTTTAGTTTTATCCTGTGAATTAGCTATTCTTTTTGCATACCACATACTCTTTGCCTTCCTAGTAACATTTTTAAGCACATTACAATACTGTTTGTAATAGGCTATTGTAGCTTGATTTTGACTTATTTCTAACATCTTGATACATGTCCCATTTGTTCTACATGATATCCTTATCCCACTAGTCAGCCACTCAGGCTGCCTTTTACTGCTAGTACCCTGTTTAGAGTGTTCTAAAGGAAAGAAACTTTCGAAGAGCATGAGAAATGTGTTAAGGAAAGCATTCTATTTGTCATCTATGTTATCGGTACTTTAAACATTCTGCCACACTTGTTCCTTAATGAGGTTTAAAAACTCTCTACTATAATTGGATTAGCTTTTCTACATAGACTGTAATTATCATTTGTCTGAGTACAAAAACCTTTCAGTGTTAAAATTTGTGCATCATGGTCTGAAGAGTCATTCACCCTTTTACTAACATAATGCCCATCATTAATGGGCTATGGGAGCAGACAACCGATGCAAGTGCCTTTGTTAACAGCACATCACCTGCAGTGCCTCTCATGGTCTCATGACCATATCGGTTGGACCCTTGACGACTGGAAAACCATGGCCTAGTCAGATGAGTCCCTATTTCAGTTGGTAAGGGCTGATTGTGGGGTTTGTGTGTGGCGCAGAATCCACAAAGCCATGGGCCCAGGTTGTCAATAGGGCACTGTGCAAGAGGGTTATGTAAGGGAATGGTCTGTGTTTACGTGGAATGGTCTGGGTCCTTTGGTCCAACTAAACAGATCATTTACTGGGAATGGACATGTTCGGCTACTTGGAGACCATTTGTAGTACACAACAATGGAATTTTTATGGATGACAATGCACCATGTCACCAGGGGCCACAACTGTTTGCGAGTAATTTGAAGAACATTCTGGACTATTTGAGTGAGTGGTTTGGCCACGCAGATTGCCTGACATCAATCCCATCACACATTTATGGGACATAATCTTGAGGTCAATTCATGCACAAAATCCTGCACTGGCAACACTTTTGCAATTATGGACAGCTATGGGGGCAGTATGCGACTTGTTGACTCCATGCTATGTTGAGTTGCTGCACTACACCAGGCAAAATAAGGTTTAACATGATATTAGGAGGTATCTCATAACTCCTCAGTATACATGTTGATCTCTCTTCTCCATAGTCCCCCACTCCCAAGAAATTGTAGATCAGAATATGCTGGTATAGAAGTAAGAAGGAAGTGGTGGGGTTGGTATCACGAGGTTAATGAGAAATATATAGTGTTAAGACATTGCATCTACTGTGACAATCAAGGAACATGGACTGTGTAGAGATTAATATCACAGGCAGGAAGTGCAACTGAGAGCAATTAGCTGGAGATAGTGGTCAACAAAGATAGAGGATCTTTCTGTGGGAGCACAGTAACCAGCCACAATGAGGCAATCACAAGGGACACCAGTAGAGTTGAGTTGTTGAAGTGGGATATAAGTGGTTGACTGGTTTTTGGTCAACTAGATGTTTTGAGGAACTATTGAAGGTTATACTGTACTTGTGGGCCTGGAATGTAGTGGTCAGATTTCTAAGCAAGGCGATGGAATGTTGGTGGGGACTCTCAGCCACTCAGCAATTATCATTCATGGTCACAGTCTTTACCAAAGAAAGAATGATAAAAGTTAGGAATGCCTGAAAGTTCATAATCAGGTGTTTCTTAGCTCTGATATTAAAATTGCTGGGAATGAATTCGGAGGGAGATAAGTTGGAGATGTGGAATTCTTCAAAGGTTTATCACAGTGTGGAGGAGTAAGGCTAAACTAAATTCACTGGATGAAATACAAGTCACCCCCTTAAAAGAGAACATTGGTCACTTTGGAGTTCTGTAGATGGTGTAGAACTGATACCAGCCAGTGAAATGACCTTCCACTGCTAATATAAGTCGTGTTAGTGAAGTGGTGTGGTGTGTACAGTGGAGGAAGAAAATCTGGAAACACCTAAAATGCACAACACATTACCATGCCTAATACATTTTGGAAACCCCATTGACAATCAAAGCAGCTTCCAGTCATCTCAGAATGGATCAAGTTCAGGTAACGATGATGCAGACCACAAAGGATTAATTATATTGAGATCCAGGGAATGTAGTGGCCAAGGGAGATACAATAATTCATCCTTGTGCTCACGAAATCTGTCCTGGATGATGCCATTGGGCAACAAACACTGTACGAGGGGCATTCAATAAGTAACGCAACAATTTTTTTCTGAAAGCAGATTAGTTTTTATTCACGATTCCAATACACCATACTATTCGCCCTCTTTCAGCTACAAAACGCTATTTTTCAACATCACTTCTGTTCAATGCAATGGCCTTACGGCACCTTACTGGGAGGGCCTGTATGCCTGCATGGGATTATTCTTCTGGTTGATATCAGAGCCAATGTCTCACTGCATCAATAACCTCCCCATCACCTACATGCTGCTTCCTGTGGAGTGAATCCATCATTGAGCCAAGCAATTCCACAGATGGTCCTTCATCTCTGTTTATGTTGTTCCATTAGACGGCGAGGAACACAGTGGGCAGACACCTTTGAGTACCCCAACTGGTGGATGAGTGTGTCAGCACTATTAGCAGAGACATACAGTTGTGCAATCTGGTGTTTGATTGTGATCCATCAATCACCTCAAATGAGTGTGTCTGCGCATCCCAACATTACAGGAGTCACAACTGTGCGCAAACTGGCCGGCATGCAGGAGATCAGACAGGTTTGCACAAACTTGTTGCAATGATGATGGACACCTCGCCCAATAAATCACTGTGCTTTTGTTCACTGTCAGGTCTCCATAGACAATCTGCAAGCACCTATGAATATCTGCAATTTTCTTGTTTTCCA
This sequence comes from Schistocerca serialis cubense, assembly GCF_023864345.2. Taxonomy (NCBI): domain Eukaryota; kingdom Metazoa; phylum Arthropoda; class Insecta; order Orthoptera; family Acrididae; genus Schistocerca; species Schistocerca serialis. Next base: position 487,074,465 of record NC_064645.1, on the reverse strand, counting down.
TCAACAGAAACTCAATGACAGCTCTTTGCTTGGAACACACTGCGGTTACAGACATAATTTTGAAGAATACACATGGTGCCACCATCCATCAGAACCAATCTCACCAAACTATAGGGGCTAAAATGTGAATATTCGATGATGTCCCATAACAAAGTCTGCATTTTTTCATCTGAAATTGGCCAAGAAAATAAAATATGTTGCATTACTCATTGAACACTGTCTGCCTCAATAGCTGAGTGGTCAGTGCGACAGAATGCCGTGCAAAGGGGTCGGGATTCGATCCCTTGCTGGGTCAGGGATTTTCTCCACTCAGGGACTGGGTGTTGTGTTCTCCTCCTCCTCCTCCTCCTCCTCCACCTCCACCACCACCACCACCACCACCACCACTTCATCCTGATCAACACGCAAGTCGCTGAAGTGGCATCAACTCAAAAGACACGCACCAGGCGACCAGTCTACCCGACAGGAGACCCTAGCCACACGACATTTCATTTCATTGAGCACTCTTCGTACTGTGTGTGAATCTGATCAGTCAAAATGGCAACATAATCCTTTGCAGTAATGTGAACATGCAGAATAACAATGGAGCCCATGGAATACCACAATAAGGCTGCCCAAACCGTCACCGATCCCCTGCTATGTTTTAATCTTGGGGCATAAACTCGGTTAGAAGCTAGAAACAGTGTGAAATGACACTCATGCAACCAAATGACTTTCTGACATTAGTCCACAGTCCAAGTTTTATGGCTTCGGCATCACGTTTTCCTATTATAGGCACTTGCATCACTGGTGGGCGGTGTAGGAATTCCAGCTCACCCTGCAATCCGTGTGTATGGAGCTCCCTTCACATTGTTCTGGCACTAATAGTTTGTGAGTGTGACATTTAATTCTGCAGTGATTTTGCAGTTGTCATCCTGTTATTTTTCGGTGCAATCATCTTCAATATCTGTCATGATCTCTCACCAGAGATTGTGACTTAGCAGACAATGATTTTCCACTTTCCCTGTATGTTGCATACATCTTCGATGAAGTGCCTCTCTGAACGCCAAACACTTTGGGTATCTTGGTTAGGGAAGCACTTACCATATGAGCACCAACAATTGGCCCATGCTCAAATTCACTTAGCTCTGATATAATGCACTGACAACTATACGAACACTGCTCTGAGAACAAATGACACTTGTAATGTACTCAGGCCATGCGTAGGTGCCTCTCATGGTCAAATACAGCAGCGCAATCTGCAGTCTGCGATAGCATCGCCATTTACGCTCAAGAATGCAGCTTTCACAATGTTTTCAACCCTTTTATAGGCTAGTCAACCGTATGGTGGTGCATCAGTGTGTATTGGCCAACATGTCTACAAAGGATGGTGCACCACTCACAGTCATGTAACAAGGCTTAAGAATGGCAGTCATAAACTAACTGACAGGAACCAGAGAAATGTATCATATCTTTTCAATCACTTACTAACCTGATGAAACTGGTGTTGTCACAAATGCATGCAATGGATATTTGAAGTTGGGTACCTCACAAATAGCCACTACTCACAGGGGCAAACACAGATGCATGTCTTTAGTGGGCCATGTAACACAGGAACTGGACAATAGGTGACTGGAGGCATGCAGCGTTGTCTAGCAAGTAACAATTTTGCCTCCTTCCAAACGCTTCAAGGTGTCAAGTAGACCGACATCCCAACAAGACATTTAACCTGCTGCGTGTTAAGGGTGTAGATAATGCCAGAAGCAATTCTGTGATATTTTGGGAGTATTTTTCCTCTGATCCAATCATTGAGGTTACAGTGAACATGAACCAAGATGTTTACTTCAACATTCTCAGTGATCAGGTGTTACCCATTCTTCCACATATTTGTGACAAGTACGCTGCGAACACTCCAGTCTTCCAAGCTGACAACAGCCACCTTCAAAGAGCTGCACACTTGCTTTCTTAGTGCAAAAACAATGAAGCACACTACTGCATCACAATTGGCCCATTAAATCACCTAATTCTAATCCTGTAGAAAACATGTGGGACCATTTTGGAACAAGGAGTGCATGAATAAGGCATAGCTGAAGAAATTCATGGACTCTCTTCCTTGTAAAAAAAGTTGTGTGTTTTCTTACCTGGCTTTCATCATTAGTTGATAAGAAAAAATGATTCCACTGAAGAGAGTGTGTAAATGAAAATAACCTCTATTAGTCCAACATTATTAACACTAGGTGTGGGGTTAAAGAAGTGGCCTTTTCTGAGGACCAGTAGTTCCATAGGAATCACGTTTTGGAAAATATGTTGATCGCACTGAAAGTCTAAAGAGGGACTACAGGAGCAGTGTGTTTCATCAGCGGTGCATGATGTTTCTGTGGATATGGGTATGTCAGCAATTGCAAGTTGTGTGTGGGTGGGGCAGAGAGAGGGGATGAGAGTGATAGATTCTCTGTTGGATACAGGTATGCCCATGCAGAAATAAGGCACACATAGCTGAGAGATTCCTTAGGTGCTGTTGGAAATTATGTTGGGGGATTAGCAGTCTCTACCACAGAAATTTGATGCAGGAAATTACTGTCACAGAGCAAAATTGCTTTGTGAAAGGAACAAAGCTGGTTAATTACTTTCCGAGTTTTGTTGGTGTGTTTATGAAAGACTAGAATGGAAACTATTAGAATTGAAAAAAATAAAGGCCTTTACAAAAAGATGTGTAGAAAAAAAGTCAACCATACAAATTTTAATACCAAGTCCATTAGCAGGAACATTAAGATCCTGACAGGGTTTGGGCAAGAATATATGAGATTGGATTTTTTCTAGGATGAAAGGAAGTATCCAGAACTGGTGAAGTATTGGCTGGTTGGATTCGTAGGAGGCAAAATCCTGCAATAGAGGAACTGAAAATGAAAATAGAAACAGAAATATGATGTTTTATGAAGTTTCTAGAGAACCTCCAGATGTTGGTAACTTCCTGTCATGATATTTTGGTGCAAAATATTTCTGCCATCTTCAGGTTTGTGCTAACAACAGTATGCTGAGCAACTATATTTAAGATACTGCCGGCTTGTCATACTATTAAAAAAATATGATGGCATTAACTTTTCCCAGAGCTTTTAAACATACAGAATATCCTGTCCAGCTGGCTAAGAGAGATTTCCTGCACCATTACTTCCTAAGAAATAGCGAACTTATTGCCACTGCTCACCAGTCATTAGCCAAACTTCCTTTACTATCCAGGTATTGAAACATTAAACCACATCCTTTGGCAGCAGTTCACATACCTTTCATTATGTCCTGAGATGGGGTCAGCCTAATCAAAATCCTACCATCTCCCAATGCAGTAATCTGTCATTCACTCAACCTGCACAATATCCTACTCTATCCATATGCCTACACATCTCACAATCCTGTACAACATTTCCTTGTCATCACAGGCATTTTGTATCCTATAAAAGGTACAGTCATATGTAAAGCAGTCACATTATACATCAGCCTTGGCACACATCCCCACCAAGCACAAGTCCTGGTTAACTGCATACAGGGTGAAGAAAAAAAAGGTGCAACTGTCGGTCAGCAGGCAATTCCTCATCCCAATTTAAGACAAAATAATATCTAGAAAAGCATTGTCCTACCCGTAGTTTTACTAGAAATGTGATTTAAAAAATGAGACTCTAGCAATGCTGTAATTGCATGCAGAGTGGCCAAGAACAACGAGCATGAATTCTGCGCTGTGCCGGAGCTGGCCCACTAGCTCAGCGAGACGAGGCAATGCCATGGGGAACAGATATGCAGCCTTGCCAATGTTTGAGTAGGTTCGCACTAAACTTTTTTTGTTGTTGTTGTTTTTTTGCAGTTAAGGCATCAAATTGTACCCAATTTATACTTCCAAAATGCAGTGTCTTGGGCATTTCCTTCTGTTAATGTTACCTTTATTTAAACATTAAGACTCAACATTAAATTCTTGCAGATGAAAATGACCACTTTCTTTTACGCATGACACAAATAAAGCCAACAGAAAATGTTACTGGATACAGTAACACTGTCTGAATCCAATGAGGAACAAAAAATACAATAGGTAGGCTACATTAGATTGTACATTATGCTAAATACACTAATTCCATTCTGTGGATTTGACATTCAGGCTTATCTTCACACAGCTGCTACATAATACTCATACAAGCATGTTCACTTTATAGATGATGTTCAAAGTGACCACCTGCTGGGTCACACTTTGCTGGATCCCCTGCAACACATCTGCATCCACCACTGCTGAAGCAGGATGTATGCGAGCTATTAGGTGATGCACATCTATCGGTGGAGTACTTTAAACTTGTTCCTTTAAGAGTGCTCACAAACAAATATCTGGGACTGAAGGCCAGAACATTTGACCACAATCACCAATCAATTTCCATTTTAAATAGTTACAGACATTCTTTCAAAAGTGTCACAGTTCATCATCATGCTAAAACAACAGCTGTCGCTGAACACCAAGTGGAACGCTTTCTAATGCATAAGGACCAGTATTGCAAAGAAATGTACAATACAGGGGTGCATCAACTTGTCCGGCAAAAGGTAAGGGGCCAAATGCACACCTCCCACGATTCCAGCACACAACTTTATGCCAAAAGTGTGCCTACAAGCTACATTCACAGGCAACGTGAGTTGTGTTCCGACCAACAATGGCTGCTGTGGAGGTTGAAAATACCCTCTCGAGTAAAGCTAGAGTCATCAGTCCATATCATGCTACTTATACAATGATCATTATGTTCCACTTTGTGCAAAAGTGATTCACAAAATTTTATTCACTGAATGCAGTCTTCTAGCCACTTATTTTGAATGAACATGTAATGATACGGACGCAGTCCTACATCGTGCAACACTTCAACAACCAGTGTTCGAGATATTTGAAACTGCCTTGCAATATCATAGGTACTTCGCAGAGGTGACTGTTGAAAGAATCATGTCCTATGTTTGTGGATTAAGTCTAGTCCTTGGATGACCTCTGTTGATTACTTGTGGATGAAGATTCCTGGTTTCCTGAAGGCGTTCCTCCAGGCAATGAAAAACATTCTTATCGGGATGGTGCCTTTGAGGGTACACTACTGCAGCAGCAGCAGCAGCAGCAGCAGCTGCTCGGTTATTGGATGCACCCAGCACCAAAAACATATAAATGTCTTCATTGAGAATAGTGGCTTTCTTGGCGAATCTCGATAAAATCTTCTCGAACTGGCAGCCAAGTCAATGCGTTGTTCTCCAGCAACATTTCAGCAAGTTTCTTACTTGCAATCTCCAGGCGAAGTATCAGGTCCATGTCTCATTTGGGTCCTTATAGCTACTGGACCACGTGTTTCTCGGCACCGATCAGGCCAATAAGGCACGAGTGGAATTGATGCGGCGGAGCATGGTGGGCAGCGGGAGGGGAGGGGAGGGGAGGGGAGGGGAGGAAGGTCCCATGTCTCGTCTTAGTGCGGCCTGTTTATTCCATCAGCTGCCACTGTCCTGCTTCCACTGGTACACTCTCATTGTATTCTTGCTTAAAACATAGCACCGTGTGGGACACAATATTACCAAGAATACGCGCTGATGGAACCAGGACGGTGGCGGCTGATGGAATAAACAGGCCACACCAAGATGAGATGCTGGGACCTGCCACCCGTTGCGCACCCTTACCATGTGCCACAGACCCGATTCTGCTTGCGCCTGATTGCCCCGACCAGCAATGAGGGTACAGAGAATCCCGGGTCAAGCGGCTATAAAGACCCGGAGGACACGTGAACCTGACCCTTCACCTGAAGATGGCAAGTAAGAAACTTGCTGAATGTTGTCGGAGAATGACACATTGACTTGCCTGTCTACCTCAGAAGATTTTATCAATGCTTCATTGTTTGTGTACTCAACGGGAAGCCGCCCTACAAGAACTTGACAGAAATAGTTATTGCTGTGCACTGAACAATTGGTAGACACATATATATAGTTTAACGGATATTACTGTCATATGATAGGCTATTGCCATGTGACAATATGAAGTCATGCTTATAAACAATGAGAACTAGGGAAAAGAAGTTTAAAAAATAAAAGAGGAACATGACAAGGATTTGAATAATAGCTCCATGGTGGATGCGGGTTTGGTTTCCCAGCAGTCTACTCAGCAAGCTACAACAGCTGGTATGATAGTGTAGGGTGATACACATTCCTCTGTGCATTCCGATGCACTGCACGATGCGACCGTGTTGCCAGCTCCTATTTTCATATACGAGTCTTTAAAATGTAACCGATCTGATTTGATAGAAAAACTTTTGTCTTGAACGTGGATGAGGAACTACACGCGGACTTCCCAGTGCACTATTTTTTCTTCACCCTGTGGATGGGAAGTGTTGCTTCCAGCATATTTTCTGTTCTCCGCCCTAAACCCACTCTTTTCTTCCACTAAAGTAATCAATATTGGAAAATACAATACAATATGGATAGATAAGAAATCGACTCACCAAGCTCCGGTAGGAGAAAACACATAGAAAAGACTTGGATATGCACGAGTTCTCAGAGCCAGTGGCTCCTCCTCCTGGTAGAAGGGTTGAAGGGAAATGAAGAGTGGTGATGAAAAAGGAATGGCAAGGTTTAGGAAATGGGGAGTTACAGAAAAGTCACCTAGAATGCCTGATCAGGGGAGACTTAATGGATGAGATGAGACTTACAGACTGATTATTGGTGCCTGATCTCTGACGAGAGCTGAATACTGATAACTTGAATGTGAAAGATACGGTAATAACGAAGACAGCTATTACTGATAAAACATTGTGCAAGAGTCAATAAGAGCAGAAAGCTAAGTGCATTATACATGGTATATTATGGAGGGTGGTTGGTTGTGTGTGTGGGGCGGGGGACAAGGAAATGAAAAATAATAATAAAAGGAAGCAAGGAAAAAAAGTTGTTACTGAAAAGAAATGCTGAGATCACAGAAATTAATGTAAATTTAGGCCACATCGGTGGTGAGAAAAAGCACATGCCAGTTCCCACCAGTGGAGTTCTGAGAAACTGTTATCAGCAAGGAGAATCCAGATGGTCAGTGTGGTGATGCAGGTACCTAGATCATGACTGTCATGTTGTAGAGAGTACTCTGCAGCAGGATATCGTGTGTTGCCAGTATACACCTTTTGTCTATGACCATACTAACTGATAACATGGTGGCAGTTGTACAAATATAAGAGGCTGAGCAGTGTTTACATAACAGACGTGTCATTTCAGAGCTAGCTCTCCTTTTGTTATTATATGTTTTGACAGTTACAGGGCTGTATAAAGTGGTGATAGGAAGGTGCATCGGGCAAGTCTTACAAGGGGGTGGTCACAGGGATATGAGCCATATGGTAGGGAAATGGGTGCAGAAGGGAGTGTAGGGTCTGACCTGGATACTGTGGAGATTTGTGGGATGTGGGGGAGGGATGGTGGTGGGTGGGGTGAAAAGCTATTCTATATGTGGTGGGGCAAAATGTCAGACAGAATGGACCTCATTTCAGGGCATGATTTTAGGAAGTCATAGCTTTGTATAAGTTGCCGATTAACACATCCAAGACCAGAATAGTACTGAGTAACAAGTGGTATACTTCCATATGTTGTTTTTTCAAGGAATCAGCACTACCAGGTTTGGATTTGATGACGCAAGAAATCGCTTATAAACTAGGCTGGTGGGATAATTAATTACAGTGAAGGCAGAACTGAAAATGCTGGTTTAGTGCTGCAAATCTGAAGAGTATGCATATGAATAAATGTGTTTGCCTTGAATCCCAAAGCTGTATGGGAGGGAATGCTTGGTATTAAATGGATGGCAACTGCCATGATGTAAGTACCCTTGTTTGTTTGTATATTTAATACGAACAGTAGTGTGTTGCTGACACTCTGTGAGGATGAGGTCATCGTCATGGAAAGAGGTATGGGATTTGGCATAGGACCATGTGAAATTTAACTGGGAGAATGTATTTAGAGATTCCAAAAATTCCATGTCAGCCTCACCATGAGTCCATAGGGCAAAGATGTCATCAATATATCAAATCAAACCAGGATCTCAAGAAAGCCCCCTCAAAGCACAATGGCTGGCATACGGAGGAGTCGTTCTAGTTGTTCTGGCAGCATCCTAGATATATCTGTATGCCTAGCCCTCAAAGATAAAGCAACTGTTCATATGGATAAAGCTGATTAAGGCAAGTAGGAAGGCTGTCATAGGTTTAACATCAGGTGGGCTCCTCGTGGAGGTAATGTTCAGCAGACAGACAGACCATGTACATGAGGAATGTTATTATTGAGGGAGGTGGCACCAATGGTGACAAACAACATCTGAAATCTTTGCCTGTCCCTATCCTAAGGCACCAGCCTCTGTGGTCATCCCCATTGTAAGACTTGCCCCCTGCACCTTCCTACCACCATCTCTATCTGCCCTACAACTGGCAAAACATAGAATATCAAAGGGAGTGCCACCTGTGAAATAACACATTGTGTAGAAGCCGTTATGAAAACACTGTTCAGCCTTCTACATTTGGATGACTGCCACCCAGTTATCAGTATGAATGGTCATAGACAAGCAGTGTATACTGGCAACACACAATATCCTGTTGTAGAGCATGCTCTGGTCTTTTAATTTCTGTGATCTCAGCATTTCTTTTCAGTAACTATTACTTTCATTTGCTCCCTTTTATTTTGCAACCTCTCTATAACCCTCCCTTTCCCCTCCCCCACCCCTCACTTGGATACCCCATACAATGCACTTAGGTTTCCGCTCTTTTTGACTTTTGCGTGTCTGGCACATATGATGCGACAATCACTCTGCGCACTACTGTGGATCATGGCCGCCAGGGGGATACACTGCAGCTGAGTGACTGTACATGACAGCGGTGCAGGCACCAGTCAGCTACAAACTCGCCAATGTTCCTACCTTACGACAAGATGACGGAAGAGTGGAAAACATATGAGAAGTTTGTCTGGCAGCACTTTGCCGTACTCCATATAACGGATTCAGCCATTGTAAAATTGCTTTTCCTGTCAATGCTCTCATCCAATATGTGCCATCTCTTGTACAAAGTGGTTCGCCTCATGGAAGTGGCACACCTGAGCCTTGGCAAAATGTAAGCTCTATTAACAGCCTACTTTCACTGATACTGCCACGTTATTGCATCCAGTATGTAATTTAATCAGTGTCATAAATAATTACACCCACAAAATGGCAAGGACTTAGGGAATCACATGCAGAGAGGAGACGATTAGAGATGCGGTCATTTGGACAGTTTCTACAATTTGATGACCCTATTTTGGAGGACATTTTAAAATGCGCTCCATCCTTCAAAGTTACCCAGGCTGTTGTGAGGTACAACACCAACAATCTGTCTTTGATTCTCATCCCATGCAGTAACAATGTCATTTCTGTAACTCTCCCCATTTCCTAAACCTTGCCATTCCTTTTCCTTCAACCCTATTCTTTTCCTTCAAACTCTTCTGCCAGAAGAAACAGCCCTTGGATGTGAAATGTTGTGTATTTCCATATTTTTTATATGTGTATTCTCCCCTGCCATGGCTTGGTGAGTAGATTTTTCCATGTATCCGTTTTTCTTTTTCTTTTTTTTTTCTACTGTTATATCCCATATTGATCCTGTCTGAACCTCGTATTTACCTCCACACCCCTCTCCTTTATTTCTGTGTGTTATGTTTGTGTCACCATTTTGCTACTGCTCATTTTGCTACTGCCACTGAGAGCCATCTATCTGTCCCTCTATCATACCTCCCATAACCTCCATACACACACTCCTTGCACGGTGCTTATCTGATTCAAGTTGCCACATGCCTAGTCTACCCTCCTCAACCACTAAACCCTCAAGCAGGCATGCCAAAATTTCCCTTAGTCGAGCAGGTGTGCGGGGTATTTTATACACCAGAACATAATCTACAGCACACTATCTCAAACCTTGGAAAATGGTTTTTGTTTTGTGAATACTGTTATTGAGCATTTTAATTCTTTATTTTTTTGTGAACCTGATTGATTATTTGAACTTTTTCAGGTAAACTTTAAATATCTCATGAAAAGTTAATACAAAGTGTTTCACTTGAGGTTTACTTGCTCTATTTTTCAGTTTAGTCCCCTACATTTTAGGCCTCAGGAACATAAGCCATAGCTTGTTATGGTGCCTACATTTTTGATCCATCTCCCGGTAATGACTAAGTTATGATTTATGATTAACATAGTCAGTTAATAGATCATAATCAAATGCAGTTTCACTAAAAGTCTCCCATGAGCACTTTTAAAGGTACAACACTTTGTCTCACAGCCTTTAAATGATTCTGTTGTCCTGAGTCTTCAAGCATCTTGGAAGTTGTAAGAGATGCGTGACGCTCAGCATCTACAATGTGATGGGCTTGTGACTGTTTCAATGTCTCTGTAGCTTTTAAGGCTTTCTAACATTCGGCACCCAGTACAGGTGGACATAAGATTGTTCTGTTTGTTGGAACCATGCGCTAAATCAGACTTACATTTGAGAGGCTTCTAGTAATAGTTTTGAATATGATTATTGGCCTTGCCATCCGATTTTGTTGTTGTATCTCCACCAAAAATTTCCAGCTATATCAGGTTATGTAGGAGCTCAAAATCATAAACCACACACACAATAACATTGGATTTGCACTGCCAAGGAATAATCTTTAGGCACTAAGAGTAACCCACCATCGTTCCAGCGTCATCTACATAGCATGTGGGTATACCACAATTAAGAATATTAATAACACTCAAAAGGATATAGCTTTCTAAGGTAGCCTATGGTTTTCCTCAGGGTTCAAGCTATCAGCATATCAAATATAATCGGAATTTGTTCAGTAGAGTCTGGAAATGTCAAAGAGTGAGTTATTTTTGCAATTAATAATACTGGTATTTGTATGGAAGTATGGATTAAACATGTTGAGAATTGAATAAGCTTTGTACTGATTATGTTGAATCATATTATCTAGAACATATCAATCAATAAAAGCATTTTCATAAGTACGATAAGAGTAAAGAAATTTTTCAAAAAATATTTTTCCTTAATTTTCATGATATTCTTCAAATCAATAAATATCTTGTACTATGCACTTTGTACAGTAGCATATCTTCTTCATCAGGGTTCAAATAATCTCATGCAAAATTTCATGGATATCGTTTCAGCCGTTTAGTTGTGAAAATGTGGATGCAGTTACTTTCGCATTTATAATTTTAGTATGGAAGTGTGGACTGGCATGGATTAAACACATTGAGCATTGTATAATCAAACAATATAAGCTTTCTGCCAACATGGCGTTTGTCGAAAACATGCATGCCGGCACACACACAACTTGCACACGACTGCAGCCTCTGGCAGCCCAAGCTGGCTTCAGCTGCCAGAGGCTGTAGTTATGTGGGTGTTAGTTGCGTGTGTGTGTGTGTGTGTGTGTGTGTGTGTGTGTGTGTGTGTGTGTGTGTGTGTGTGTGTTCGTGTGTGGTTTTTCAACAAAGGCCTTGTTGGTCGAAAGCTTATACTGTGTCAGCCTTTTTGTTGTGCCTATCTGTGACTCAGCATCCCCACTCTATGGTTGACTCAGCATCCCCACTATATGGTGAGTAGCAACTTTCCTTCTCATAATATTAAGCATTGTATTCTAGCTGTTAACCCACAGATGTGCTTGCGTATCAGTAATACGAAATGAAATGAGCTTCATTGGCTGGTTAGGACGTTCAGGAGTTTGGTGCAAGTCTTTATTTGATGCCACTTTGGTGACTTGCATGTCTATGACGATAAAATGATGATGAGGAAGCCTGACAGAGATGGAAATTGTGGAAATTGAAATCAGGAACCCATGAACATGAAACAGCAATGCTAAATGCATGACCCCCAACTGTTCACACCAATTTGAATGGAACAAAGAAGTTATAAGAAACACACAATGCTCAGTGGCTAAAATGTGATGGGTCTGTGACTGATATTAATATGGAAATATGGATTAAACACAAAGAGGACTGTATAAACAATGTATTCTCTAAGTAGAATTGTATTATGTAGAATATATCAAACAATAAAAGCACTTTCACAAGCATGATGAAGTTCAAAAGTCGAAGAGAGAGAGTTTTTTCAAAGAGTAATTGTTGGTCCAAATTTCACATTATGTTCTTTAAATTAATAAACAGGTTGTACGTATTTTTTGTTAGTTGGAACGCCAATTCAAGTTTATTTTTTCTGGGTCCAAAATTACACATTACAAGACAGTGATTAAGCCAGAAGCACTGTATGCAGCAGAAACACTAAAGATGAATTTCAAAAGACAAATGGAAAAACTTGAGCTAAAGGAAAGAAAAATTTTAAGAAAAATCATACGACAAAAATTTTGACAATAAGATTATATACACAAAAAATGAAACACTCTAGAAGAAAACTGAAAAACTTTCAGATACTATGTGTAAAGGAGGATAAATTTTTATGGTTATCTTCTCAGAATGAATTCCAACAGATTAACTAAACAAATCTTTGACTTTTTAATGTAACCACAAAAGGAAACCCAACTGGTTTAAGGAAACTGAGAAAGACATAGTAGAATTAAAGATTTCACGAAATTCACTTATTAATTGAACAGCTAAATTAATTACTAAAGATGAAAACGTAAGGTTCCAAAAGTCCAAACCCTGCATCTCGGAAGAAGAGAGGAAAAGAAGATCAGAAAGAATGAAGAAATACTGGGCCCCAAGAAAAGAACATCGTGAAAGAAATGATTGATCCAGCTTACCCCAAAGAGGGTGAAAAGGAAGAAGAAGAAGAAGAAGAAGAAGAAAACAGGTTGTACTACATACTCTTTAAAGCAGTCTTTGTTCTTCATCAATGTTCAAGCTATCTCCATATTAAATTTTATCAAAATCAGTTCAGCAGTTTAGCCATCAATTTCTTGTTTGCTGATTCTGGAGAAATAGACAGACATTATTTTTTTATCTGAGGATTCCTGATACTTAATCAAGAATGCTGAAATGTCGCCAGGCAGACACTTTATTTTGGATCTTTTTGTTAGATGGGGCTTCATCAGTGCCATTGCTAAATTCTTCAAAAATTCTTGCATAATGTGGGCTTTATTGGATTTGAGTTATACAAAATCTATGTATTATTTCCTGCTACATTCATGAAAGAGTAAAAGACATACACTAGCCATTGCCTCACTAGGAACAAGATGATATATGCATTACATAATTGATCCACAGTGCCAACACCCCCTTTGGTCACGTTGTAGTCCATTATTATTTCAGACTTGTTTGTTTTATCATCAAGAATTGGTAGTTCAAATATTGTGGACAACAGTATCAGGGATTTGTCTTTCTTTGGTACATATGATGTGAGAGTGATGTCTTTTTGAGATCCGTAACTTGAAGACTCAACTTTTTGATTTTTGCTTGTCTGAAATTCAATAGGTATTCCTCTTTTGTCCTTTTTCAGTGCGCTGATACAAGTAAGCTGCTTCTTTAGGAGAGATATTGCCAAGGGCAACTGGTGTACCAATTATCAAATGTGATGTTCCTCTTGCTACCTTCAGTGTCAGGAATTGGGAGCATGTCATGTTGTTTGGCCTCTTTGATATGGACCATCCTCTTGTTTTTCATAATATACTTCCAAATTACTTGGGGGAAAAAAAATTGAATTGCACATAGCAAAGATCTTGATTCGATATTTTGTAGGCTTATAACAAAAACAAATAATTTACATGCATTTTTACTTATACATACATAGTGGAGCAATACACTGATCTTTTACTTAAAAACTCTTTAGCAGAAAATGGATTATAATGTAACACTGGGAGGAAAAGTCAGCTTGTGTAAGGAAATTTAGGTGGCAAACAACCAGGTACAGCAAGGAGTATTAGTTTTGAAATGGCTTTATAAATAATTTATTTAAAAAATCATTACACCCTTCCTTTACTCCTTATGCCTCAATTATGCCTCTCAATTTGCATTCTGGGTGACTTACCCCAACCCCTTTCCTACCTCCGCCAACTCTGCTGTCTCCTCCTGAAGAAGAATGATTTGAAAGCAAGAAATCCTATTTCTATCAGCTGTACAGTGAAGGTTATTAATTGGCCAGTTCCTCCATCTCTTGGTGAATTTAAAAAAAAAAAATTCTAATGGAAAATTCCTATTTACACAAACATTTCTTTTACTTTCGATGAACCAAAGAAACAAGACTTTGTTCCAACAATACGATACTCGTTACTTATATGTCATCATGGTGAGTGGGTGAGCACGAAAGGTTGCACGATTGTAAAGGATGAGGGTCAGCTTTTTACAAACATTAGCTATAGATCTTAATGACAATGAGGAAGAGACTTTCCATAACCCTCTCCCTCCCACACACCCGCACCATTTATTTAATTTATTTATAGAAATGGGAATACAAACTATGAAAAACCTGCTAAAATGGACAAAATAATAAATACATTGTTCTGGATTTTTTGCTGCTATTGTAGTCTTTTGCAGTTTCAGAAACTGACGTGAACTGTGTGATACACACACTGACTGTGGACCTACCCAATAATGACCTGAATATATACAAAAACGAAATCAGAATAACAGTTATAAAGAAACTGGAAAAGCAACTGAGGACAAATATTAAGTATGTAATGTAACTATAGCAAATAAATGAATTATGTTACTTCAATAGTGCACTAACTAAAGTAACCACAAAAGTCTAATGGGTATTGAAAAAGAATTATCTTCATAAATAAAAGTAATGTAGCAATATATTATAGAAATCAAAAAGAATTTTATCAATATATTTATTGGAGGTATTGGAAGCTATTGGAGGTATTGGAAGCTATGGCTGAGAAGGATGGACTGTGCAAAATGGAAAGGAACCAATTAATAGGTGTAGAGAGATAAATATGGAGCAGTCACAAAAACATCATGTATTGAAAGAAAATGACCAAGTACTGGAAAATGAAAACATAAATACCACATATAAAAGTAAAAACTATAAGGACGAGCATTCTCATAACTACTTCATAACAATTTTTAAGAAAAAAAACTTGTACAAAAATCAAAAAGCAGACTCAGAACATCTATCCTGAAAAGTACCAGAAGAATCTGGTTGGCAAGAACAGAAAAGGGTGGCTTAACTGGCCAACAACCAAGAATTCTAATTTAGATACACCACTGGCCATTAAAATTGCTACACCACGAAGATGACGTGCTACAGACGCAAAATTTAACCGACAGGAAGAAGATGCTGTGATATGCAAATGATTAGCTTTTCAGAGCATTCACACAAGGTTGGCGCTGGTGGCGACACCTACAATGTGCTGACATGAGGAAAGTTTCCAACCGATTTCTCATACATAAACAGCAGTTGACTGCCGTTGCCTGGTGAAATGTTGTGATGCCTCGTGTAAGGAGGAGAAATCGTACCATCACATTTCCGACTTTGCCATTCGTGCACCGAGGTTCGTCGTTGAGTATAGCATCACAGGCGCTCCTGTCTGTGACGCAGCGTCGTGGGTAACAGCAGCCATGGTCTCCGAGCTGATAGTCCATGCTGCTGCAAACGTCGTCGAACTGTTTGTGCAGATGGTTGTTGTCTTGCAAGGTCGGATTGTAGCCTATCGCGATTGCGCTTTACTGTATCGCGACATTGCTGCTCGCATTGGTCGAGATCCAATGACTGTTAGCAGAGTATGGAATCGGTGGGTTCAGGAGAGTAATATGGAACGCCGTGCTGGATCCCAATGGCCTCGTATCACTAGCAGACGAGATGATAGGCATCTTATCTGCACGGCTGTAACAGATCGTGCAGCCACGTCTCGATCCCTGAGTCAACAGATGGGGACGTTTGCAAGACAACAACCATCTGCATGAACAGTTCGACAATGTTTGCAGCAGCATGGACTATCAGCTCAGAGACCATTGCTGCGGTTACCCGTGACGCTGCATCACAAACAGGAGCGCCTGTGATAGTGTACTCAACGACGAACCTCGGTGCACGAATGGCAAAATGTCATTTTTTCGGATGAATCCAGGTTCTGTTTACAGCATCATGATGGTCGCATCCACGTTTGGCGACATCGTGGTGAACGCACATTGGAAGCATGTATACGTCATTGCCACACTGGCGTATCACCCGGCGTGATGGTATGGGGTGCCATTGATTACACGTCTCGGTCACCTCTTGTTCGCATTGACGGCACTTTGATCAGTGGACGTTACATTTCAGATGTGTTACGACCCGTGGCCCTACCCTTCATTCGATCCCTGCGAAACCCTACATTTCAGCAGGATAATGCACGACCGCATGTTGCAGGTCCTGTACGGGCCTTTCTGGATACAGAAAATGTTCGACTGCTGCCCTGTCCTGCACATTCTCCAGATCTCTCACCAATTGAAAACATCTGGTCAATGGTGGCCGAGCAACTGGCTCGTCACAATACACCAGTTACTACTCATGATGAACTGTGGTATCGTGTTGAAGCTGCATGGGCAGCTGAACCTGTACACGCCATCCAAGCTCTGTTTGACCCAAGCATATCAAGGCCGTTATTACGGCCAGAGGTGGTTGTTCTGGGTACTGATTCTCAGGATCTATTCACCCAAATTGCGTGAAAATGTAATCACATGTCAGTTCTAGCATAATATATTTGTCCAATGAATACCCATTTATCATCTGCATTTCTTCTTTGTGTAGCAATTTTAATGGCCAGTAGTGTATTTGCATATTCGAATGCATATCACTTATTACAACATGTTTAATTTCTAGGTGTGGAAAAGATTTTACTATATGAAGGCAAGTCATCATCCAATGACACCGTTTACTTCAGATTTGCTCATAAACATTCAGACAGACACAGAATCTGTATTTTTTCAAACAACAATGTACAGGCTTTCTGTTAAAGCAAACAGAGAAAGAAAGTGCTTTGTTCTGAAAATGTGTGGTTTAGTTTTCTTCCTCACAGTCAGTCTTAATTAGATAGAAAGCAATTTAAACCATTAGACAAATTGATTCTTCCTATATATATAATTCTTCCTATATATATAATTTTAAGCAAAAATTGTAAACACAACAATTTGCCATTTTATTTTCTTTCTCGCAGTCGGTTTTAACAGAAAACAGGAAAGTTGTATTTCTGGCTTATCCGCTAATGATTATAATACTACTATGGAATCTGAATCATCTGAAAACTCTGTAATCCTACCTATTCACAGATTAAAACCGTGTGAAATGGTGGTAATGAAGCTACTACCCTCACAGATAAAGGCATCTGGAGCGGTCTCTCTCATAACCCAAATACCAATGATTTCAACAGATTTACCTATTCATTTTAGGCGACTTCAATTCCCAGTCGTGGTTTCGTTTGCAATAACAATGAATAAAGCTCAAGGTATGATAGAAGGGGAAAGATGTGCAGAGAGGAAGGGAAGTAGAGAAGGAGAGGGTGTAGTAGGAGATGGAAATAGAGAAGGGGAATGGGGAGATGGCCTGCCAGAGGAGTGAGAAGGAGATGGGCAGAGGGGGGGGGATTAAGGAGGTTGGTCACACATTGGTGTGGTTCCTGTCGATTCACTCTGTAGGTGGGACTATACTAGACATGGCCTGCACCTCAACAAGAAAGGGAAGGGTAAAGTGGCTGGGCTGATAGCAGGATATTTAAAGGGGGAAGGAACTACATCTCATGGTGGAAACTCTTTTTTAGTGTAAAATCAGTGTCCAGTGGGAAACTCAGCCAGGCAAGTACTAAAGATGACAAAAAGTTCAAGATACTCACAAAAGTAAAGTGAAAAATAATGTTAGTATTTTTCATCAAAATATTGGGGGATTGAAGAATAAAACTGATGAGCTTCTGCTTTGTTTAGAAGATATAGAAACTGAGAATGTAATAGATATACTATGCCTGTCTGGGCATCACATTGTCACTGATATGCAAAAGGTTAGCATCAATGGGTACAAATTAGCTGCACATGTAAGTAGAGATAATATGATGAGAGGAGGAGTTGCCATATATGTCAAAAGCTTCCACAGTGTAAAAAATTTAGAAACTAAAAAATTTTGTGTAGAGCAACATATGGAAGCATGTGCCACTAACCTAAAACTAAATGATGGCACTTTCATAATTGTAACAGTGTATAGGTCCCCCTCAGGGAATTTCCAGCTATTTCTAGAAAACTTGGATGCTTTGTTGTGCTATCTGTCAGACAGGGGGAAGCAAATTATCATTTGTGGGGATTTCAGTGTTGATTCCCTGAAAGAATGTAATAGGAAGAATGACCTTGTAGTATTACTCAGTTCTTTCAATTGGAGCTCCGTCATTGATTTTCCTACTCGGATAACAAAGAACAGCAGGACATTGATAGATAACTTTTTTATAGACCAAGATAAGTTTAAGGACATAAATGCTTATCCTGTTGAGAATGGTCTTTCAGATCATGGTGCACAGCTAGTTACAGTATATGACATAGCTCCATGCAGTATATCAAATCAGAATTTCAAAGCAGTGCGTTCAATTAACAATATAAATATTGCAAACTTTAGGGAAAGCCTACAGCAGCTAGACTGGGATGAAGTGTATAAGGAACCCGATGCAAACTTGAAATATAACTTATTTCACGATACATTTTTAAGGGTATTTCAAAATTGTTTTCCCAAGAAAATAGTTAAACATAATTCCAAGATGACATATAAAAAACCTTGGCTAACTAAAGGAATAAGAATATCTTGCAACCGTAAAAGAGAACTGCATCTAACAGCAAGAGGGCGTACTGACCCCGAAATTGTTCAATATTATAAAAACTATTGTGCGGTACTAAGAAAAGTTATTAAAAAGTCCAGAAGCATGTGTATCATGTCTGAGATCAGTAACTCTGACAATAAAATTAAAGCAATTTGGAATAGTATTGAAAGGGAAACAGGGCAACCAAGAGCACAGGAAGACTTTAGTGCCATAAAACTGAATGACAAGTGTACTAACAAACAATCAGAAATTGAAAATATTTTCAATAATCATTTTTTAAATGTTGTAGAGAAAATAGGATCTAGATCTTCACTAGAAGAGGCAAGGCTACTAATAGAAGAGGCCATACCTGTGCAGTTTGAAACAACTGTATTTCCACCAACCTCTCCCTCTGAAATCAGTAAAATAATAAACTCATTGAAAAGTGTTAGCTCTTATGGAATTGATGGCATTTCCAGCAAGGTACTTAAAGCTTGTTCCCCACAGATAAGTAGGATTCTCAGCCACATATGTAATAGCTCTTCGGAGCAGGGTGTTTTCCCCGGTAGACTGAAATATGCCATTGTAAAACCATTGCATAAAAAGGGGAATACGTCGGATGTCAACAACCACCGCCAAATCTCTCTTCTGACAGCTCTATCAAAAATTTTTGAGAAAGTAATGTATTCAAGAGTAGCCTCCCATATTTGTAAAAATAAAGTACTAACAAAATGTCAGTTTGGTTTTCAGAAAGGCTTTTCAACAGAAAATGCTATATACACTTTCACTGATCACATATTAAATGTTCTGAATAACCGGACATCAGCTATTGGTATTTTTTGTGATCTCTCAAAGGCCTTTGATTGTGTAAATCATGGAATTCTTTTAGATAAGCTAAATCATTATGGTTTGAGGGGGGCAGTGCACAAATGGTTTAATTCATACTTAACTGGAAGAATGCAGAAAGTTGAAATAAGTGGTCCATGTAATGTTAAAACAACAGCTGATTCCTCAAACTGGGGGGCTATCAGGTACGGGGTCCCACAGGGTTTGGTCTTAGGTCCTTTACTGTTCTTGATATACATTAATGACTTACAATTCCACATTGATGAAGATGCAAAGTTAGTTCTTTTTGCTGATGATACAAGTATAGTAATAACATCCAAAAACCAAGAACTAAGTGATGTAATTGTAAATGATGTTTTTCACAAAATTATTAAGTGGTTCTCAGCAAATGGACTCTGTTTAAATGTTGATAAAAATCAGTATATACAATTCCGTACAGTAAATGGCACAACTCCAGTAATAAATATAGACTTTGAACAGAAGTCTGTAGTTAAGGTAGAATTTTCAAAATTTTTAGGTGTGTCCATTGATGAGAGGTTAAACTGGAAGCAACACACTGATGGTCTGCTAAAACGTCTGAGTTTAGCTACGTATGCTATTAGGGTTATTGCAAATTTTGGTGATAAGAATCTCAGTAAATTAGCTTACTATGCCTACTTTCATTCACTGCTTTCATATGGCATCATATTCTGGGGTAATTCATCATTGAGTAGAAAAGTATTCATTGCTGAAAACCGTGTAATCCGAGTAGTTGCTGGTGCCCACCCACGGTCATCCTGCAGACATCTATTTAAGGATCTGGGGATCCTCACAGTATATATATTCACTTATGAAATTTGTTGTTAATAATCCAACCCAGTTCAAAAGTAATAGCAATGTGCATAGCTATAACACCAGGAGAAAGGATGATCTTCACTATGCAGGGTTAAATCTGACTTTGGCACAGAAAGGGGTAAATAATGCTGCCACAAAAGTCTTTGGTCACATACCAAACAGCATCAAAAGCCTTACAGATAGCCAACCAACATTTAAAAATAAATTAAAAGAATTTCTAGATGACAACTCCTTCTACTCATTGGCTGAATTTTTAGATATAAATTAAGGGAGGCGGGGAGGAGGGGCGGGGGGGGGGGGGGGGGGGGGGGGAGACGACTTAAACATTAGTGTCATGCAATATTTTGTGTAATGTAATATCTTGTACAGACATCTTTTATTAACCTGGCACGTTCCACATCATTACGAAGTGTCGTATTCATGATCTATGGAACAAGTATTAGTCTAATCTAAGGCATGTATCCCATTCCCATACCCATTTAGCAAATGTGAAGCATGGCCGGGTTCGCTAATAAGTACATAACACACATATTTATATACGTGCTGCAAAAAAAGGTTAATTTTGCTTTTATCTTCTCTAACCATCTGAGCAAGATAATTTGCTTAGTTTGCCCTGCATGTTAAATTAATTCCAATTTAAAGAATGTTTATAAGATTTTTATAAACAAAATATGAGAAATCCTGGGTGGAATATAAATAATGGAGGAAGTAAAGGTAACAATTCATAGTACAGTGAGGCATTAAGAGGTTGATGAGCGTATAAACAAGCCCTAAGATGCTAATAAGCTTACGGACAATGTCCTTCCACAGAGAAAACTAGTACAAAAGGCATACACTACACCGTCCAGATCAACCACCTCAACGGAGCTCCAGTGTCAGTAAAATGTTGTCAGCTGGGATAATACAGAGGCCCCCCCCCTGAAAAAAAACCTTCTATGCAGATTTAGTTACATTTTTTATGAGATTCTTCTACAATGAACCAATCATTTTAAATTGTACAGAAGTCAAAATGGTGGGTCTTTACAAGCTTCCTTACATCTTAGAGTTTTGTCTGATTTCACTTGCACATTGCACTGCATATTCGCAAGCCATGGTTCTACACTACATAGAAAGTTACAGTGATTGTATTATATGAGGCATACATACACAAGAAGTTCTGATAATATGTACCCATATCCACAGTTGTATCTAATGACTGTTGTTGTTGTTGTTGTTGCTGCTTTCTGTGCACTGAAGCATTCCTGGCTGCTGAACGTAGTGCTGTGTTGTCGGAACTGGCACTTTGAGCTCTGGTCTGTCGGCCCATAGCAGCTGTATTTGCAGATGAATATAGCCCTATAATACACAAAATGTGCTACATAAAACACAGGGTTTATTAAAATGAATATTCTGGGTAATCACAAAAAGGAGGAAGTTAGAAACATGCAACCAAACCATGGCTAATACAGAAAATGATACGAGAAAAATGAGATAAGATCTACAAAATTGAATCTCCATTAGCAGAGGATATTACCAGTATCTATGTTGTCTGTGCTGCGGGCCTTAATGGCAGCTGCCAAACTCCCATCAGGTGTTGCCGACACTGTACCTGGATAACAAGGTCGGCCAATGCCTGAAGCAGTAGTGCAACTCACTGCTGGACCTCCTGCATATGGTGACCGAAACACAACTTCAGGTCCTCCTCCATAAATGCGTTTAAAGAAATACCACAGTTCTTCTGATAGCTGAGCATAATCTGAAACTGAGGTAAAGTCAATCTGTAATACTACAGTAATGGAGAGTGCACACTGTTTTGCTGCTGGAACTAATGAAGTGCATTAAATACCTCAAATTTCTGAACTGGTAGTACTATGCACATTGTAGTCTTACCAGTGTTAGAAAACAAAATGGTTTAACACCTTGATGTACTGTTGATAACGATTTTGGACCAAAGATGCATATATAGAGTCAGACTCATGGAAAAAAATGAAGGCCAAAAGTACATACCACAATGAATGGGAATGAAAGTTAGACCAAAATCAACACCGCAAGTCTAACTCAAGAGACAAATACTTTTCAGTGATAATCTTGGTTTAGTTCTTACCATTAAGCCATGGGAATTAGTCACAATTTGTTAAATTTTCATTTTAAAGCAAGAATGTTGGTGGTTATGAAGAAATATTTAACAACTTTTACATAATGTTAAGAGAGAGGCATTTACATGGAAGTAGTGACAAAGAATCCAGTAACAGCAGCATCATTGTACAAAAACGAAGGCATACAAAGTGACGACAGTTGTGGGGGGGAAAAAAAAAAGGAGTACCTAAATAACGTGTTCCATGAATTTGCAAGAAACACACCAATAATTTGGAAATATACCGAGACTCATGGCATACAATCTTCTTCAAGTAATTTGAGATTACTCTTGCTGACAAATTTTGGGAAATACTTATTATGGAAATAAATCTCTTAGCAAATCATATAACAGACAATGAATGGAACAAAGGAAAGCAAACAACATTCTATACCTTATTACTTTTGACGAAATGAATGCAAATATACACTGTGTGGTTTCACTGCCTGAGATTGCAGTCATGTGAGTGAGTTGCATTTGTGTGTGTGTGTGTGTGTGTGTGTGTGTGTGTGTGTGTGTGGCCGGCCTTGTTGGCTGAAAGTTCATTTTGTGACAGCCTTTTTTTGTTGTACCTATCTGCGACTCAGTATCTCGGCTATATGGTGAGTAGGAACTATCCTTGTCATAATATTGTTACATTCCGTCCTGGATTTTCCACTGTTTGTATCACAATAAAGATTGATTTTAGAAATAAAAAGTCGCATGCATACCAATTAATATGAAACACGATGAGGTTCATTTACTGGGCCCGGTACAGAAAGATAAATTTATTTTAGTGTCTACCTTAAGTGAATTTTATGTTTAAATCATTTCGTTAGTGAAATGTAAGTAAATACATCAATAAAATGATTTGAGCATACAACACACTTAAGGTTCACACTAAAATAAAAGTATCTTTACGTACAGTGTTATATATCATTATATAACCTCACTGGCCTACCCAGCAAATGAACATCACTTAATGTTATATACACGTCATTGTAGTGCAGCTGATGATGGCAGCATGCTGCCAAAATGCGTCATTCTTTTAAATATTAGTAAAAATCACGCAATGGAAAATCCAGGATGGAATATTGATAATATTACGAACAGGGTAGACTGTTTCTCACCATACAGCGGAGATGATGAGCCATAGATAGGCACAAAGACAAGTGGCCAAAAAGGCCTTCTTCCACACACACACACACACACACACACACACACACACACGATCACTGTCTGTGGCTGCCAAGGCCAGACTGCGAGCAACTGTGCATGATGGGAGACGCAATCAGGGTGGTGAGGGTAAGATGGAGGCTGGGGTGGCGAGGGTAAGGGATAACAGGGTAGGAGTGGGGATGGTAAAGTGCTGATTCGAGCATACAGGGACGAGGTGGAGAGAGGGTAGGGCAACTAAACGCAGTCTAGAGGTCAGGCAGAAGATTGGCGTGGGGGCAGAAAAGTAAAAAGGTTGTGGGTGTCTTGGTGAATTGGAGGGCTGTGGAGTGCTGGAATGGGAACAGGGACAGGGACAAATGAGTGCAGTTCAGAAAACCTGATGTTGATGAAAAGGATCCAGATGGCACAGTCTGTGAATCAGTCAGTAAAATGAAGAACACTGTGTTGGGCAGCATTCTCAGCAACTGGATGGTCCAGCTGCTTCTTGGTCACAGTTTGTTGGTGGCCATTAATGCGAACATACAGCTTGTTGGTTGTCATACCCATGTAGAATGCAGCACAGTAGTTGCAGTTTAGCTTGTAGATCACATGACTGGTTTCACAGGTAGCCCTGCCTCTGATGGGATAGGTGATGCTTGTGATTAGAGAGGAGTAGGTGGTGGTAGGAGGTTGTATGGGATAGGTCTTGAATCTAGGTCTATTATAGGATATGACACATGAGGCGAGGGGTTGGGAGCAGGAGTTGTGTAAGGATGGACGAGAATATTGTGCAGGTTCATGCACGGCTGCATGCAGTCTGGCCCCGGCAGCCAGAGATAGTGGTTGCGCGCGCTCATTGAGTAGCAATCCATCCTATTCATATTATTATCAAGTATTAGTACAATGTGACTGAAGCAGCATAAATTATTTCATAATTTTACAATTCACTCTTAGACCTCAAAAATGCCCATACACCACAGATAAATTTAAGTGCCTTGCTATGGCTATGCAGCTCAAAAGGGGTTGTCTCAGGTGGAGAGTGTGAGAGAAGAATGGTTGGGTTGGGTTGTTTGGGGAGGAGACCAGACAGCGAGGTCATCAGTCTCATCGGATTAGGGAAGGAAGTCAGCTGTGCCCTTTCAAAGGAACCATCCCAGCATTTACCTGGAGCGATTTAGGGAAATCAGGGAAAATCTAAATCAGGATGCCCGGATGTGGGACTGAACCGTTGTCCTACCGAATGCAAGTCTAGTGTGCTAGCCATTGCACCACCTCACTCGGTGAAGAATGGTAGTGGCGGGAATGGATCGGGTGGAGAGGAGGGAGGTTTGGCGGGGATAGGGGGGGGGGGGGGGGGGGAGAGGTAGCAAGGATACAGGATAGGATGGTGACCCCCACTGGATGAAGCAGAGAAGTTGGATGTGACACATGGAGTGAAACTGAAAAAGTGCACTTGTAGGTGGGAGTAAGGATGGGATGGCTCTGAGCACTATGGGACTCAACATCTGAGGTCATCAGTCCCCAGTAAGGATGGGCCAGAGGGAAAACATAGATGAAAGTGTGGGAGAGAGAATAGTGTACGAAAACATTAATGGATTGAAGGTGGAGGCATGGAGGCAGGGCAGATATGGGTATAGGACAAGGGATAGTGAAGATTCAGGCCAGGGAGGACTGTGAGGTCAGAGGGTAAATTATAAGGACAATTCCCATCTAAGTAATTCAAAGAAGATGATATTGGGGGATTCCAGGTTGAAATGGTTGTGAAATGCAAGCATGAGCATGTTTAAGCTCAGCAGCATATTCTGTTATTGGGTGGTTTACCCTGCCCTAGGCCACAGTCTGCTGGTGGCCACATATTTGTGTGGTCAACTGGTTAGTATTCATGCTCACATAATAGGCTGTGCAGAGTTGATATATGACACGACTGCTTATACAGTGGTAGGGCACGTTTGTGATGGGTTTGGAATACTTGGTACTGGACAGTGCATTGACAGGTCTTGCATCTGGGTTTTCCACAGGGATACGACCCATGTGGCACGGGGGTTAGACTGGTTGAGCTGCATAGCTGTACTTTCGGAAAGGTGACAAGGGTTACGGGAAGAGTGTTCCCTCATTTCAGGAGAACTGATCCACTTCCCCCACCAGAGTTTTGACTACCTTTCATTGTGCACTTACCCAGCACACACTATTCCAAGTCTTATATCAAGCATATCCTGCTGTATTAGAGGCAGCAACACCTGTGGAAACAGTCATGCCACATACCAACTCTGCTTTAATTGTTATATAGTTTATTAAGTGGACACTTGAATGAGTGGACATCACTAAACTGTGGTGAAGGGCAACGTTTACCACCCATCCATTCTGCAATGGAGAGCTTGTCAGAATGTATTTCCCACTGTACAATTTGTGAGAATTTCTTCCCATTCTGACAGGCATGTAAGTATTATAAACCTAGGCAGGCATACAACGATGGAAACATTGGTCTGGATTGCTCATCATATCATTCTCCTTGTTGCAGGAATCCAAATACTGTTGTGAGCAATTTTGAAGAATGTAGTGGACTATCACATAAGGATGCATGCAATGTGACACATGGAAGATTTCGTCAGTCTGGGGAGCGTGCACTGATAACAGAAATGGGTAAGGCAACCATCCGTGATGAGAGGGAAATCTGGGTTCCAGTCCTGGTTTGACACAAATTTTCACGTGTCACTATCGTGCAGTAAATCTATGCCTAATACAATTAATGTAAAGGAATTTACAGTCGGGAAATAAATTTCATCCTCTTCAATTCAAGTAAGGAGTCCAGAAAGAATGACTGTTCAAATGCCCCTGCACTCGGTGAAATTAGTATAATCTTATCTTCATGACTTTACGGGAGCAACACGTAGGGGGCTGCAGTTTATTCCCAGATCTGTTAGTTAATTCTGATTTTTGAAACATAATACACAGTCTTTCAGGTGGTAGCTGACCGTCTTCTGCCAGTTCAAGTTTCTCAGCATATCCATGACACTTTCTTATGCATCAAACAAACCATTCATGCTGCCCTTCACTGTATATATTGAGTTTAGCCCTACTTAGTGCAAGTCCCACACACTTTCGCGACATTCTCAGATGAGTCACGTCTTTTATAAGTAATCTACTTTGTAGAATGATTGCATTTCCCTAGTATCCTCCTGATTAATGAAAGCCTTCCACCTGCTTTACATATGATTGAGGTTAAGTAATCACTCCATTTAATATTACCACAAATTTTTACACTCTGATGTTTATACGAGTTAGCTGATTCCATTTGTAACTCCCTGATATCGTAGTCATGAGATGTCACATTTTTGCATTTTGTAAAGGGCATGATTTTATGTTTCCGAATATTTTAAGGAAGATGCCAATCTTTGCACTACTTATCAAGATCTGCACGAATAACTGTTTAGCTTCTTTCAGATATTACTTCTGCATCATTTGCAAAAGGTTTGAAGTTACTATTAATATATCTGTAGGCTTCCGCAGCCAGAGTCAGTTGACATAATAGTTTTCTCAGCAATATACCGCCTCATAATGTAAAAAAAACTAATGCCATCACACTGTTGTTTGTGTGTGATATATTTCAGCTTTTGGCTGCAGGCATTATTGCTGAGCAAATACAGGATTTTGTCGTAAGTCTATGATGCAACGCATAAACAGCTGACCTCAGATTTTTACTAATGTTTCTGATGAAATGTGTGAGTTTATTACACTGTTAACATTGAATGTTGGAGTAGTACAGAAGAAAACTGAAAATACTAACTACAGTGAGGACACTGAAGGGGATAAAATTAAATTAAGATGCAATATGACTTGCAGTGTTAGTCAGTATAAAGTTTGCTATGTTGTTATGAAACACAGGAAGTACATATCAGAACTCTACTATTACATTCACTGACTTATGAGAAAAGGGCTACAAATATTTCAGGATTATTGCCATGCTTTTATATGTGTACTAGTCTAATTAATACTGAAGGTTACAGGATTTTTCTTTCCTTGAGACAAAAATTAGATGTGTACTACAATTTCACTATCTTGTATATACTTCATTTCTTAATCACTATAACTACTGATACATAAAAAAGTTATGCTGGAATGATGTCACATTTAATTTGAAGTGTCAAAGTGTACTTACCCATTTTGACAACAGGCTGTCCATTCTTGGTTGTGACAATTGAACTGTTATCAATGGGACCAGGAGGCTCAGGTTCTTTGCCACGAACAAAATTTTGCCATTGCCGAAACCAGCTCATAGATATGGCATATATCACACTTGGTCCTTCGTCAGCCTATAATATATCATTGGTAAAAGTTATATAACATTTTGTTTTAATTCATATCTTAACAATTTACACAATTAAAACATTGAATGCAATAATAGGCATGACAGTAAAACATTTGATGGTTTTTGGTAAAATTAATGACTGTGGCAGCTTTCCTGCCATGGCAACATATGGCATGCCTATTGGGTTTGCAGCCGGTTCTTAAAATAAGATAGACATGATATTTTATAACAATAATGGAAATTCCTGGATGGTATAATACATAAAATAATGGAAAGGCATGGAAAGTTCAAGAGGGTAGAGCATAATAAAGATACAGGTTGAGAGAGAAGGAGGGGAAAGGGAGAGGGAAGGAAAAAAAGAAGAGGAAATTGGAGATTGTGTGTGTGTGTGTGTGTGTGTGTGTGAGAGAGAGAGAGAGAGAGAGAGAGAGAGAGAGAGAGAGAGAGAGAGAGAGAGAGAAGGGGAAAGGTGTAAAAGAGCATGGCATATACTGGCGAGAGAATTCCCACCTGCACAGCTCAAAGAAACATATGTTGGAAGGGAGTATCCAAATGGTGCTTAGTGAAGCAGTTGTTGAAGTTGTTTGTGTCATAGTCTGCAGCATGTTCAACAAGTGGATAGCCAAGTCTGCAGTTCATCACAATTTGGCAGTGGCCTTTCATGTGGACAGACAGTTGATTACATAAGATGGTTACTCATCACGCCAACGTAGAATGTTGTCTAGTAACTGCTTCATAGCTGATATATGGGATATGGGTAGGAAATGCCAGTAACTAGACCGTGGTAGGTGGTGGTGGTGTTGGGTATATGGGACAGATCTTGCACCTGGGGCAACCACACGGGAATGACCCATACTGTGCTGGATTGGTAGCAGGATTGGAATAAGGATGGACAAGGACATTCTGTAGGGTGGGTGGGACACAGAATACTGCTCTGGGTGATGTGTGTAGGATTTTGGGTAGGATATCACTCATCTTAGGGCATGAAGAGAGGTAGTCAAAGTCCTGGCAAAGTATGTGGCTGAACTTATCAAGACCAGGGTGATACTGGGTGCTACGTGATCAGTGGCTGGTTCAAGGAACGAAGATTAATTAGCGTTTACTGACCTGTTGACACTGAGGTCATCAGAGACAGAGCACAACTCAGATTGCTGCTAGGAATGGGAAAGAAATTGGCCATTCTCTTCCAAAAGAATCATCCTGGCATTTTCCCGGAACGATCTAGGGAAACCATGAAAGCCTAAATCTGGATGGCTGGAAGCAAATTTGAACAATCGTCCTCCTAAATTCGAGTCGTGTGCTAACCATTGTGCCACCTTGCTCGGTGGTGGCTGGTTCACAGGTTTACTGCTGTCAGAGAAAGAGATGGCATGGGAGATCTGTTTATGGATGAGATGTGTAGGATATTGTCTGCGAATAAGGGCTCTGGGTAGGTTACTGGTATATTTCGACAACTCCTGCTTCCCACTGCAGGTGCAGCATCCTTGGGTGGCAAGGCTGTAAGGAAGATGCTTTTTGATATGGAATGGGTGACAGCAATCAAAGTGGAGATACTGTTGGTTGCCGGTGCTCTTAATGTGAACAGTCTTATTTATGGAGCCATCTAAGAGTTGGACATACGTATCTAGGAATGCGGTTCATTGGGTTGAGAAGGACCATGTGAAGCAGAACTGGGACTAGGTGTTGAGGTTATGGAGGAAAAAGCAAAGGTTTTCCTTGGCATGAGGCCAGATCATGAAAATGACAAGGGCTTTTAGGCGCTGACTGGATAGGAAGGGGTGCCATGGCAGTACCGCGGATGTGTTTTTAGATTTCACCTTCAAAAGTGAAATAACTGTAGGTCAGGGTATGGTTGGCTAGAAGAATTAAGGAAGAGGTGATGGGTTCGTTATCAGGAATAATGGGAAAGGGACTGTTTTATGGCCACAAGGCCATTGGCATAGGGGATGTTGGTGTATAAGGATGAATTCATGGTGACAAAGAAGGAGTCTAGTGGTAATGGGACAGGAACTGTAGAGAGGAGGTGAAGGAAATGAGCAGTGTCTTGAATGTAGGATGGGAGGTTACAGACTACAGTTTGTAGGTTTTGGTCAGCAAAGGTAGAAGTTCGTTCTGTGGGAGCAATGCACCCAGGCATAAAGGAATGTCAAGCACAGAGAAATGTGGGGTTGGGTTTGTGGAGTAGGTTGTCAACCTTTCTGCCAAAACTCTGCTCACTACATACGTCACCGTACTTTCTGAAGGCCTCAGCTTTAGCCTAACAACTGGACTTGCAAAGGACCTTCTCTCCTTTACTCATTCTCTGAAGTGGAAACATTTCTTTGCCAAGCACCTCACAAACAACAGCCTAACAAACCCTCACATAGAACCAAACAAATAGTTCCAACCTCCCTCCAACCAAGATCCTCCTTCCCTTCTACCCAGTCATCACCTGGTAATATTTCAGGAACTCTAACCTGGTCTCACCTTCCTTTCTTAAATTTCTATCAATGAGTCCAACATCGCTACTACGAACACACAGTTTTCTGTATAACCTGAAAACCAATCCAGACCATATCTTCCTTCCCGCAGACATAGTCTCCATCACAGTGATCCTGAATCATAGTGACTATGTGGCTGCGTGTCTCTGCCAACAGTCTGACATGACCTCCAGCAGCTCTTCAAGACCTTAGGTCTATCCCAAAACCTGATATCTGACTAAATCTCCCTTGTCACATTACCAGTTCCCCAAGCACCTAACTTTTACCTAAACCGCAAATTCCAGAATCCCAACCCCACAGGCCTCCCTACAGGTCATCCCACTATGGCTGAGAACAATGCACTTGAAGTGGGAGTTATCGAAATATACTGATAACCTTACCATAGCCTTTACTGACAGACAATATATTACCAAGCTCCTCCATAAACAGCTATCTTGTGCCATCTCTTAACACCAGTAAACCTAAAAACCAGCTGAACAGCACTCCTGGGATCACCAAATATCATCCTGGCCTTGAAAAGTCAACCACACTTTTCAAAAGGTCTTCAACTACCTCTCATTATGCCCTGAGATGTGCAATGTCCTATCCAATTCTGCCCCCACCCAACCTACAGGATATCCCTGACCATTCCAACCCTGCATCCCATGGGTCACTCCCTTGCTGTCAGCCCAGGTACAAGACCTGCCAAATAAACTCACCCAGAACCTCCTACCACTGTTCAGTCACAGGCATTTCCTACCCAATGCAGGGCCACATGTGAATGCAGCCATGTCATATATCAGCTACGCATCATTTATTGCCTAGCATTCTATATGAGCATGACAAGTAAACAACTGACATAACCAACTGTCTACCCACATGAATGGCCACCGCCAAACTGTGGTGCACTGCGAACCTGACCCTCCAGTTGGCTAACACACCGCACACCACAACACAAAGAAAGTCAACAGCTGCTTCAGTACACAGGCCACTTGAATACTCCCTTCCAGCACAAGTTTTTCTGAATTGCTCAGATGGGAATTGGGAATTTTCCGCTAACCAGTTTCCTCACCTTGTTTCTTCTGTCCACACCATTCCTTCCCTATCCAGATCATGTACTACTGCCTTCCTCCCCCTCCCTCCCCCCATGGTCTCTCTCTCTCTCACTCTCTCTCTCATTTTCCACCTCTTTCCCTGCCTCTCCCACCCCCTCTGTCTCCATCTGCATCTACACTTTCTT
This sequence comes from Schistocerca serialis cubense, assembly GCF_023864345.2. Taxonomy (NCBI): domain Eukaryota; kingdom Metazoa; phylum Arthropoda; class Insecta; order Orthoptera; family Acrididae; genus Schistocerca; species Schistocerca serialis. The sequence goes on along the minus strand of NC_064645.1, from coordinate 487,042,846 downwards.
TTCCTTTTCTCCCTTCCTTCTGGATCTCTTATATGCTCTATCATTTGGAATCATTTCGTCTTGTTGTGCAGCCACTGGATTATCTAAAAAGACATGAAAGACATGCCTCACTCTATTTGACTACCTCCCTCGTGTACTCTTGCCTATCCTGTCCCCACCTCACCTGCCCAGGTAACTGCTCTCAATAATCAGTAGTTAGTATCGCTGCAGCCACACAAGTGTACGTTTGCATTTCTTCTGTATGTGAATGTGCATATTTTTACTAGGAAAGACAACAGCTCAAAAGGTATTGTGAATATAGTTTTCTGTTATGTTTTTCTATCCTTATGCACCAGTACAACGTAGGTGAGAGGATGCCTTTCCCACACTTTAAGTATTTTGACATGATATTTTGATGTTCCATCTAGCTGCCATCTTCAGATGCAAAGCTGAATAGCTGAGAAGTCAGAGCAGTTATCCCTATATGGGCAACACAATGCCCATGGTATGTATGCCACAAGCCATCAGTGCTGTCCCTTAACAGAGTGTAAATGTAGAACCACCAGTACTGGATGATGATAGGAGCAATATATTGCTATCAAGACAAGTGACAATAAACCTGATACTCTACGTTAAAACGGGATACCACGTCTTGCTTAAACGCTTTTTAAATCTTCCATTTTCTGAAGGTACACACCTGGCATAAGGAAGAAAGTCAACTATTTTACACTTGTCAAAACACACACACACAACCACACACACACACACACACACACACACACACACACACACACTTAATATAGGCAACTCACATCCTGAAATAAATGATTCACATTCCCTACACTACATGGTTATATTCTCAGCACTTGGTGTGGTCATTCGGCATCACTGCTTCTCTTGGTTGGTTGTTTGGGGAAGGAGACCAGACAGCGAGGTCATCGGTCTCATCGGATTCGGGAAGGACGGGGAAGGAAGTCGGCCGTGCCCTTTGAAAGGAACCATCCCGGCATTTGCCTGGAGCGATTTAGGGAAATCACGGAAAACCTAAATCAGGATGGCCGGGCGCGGGATTGAACCGTCGTCCTCCCAATCACTGCTTCTCTCCCTGGCCCCTAGTCCCAGATTGGTAATGATTTCATGACAATTCAGCTTCAAATGGTACCTACTATATACAGCCTGAATAGTTCAAAGTAGTGAAAATTGGCATTTATACAGGAGGATGTAACAAAAGTGAAGATTAAATCAATATAACAAAAGTGAAGATTAAATCAGAGGTCTGCTTAATTTCAAACATAAAATAGTTAAGAAAATGGAACATTGTTGCCTTAATGTAGTTACACTTGATGATTGTAATGATGCTACTATCGGTATGTGGATCTTATTGTGCTGATGCCTGGAGTTTAGTAGTGTTAAGTATTTTGAAAATGTACAGAAAGGAAGTGAAAGTAAAATTATTTACTAAGTACCTTTGCTGGATTTATACCTCTTTATATGTGTATTGCAAGCTTCTTCATCTCCCAGTACTTACTGCAACCTACATCCTTCTGAATCTGCTTAGTGTATTCATCTACGATTTTTACCCTCCCCGCTGCCCTCCAACGCTAAATTTGTGATCCCTTGATGCCTCAGAACATGTCTTACCAACCGGTCCCTTCTTCTTGTCAAGCTGTGCCACAAACTCCTCTTCTCCCCAATTCTATTCAATACCTCCTCATTAGTTATGTGATCTACCCATCTAATCTTCAGCATTCTTCTGTAGCACCACATTTCAAAAGCTTCTATTCTCTTCTTGTCCAAATTATTTATCGTCTATGTTCCTGAAGAGGGGCAGCAGCCTTTTCAGTAGTTGCAAGGGCAACAGTCTGGATGATTGACTGATCTGGCCTTGTAACAATAACCAAAACGGCCTTGCTGTGCTGGTACTGCGAACGGCTGAAAGCAAGGGGAAACTACAGCCGTAATTTTTCCCGAGGGCATGCAGCTTTACTGTATGATTACATGATGATGGCGTCCTCTTGGGTAAAATATTCCGGAGGTAAAATAGTCCCCCATTCGGATCTCCGGGCGGGGACTACTCAAGAGGATGTCGTTATCAGGAAAAAGAAAACTGGCGTTCTACGGATCGGAGCGTGGAATGTCAGATCCCTTAATCAGGCAGGTAGGTTAGAAAATTTAAAAAGGGAAATGGATAGGTTGAAGTTACATATAGTGGGAATTAGTGAAGTTCGGTGGCAGGAGGAACAAGACTTCTGGTCAGGTGACTACAGGGTTATAAACACAAAATCAAATAGGGGTAATGCAGGAGTAGTTTTAATAATGAATAGGAAAATAGGAATGCGGGTTAGCTACTACAAACAGCATAGTGAACGCATTATTGTGGCCAAGATAGATACGAAGCCCACGCCTACTACAGTAGTACAAGTTTATATGCCAACTAGCTCTGCAGATGACGAAGAAATTGAAGAAATGTATGATGAAATAAAAGAAATTATTCAGATTGTGAAGGCAGACGAAAATTTAATAGTCATGGGTGACTGGAATTCGAGTGTAGGAAATGGGAGAGAAGGAAACATAGTAGGTGGATATGGATTGGGGGACAGAAATGAAAGAGGAAGCCGCCTGGTCGAATTTTGCACAGAGCACAACATAATCATAACTAACACTTGGTTTAAGAATCATGAAAGAAGGTTGTATACATGGAAGAACCCTGGAGATACTAAAAGGTATCAGATAGATTATATAATGGTAAGACAGAGATTTAGGAACCAGGTTTTAAATTGTAAGACATTTCCAGGGGCAGATGTGGACTCTGACCACAATCTATTGGTTATGACCTGTAGATTAAAACTGAAGAAACTGCAAAAAGGTGGGAATTTAAGGAGATGGGACCTGGATAAACTAAAAGAACCAGAGGTTGTACAGAGATTCAGGGAGAGCATAAGGGAGCAATTGACAGGGATGGGGGAAATAAATACAGTAGAAGAAGAATGGGTAGCTTTGAGGGATGAAGTAGTGAAGGCAGCAGAGGATCAAGTAGGTAAAAAGACGAGGGCTAGTAGAAATCCTTGGGTAACAGAAGAAATATTGAATTTACTTGATGAAAGGAGAAAATATAAAAATGCAGTAAGTGAAACAGGCAAAAAGGAATACAAACGTCTCAAAAATGAGATTGACAGGAAGTGCAAAATGGCTAAGCAGGGATGGCTAGAGGACAAATGTAAGGATGTAGAGGCCTATCTCACTAGGGGTAAGATAGATACCGCCTATAGGAAAATTAAAGAGACCTTTGGAGATAAGAGAATGACTTGTATGAATATCAAGAGCTCAGATGGAAACCCAGTTCTAAGCAAAGAAGGGAAAGCAGAAAGGTGGAAGGAGTATATAGAGGGTCTATACAAGGGCGATGTACTTGAGGACAATATTATGGAAATGGAAGAGGATGTAGATGAAGATGAAATGGGAGATATGATACTGCGTGAAGAGTTTGACAGAGCACTGAAAGACCTGAGTCGAAACAAGGCCCCCGGAGTAGACAATATTCCATTGGAACTACTGACGGCCGTGGGAGAGCCAATCCTGACAAAACTCTACCATCTGGTGAGCAAGATGTATGAAACAGGCGAAATACCCTCAGACTTCAAGAAGAATATAATAATTCCAATCCCAAAGAAAGCAGGTGTTGACAGATGTGAAAATTACCGAACTATCAGCTTAATAAGTCACAGCTGCAAAATACTAACACGAATTCTTTACAGACGAATGGAAAAACTAGTAGAAGCCAACCTCGGGGAAGATCAGTTTGGATTCCGTAGAAACACTGGAACACGTGAGGCAATACTGACCTTACGACTTATCTTAGAAGAAAGATTAAGGAAAGGCAAACCTTCGTTTCTAGCATTTGTAGACTTAGAGAAAGCTTTTGACAATGTTGACTGGAATACTCTCTTTAAAATTCTAAAGGTGGCAGGGGTAAAATACAGGGAGCGAAAGGCTATTTACAATTTGTACAGAAACCAGATGGCAGTTATAAGAGTCGAGGGACATGAAAGGGAAGCAGTGGTTGGGAAGGGAGTAAGACAGGGTTGTAGCCTCTCCCCGATGTTGTTCAATCTGTATATTGAACAAGCAGTAAAGGAAACAAAAGAAAAATTCGGAGTAGGTATTAAAATTCATGGAGAAGAAATAGAAACTTTGAGGTTCGCCGATGACATTGTAATTCTGTCAGAGACAGCAAAGGACTTGGAAGAGCAGTTGAATGGAATGGACAGTGTTTTGAAAGGAGGATATAAGATGAACATCAACAAAAGCAAAACAAGGATAATGGAATGTAGTCTAATTAAGTCGGGTGATGCTGAGGGAATTAGATTAGGAAATGAGGCACTTAAAGTAGTAAAGGAGTTTTGCTATTTGGGGAGCAAAATAACTGATGATGGTCGAAGTAGAGAGGATATAAAATGTAGGCTGGCAATGGCAAGGAAAGCGTTTCTGAAGAAGAGAAATTTGTTAACATCCAGTATTGATTTAAGTGTCAGGAAGTCATTTCTGAAAGTATTCGTATGGAGTGTAGCCATGTATGGAAGTGAAACATGGACGATAAATAGTTTGGACAAGAAGAGAATAGAAGCTTTCGAAATGTGGTGCTACAGAAGAATGCTGAAGATTAGATGGGTAGATCACATAACTAATGAGGAAGTATTGAATAGGATTGGGGAGAAGAGAAGTTTGTGGCACAACTTGACCAGAAGAAGGGATCGGTTGGTAGGACATGTTCTGAGGCATCAAGGGATCACCAATTTAGTATTGGAGGGCAGCGTGGAGGGTAAAAATCGTAGAGGGAGACCAAGAGATGAATACACTAAGCAGATTCAGAAGGATGTAGGTTGCAGTAGGTACTGGGAGATGAAAAAGCTTGCACAGGATAGAGTAGCATGGAGAGCTGCATCAAACCAGTCTCAGGACTGAAGACCACAACAACAACATATGTTTCACTTCCATACATGGCTACACTCCATACAAATACTTTCAGAAACGACTTCCTGACACTTAAATCAATACCGTTATACGCAAACACAAGTAGTAAACATAATGTATTATGGTACTAACTTCCTTTTAAATGTCGTTCTACAACAAACAGTATAACTTTTAGTGGTGTTATTGCAGTACATGCTTGTTGAAGTGTGGTTTGGTACTTAACAGTAATACTTGAATTTGTTAATCATATTACTTACTGATATCAATGTAATGGAAGGAAACATTCCACGTGGGAAAAATTATATATAAAAACAAAGATGAGGTGACTTACCGAACAAAAGCGCTGGCAGGTCGATAGACACACAAACAAACACAAACATACACACAAAATTCAAGCTTTCGCAACAAACTGTTGCCTCATCAGGAAAGAGGGAAGGAGAGGGGAAGACGAAAGGAAGTGGGTTTTAAGGGAGAGGGTAAGGAGTCATTCCAATCCCGGGAGCGGAAAGACTTACCTTAGGGGGAAAAAAGGACAGGTACACACTCGCACACACGCACATATCCATCCACACATACAGACACAAGCTTGTGTCTGTATGTGTGGATGGATATGTGCGTGTGTGCGAGTGTATACCTGTCCTTTTTTCCCCCTAAGGTAAGTCTTTCCGCTCCCGGGATTGGAATGACTCCTTACCCTCTCCCTTAAAACCCACTTCCTTTCGTCTTCCCCTCTCCTTCCCTCTTTCCTGATGAGGCAACAGTTTGTTGCGAAAGCTTGAATTTTGTGTGTATGTTTGTGTTTGTTTGTGTGTCTATCGACCTGCCAGCGCTTTTGTTCGGTAAGTCACCTCATCTTTGTTTTTATATATAATATTACTTACTGAATTTTATGTAACATACTTGCATATGTATTAAGTTATGTTGAACATAAAATTGAAGTAAATCTTGATTATTGAAATAAAACAGTGATAAATCAGGTGATCAGTTAACTGTGTGAACCATTAAATGTGCCGAAGTGAGACCTCTGTTCAAGAAAGGGTCGAGGGAAGATATGGGAAACTATCGCCCTATTTCTATTCTCCCAATCCTGTCAAAAGTGCTAGAGAAAGTAGCTGCAAATCAGATCAAAAATTTTATCGTAAAAAATGATATTATTGTAAGTAACCAATTTGGATTCCAACAAGGAAAGAACACACTGGGTGCAGTAAATAACTTTACTGAGAAGATACGCAAATCATTGGATCAGAGGAGTAAAGTCGCAGGTATCTTCTGTGACCTTTCAAAAGCATTTGACTCGGTGAACCACGACTTGCTTATCTACAAATTAAACAAATATGGGGTTAAGGACAAAGCTCTGAAATGGCTCACATCATACTTGCACAACAGAAAGCAAAGGGTATGCGTCACATCAAATGCAGTGAATTATTACTCTAAATGGAGTACAGTATCACAAGGTGTGCCTCAAGGCTCCATTTTGGGGCCAATCCTGTTCCTATTCTATGTAAATGACTTGCCCATAAATATAAATTCCCCGTCAGTTCTGTTTGCGGATGATACTTCTGTTTTAATTGAAGATGATGCAGAAAAAATTCAGAGCTCCATTGTGAGCACAATGGGTACTCTAGAAAACTGGTTCCAGTTAAATGGCTTGATACTGAACATTGCAAAAACCAATATGGTACATTTCAAAACCAAACATTTGAAATGTGTGGATCTTAAAATACATCATCACAATCATCCTATGGAAGAAATTAACACAGTCAAATTCCTACGACTAAATGTGGACAACAACTGAAACTGGAGTACACATATTGAGTCCATATCAAATAAACAAAGCAGCTTTGCATTTGCAAAGCAAATACTAGCAAACTCTACTGACACGAGTACACGAAAAATAGCATATCAGTTATTTTGAATCTGTCATTAGGTATGGTATCATTTTCTGGGGAAATTCAAGTAGTGTATCTCGAATACTGAAACTGCATAAGAAAATTATAAGATACATGTGTAGTGCACAACAAACAGAATCTTGTCGCCCATTATTTCGGAACCTGCAAATCCTAACAGTTCCCTCCATATACATTTATGAAATTATAATCTTTGTACACAGCAGACAAAAATTATTTGAGGAAAATCATTTTAACCACACATACAACACAAGAAATAAAAATAATCTTATGTTACGCACACACCATTTGAAATTATATGCATGAACTCCACAGTATATGGCGATGACAATATATAACAAGGTAATCGGCAAAATTATATTTAATATGAAGCCACAGAGTCTAAAAATAAGGCTACAACAGATTCTGTGGGAGAAATGCTACTATTCAGTAGAGGACTTCATAGAGGATGACATGATAATTGGAGCAAGGGGTAATTAACTGTTAGCCTTTTATTGTATGTGTAACAAAATTGTATTATTATTATGATACCATTTGTTAAAATCAGTTGTTGTAATTAATTGTTAGTTTTTTACTGTATGTATATTTTTATATTGTATTATTGTTACGGTACCATTTGTTAAAATCAGGTGTTGTATGTATATGGTAAAACTTTACCAAAATTTTGATGTGTCTCCTGTACCTGAATCAAATGATTTAGATCATGTACGTTATGAGGCTAATAAACCACAATTCACAATTAACAATCAACAAAAAATGTATCTATTTTAATTTCAATAAAAGTTCTGTTAAAATGCCTGTAATGTCCTCTTGCTGGCTATAATCAATGATGAGGTTAAATGACATCTCCTGTGGATTTGCATTTTTTTAATTTCAGTGCAACAAAGAAAGGTGTACATAATCACACTGCACGTTCATTCTATGGAGGATTTCATTCATTATGCCTTCATTCTGCCCAAGATATATGGGCAACTATGACACCTATCACTAATGGAGCCATAATTGCTGCAATGCCTCTGCATTTTCTTGGAGATGTTCTGCCACCCATTGTCCATTCTTCTAACCACAAATACCAATGATATTATTTTATAAAACTGTCGCATAACCATTCAAATTTTAATTGTTCTTCTGAGATTATGGTCTGAACTACTTTCATTGAAGAAGAAATGTAACTTCATTTTCTCCCATACAGTTCAAGGGTCCTCAGAAAAAGTTTGAATTATTAAGGGTTCGGTTCAACAATATTTTGACAGAGAGAGAGAGAGAGAGAGAGAGAGAGAGAGAGAGAGAGAGAAAACCTTCAAAGCATAGGAGTAAGGCTGCCCTCTCCGAAAATAAAGTTTTTTGAAAAATTACTGTCATATCAATAACATTAGTATTTGTTTACAAAATACAAACTAGGCTCCAAAAATGTTTATTTTTATCTCATTTATTAATTTTTATTTATTTTAACATTTCAAATGAAATGACTATACAAATTTCTGGAAAAACATATGACAACTTTAATTTTAATTTACAAATAAATCCGTGATCTTTTTCTGTTTCTACCTACAGAGCGGTTGGTGAAGCGCATTTCCGATTGTGACCAAAGCCGAAAAGACACCATCAGCTACTTCTGTTCTAAGAATGTACATGCATAATATTTCCAACGATGAATTTGTCTCTTTTGGAGTCACAGACAGAATTGACTCTGCTTCTATTCTGTCATTGTCTTCCTTCTTATCGTCCAGAACAACCAATACTTCAAAGTCAGTAAGGGCACCACAGAATTCCACATGATTGTCAAAATGTATGAAACCATCAACTGGTACTTTTTCTCCTAAGTCAGGAAAAAGGCCCCAGGTACTTGGGAACACAAGTCAATTTTTTCCCTCTCCAGCTGCCGCAGTTGATTCTGTGGCTTCACGATGAATCCGCATTTCTTGAAACAGTACAGAATTGTTGTCAGAGTATTGTATTTCCATGCTTTATCAGCCGTGTTTATTGTTGTCAAGGCAGTTAAGCTGGGCCTCTGACCATCTTCAATATTATCCAACACCATCATCACAGCTTTGTAATATAAATTTTAAAATTCTGAATTATTCCCTAGTCAAGGAGATGTAATTTCAATGTGGTGTTCACAAGGAAAAAATGAAGTTTCGCACTATCCAAAGGTGGTGAGTTATTGTGAACCGCAAATAGTCCAGAATAAGCAGGACTTTTCACTTCTGTTTTTTATGTCTTTGTCCAGGCCCAACAGCCACTCCCTGAACAACTCTATTCACTGTAGAGGAAAGAGACAGGAAATAATCTGATACCCTTGCAACATATAGGGTTAGCAGTTTTTGCTATCAAAAGAGGTTCCAGTTCAAAAATGGTTCAAATGGCTCTGAGCACTATGGGACTCAACTGCTGTGGTCATAAGTCCCCTAGAACTTAGAACTACTTAAACCTAACTAACCTAAGAACATCACACACATCCATGCCCGAGGCAGGATTCGAACCTGCAACTGTAGTTGTCGTACGGTTCCAAACTGTAGCGCCTTTAACCGCTTTGCCACTCCGGCCGGCTGAGGTTCCAGTGTCTAAGACCTGTCTATGTTCACAGCAAGCAACAATGTTACTCTTTTTTTGCTGTGTTTACCATTACGACATTTTTCTTCTTTAAAAGTCAGTGAGCGATCAGGAAGACACTTGACAGAAAATCATGTCTTCACTATTTAACACATTATGTGGGTCGTAATTTGCTAGTAGGCTCTGTGGTTCATTCTTCAATGCTGAACAAACTGTCACCAATTGCACTTTCTGCATGAACCATAAAAATGTTTAGATTAATAGCTAACTGCAGTCACATACTAAAGATATGATTTGTTACAGGCAAGTTTATTTGCTAAAAACTACAGTAATAACCAGGCATATCTTGAGAAGGTATCAACCACACATGATGATTGCATTTTTGTACACTAACAGCTAGTTACCGAAGTGGAACATTTTCACAACATATAAAAACTAGCTACTTGATTAATGAGTCACAACTTGAGTTAGACATTTTACAAAAATATATGGTAGTTGCAATTATAGACCTCTGCATCCTGTGAAAAATCACCAGTTGAGCAATGATCAACGTTTCATGCATGGTCAACACTCCATAAGACTGTGACACTGGTGGAATGTAAATACTGCCTTCTCTTCATGCCATCATCATTTGAGTGCTGGCACTGACCACGTAATGAACACTGCTCTTATTAACACTTCTGCAAGTAGTACTGTTGAATATTCGCTGGTGTGGTTCTGACCTGCTAACTGTAGCTCGTAATTGTGAAACAGTGTAATGTTCTGTAGGGGGAGTGCAATACACCCTTCACTGCCAGGAGACAACAGCTAGCAATAAGGACTTACCACGACCAGGACGACCTTGTTAAACAACTAAAAGTGATGGTAAATACATCAGAATTACCAGTAAGAGAAATAGACTCAAAACAGCGCTCCAAATTCGTGCAGAATTGGTAGAAATGAACATGACAATATCTGTTGCAACAGTAAAAAGCAGTCTGACTGAAGCCAGCTTGAAAGGATGTGTCACAGCAAGAAAACCCCTTCTAAGGCCCATAATTAAACAGAAGAAACTTGAATGGGATAAAAAACATCATAATTGGACATCAGAAGAGTGGACAAAGGTGTTATTCACTGATGAATCAAAGTTCGAGATTTTTGGAACCAGAAGGAGAATATTTGTTAGCCAATTTGAAGGGGAAAGGGTAGCACAGCAGTGTGTCCTACCTACAGTTAAACACGGTGGAGGTTCTATTATGGTTTGGGTATGTTTTGCCGGAGATAGAGTTGGCGACATTGTGAAAATAGAAGGATGTATGGATCAGAAGCAGTACCACCGCATACTTCAGTATCATTCAATAGGAAGTGGATTGCACTTAATAGGGAAAGGGTTCACCTTACAACAGGATAATGACCCAAAACATTGGGCAGCATACTGTACTGTATGAACTACACTGCATCAAAGGAAAAACAGAAAGTACTGAATGATATGGTATGGCCATCCCAAAGCTCCAATTGTAATTCCATTGAAATGGCCTGGGATGAAGTGGAGAGACGTATCAGGGACGTTAATACACTCCTGGAAATTGAAATAAGAACACCGTGAATTCATTGTCCCAGGAAGGGGAAACTTTATTGACACATTCCTGGGGTCAGATACATCACATGATCACACTGACAGAACCACAGGCACATAGACACAGGCAACAGAGCATGCACAATGTCGGCACTAGTACAGTGTATATCCACCTTTCGCAGCAATGCAGGCTGCTATTCTCCCATGGAGACGATCGTAGAGATGCTGGATGTAGTCCTGTGGAACGGCTTGCCATGCCATTTCCACCTGGCGCCTCAGTTGGACCAGCGTTCGTGCTGGACGTGCAGACCGCGTGAGACGACGCTTCATCCAGTCCCAAATATGCTCAATGGGGGACAGATCCGGAGATCTTGCTGGCCAGGGTAGTTGACTTACACCTTCTAGAGCACGTTGGGTGGCACGGGATACATGCGGACATGCATTGTCCTGTTGGAACAGCAAGTTCCCTTGCCGGTCTAGGAATGGTAGAACGATGGGTTCGATGATGGTTTGGATGTACCGTGCACTATTCAGTGTCCCCTCGCCGATCACCAGTGGTGTACGGCCAGTGTAGGAGATCGCTCCCCACACCATGATGCCGGGTGTTGGCCCTGTGTGCCTCGGTCGTATGCAGTCCTAATTATGGCGCTCACCTGCACGGCGCCAAACACGCATACAACCATCATTGGCACCAAGGCAGAAGCGACTCTCATCGCTGAAGACGACACGTCTCCATTCGTCCCTCCATTCACGCCTGTCGCGGCACCACTGGAGGCGGGCTGCACGATGTTGGGGTGTGAGCGGAAGACAGCCTAACGGTGTGCGGGACCGTAGCCCAGCTTCATGGAGACGGTTGCGAATGGTCCTCGCCGATACCCCAGGAGCAACAGTGTCCCTAATTTGCTGGGAAGTGGCGGTGCGGTCCCCTACGGCACTGCGTAGGATCCTACGGTCTTGGCGTGCATCCGTGCGTCGCTGCGGTCCGGTCCCAGGTCGACAGGCACATGCACCTTCCGCCGACCACTGGCGACAACATCGATGTACTGTGGAGACCTCACGCCCCACGTGTTGAGCAATTCGGCGGTACGTCCACCCGGCCTCCCGCATGCCCACTATACACCCTCGCTCAAAGTCCGTCAACTGCACATACGGTTCACGTCCACGCTGTCGTGGCATGCTACCAGTGTTAAAGACTGCGATGGAGCTCCGTATGCCACGGCAAACTGGCTGACACTGACGGCGGCGGTGCACAAATGCTGCGCAGCTAGCGCCATTCGACGGCCAACACCGCGGTTGCTGGTGTGTCCGCTGTGCCGTGCGTGTGATCATTGCTTGTACAGCCCTCTCGCAGTGTCCGGAGCAAGTATGGTGGGTCTGACACACCGGTGTCAATGTGTTCTTTTTTCCATTTCCAGGAGTGTATACCCAAGTAAGGAACATCTCTGGAATATTGTTCAGAATGTGTGGAATCATATACATTCACGATACCTACAAAAACTGATGGACCACATGCTTCGAGGAGGATACTTTGAAGAAAGTAAAATTAAAGACTGTGATTGTATTACACAAGTGGAAGTTAATATAATTATATTTTGTGGGAAATAACGTTTGATTTGTGTTGCAAATCTGAAATACCAGGGTGCATTCAATTAATGTGTGGTAATGTATATATAATAGTGAAATACTGTTAGTAAAAAGGAATGTAGTATTTATGGCTTCTGTGCTTATGATTACAAGACTCAAGATCAGAGAGAGGAAGGAATAGATCGACAGGGGGTGGAATGGGATGGTCAGAGAAAGTGGAAAGGAGGAGATGGGTGGACAGAGGGGGCAAGACAGAACAGACATAGAAAGGGAGGAGGAGGTGATGGACAAAGAAAGGGAGAGAGAGAGGAGCAGGAGGAAATAGAGAGGGAGAGAGGGGAAGGGAAGGGAGGAGGAGATGGAAAGAGGAAGAGGGGGGAAGGGAAGGGAAGGGAGGAGGAGATGGAAAAAGGGAGAGAGGGGAAGGGAAGGGGGGGAGGAGCAGATGGAAAGAGGGAGAGAGGGGAAGGGAAGGGGGGAGGAGGATGAGGAGATGGACAGAGATGGGGGGTGGGGGTGGGGGGGGGGTGGGAGGACAGAGGAAGGGTGAGGAGGAGGAGATAAACACAGACAGGGGTGAGAAGGAGATTAGGACGTATATCCACATCCCATACACATAAGAAATGTGTGCTTTCTCTGTTCTTTCTTTTCCATTTAACCAGACTGATCCACAGTAACGCACAACCAGGAACAGCTACCGTATTTACTCGAATCTAAGCCGCACCTGAAAAATGAGACTCGAAGTCAAGGAAAAAAAATTTCCCGAATCTAAGCCGCACCTGAAATTTGAGACTCGAAATTCAAGGGGAGAGAAAAGTTTTAGGCCGCACCTCCAAATCGAAACAAAGTTGGTCCATTGTAATATGAGACACAATTTAGGTCGAATGAATGACGATACAGCTACAGTAGTTTGGTTCGAGTCATAAGCTTAGCAGTTAAGCTTTACCAGGTAGCCATTGCTATGCGTCAGGTGCTCTGTCCGTATTTATACGGGTACCCTTCCTTTTTCATGTGCTTCGTCAGGTTTGAATCAATTGCTTATTTTCCTTTGATCTGATAAGTGCCGTTGTCTTTGTTATTAGGTGTTTACGTCACTATAAGCTGAAACTGCATTACTGTACTGTGTCATGCATTGTTTGTCGAAATTCTGATAATGAGTGTTTACAGCTTGTCGCCGCTCACGGCATGGCTTGATTTTGTGCGCGCAACCGCCGCTTACAATAAAAAAATGAGAGGAATTGTCTCATTAGTGAAACAATGGCAAGAGACTGCTATTTGTTGTTACTTACACTGCTGCTTTCTTTGATAATGATCAACAAGAACCAAATAATAGACTGCGTATGATAGAAGATGTTCTGAATGAGAGTTTAGCTAAAATTTTTCTCCGTTTGAAAATCTTTGCAGATGCCTCTTTTGTACATTACATTCTGCACAGAAATTAGAGTCATCTTAGATTTAAAAATCTAGTCATTTGCCATGCTTAATTTCTGACTGTATCACTATTAGGCATAAGAATAATATGAATATAAACATGACATGATATGTATATTCTTCCACATTTGCTGTTGTCTCACACTAGTTTCATAGTTTATTAGGCAGACAGGATTTAAATCAGATAGCAGCAAACACGAAATAATACATGGCAAAATGTTTATATTCGTATTATTCTTATGGTGAAGAGAATACTGCATGTGATTCACAATTCATAAAAATTCCTATTAGCAACCATCTCTTCTCACAGGTAGGAAAAAATTAAAAACGAAGGGTTGGGCATATTGACAAACATCCCAAACAGTCCTGCCAGTCGAATTTTCGTAGTACATTGAAATGCTGCTATATTTTAAGATGAACAGTATGGAATTTGTATTTACTTCGTTGGATAATGTATGAAAATGCAGTGGGCGAAACTCGGGGCGGAGAAAAAAGCTCGTCTTCCACCTTTTTTTAAAATTTATTTACTGGCGCAGAGGTTTTGGCGCCAGTATTTATCTTTGTGCCTGCAAAGCATGCCTGTGTAGCGCTACATATATTCGCGGCTGAAGTTAGTCCTGGTGGCACCTACCAACATTTTTCAAAACTTCCACTTACTTTGCACTCGATTCTAAGCCGCAGGCGGTTTTTTGGATTACAAAAACCGGAAAAAAAGTGCGGCTTAGATGCTAGTAAATACGGTAGTTATTATGTATACACTTAAATGATCATATACTTCCATTTGGCAACACATCCATTTTTTAGTCCATTATGTTCCAACAGTTTTACGACTGTAGCATCACAGTCATCATATTTCAAACTACTGGAAAATAAGTGGGCCGCAGCCACATTCAGAAGGTGTGCAAGTGAGCCTTCGTGAAGGGCCACAGCTGGTAGCAGTGATTGTCAAATGTTTCCAGAGTGCTGCAGCACGAGGAGCCCTGTCCTGTCAGGAAGCTGTGACTGACCGAGCACTCACTATTCCTGCACAGTTTTCCATGGCAGGGATGATGGAATCTACCTCTGCAGGTGTTCAAGTGCCCTATATCGAGTCACAGACAAATGAGCGAGATGCGGGCAGTTATTCTGGCAGAAATGCAGAGCTCTGCTAACAATATGTGAGGGATGTAAATGAAAGAACACTTATGTTCAGTGCAAGCTAAAGGCAATGATATTTTGACAAACTTGCAGAATTATCAAGTAAGATGATATCCAAAGTTGCACATCTAAACTGGAATCAACATCTTTTGAATTTTACAGTACCAAATACTCATCTACCCCACTTAAGAAAATCAACTAGTTTTTTAACTGCTGATAAAGGTACCATAATCCTGAAAGTGAATAGGCTTTCATTAGTCATAATTAGTTATAACTATACTTTACAGAAGTAGACTAATTGCCTACTTAGATCTGTTAATGTACAACTGATTCATTACATCCTTTCCAGTATGATGGGATTTACAGAGATGAGTGAGTCAAACGTGCTAGCTAGAGCATATTATCACATTCCTGTGAAAATTATTTGATTTCCAACTTTAACTTACAAATATCAAGAACTATTTAAGAAATTTTAATATAATGTTGTGAGGATATAAACCTTGATAAATAATTATTATCGTAGTGATGCCTGACAGTTGCAGTACCTGAAAATCTTTGATGAGCTGCATGAATTCCTGGAGCTCTTGTTTTATACGCCTCTGTAAAACTTCTTGTTCTTCTTGGCATGTGGCACAAGCACGGAGGAAGTTGCATGCAGGACCACCACCAAACCTGGAATTAAAATATTTAAATTTGCTGAAACCAATAAACACCAAGAAAGTTAAAAAAATTGTAGCTTTATAACTTACAAGTACTGAGGCAGGTTGGGCAGACACGACAATTCAGATCTGAGTATATGAACAAAATTTTTCAAATAACCATATGCAGGATGCACAGTTATGGAACTACAGACATAAAATGACACTCAGATGAAAGTGTGGGCATTTAAACTAACTTGATACTCCTAATACCTGATGTGCTAAGAACACAATTACTATAGTGTATGACATGTCAGACGGTGGCCCAATTTTGAGCCTCTTTCACGTATCTCTCTCTATCATCCCCTACTAGCCCATGGTATTTGGTCTTCTCCTGCCTCTTGCAGTGGTTAGCTCTGGAAGTATGTAAATGATTTCTACCAGACTGTAACATGGACATAAACCAGTGGCAATGTAATTGTATTGATTGTTTTTCACAAAAACATATTGTAAGGCCTGACAAGATAGAAAGTTTGTTTGCCTTATTCTCTGTCCCATCACAAGTAGACAATAAGGCAAATCCCCCAACCCTTTGTTCATTTTCTCTTTGTTTGTTTGTTTGTGTGTGTGTGTGTGTGTGTAGGAAGGGGCTTCCAAAATGACACACACTATTGTCAAATTAGTTCAAGATAGTTGTTTCAGCTGAACAGTCAAACTTGGAAAAACTTTGAATTCCTTTCCACTGCTGGCTCCATTGGAAGCAGTTTTTCTGTAATTTTTAACAATAATATAGAGAGGATGGACTGCAACTCACCCCATAGAGGAGGCACTGAGTCACAGACAGGTGCAACGAAAAAGACTGCCAACAAATTTAACATTTTAGCACACTTTTCATTGTGCTTGTCTGCAACTAAGTGCCTCCTCTATGTGGTGAGTGGTAATCTATCCTTTCCATATTGTTGTTGTTATTCCAACCTGTACTTTCCCGCAACTTTTCCAGTATAAGGTCAATAATTAAATTTCCTACAGTAGAAGTACAATAACAATATTGATTTGTCAAGGTAATGAACTACACTACAAAAATACGATGGCTATTCAGAAAGCAGGGAACATTTCCGTCTGATGCCGCTAGCCGCGTGCCGATCGCATAGATTTTGGTATCTTCATGTTTGGCAGCTCAGTCGGCACCCATCCGTGACAGCGGGAACATCCCTGCGTGTCTGGTTTTTTTTGCTACTTGAATTTGAAATGTGCATTGCAATCGAAAATCCCACCAGTTGTGAGGTGCAGTCTGTGATACGGTTTTCGCTCGCAAAAAATCTAAAACCTACAGAAATTTATCGTGAACTGTGCGAAGTGTATGGAAACAACGTAATGAGTGAATGTTCCGTCCAGAAATGATGCATTTGGTTTAAAAATGGCCGAACCAACATTCATGATGAAGAGAAGAGTGGACGACCGAGCACTGTGACTGACAATCTTGTCACTAAAGTTGATGAAATGATTCATGAAAATCATCGCTTCACAATAACGGAGTGTTTGCTTTTTCTTCCACAGGTTTCCTGGACATTGTTGTTTGAAATTGTCACTCGAAAGTTAGGCTACCACAAATTTTGTGCATGATGGGTGCTTACAGAGCACCATAAAGAACAGTGAATGGGGGCAAAGTTGACATTTCTGGAGACCTACCACAAACATGGTGATTCATTACTGAACCATAATGTAACCGGTGATGAGACTTGGGTGAAACATGTCAATTGCGTGACAAAATTACTGTCCATGGAGTGGGGGCACACAAGGTCCCCCCAAAAACCAAGAAAATGTTTGCAAGCGTTGTCAGCAAGGAAGTTGATGGCGACAGTGTTTTGGGATAGGCAAGGTGTGCCGCTTATTAATTTTCTCAAACGTGGAGCAATCATAAATTCTGCCTGGTACTGTCAAACTTTGCACAGCATTAGAAGAGCAGTTCAAAACAAATGCTGAGGAAAGTCAGTCATTCTTCCAGATGTATACAATAACGTGTATTTCTTGTACTTAGTTTTTTAATGCCAAAACGTACCCTAATTCCTGAATAGCCCTCGTAGCACTACAAGTTAGATGAAATGTAATACTGTAAGGCACAATTTTATTACTGTACAGTTAGCAAGAATGAACTTTTATTACTTAAAATACACTTAACCTTTTGTGTGGAATGTTATGAAAGTCTCATCTATTAAAACCAGTTACCTGTGGAGTGTTGTGAAAGACCCATTTTCCTCACAACGGTCAACATCCTTGAAAAGCTGGTTGCAAGAATTTTTGAGGCCATTAAAATTTTTTGCATCATACCACGAATTACTGAGAGGGTGTCCCAATCATTTCTTTGGAAATATCAACTGTGTGGCAACATTGGAGGCAAATTTTTGAGTATTTACTGTTAAAATTTGAGTTGAGAAAACAAGAATGTGTAAAATTTAATTTAAATATTCTTTTTCTTTCATCAGTATATTAATTTACAGTTGCAGTGTACCTGATATGTTAGAATAAAAGTTTAAAAATGTAAGGAAACGATATACTGCTACTTGCAATAAAGGTGGCATGTTAAGCTGCCATTCCAGCCCGAGCTATCAGAGATGGTGATCATGTATGTTTAAGATGTGCTTGTTTTTGTGAATGAATGTGTGTGTGTTACTTTTTCTGACAAAGGCTGCGGCCGAAAGCTAATGTGTAAGTGTCTTTTAGTTGTGCCTGTCTGCAACTTAACATATCATCTTTATGGTAGGTAGCAATCTATATTTTCCTTACGTTGTTGACATTTCAAGCTGAAGTTTCCATTGTTAGAATAACTCTACACATTTGCAAATATTACAGCATCTGAGCTTTAGATTTTATTATTAAAAATAACACTGTACATCACAGAACCACATGTCAACTAAGTTATTGCAGTGGTGTTGTATAGGACAATTTATTACAAAATTAATGGCATTATAGTACTTCTACCATAGTCAATTTAACAGACAGTCTAAACCCAGTAAATATCATGCCTAATGTAATCTCCCAGGATAGGAATTTAAAATTCACCCAGACTTGAATGTTCAGTTTAAAGAATTATGTTTAACTAATTTAAACAGCAACTGTATTCTTCAGTGTAACAGACATTAGCTAGGGTAAGATAGGTTACTAGGTTACACGCAACAACTGCTACCCACTCACTGCTGACTGGCATGTTACTGACACAACTACAAAACAATGTCTGTCTAGACAATGGCAACCTGGCAAGGTTTGCTTGATTCCACATCCCGTATCCTATTTCAACCTTGGTAACTTTTTCCTCCTTTCTGCACTCTGTATATTATTGGCAATTTGCACATAACTATTTTAAATTTCCATATGAATGAAAAGGCACATGTGTTGCATGCACACTACTGAGAAGATTTTACTGCTCTAGCCATCTGAAATTATTGTCTTAAGTTTCCATTACCGTTTTATGATAAAAGAGAGAAACTGAACTGCCAGTTATGTGGCCTGTTGGGCAGAGATACAAGATTTTTTAAATTTCCAATTGCACAGCATAAACACCAGCCATGCGGCAGGTGAATGGTATGCACAGTAAGTGACAGCAAATTTCCCGCATCACACACACTGTCACTGCTGAGTTCAAAAGGTCAGTGTATGCTGAGCTGCAGTCGCATAAACATGGTCACCTAAGTTTATTCTCCTGCCAAGTGTGAATTGTGAAGCATTGTTTGTTTCCTCGAGCAGAAGGGAATACTCCAGCAGAAATTTGTTGAGGAACAAACCATGTGTACAGATAAAACTCTGCGAGTGAAGGTGTGCGTGACTTCTGAAATTATTGTGATCCCTGACAATGCCTATGAAAGTGAACAACTCTTTAACTGATCTTAGCAGCACATTTTAAATCATCTGTCATACTATCCCATGAACAGAAAAAGTGACTATATGAGGGCAGCATTTCCAAAGTAATTAGGAGCTTTGAGGTAACATATAACTAATGCCTCAACCGCTACAGTGATTATGTTGAAAAGTAATGATAATATAAATAACTTTTGGTAATACATTTTTATACACGCTGTCTTATTTATAGCTCATCCGAGGTTAACATTGTTATACCTGGACCGCTGAAACATGTCACTTCAAGGTCACTCCCCAAGCGCCGTAGAGTTGGTAGTATAACTAACAAACAAGTGAGGAACGGGAGGCGCTGCGTCTTCTGAACCAATAACAGCACCAAACAAAAGCCAGTTCCGGCGTCAAAGCTACCACATTGCCGGCTTCCATGTAAACATTGTATGTTAGTGCACAAACGCCTGCTGTTGTGTTGTGATACCGCCTCGACTACAGTTTTTGTTTGTTAAACAATGTCATCAAAATAACGATGTTTAACAAGCGACAATCCATTGCGCCGTGGAGTGCCATTAAATAGCCAGGATTTGGAATTGCTACATAGGACGCAAGAGTTTTAAGAGCAAGAAAAAGAACTTGTTTCTGTTCATGGGCATGCGTCGATTCCTGCCGATAAAGTTTTAGAGCATACCTCGAAAACTCTAGGACTCAGTGAACGAAAAGTTATAAGGAAAGGGGAGCTACTTCAAGACTTACAAGGCAGTGAAGTAAACAGTATGGAAGAAATCCTCTGTGGAAGGAACAGTGTGTTTGTAAGTACTCCGGGCAAGAAAAAAAAGCAGCCTTGTCCTGGTACAGATAATGATTCTTTCCAATCCGATGTAATTCGTCGGCACATATACGGACACTATAAAAGGAAAGAATACCCCACAATAGTGAAGTTGCTAATTTCTTTAAAAGAAAGTGAACTTTTCTCAGGGGGGAAAAACGTCACTCAAGATGATATTAAAAAGTATAGGCTTCCGTTTTAAAAAGTTATATGGACGAAAACTGTTAATAGAAAAAGCTCATGTCGTTGCAGCTTGTACCATTTTCTTACACAAAATTGTAGTAAAGGACATACACTCAGTCATATGCCAGAATGGGATTCTCACTCTGCAGTGGTGTGTGCACTGATATGAAACTTCCTGGCAGATTAAAACTGTGTGCCGGACCGAGACTCGAACTCGGGATCTTTTGCCTTTCTCGGACAAGTGCTCTACCAACTGAGCTACCCAAGCACGACTCACACCCCATCCTCACAGCTTTACTTCTCGTCTCCTACCTTCCAAACTTTACAGAAGCTCTCCTTTCTTTCAGGGGTGCTATTTCTGCAAGTTCGCAGGAGAGCTTCTGTAAACTTTGGCAGGTAGGAGACGAGATACCGGCAGAAGTAAAGCTGTGAGGACGGGGTGTGAGTTGTGCTTGGGTAGCTCAGTTGGTAGAGCACTTGCCCGCGAATGGCAAATGATCCCAAGTTCGAGTCTCGGTCCGGCACACAGTTTTAATCTGCCAGGAAGTTTCACTCAGTCATATGGTTAGACGAAACCTGGGTCAACGTTGGAGAATCAGTTGAGAAATGCTGGACAGATGATACTCCGAATAGCAGCGGTCATCAGCCAACAGGAAGAGGATCATGATTAATTGTGGCCCATGCAGGCTCTTCGAACGGCTTTGTGCCTGAAGGACTTCTAGTTTTTCGATCGCAAAAAACTGGTAACTATCATGAGGATATGGGCCACCCACGGCTTCTACAGTGGTTTAAAAATTTGTTGCTCCAGTTCAGTGTTCCGACAGTTTTTGTGATGGACAATGCACCATCCTATTCCATGATTTTAGATAAAACTCCCACCACAAGTGACCATAAAGAAACTATGGTGCTGTGGTTGCAGGCGAGAGACATTACTGTGGACATGAGCATGATAAAGCTGCTGTTATACTCGCTCGTGAAACAAAATAAGCCTGTGATGCCTAAATACGTTGTAGATGAAATTTCAATTGAACAGGGTCACTTGGTAATTAGGCTACTGCCTTATCACTGTCATTTTAATCCAACTGAATTGGTTTGGAATGAAGTCAAGGTGCACATCAGAAGTAACAACAAGACTTTTACTATAACAGAAGTGGAAAGACTGCTACGTGAAGGTTTTGCTACTGTAGATGCTGCGTCATGGAGGGAAAAAGTAGACCATGTTGCTAAACTAATAAGAGAAGCACAGACTATAGATGGAATTATAAATGAAAATAAACAATTAACAATTTCTTGTAATGATGATGATGATGATGATGATGATGATGATGATGATGAAGACAATGGTTTTGGTGCCGATTCTGATGACAGTGAAGGAGAACTGGATGGAATTGTGCAACTGACATCGTAAATTGGTGAGTGTAAATGTATACAGAATTAATTCTTTTATCTCTCTGCAATCGTGTAGGCTATGCATGTTTTGCTTTATTTCTTTCTATGAGTGTGGATAGCGTGTTATTTGGGATGCTTAGATTACATTATTATACGACGTTTTACATGCAGCTATTACTGTAACAATTTGGAACGACTTTTTGTAGATACTGTCATTAACTTTGGGTGTTTTTATTTCCTGGTTTAATATACTATCAAACACTTAGTCTCCATCGTTGTTCCCTCCATTGTTAGAAAAACGTACTTTGTTGCACTTACATATAAATGATGATTGTAGCTTACATTTACAAAACGTTCTTCAGAGTTGTGGGCATGTGCAGTGGCAGATATTGCAACCTCGCAATCGCAGTGTAGCTAGCTACCCACACGCGAGCTGCCAAGTGACATGTTTCACCGGCCCGGGTATAGATACATTGGATTATATTACATTTTGCCTGCTGTCCTTTAGGGGCATAAGAAATTTAAATCAGGAAAAACTGAACGCAGTTCTTCTTAATTACTGTTCCGCCATGTGGGATGTTCTACATTTTGACCTTTAAAGTTTCGTAATTTTGTAACAAGTAAGAATCCTGCAAGTTGCATTTTAGAGGTGCAAAACCATCAATTCATTAAAACCATCAATTCATTAAGTACCATGCTCCCTGATCAGCTACAAACACTGCTTGATCTCATTACTCAATGCCTTTGTTTTCTCTTCTTTTGCATCATCTTTCCTTTCCCTCCAGGGACAATTTTCAACACTTCTCGTGTTATTCCTCTAGTCTAAAATAGGTTCTCATTTTTCAATCACTTGTTGATTCAAGAGTTCACAAAATCTTGATTTTCTGGCTGCTAGGATTGAAAAATAATATGCTAATTACGAACAAATAGCAGAAATTCTGCCAAACATGAACATGTAAATAGCATCATTAATATAGTCATGGAAAATCTTGAATGGAACATAACTTTCTATACACTTCCCAAAAATCATAAATTTAATAAGCCTGTAGCCAGTTACATGTAAATGTTTACTTTGTAACTTGCACCGAAATGACTTCCTTTCTCATTTACCAACAGTGACACCCTACTCCCCTTAACCAACCTGCCTGCTTTAAAGATGTATACCCCCTCCTGTGTGTCAGTGCTATGCCCCTTGTACTTACCTATACAAGCCCCTTAAAATCCAAGTGGCTTAACTCCACTTTCTGTTATTTTTGTCATAGGGTCGGAGTCTTGCCCAGCAAGTGGCAGTCTGTTGACAGTGTAGTGTAATTTGTTACTCACATACCAACTGCACTGGTAGCAGTACAAGTCTCGTCTGTAAGCAGACACATCTATCTGTTGACACCTGAAGTGGTGTATGTGGGAGTTACCTCAATGTGCCCACCATTGTTCTTTAATTTTTTGCACCATGTTCAGTGTAATTCATCCTGTGTTACACTGATAAAAACAACATCAGGGAAGTAATTATGTGGGATGACAACAGATCTCACGATGAATATATTCTATAACATTTAGAGTCTTACAGTGTTGGTCAGTATTTTTTTTTATTTTCTCATTACCTTGCGACTTTAAATCAAAATCAATAGTTTCTTGTGTTTGCATGCTTTTACCAATATAAAGTACAACATTTTACATGTAACAGCCGACAACAGGGAGGGAGAGACAGCAAGCAGACAGGTTAGGAAAGTGGAATCAGTTAACTCAGTCTGGTCCAGATTGTAGAATTAAGTGTTATACAATGGCATTTGACTTTGAGGGGGAGACAGAACAGAAGGAAAGTAAGTGACAGTAAAATGAGAGAAGTGGCGGGAGGAGGCATAGGGACATGTGGAGGTAAGTGAGGGACAAAGGCTAGTAGAGACAGACTAGGAGAACTGTGGGACTGCAGGATGTATTGTACAGACAATTCCCATTTATGTAGTTCAGAATAGCTGGTATTGTGGGTAACAATGCAAAGGGCACAGGTAATGAAACAGGCATTAAAATCAATCATTTTGTGTTTCGAAGAACATTCTGCCACTGGGTGGTCAACACTGCCCTTGGGTACATTTTGACAGTGGTCATTCATCTGGGTGGACACCTATTTGATGGCCATGCTCACAGAAAAGGCTGCACAAAGGAACAGCAGGAACTGGTGTAAGACATGACTGCTTTCACAGGACTGGAATATGATGTGCTGGATAGGTGCATAGAACATGTCTTGCACCTGGGTGTTCCACAGGGGTACAACCTATGTGGCAAGGGGTTGAGTGTAGGTGTGGCATATGGAACAGTTGGGAAAGATAGGAAGGAGGAAAACTTGGGGAAAGGTAGGAAGGAGGAAAACTTGGGGAAAGGTTGGAAGGATTGTGTGTACAATGTTCCTCATTTCTGGGCGTGATGATAGATTGTCTCAGCCCTAGGAACATAGCCGAGTTGTTCCTGTTGTGGGTGATACTAGGCGATGAAGGGAAGAAGGGTTCTCCTCTGTATTTTCACTCCTCAAACTCTGAAACTGTTTTCAACGGATCGTTTTACAGCTATTTCATGTGTTTATTTTTCTATTTTCATAGTTTATTTTCAATGTCCAGTCTGCATTTTTTCTTTTAATGTATACCTTCCACTTCCACACCCAGTACTCTCTTACAGTGATTACCCATGCTTAAAACTCTCTGACATCATTTACATTCCTTTTCTTATATCTGCAGTGGCAGTGTCCCAAATAGACCACTGCCCCATCTACCTATATCATTTCAAAAAGGCATTCCTATTCCTAGCTGCAGCTCAGTTATGCATCCCATTTCTACAGTTCTCCCAAACTCAGAATATCCCCCAATGGCCTAACCTCTAAAACTCCTTCTCTCTACATTTGCAGCCCTCCTTACACAATGAACTCCCAATCTTCAGATTTCTTCCATCCCTATCTCTCTCATACATTGTATGAGAGAAACAAATTTCTGTGCCACAGGCATCCATGACACTTCTGTTCCCTTTGTAACGTGGAGTTACTGTATAGACCCTAGATATGTACTCCCCACCTCCCAAATTTAAATTTTTGGGCTCCAAGATTTGGGAAGGTACGCCAGATCAACTTTAAAAGTATGCCAGTTTAAAGATGTACTCCCGAGTTAGGGCACCACTGTCTAAAAACACCTAGCCTACACTCAAAACTCCTCTCCAACATCCCATCACAAAACCCAAATCCCAAACAAATCCAAAACAATGTTCTCAACTCTTGATGGGAGAAAGAACAGACACTTATGGCCAAATATAGACCCTGATTTGACAATCCTGCCTATGGACAAACGATCCACCACTGTCATGATGAACCATAGTTATCACCCAACAGACGGTATCTGCCACCTGTCAGGCTCTTCCTCCTGCAAGTCCTAACAAAGTGATACCATCCCAACAGTCCAGCATGTCTTCCACTCCCTACTAAAATCCTTAGGCCCATACCAGAACCTTTCCCCTGAACCCTTCTCTTACTTCCTCTAATGCACCATCTGTAGGCCAGCCAAAATTCATAAGCCTACCGTATTTACTCGAATCTAAGCCGCACCTGAAAACTGAGACTCAAAATCAAGGAAAAAAAATTTTCCCGAATCTAAGCCGCACTTGAAATTCGAGACTCGAAATTCAAGGGGAGAGAAAAGTTTTAGGGCGCACCTCCAAATCGAAACAAAGTTGGTCCATTGTAATATGAGACACAATTTAGGTCGAATGATGACGATACAGCTACAGTAGTTTGGTTCGAGTCGTAAGCTTAGCAGTTAAGCTTTACCAGGTAGCCATTGCTATGGGTCAGGCCCGTATTTATACAGGTACCCTTCCTTTTTCACGTGCTTCATCTGGTTTGAATTGATTGCTTATTTTTCTTTGATCTGATAAGTGCCGTTCTCTTTGTTATTAGGTGTTTACGTCACTCTAAGCTGAAAATACGTTGTTGTACTGTGTCATGCATTGTTTGTCACATTCTGATAATGTGTGTTTACGACCTGTCGCCGATTGCGGCATTGCTTCTTTTGTGCGCGTTACCGCCACTTACAATAAAAAAAAGAGAGGAATTGTCTCATTAGCGAAACAATGGCAAGAGACTGCTATTTGTTGTTACTTACACTGCTGCTTTCTTTGATAATGATCAACAAGAACCAAATAATAGACTGCGTATGATGGATGTTCTGAACGAGAGTTTAGCTAAAATTTTTCACCATTTGAAAATCTTTGCAGACGCCTCTTTAGTACATTTCATTCTGCACAGAAATTAGAGTCATCTTAGATTTAAAAATCTAGTCAATTGCCGTGCTTCATTTCTGACTGTATCACTATTAGGCATAAGAATAATACGAATACAAACATGACATGATATGTATATTCTTCCGCATTTGCTGTTGTCTCACACTAGTTTCGTAGTTTATTAGGCAGACAGGATTTAAATGAGATAGCAGCAAACACGAAAGAATACATGGCAAAATGTTTATATTCGTATTATTCTTATGGTGAAGAGAATACTGCATGTGATTCACAATTCATAAAAGTTCCTATTAGCAACCATCTCTTCTCACAGGTAGGAAAAAATTCAGAACATAAAGTTCGCCATATTGACAAACATCCCAAACAGTCTTGCCAGTCGGATTTTCATAGTACATTGAAATGCTGCTACATTCGAAGATGAACAATACAGAATTTGTATTTACTTCGTTGGATAATGTATGAAAATGCAGTGGTCGAAGCTTGGCGCGGAGAAAAAAGCTCGTCTTCCACCTTTTTTTAATTTATTTACTGACTCAGAGGTTTTGGCGCCAGTATTTATCTTTGTGCCTGCAAAGCATGCCTGTGTAGCGCTACATATATTCGACGGCAGAAGTTAGTTGTGGCGGCACCTACCAACATTTTTCAGAACTTCCGCTTATTTTGCACTCGATTCTAAGCCGTAGGCGGTTTTTTGGATTACAAAAACCGGGAAAAAAGTGCGGCTTAGATTCGAGTAAATACGGTAACCACCTCAATGCCCCATTGCAGCTGGTAACTGTGTTCTTACAACCCAGCATGCCACCTCTCTGATGGCTCCATCGAAATCTCTGTCCATATCAAGCCTGCTAATCATCAACAATATGTCCACTTTGATATCTGTCAACTAGAAAGTCTCTCCAATACAAACTGGCCGCTTATGGACAATGCATCAGCAGTAATTAACTTGCAAACCTAGTCCATAAACAGATCTCCCATTTCATAACGATTACTGTTCATAGTCCTTCAACCACTCCTGCAAATCAACTGCAACAGAGAAACCCCATCATTACCCTGAATCACTCCTAATTCAAGCAAATTAACCACTTCCTTCACCATGGCTTGGGCTACCTATGATCTTCCCGAAAATGAGGAACATCCAACCCACACTCCTTTCCATCTCTCCTAGAGTGGTAATAGAAGGGTGTGATTTATTTTGTAATATTTTGGGTGTGCCATGTTCACTGTTGAAGCAGGGATGAAAACTTTGCAAAACAATGGGTCTAGTTTGACATAATATATCCAAAAATTATGACAGGCAAGCACTCAATATTAAGTAAATAGCAGGTGTTGTGTACACACACTCAGTTCACATTTTTGCCTATTTTCAACGGCTTGTAAGACAACAATCAAAAGATGAACATTTCAGAAATTTTGTCCATAAATGTGAATTCATCAAGATAATTTAGTATGAGGATCATTGGCCACAAAGTTATCGACACAAAAATTATTATGGAATTGAAGAAATGTGGAAGAAATTTAAGTAATTTCAATATTCTGAAAAGGAAAGTTGCCACTCACCAAATAGCAGAGATGCTGAATCGACTCAGCATCTCCGATATAAGGTGAGTGGCAACTTTCCTTTTCACAATATTGTTACATTCCATCCTGGTTTTTCCACTGTTTGAAATTTAAGTAGTTTGTTTGAAATCATTACTTTTCATATCCAAACCTTCACTGTGGCATAGGGCATCTTTGTGGAACACTTTTAAATACTACTGAACCACTTGAAACATGGGTACTGACGGAACTAGTAATGGCTCGTAAAAGTCAGTCGTGGTTTAGTAACAAAATTCAAGAAGCAGAAAGTATTACACAACAAGAGCAAAGGAGCTCCGAAGATGGTGGATAAGCTAAGGCTAACTGGGATTATGCAGATTATATTACCTGCATGCATTAAATAAACATGTGTACCAATATATAAAAATGTTAAGCCATATAAGAATAAAATAGAGACATTCATCAACTCTGACTGAAAGTACCTTATCTGTGGAACAATCATCTTTTCTAGGAATCACATTTCATGTGTACTGAAACTTGGACACCTCATTCCATCAAAGAAAACATCATCAACCATATATCACAAAGAAATAACTTATTAGTGTAATAAACTCACGTCTCATACAGGTACTCCCACACTGGTTGTGATAATATGGTACACAGCTGGTGCATATCCGCAGCTTTGGAAGGCTGCACTCTGCCATGAGCACAAAGAAAGTCAGAGTTGTCAATCGGACCTGGCTCTGAAAATGTGTTAAATTTGTTGACCCACTGCTTGGAGACATAGAAATCTAGAGATGGTTCATTGGATGAGAGTTCAATGAGTTCAACAGCTCGCTGGCGTTTCTTTCCAATCTCGTCACATGACTTCCTATTTATGAAAGGAAAAAAAAAAAAAAAAAGAAAAAAGAAGTAGTAAAACTGCTTTTAATTTAATCTTCAAATAGCCTTAAAATGTACGTACAAAATGGAAAAAAAAGTAAAACTAGTTTTAATTTAATCATTTAATTGTTTTAAATTGTAAGTACAAAAAGATAAAATCTGTTTATAAAGCCATAAGGTGGTAACACCATTTAACAGAAACTGTTTCGAAGCTTCGGGTTCCACACTGATTAATATTCACTAATATCCCATTCTTGGTAAATCCTACAAATGGCATAGTATTATATTTGCTTATGAGAAACTAACCTCCTGGTTGTTATAAGTATACAAGCCCTGGGGCTAATACAAATAGAAACACCCTCGAGGGTAAAAATATGATTCTAATGATGAACAACTAACTAATGTAAATGCATGAAAGAATGACCAGAAGAAATTGTCAGGAATTAATTCTTGCACTTAGGGCAGGGAAGAACTATTTTATGGGTGAAAAACTTAGTGCCAAAACCAAACATCAGTTTTAGGGCAGACTTACTTGTAGAAGAGAACATATGCCTCACAGTTCTGAACTGTTTCAGGAGACACTTGTGTAACATACTGGTCATCAAATTCAAACCACTGCTCACTGATACAGTTCAGGGAGTAACAGGTGTAGTGACCACCACCAGCTGTTCCATGGTGGCAAATCACGGACATCAAGTCGTAACTAGTGACTTGTGAGACACAATCTGAAACACAAAAGAAATATGTCCGATCACTAATTTAAAATATAAGCCATTATGTATGAACAGTAAAGTTATATTCACCGGTTTCCGATCATGCCCAATCACTAATTTATAATACAAGCCATTATGTATGAACAGTAAAGTTATATTCACCGGTTTCCAGTCACAATGACACAAAGCTACTAACGCACTAACAAATACACATTCATCTATTTTGTTTCTTAATCAGTAAGTTGACTTCTTCAAATCTAAACACAATGGTAACAAAAAAGGTGATGGTGAAGGGTAATAAATAATTTCACCCCATTACACTACAGCATTTGTGTTTCTATATACAAACCAGCAAAACTCAATTAACAGGTCACTAAATAATCTTTTCCCCACCTCATCAATAATAACTCATCACGACAGCATGCACACAATTTACTGAATGATGTGCACAAACTGTGCAGCTTTCTACAATGGCTTTATCATGGAAAAACTGTATGTAAGATAACCAAAATTAATTAATTAATTTTTTTTGTTCCTTATACTGCCCATCCAACTCAGAAGATACAGTTGCTGAAAGGTTCAAGGAAAATTTGAGTGTCATTTTGAATAGATACCCTAATCTTAAACTATAGCTGGTGGTGACTGCAGTCCACCACAGACAAGTTGGCGAGAATACAGATTTAAAGCCAGTGGTAGGCAGAAAAAAAATCATCCAAAATTGTACACAGAAAATTATTTTGAGCATCTAGTCCATAAGCCCACATGAATTGTAAATGGTTGTGATAACATACTAGACCTCTTTGTCATAAAAAATCATGAGAAAATAGAGCTCATCATGAGATTCCAGAGGTTTGTGACCACAAGGCTGTTGTAGTGAGACTGAATACCGTAACATCCAAATCCGCCAAACAACTCAAAATACAATTATTTCAAATAGGAAATAAAAATTTGCTTGACAACTGTCTAAGGGTCAGTCTCCACCTCTTCCAAACTATGTAAGTTTAGACCAAACATGCCTTAAACTCTAAGAAATACACCACCTGACAAAAAAAAGTAAAGCACAAATAAGGGGAGGAGGAAATGAGATGAAACTGTACTGGTTTAAAGGGTATGTGTTGTTATTTCAGCAATTACAATATTGATTTAAGTTTATAGTGAACTCTGCAACATAGAGCCCACTTATCAGTATGATGTTGCACCTCCTTGGCCTACACAGAAGCACCGATGCAGTTTGGAAGGGTGTCAGAAAGCCGTTGTTTATTCTTGAGGCAAACTTGCCCACAACAGTTGTAACTGGTCCTCGACAGCCTGGCTGCTAGGACTTGGACAAAGTTGGTGACTGAGCTGGTACCACAAATGTTTTATTGGGGAGAGGTCTGGGGGTCTTGCTGGCCACAGGGTACCTATAACATCACGCCGACAGTTCATAGGAATAAGTGCTTTTTGAAAAGAATGGCACCATGAACAGTTGTACAGGAGATAACACATGAGAATGCAGGATATTTGCAACATACTGTTGTACTGTCAGAATGCTCTCAATCACTAACAGCCGTGAGCTGAAGTTATACTTGATGGCTCCGCACATCGTGACACCAAAAGCATCAATGCTGTGTCTTCCCAAAACATTGGAAGAATGCGACCTCTCCCAGTGTCACCGGATACTTGCTGACGATTGTTATCCAGGATAGTGCAGAACTGCAACTCGTCACTCGGCATCATGCAAAGCCATTCATCAGCTTACAAGTCGTGGCACCTCTCCAAACACGGTCATATGTGTTGTGGTTTTAATGGCAGTCAACACATGGGACAGTAGCTCCCTAGTCCAGCAACTGCTAGGCTCTGACCAATGGCGCAGGATGACAAGAAATAGTCAGGGAGTTTTTTGTTTGATGTTGGATGCAAGACTTACAAAAAAATCAAAAGACATTCATAGCACTTGTCGACCTAGAAAAAGAATCCGGCACTGTAAAATGGTGCAAGATATTTGAAATTGTCAGGAAAAAAGGAGTAAGCTGCAGGGATAGACTGACCAGATGAATCCATAATAGAGACATGTAAGACAATGACTCATTGATGTTACATTATTGATATGATTTTCATAAAAATACATTAAATTTAAGGAAGTTGCAGTAATTGGAGGAATGTTAATGCAAGCGTTTAGTCTGGTTCTCATAGGCGAATGTCAAAACCCAAAGTAAATAGCAAAAAATGTTGAAATATGTTAATAAAATTTTCTCGGACTTCCAGCCGCGTCAGGTGGTTAAAATCCCACGAGCTTTCGACTGAGCTGTCCTCAGTCATTGTCAAGTGGTAAGATTTTAACCACCTGACGCGGCTGGAAGCCCGAGAAAATTTTATTAATTCATATTGCCGTGAAACCATGCATTCATACTTGAAATATGTTAGATACAAAAATTCTAATATGCCAACAAAAAAAAGGAAAAGCCATTACAAAAAAGCCATCATTGTAATCATATTAATTTAAAATGTTATGTAAATTTTAACACAATTTTCCAGTAAAATCATTCATATTATGAAACTGTAATTACATCTTTTGCCTTAACAGCAGAGTAATCAGTTTGTGTAATGTTAAAAAGATTAAAAAGTCAGATTGTAGGAATGCAGCTGAGTTGGGTTTGGTTTGAGGTGAGTAAATGAAGATCTTTAATCATTGAAACCACATAAGAATGTGAAAACGTTTCATAATCCCCTCAGGACTTCTACAGTGAACATTAATAATATTTAACCTTTAGGTGACGAGGTGTTTTTTCCCATGCCCCCATTTGCAATCTTAATTTCTGTCACTAAATTAACTTTCAATTTTCGAGTTTTATTAATTCTTTTGCTAAATTAAGTCAGAGTGTAGCGAAATTCATTACTTCTGACAAACATTCAGTTTTCACACAACATGTGTCAACCTTCAGTTGCCACACTTTTAGCGCTAATTATATGTGCAATAACCTTTCTTTTTCAGTTATTATAGTAGTTGTCCATAGGACTGGCGACCGTAATTTTCCCCAAATATCAAATATCTAATTAACGCCAATTAATTGTTAACGTGACGACTGCACATTTACTTTCTTTATTAATTTGACCCTTTTCTCAAAATTAATTTCCACCAATCTCATTTGCATTTTTCCTTTCATTTAGATGAAACCCTTTCCTCCTTCTTTACCGACAGATTAACTTCAGTGACTATTGCTTTTCCCAAATTTCCATTAGGTGCACGCGGTTTAATTTTTTACTGTCATTAAGGTCGATAAGTGAGGGGGAGGTTACAAAGCGTTGTTTCACTGCTCAGTATTTTATCAAATAAAACTGATCAAGAACATGTGTTATGAAGTTTCTACAACTATTAATAAACTTCACTGTTATTAGTCCTTCAATTCCAATACTATACTATGACTTTTTGTATCACAATTTCACCTTCACCGCTCAGTACTGGGCTAATCAAATTGACATTGCATGATATGACGTGATGTGATGAAGGACGGTGTGAAGACACCCTGAGGTGACGGTGCCGTGACATGGTAAGACACAACATGACAGCTACTGTGAATTGGTCTCAATGAGAACAGCATGTTAATTGGGAGTAAACTGCAGAAAGACAAAAGTAATGAGGAGCACGAGAAATGAGATCAGCAATAAACTTATCAAAATTGGTGACCACAAAGTAGACAGAGCAAAGGAATTCTGTTATCTCAAAAGCACAAGAACATGAAATACAAAGCCTATCACAGGCACCAAAGAGGGCATTCCTGGCCAAGAGAAGTCTGCTTGTATCAAATATAGGTCTAAATTTGAGGAAGAATTTTTTGAGAATGCGCACTTGGAGCACAGCATTCCGCAGAAGTGTAGAGTTTGAGATGTGGCACTGCAGAAGAATGTTGAAAATTTGGTAGACTGATACAATACGAAGTGACAAGATTCTCTGTAGAATCGGGAAGTTAATGAGCATATGAAGAACAATGACAAGATGAAGGGACAGGATGATAGAACACGCCACGACATAGGGAAATTACTTCCTCAATGCTACAAAGAGTTGCAGATGGTAAAAATTGTAGAGAAAGACAAAGTTCAGAATAAATCCAATAAAAATTTGAAGACATTGTTGCAAGTGCAACAATGAAAAGTAGAAGTTGGCACAGGAAAGCAAGTCACACCAGTCAAAAGGTCGATGGGTGGAGGGAGGGTGGGAGGAACTACCAGTCTCATAAACCATCTAACTTTCCACACTCTGACTCACAGAACACCAGTTTTGTTTTACCCAACGACATTTTCCAGGGTATTTCGCACCTGTAGACCCAAAAGGAAACCTGTTTTATCTACAGAATATTGTACCCAATAGCCTGCCATCATCATTAAGCAATACAATAGACCTGCATGTCCTTAGAGAAAATAAAGGGTGCAGTTTCCCCTCGCTGCATGCACACCATAAGATACATTTTGAGCAATACTTATGAAATACCAATGCAGTTTTAGGTCTTCTGCTGCTGCTGTGTGTGTGTGTGTGTGTGTGTGTTTTCCTTCAGTTTTTCCCCCTTGTGTTGCTTTTTCTTTTCTTTTGTTCTCTCTCTCTCACACGAGAGAGAAAGAGAGAGAGAGAGAGAGAGAGAGAGAATCTGCACTCACATTCATTAATTTTATGACATTTGGCTGTATTAGCATTTCTTCACATCAGGACATGTGAAAAATAATTTTATGCTCGTAACTCAACGTCCCAATCTGCATGTGAAATATTTTGCCTCGTTTATGAGTTATCCTGTATATAAAACAAAAGGCGCAAATATTACAACAAGATGTTCATCATGGATCCAGATGGTTATATATATATATATATATATATATATATATATATATATATATATATATATATATATATATATATATATATAAAAAAAACAAAGATGATGAGACTTACCGAACAAAAGCGCTGGCAGGTCAATAGACACACAAACAAACACAAACATACACACAAAATTCTAGCTTTCGCAACCAACGGTTGCTTCGTCAGGAAAGAGGGAAGGAGAGGGAAAGACGAAAGGATGTGGGTTTTAAGGGAGAGGGTAAGGAGTCATTCCAATCCCGGGAGCGGAAAGACTTACCTTAGGGGGAAAAAAGAATGGGTATACACTTGCGCGCGCGCGCGCGCCCACACACACACACACACACACACACACACACACACACACACACATCCATCCGCACATACACAGACCTGCCAGCGCTTTTGTTTGGTAAGTCTCATCATCTTTGTTTTTAGATATATTTTTCCCACGTGGAATGTTTCCCTCTATTTAAAAACAAAGATGATGTGACTTACCATACAAAAGCGCTGGCAGGTCGATAGAAACACAGACAGACACATACATACACACAAAATTCA
Source organism: Schistocerca serialis cubense (assembly GCF_023864345.2). Taxonomy (NCBI): domain Eukaryota; kingdom Metazoa; phylum Arthropoda; class Insecta; order Orthoptera; family Acrididae; genus Schistocerca; species Schistocerca serialis. The sequence goes on along the minus strand of NC_064645.1, from coordinate 487,008,055 downwards.
AGCTTTCGCAACAAACTGTTGCCTCATCAGGAAAGAGGGAAGGAGAGGGAAAGACGAAAGGATGTGGGTTTTAAGGGAGAGGGTAAGGAGTCATTCCAATCCCGGGAGCGGAAAGACTTACCTTGGGGGAAGAAAGGACGGGTATACACTCGCGCGCGCGCACACACACACACACACACACACACACAGATATCCATCCACACATATACAGACACAAGCAGACATATTTAAAACTCTTTGCCTTTACAAATGTCTACTTGTTTCTGTATATGTGTGTGTGTGTGCGCGCAAGTGTATACCCGTCCTTTCTTCCCCCCTAAGGTAAGTCTTTCCGCTCCCAGGATTGGAATGACTCCTTACCCTCTCCCTTAAAACCCACATCCTTTCGTCTTTCCCTCTCCTTCCCTCTTTCCTGATGAGACAACAGTTTGTTGCGAAAGCTTGAATTTTGTGTGTATGTATGTGTCTGTCTGTGTTTCTATCGACCTGCCAGCGCTTTTGTATGGTAAGTCACATCATCTTTGTTTTTAAATATATTTTTCCCGCGTGGAATGTTTCCCTCTATTATATATATATATATATATATATATATATATATATATCTAAAAAGAAAGATGATGAAACTTACCAAACAAAAGCGCTGGCAGGTCGATAGACACACAAACAAACACAAACATACACACAAAATTCTAGCTTTCGCAACCAATGGTTGCCTCGTCAGGAAAGAGGGAAGGAGTGCCCTGAAATGAGATCCATCCTTCATGAAATCCTCCCCACTCCACCAAGAGTGTCTTTCCGCCATCCACCTAACCTTCGCAACCTCTTAGTTCATCCCTATGAAATCCCCAAACCACCTTCCCTACCCTCTGGCTCCTACCCCTGTAACCGCCCCCGGTGTAAAACCTGTCCCATGCACCCTCCCACCACCACCTATTCCAGTCCGGTAACCCGGAAGGTGTACACGATCAAAGGCAGAGTCACGTGTGAAAGCACCCACGTGATTTACCAACTGACCTGCCTACACTGTGAAGCGTTCTATGTGGGAATGACCAGCAACAAACTGTCCATTCGCATGAATGGACACAGGCAGACAGTGTTTGTTGGTAATGAGGATCACCCTGTGGCTAAACATGCCTTGGTGCACGGCCAGCACATCTTGGCACAGTGTTACACCGTCCGGGTTATCTGGATACTTGCCACTAACACCAACCTGTCAGAACTCCGGAGATGGGAACTTGCCCTTCAGCATATCCTTTCTTCTCGCTATCCGCCAGGCCTCAATCTCCGCTAATTTCTAATTTCAATTTGCCGCCGCTCATACCTCACCTGTCTTTCAACTTCATCTTTGCCTCTGTACATCCGCCCCGACTGACATCTCTGCCCAAAAAATGCCCAAACTCTTTGCCTTTACAAATGTCTGCTTGTGTCTGTGTATGTGTGGATGGATATGTGCGTGTGTGCGAGTGTATATCTGTCCTTTTTTCCCCCTAAGGTAAGTCTTTCCGCTCCCGGGATTGGAATGACTCCTTACCCTCTCCCTTAAAACCCACATCCTTTCATCTTTCCCTATTTCCTGATGAGGCAACCGTTGGTTGCGAAAGCTAGAATTTTGTGTGTATGTTTGTGTTTGTTTGTGTGTGTATCGACCTGCCAGCGCTTTCGTTCGGTAAGTCACCTCATCTTTATCTTTATATGTAATTTTTCCCACGTGGAATGTTTCCCTCATAAAGACAAAGATGAGGTGACTTACCGAACGAAAGCGCTGGCAGGTCGATAGACACACAAACAAACACAAAATTCAAGCTTTCGCAACAAACTGTTGCCTCATCAGGAAAGAGGGAAGGAGAGGGAAAGACGAAAGGAAGTGGGTTTTAAGGGAGAGGGTAAGGAGTCATTCCACGGTAGTTGCCACATTTATATGGATAATTATTACAATAGCTCCAAACTAATGAACTTGCACTTTACACACCAAGGTTAAACAGGACGAACACTACAAAAAAGACGTATCCACAAAACTGTCTAGAGGAAATAGTACAGTTCATTAAAGTTGATAAGAAGTTTGCTACATTATCACAGAATTTGTGAATACAGTGGTGGAAGTATTGAATACACGCCAGCAAATCTCAAAACTACTACTAATAATTATCAATTATAACAAAACACATTTATTAGCAGCTTTTAATACACAAATTTTAAACTGGGTGATTTTTAAAATAGTAAGCAGCATGTCTGAAATGTGTTACAACCTATTCCAATAAGAAGGATTCTCGTTAGAATCCACAATCAAAACCAGAAACTTTAAGACCATGAGACACTGAATGCAGCTTTGAATTCTATGTTAATTTTGTTTACTATGTGGAATGAACTTTACTGTAGTGGAGAAAAGTTGACAAAATTAATTCAAGTACTGGCTGGTTGGTCACCGATCCACAACAGCAGAGAACTTAGGATCAGAAAGCGATTTGTGTGACCATGTGGCATAACATGAATCTCTTTATTAATGTTAATATTGTATCTATGTACACTATGCTTAGCATAGAGAAAGTAAAATTGTGTGTACAACATTCTGAGCAGATATTTGAATGAACTATCTGAAGATTTAGAAACATTACTTTTTGAGATAAATATTTTGTGTATTTTTATTAGCACGGTTATGTGGAAGAAACTGCAGAGAAAAACAAGGTATGTGTGAAACTGTCACATAGTCTATAAACAGATGAAATCCTGTTTGAAGGAATTAAGAGAATACAGCAGATTTGTACTAACAAGCTTTACATTATTTGTATGAAAATGTATGACAGGACTATTTCAAAGATCACAGTTTACCACAATGGTAACGAGTTTTGCCTTCAAATATTCTAAACAGCAGCATCACTCCAGTGCCAAGCAAACACAACAGCCTGCAATGAACTCCGATATTTCAATCAGGGTTGAGAACCATGCACCTCATTCATGAAGACAGAGCCGACAATCAAGTTTTCTTACATGGAGTAAACTGTATCTAGTTTAAAGCTGATGTCTACTGACTAGCATATACAGGGTGGGGCAAATAAAAGTGACCTTAACAGCTCCAGGTGGAGCATTTGCCCACACAATTGTCGTGATATGCTGCTCTCTTGCGACAGGTGTTGGGTTGATTTGGCAGGACCCTGACGCATTTTCTGGTGTGCGGGCATGTCTTGGAATGCTCTTCATTGGCACTTTGACACCATTAAACTTCTCGGCAAATAACTGGCCACACCGTTTCCAAGACTTTGATGTCACACACACACACACACACACACACACACACACACACACACACACACACACATCCAATCATATCCACTCATCGAGGCAACTTTTATTTGCCCCACGTCATATATGTAGAACATCAATTACATTTAATTATTATAAATATAAAAAAAAAAGATATACCTTTATGTAGGTAGGGTCTCATGTCAAGGCCTTCCAGAGGGAAAGATACATAACTTCCAATTTTGGAGCTGTACATTAACTCGTGCCGAAATCGCTTCAGATGGATGCAGAGAACTTCTGGTAACTCCAGAACTTTGGAGTATTTGACACCATTTCGAAGTAAATTGCACTTTTCACAGCTGGTAAAACAAAACAAAAACATAAAAAGAATATCCTGCTAATACTTCTACAACAACAGCTTTCATTTTACATTTTAATGAAATTTCTGCACAATTATTTTTTTTAGTGTACTGCATATTTTGTTGTCCTTTTCTTTTGTTGTTATCATTAGATACCCTCACACTTAGCACTACTTTTTGTACAACTGTGATAAAACTCACAGAAACCAGGCAAATGTCGCAAGAGGACTTTTTCAGCTTTATCTGTATTTTCTACACGACTTTCCATGGCAGTAGCATAACATTACCAACATTCTGAATTGATCTTTCTTTATCCAGTACTAATGAATCCAATTATTATCATATTTCAGAGTCAAAGAATTACTGAAAACTTCTCTTCATGCCACATCTCCATACATTTTCTGAAATCTAATGTCTATTGTAACAAAGAAAGAAAACTTCAATATAATTCAAACACTTAGCGATACTTGCTTAAGCCTGCAATTACATCAGGAATATATTACACCAAAATACAAATATACATTTATTTTTTGAGAAGAAAACAATATCAATTTACAGTATATGAGAGATATAATTCTCTCAATACTCATGGCCCACCTTTACTTGGCCTCCGCGAGATAGTTGGATGTAAACTGTCTTCGTGCCACACCGAAATGTTTACCCTCATTGCCAACCTTAGTTACATAGCAGTATTGCACCAAAACAATAAGTAGCTGTTGTCAATACAGCACTGACCTGTGTGTGGCATTGTCCTTAATGACTGTCAATATTATTTACAGAAATCAGTGAAGTGACTGTACTTGATCTTTCTAGCAAAGTGATTCACCGTCATCTTTTGTGTCTCTTCTGTGACATTACATCTTCATTTATTTTATACGCTATAATCTGGCTGCTGCAGAAGCAGGAGGCAGGGCTAGAGTCAGTAGCCAATGAGCTACGAGATGACTGCAGTTTTCCGCTCCTGGCATCCTTCACCCAGGACCCGACTAAAAGTGTGCGATCAGTACAAAGCTTTTGGGACCTTGTAAGGATACAAATTTCCACGTGGTTAAATTTGGGATTTTTCCCTTAAAACTCAGAAGTGCAAAGTTTTCTGTATACTTACCATTGAATATACAAGGGCGTGCTGATAAGTAATACCTCCGAAATTTTTATACTTTCCTCAATAATGGATCAGGCATTAATTGTCAAGCTTATTGCTCAGTCAACTTTATCGCTTTGCTGATGCAGGTTGCAGCCCTCTGTTGCTAAAGGTTCTAAACTGTACAGTGTAATGTTGCCATGTGTAACTTAACTAAGCCGGTGTGCAAGAGTCCCTCAGAAAACTGGCAGCATGAATTCGAGGAGTTTGGTCACACACAGAATACCCTCTCCTTCAGCATGACAATGCCAGACTACATGTGAGCACTGCGACATTTGCAACAATTGAACGCCTTGGGTTCACTATCATTGACCACTCTCCATACAGCCCTGCCTTGGCTCCTTATGATTTTCATCCATTTCCAAAACTTAAGGAACGCTTTTGACGAGTCTGAGTGACGAAGTGTTGCAAGGAGAGGTGAGTTTGTGGCTCTTTCAACAAAGTCAAACATTCTACAGTGATGGTATCAACAAACTGGTCTCTCTCTGGGAGAAACATGTTCATCGCCAGGTTGACTATGTTGAGAAATAAACAGGCAGACATGAAGAATAAAGGTGTAGAATGTTAATGAAATTTGTTACATTTAAAAAACTTTAAGAGTTTTCACATAAGAGATAAAGAGAAATTACTTTCCAGTACAACCTCATAATAAGTAATTGTGTCATTTTTTAAATGTTGTACTACATCATATGTATTAAATAGCACATTTTTTGTACATGGTATGCTATGTCAGATAAAGACATTTGCTTGTGGTTTATTGTTATTGTTTTGATGTACTCCTTGGGCAGTGCACAGCAGTTTGAGGTCATTAGCAGATGTCAGAAGCATGTCATGGACGTTCCAACACTTTATGAACATATGAACATTGAAGGGGCTCCTTGGAGAAGGTGACAACGACAACTGCCGAGCAAGGAAAAAACTGTAAGCAAGTTGAAAAGAAAAGTAAGTTCATTTTAATCTAACTGAGATATCGATACAAAAAGCATGTTGTATATGGTCTAGCAATAAATGTACACTGTTGTACTATCCAGTGGAAATTTGTTTGGAATAACTGAATGAAAAGTAAAAAAATACACTGAAAAGAAACACACTTCAATAATAATATTTTTTACAATTCAGCCACCCAGAACCTTCTAGTGTGGCAACCCTGGCGGGAAAAACTAATCTGGAATGAAAGAAAATCAAATTGAGAATTATAGTAGAAGACGAAAAAGTTTACTACAAGGATTTACAATACTTTTGCATCTGGACTTCGATAAGTTCACCAAGGCTAAAGATGTTTGGAGGACAATTAACAAGAACAGTCAAATTCATAGAGTGTGGTTGCACTTTAATACAGTGAGCAATGATAGGCAACTGCACACAATAAAAGAAACTCTGCCAACTTCAAGTGGGGAGAAAAAAAAGACAACCCACTGTTGAACTTTATGTCTTACTTGAAGTGAATTAAATGATTTTTAAATAATTATTGTTATCTACAAAGAAGAAATATAAGTCTATCATTCGTGACAACGTAAGTCAACAAGTTGTCATCAGGTGAATCAACAAGAAGCCAAATGAGCCATTAAATGTCACTTGACACCTTTCGAAAGCAAATATTAAATATAGAAATGATTTCAACATACTGAAGAAAATTAAAATTTTCTCAAGGTAAAATTCAACCAAAATTTTCACGATGAAAGTAATTATACAGACTCACATATATTAAAATTCTATCACGCACAAGCTCAACCTATAAAGAGAACAGTTCAAGAATGAGACAGTAGGATGCACCACTGCCGTGCTCTGTTACATTAATATCAGCTAGCAACATGCATTCTATTATGGGCCACTCCTGCACAACACAGCCACGCGGCACAGTAAGCAGACAACACAATATCTACATGTGATGAGATGAGGCAGACAACACCAGAAACTGCAACCAGAGGCATGAGGCAATAGCAGATCACCGACACAGTCGGTGGTTTGCAGAGTACATCTCAACAGAAGGCGAACAGAAAAGTCCAGTGGGTCCTGATCTTTTAGGATTTCATATACTGTTAAGTGAGTTTTTAATTGCAATTGATTTTGTCAGATAATTAAGTGAAATGGTTCAGGGAATGTTTAATTATGAAGCCAGTTGTCAAAAACTGTTCAATGAAGAAAGAAAACTGACTAAGGGAAGTTACTTCATAACAAGAATAAAATGAAATAGTTTATTATTAAAAATTGCACTGAACAATACACAGCTGTTCTGCTTTATTTTTTATTGAAGACAACTGATTTCGGTACTTAATCAGGCCATCTTTAGATCTCAGAAAGGAAGTCAGCTAAGCAATGTCCAGTTGCAATGCCAAATGCAACATTATTAGCTGTCCATGTGTAACGGTTAACTCCTGATGACATCAGTAACAATAATTATTAGTTCAAAAGGACAAGGGATATTAAAGGGACACAGTTTTAAATCAGTTGACAGAAATTACATCAGAAATGAATGAAAGTTTTGCTCCAATAAATGACAAATTTTCTCAAATAGATAGTGGGTTTCCTAAAATAGATAAAACACTCGTTGAGGTAATTTCTATGTTAAATGTTAGGATGGACAGACTAGATAATACAATATACTCAGGAAAAAACAAGACTCAAGATTTTGATGATTACTTTGTTTTAGTGGAAAATAAGAGCGATGGTGATGTTGGACATTCTGACACTATTAATTCAGTACAGGAAGTTCCACCAAATGAAGAACAAACAATTAATACTAATAAATCATGATCATCAGTTACTACTGACAGATAGGTATCTTTCACTGGATGGTAGCTCCAATTTCAGAGAACTTAATCATCTGTCATTATTGAGAATGTGCAACCTCCTGATACTGTTCAGATCATATCATCATTACTCACTATTGAGAAGTTACTACCTTCTGTTACTACAGAAAAGTTGTCATTCATACAATGTCTGACCATTCCCCTGGTCACTATGCCTTGGCAACTGCACCCGTTTCTCTTGGGTAGCCCAGATGCAGACTCACAGGCACTAACTCATTAAAGGTGCTTGCTTCCCTGCTCAATGCATGCGCACCATTCAAAAGTGGCACTGTGATTGAGAACCTATTCCTTCATCCACGATCATGTGGTATCACAGGAATATCAATACATCTGCCTTTATAGGCAGTGGCACAGCTGCCAGTACACAGACAGGTCCCTGCTCTGAGCCAGGCACCGGCTGTTGGGACAAGTCCCAGCTGCTCCACGTGGTACAACAGACAGTCACTGGGTGCGTGCCATGCCACTGCCGCGCCATCACACTGGGCGCCTGGCACACTCTTGCCGCGTTGTCACACTGGGTGCACCCTTGCCACATCGGCTCACCAGGCACCTGGCGCAAACTTTGCGCATTGTCACGCCAGGCACGTACTGCACCCTTGCTGTGTCACCGTGGCGGTTGTCTGATGTACCCTTGCCACAGTACCACACCATGAGCTAGCAACACCCTTGTCCCAGTACCACATCTTCCGTGCCCTTGCTACAGCCTCCTTATTGACACCAACAGCACCCATGTTGTGACCTTATGACGAGTTCTTTCCAGCTCTCTTGCCGACATACCACAGAAAACATCAGTTGCACTACCACTGTCATAGTAAGTAACCTTTCTCCTGATAGAGTAATAAACTATTTCAGGTGCATACCTGGGAACTCACCATTTACTGCATGCTGCGCTCACATTCATGTGAGGACACTTTAGTTGGCGGCAAGGATAAACAATCCACTGGCCCTAGTGCTAGCACTTTACCTCGTCTGACATCTTTCTCCAGCCGTGCCTGATCCTACTCTGCACTCTGTAGTCTTGACCGGCCCTTCTTCCACAGGTGACGAGTCTGGTTGTCAGCTGATGAAGAGGCTGTTTTCAATCAGTGTAACCAGCATCTTTGGTGTGTGTCATCGCCTCTAGGTACGGCTGCCACCATGACCTTCCGGCTGCTGCCCTTCCACTTCAGCCAATCCCAACAGTAGTTGAATTTCCAGTGGCCATCATTGCTCATGTTTGCCTCCTGTTGGCAGCTGACGCCTCACTGAAGCCCCACCACACAAAATACTACTGCCAAGCCTGTCAGTTCCCTGCCAGTATCTCCCTGCCCGTCAGCATCAACCCAGGCCATTTCCACACATCCAGTTGCGTCCTCCCACTGCTCTGTGCACATCCAGTGAAGTTTTCCCCACTGCTTTCCACCCATCCGGCAATGTCCTTCCTGCCACTTTTTGCCCATCCAATGACGTCCTTCATGCCACTTTCCACACATTTTTCCCATTTTTTCCACTTTTCAGCTTGCTCCCAGATGGCTCCATCAAATCTTTTCCTTAGAGAAAAGGGACTGTAGTATCAGGACACCTGCTTGGCCACTGTACCTCGGTAGCAACACCTGCATCTTGCATGTAGCCCAACTACTTGAGCTGCAGGTGTTTCCCCAACGCAGGTGTCTGCTCCTTGTTTGATGTGCACAGACCATTCAGTAGTGGCACTGTGATCGTGGACCTATTCCTTTGTCTGTGATCACGTGATATCACAGGCCTATCAACCCATTTGCCTGTACAGGCTGCGGCAGACTGCCAGTATGCAGATAGGCCCTGCTCTGGGCCAATTGCCAGCAGCATCTGCAGCTGATCAATCATCGCACACCTTCCCATTCTTGGGCCAAGTGCTGGCAGCTTCACACAATGCATCAGTCAGGGCACTCCTCCACTCTGCACCCTGACTACCATGGCCCTTGCCCCACTGTCACACCAGACACCAGCTGCACCCTCGCTGTGTCATCATACTGCCTTTGCCACAGTACCTTGCCCCTATGCCAGCCGCACCATCACCACAGTACCAAAGCAAGCACCTAGCACACCTTTGTCACTGTGCCATGCTGGGCACCTGGCGCACCCCTGCCACTGTACCACACCAGGCGCCAGCTATGCCCTCACCACAGTACCAGGCTGGACACCTGCCACACACTTGCCCCAGTATCACACCTGGCAACTGTCATGCCCTTGTTGCAAATCCTGCTGGGCACCAATCACACTAACATGGGGGCCTTATGCTGGGTTCTCTCCAGCTCCCTCGCCGATGCCCTGGGAGCACATCAGCTGTAGTACTGTTGTCATATTATGTAACAAAATGGTTCAAATGGCTCTGAGCACTATGGGACTTAACTTCTGAGGTCATCAGTCCCCTAGAACTTAGAACTGCTTAAACCTAACTAACCTAAGGACATCACACACATCCATGCCCAAGGCAGGATTCGAACCTGCGACTGTAGCGGGCGCGCGGTTCCAGACTGTAGCGCCTAGAACTGCTCAGCCACTCTATTATGTAACCTTTCTTTTAATAGAGTAATAAAATATTTCAGATGCATTCCTAGGAACTCATTACTTATTGTGAACTGTTCTCGCCACATGTGAGAACACTGCTGGGAATTTTCCCTCTCCAGTTACTTCACAGAAGTTATTAGATTATGTTGCTATTTAACTTAGGATTTACTATCTACAGTTACTAATGCCAATTAGTCATCACATATAATGAATAACAATGTATTGTTTACAGTAACTACTGGCAAATTGCTGTATTCTTATTAATGTAAAAGCTTACTACTGAAGATTTACTACCTGATGTTAGTAATGATATACTACATTGCTGCTATACTAGTTGTGATTGGTGCTTCATTAAATGACGATAGGAATAAAAATGTTACTAAACAGTATGCAAATAGTAATACCTAGTTTGCCTTCGGTCATGTTATAAACAAATTAAGCAAACAATCAGATGGACACAAGAAGTGTATGCTCCACCTAAAGAAGCATTATTACTTCAAGATTACGTCTAGTATTGTAAAGAAAATACTGAGAAATTTAGTACATGTTAGAAAATGAAAGTAATTCCAATTATGGATTATACTTCATATTTACTAGTACCAGAAACATTTTAAGATTCAGTGGTTGTGGAGCAACTTGGTCCACTGCTTCACTGCCAGGGAGAATGGCAGGCATTTATGTGGTATACACAAAGATAGCAACAAAAATATTATAGACTGCTACACACTAATACTGATGGCAAATGTTACTAAATATGACACAGAAATACATGGTATAAAATTTCAAAATCATTATGAAAAGCCTTACTGAGTTACCAATGTAACATTTAGCATACTGAAGTATCTACAGGACCTTCAAAATATAGTTTGTCTTTGGAAGGGGTTAGCATTTCGCACTGCAATGATTTAAGAAAGTATTTTTAATGAAGTTTCACAAACAATGATATATTTTTCTTATTAACTGTGGGACACTGTTGTGGAACAAGAGATGCTAATTACATAATCACAGAGGAAATAATGTAAATTTTAACTAGTGGTAGCTGAAGAGGAAGTATTTTTATGTCTGTTTGAAATTATAATTATATATCAACTTTATTTTGTAGTGGCCTAACGACCTTTTATGCCCTGGCTAGAGGGTGGCATTATTATGATACACTGTGCTAGATTAAATAATGTGAAGCTTCATGAGGAATCTTACAATTAATTGATGTGTTTGTCTAGGAAACAATTTCATTTTATCATTTGAGGGGTGACCACCTATGTGGTTCATATTGGGTTATTTGAAGAGTGTACTCATAATTAATGTGGTATTAGAACCATTTGCCCTGTGTGCAAGGAAAAACTCTTCTTTTCTTGCTACAGGGAAGTATCAATGTATTGGCAATTACCACAGTCTTTGTACCCTGGACAGTGAAACAAACCCCCTACAGAGAGCTGCCATTTATCTGGTTGAAATTTTGTTAGATACGAGAGGGTAAAACTATATGTTTTCAAATTGTTTGCAAAATGTTATCCTCTTCAAAATACTCTCCATTACAACTAATTCTTTTGTCCCACTGGTGCTTCCACTGTTCGAAAGATTTTTTGTAGGTGTCTTTAGAAATGGCTGACAGCTCCTCCCTCATTTTTTTTCTTGACTTCTTTAATGTTGTCAAATGCAAGTCCTTTCATGCCCCTTTCCATACGTGGAAATAAGAAAAAGTTGCACAGAGGCAGGTCAGGCGAGTACGGTGCGTGGGGCAGCGGAACCACGCCATTTTTAGACAAAAACTGTCTTAATGGCGATTGTTGTGTGTGCAGGTGTGTAGCTGTGGTAGAAGAACCAATCTCTTGTCTGCCACAAATTGGGTCTTTTTTGATGAACATTGTTGCACAATCTTCTCAAAACTTTCGAATAGAAGCTTTGATTGATGGTCTGACCTGGGATAACAAACTTTTCATCAATTTGGGCAGTTGATGGATGTCCAGAACAATATTTGTCAACAATTGACTGGTTGTCATTTTTAAATCGAGCAAACCACCTGTACACTTGAGTTTTTCCCATAGTGTCAGCTTGGTAAGCTGTTTTCAACATTAAAACAGTTTCAGCAGAATTTTTACTGAGTAGAAAACAAAATTTCACAGCTGCACATTGTTCAGTTAAACTTGCCATCATGAAAAACTTAACAAGAACAAAACAGCGCTAGCAAAAACAATCACTGCAGATAAAAAGAACAAGCCACATCGAAAACACAGGTGGAACTGAACTGGCAATGAGTTGCGCTATACACTCCTAGTGGCAGAAATGCATACTACACAGGCTCTGCCCACGGTAATGTTATTTCAGTTTGTTTTGGATACCCTCTCGTAGAAGAGTCCACCAGAAATGGTAATGCTAGTGGAAGTTTAAATGTTTGAGGAAACAGATCATCATCTAAGAGTCTTCCACTTCGAGAGACATGCTACAATTTAATGCTCTCTACCTCCTAACAATTTTACATTAAGATCATTTTTTAAATCAATATTCCTATCCAAGAACAAAGAAGAAACGATTATAGTTTAGTATATTTTATATTTGCTTTTGTTGATTTAATTTATTGCATAATAAAATCTGAAGAGGATTTATATATATTTCTAATTAGACATAATAATAATTATTGGTGTGGGTTCTGTAGAAGTGAGTTTGTACTATATTGAATGCTGTGGTTGGGTGTCTATAATTTTTAATGGGATGTTAATTTCACATAGTGTAAGTAGGAGAAGTAACTGCTTAACCTGACCTAGCAAAAGAACTCAGTATTAAGCAAGAGATGTAACAGACTAATTAGCCCTATTTGTAGTTTAGTGCTTTGGTGTACCATGTTGATCCTGTGGAATGACATGTTGCACTTCTAACCACTTAGGCCATTGAGTGACGTTTGTGAAAATCGGAAACATTGTTTAGGTAGTTGTTAAGTGTGAAACATACTTCTGTGCATATTCTAGTTTGCCATATGTGCCGATGTATGTAGAAGATAATGGCTCAGAACATCAACAAGGTGTGATGGCGAGTGAGCATCTCCACATGCTGGGGATGGGTGCTTATGCTTTGGCATTTCGGCTTGGCGACACCTTGGAAGTCGCAGACCAAAGGGCACGGGAGATAATGTCATTGCCAGAACAAATGAACTGTAATGTGAAATCAGCGTGTCAAAACAAGACACGACCTAAGAGAGATCTGTTTCATCCACATTTGTAAATGAAGTTGTACAGTGCAAAAATAATGCACTTATAATACAGAAGAGTTATTGTAAACATGAGTATTTCATTTCAGTAGCTTGAATAGATCGGAGCTCTTTCAGTGCACACACCTGTGAAAAGCTGAAGAAGTCCGTTGTCAAGAAGGCATGACATGGTTTAATGGCACTGCACAGCAAGTCCAGTACAGCAAATAATATCAAGAAGGGTGACCTCAAGATATCTGTAAGGTGAAAGTTGGTACACAGATCAGCTGCGTGGCAGAAATGTGTATGGAATGGAATACCACATACCGAAACCCCATTAATACAACTTTATTCGGCCCCCTAATGCAGAATGCAAATTGGAGGTGATAAAGGAAGAGAGCTTTAATAGTAAGAAAAATGATTTTCACGATTTCTGACAAAAATAAGAGAAGAAGACACACTGCTTGGGGTAATCAAAGTCAATAACTGAGAAGGTATTAGCAGGCATAGGTAGTAGTGTTGTCTGAATTAATTTGAATATGTAGGAAGAAATAATTTTCCTTTGGTTAAAACCAAAGGAGGGTTAATTGTTTATAAAGATTTGGAGAAATATGTTAGTTGACCAAAGCAGTGAGGTCAGCAGTGAAAGATATTCATGTGCTTAAGTAACTTCGGCAAATAAATCACTCCGTTGTCAGGCCACGAGTGGCCTACCAGGACCATCCGACCGCCGTGTCATCCTCAGTGGAGGATGCGGATAGGGGAGGGGCGTGGGGTCAGCACACCGCTCTCCCGGTGATTATGATGGTATTCTTAACCGAAGCCACTACTATTTGCTCGAGTAGCTCCTTAATTGGCATCACGAGGCTGAGTGCACCCCAAAAAATGGCAACAGCACATGGCGGCCTGGTGGTCATCCATCCAAGTGCCGACCACACCCGACAGCGCTTAACTTCAGTGATCGCACGGGAACCAGTGTATCCACTGCAGCAAGGCTGTTGCCCTTGGCAAATAAATAGAGAAGAATTTCATCAGTGACTAGGAAGAATTACGTGTTGTTGTTGTTTTGAGACCACAATTGCAGCAGAGATTTCCAATGGCATCCCTACGACAATCAATAAACACAACAGCACAGCTTCAGTTTGCAGTGCAGTGGCCATTCAGCAACAACTATGCAGTAGCACATTTCTGCATCACTTAGCCCACATGTGGTGCACAGACAGCACCTTGCAGCTAGCTGTATGCCTAACTGGGTGAGCTGTAAACAGCTCTGACACGAAATTTTTTTTTGTTAGCAATTAATTCTGTGAAGAGTACAAAACTGCGATGTTGTGTGTGTGAGAGCGCACGTGCGCGCCCCCCCTCGCAACTACACACACACACACACACACACACACACACACACACACACACACAAGTTATCTAATAGTGTTGAAGACTAATGGGAAGCATTGTCAAATGATGATACTGAAATCCAAGGGGAAGTGCTAAATTTTACGAACAACCATCACATTATCTCTACACAAGAAGTTACAAACGAAGATAATACCACCAATTCCTTGGAGAATCTAACAACAGAAGGACTTTCATAAGTTATGGGAGGCACCAGAAAACACCCAGTGAGAACTTAATACGGAAATGACTATCAATGTTCGAGTGCTTTAATAGAGGAAAACTAGGTAATAACATGAACTTATCAAACAATTTCCAAACTTCAAATCTGATGGGGTGGTACACCCAACTTATTTTTTGCACGTATTTTCAATATCATTACCTATAAAACGACAAGATTACATGAAAACAGATTCTGCATTTAGTTACTTGGTGGAAATGCTTATGAGTGGAGGTACTAAAGAATATAGTTGCTTTAGATTTGATGGAAATGAGAATATGAGGCTAAGTGAATATTTGAAAGAAGCATTGCACTATGAATATATTTTGCATAAGCTATTATGTATAAGCTATTATGCAGATTGCTGTTCATCATAAGAAGAAAATTGTTTAGTGGTGTCCTACATTTAGTGTCAAGCACACATCATCATGTGGACAAAACGTATTTGCTAACAATAATTGTACTGTTTAATGCAATGGTAAGAGGAAAAGACATAAGATTTATTAATTGTCCAGACCAAAGTAGTGGCTTTCAGATTTCATCTCGGCGGCATCATGAATCATTGCAAATTTGGTGGATCTCACATACACCAAAAATAGAGCTGGAAGGACTTTTAATTATTTCAAAGTTATTTAGTGAAAGTTATACTACTATGAATGATAAGTTTGGAAGGTAGGAGACAAGGTACTTGCAGAATTGAAGCTGTGAGGACAGGTCGTGAGTCGTTCTTGGGTAGCTCAGATAGTAGAGCACTTGCCCACGAAAGAAAAAGGTCCCGAGTTCAAGTCTTGGTCTGGCACAAAGTTTTAATCTGCCAGAAAGTTTTTTTATAGAATTATATTTATGTTAGTTAAATGAGGTAACATTAGCTGTACTTTCTTATTTATCTGTTGGTAAATGAAAAGGATGCAGTTAAAAAGTTAAGCTGTTTATGGGGTGTGGTGTGGTGTATGGGATTCTGTTTGTAGGGCTCCATCATCTGTCTCCCTCTGAGCTTAGCAGGATCATTCCTTGTCAAATCAAGCAGGTCATGTCACCCATCACCTCAGATTTTCATGAAACTTTCCACTTTTGCTTATACTTACAATACAAGAACTTGTGCAAATTCTTTTTTGCTCTCAGATTAAAACTTTTTTATATCAAATTTTAAATGTAATGATATTCTGATAATTGGGCTCTGCAAAAATGTCAATGCAAAATGGTACTTATATAGTGCCCATTACTCAGGGTTTTATGAAGCTTTTGATTTGGATTTTTGTTTTTCAGATGTTAAGTAAGGCATAGAGTCAACAGGCATGTAATTAATTAAGCAGTAATGTTGCCAAGAACATTACAAAAAAATTTAATGTGTGTCACTTTCCAATTTCCAGAAAAAGTACAGACACATTGAAAAATGCGTATATCACATTGCTCCATCCTGGTGAGAACTTATAATTGGTCTTAAATAATTCCCACGACAGTACACATTGTAATAAAATAAAATTGTTAATGGGTTTTCTATGAATGGCCACACAAATAAATCTGAAATCAGAATACATTTTTTTACAATTTTATTTTTACAAACGTAAATGCTACAACTGAAGTTTGTCATTTGGATTGCATTACTTTAGACAAAAATAACAGAAAGTATCTTATTTTCAACACATCACTGTCATATTTCCCTAGATGTCACAGAAAGGATGTATCTTTATTGGGAAAAAATTAATAACTGTTCTTGACTTACGGGAATATACAAAATCAACTTAAGCTGTTGTGGCCCAAACAATGATATTTAAATATTTAAAACACTTTCTGACAGCTGATACAATTTTTTTATCAAAACTCTGATACAATTTTTTAAAAAGAAGAAGATAGATACTGGATGTTCATTTAACATATATCACATAATTGTTCAGAAGATCATTCAAATCAGACTATGTCAACTGACAACCTGCAGTAAGGTTGCCTCATGAAAGTGCAGAGCCAAAAGTTATGAATTTAACTGAAACATTTCCGTTACATGGGTTAACTTTATTTAGGGTGTCAAATTAGCATCTCTAAACAACAATTATCCTAGCCACACCAACGTTAATTTAGAATGTACATGTTCAGCAGTGATGATCCCTGAAACTATCAATGAAACTTCTTAAGAACGTCTCTGATTTTAATCCACTGTGACAAATATACATTAACTTAATATCTTTTTCATTAAAGTAATACATTCTGCCTAATGTTGTTGAGGGCGTTGTGGGGCATTTTCATTGAATGAAAAAAATCAAGGAAAGCTTTTCAGAAGAAGTTACTCTTCTAATCTCTAGAGAATCACAAGAAAGTGGTTTGTAATGGTGAAAATTCCTGGTAGCGGTTATTGTGCAGGTTGTCGAAGATCTTTTCTCGAGGTTCTTGTGTAGGAAATCTACATTGACTCTCTAAAAAGTGGGAAAAAAAAATATCAATATTAACTTTGCAGAAATTGTAAACACCAGATGCAGTTAGTATTTGTGCATCATCCGCTAGTTGCAGACTAGGTCTTCTCAATATACATTTTATAGTTCCTCCCGAACCATCACACACAGATTTATCGTGGCTAGTAGCAAAAAAAGAATGCTCAGCATCAATAGAAAAATCGTTTTTGTGCTCACACAAATTTTTAAAGCTTTTTCTATTCTTATATTGAGCAGCACATCCATCAATGAAATAATGCACTTTCTTCACTTGTGGGTAATGCTCTGCCAGCCACCTAACCATATCTTTCTGGACAACATTTACTAATCCTACATCACGTTCCATATCATCACTTGTTCACTATTACCAATTTACTTTCTTTATTTACCACATGAACATACACGGGATGGATTGTACGGCTGCTTCTTGTCCAGTGGTAACGCTGAATTTCATCCTGAATTACAAAACTGTAGCTTTCAGCAAAGTCCCTTAACAGAACTGCTTTTTCGAGGATTAGATTTTCTTTCAATTTTTACAATGATTTTGACTGACTCTTAGATATAAATGAGTGTGGTTTATGTGCCTGTAATTCTGTTACCAACATGGCTGTGCATTCACCAACAGCTGCAGACTGCTTTACAGATTCTGCCCAATGATCTGTGTTTATCCACTGGCTGAACTCAATTTCATAATCGGCACCTTTGTAAGCTAATTTCTACTTTAATAATTTTGACAGTTTGTCATCACTGGGACAATCATCATAGTGATTAAGTATGCAGTCGTAGTTTTCAGAGTCACATACAAGAAATTTTGTAAGTTTTTTGTGTGTTTCTTCAATGTGTTCCGCATCCAAAAGCAGTTTTACATTTTGGTGGGTAACACACACACACACACACACACACACACACAGAGAGAGAGAGCGAGAGAGAGAGAGAGACACGAGTACAGTTCTCTTAAGTTGCGAAGGATGAGTCTTTTTTTGCATATATCCATTCTTCTGAATCCTAACTTTGTCTTTTGCTCCTGGTAATGCTCGAGGATATTCATCATTTTGGTAAAAATCAGTGATAATCTTTACCACCTCATCTGCAATAAATTCCCCCTTTTTGGTTTAAGATCAAATACCCATTGCTGTTTTCAGTTCCCTTGCTTGTTGAACAACATACTAACCAACTTTGAGTTCTGGCATTGTTTTCTTTTGACAAAGAAGGTGGAACTAAAGTTAAAATTTGAATTTTTTTAGGTACTCTTACACTAGGCACTTTTTCTTTCAATAACAATATAATGGAATCAAAATTTTTGGCTTTCTTATCAATTTCATCATCATTTTTTTTCTATGGTCAGTATCTTCCAATACTGCAACCTAATGCCTGGTGCACACTTCTTTCCAAAACATGCTTCACTTTTTCTAGCTTCTTTTTGCCATATGAAGCCTTGCTGTGATTTGGAATGGAGTGAAGTTTTAAGGAAGAGCACACCAAACGATGTAGGCTGAAGTTTTACTTGCCTCCTCAATACTTTGACTATTTAGTACTGATTTGTGACATGTCACCTCCGTGTCATTTGCATCATATCAACTTCTGTCACTGATGTCAGTTGTCTGTTCACAAATCTTGTGACACTTTTCGCACAGTTTTTGGCATCGTTTTACATAGATTCTTTTAGTACTTTTTTAGACAAAGACAAGCCAACTGAGTGCAAAAATTTTTAACTGTTTGTCTGCGTTTTTTGAAAGGATCACAACATGTTCTTTAATGGCTTTCAAAAACTTTTAAGTAATAAGAGGGTTGAATGAAAAGTAATGACTTCACCTTCGTTGATTGGGTTTGGATGGGAATATTTTAATAAATCAAATGCAATCCTTAGAATGTGATCTTTAATTACCAATATTTACTTTTCCACATAATCACCAGGCAGCTGGATACATTTCTGCCAACGATGAACAAGTTTTCTGAAGCCATTACTGAAGAAGTTGACACTCTGCTTCTGCAACCACAATATCTCAGTTCTCTCAAAGTCTTCATCAGAAGCATAATGATGTCCCCACAGATCGTCTTTCATTATCAGGAACAGATGGAAGTCAGACGGTGTTAAATCTGGAATGTATGGAGGATACCGTACAGTGATGAGATTCAGTCTCTGCTGAAGTTCTGTTGTGGTGGCACATGAAGTATATGGTTTGGCATTGTCACACTGCAGGAAAACATTTCCCTTTTCCTTTCAGATCCTTGTTAGCCGTCGTTTCAGAGTTCACAACATTGTGATGTGACACTCTGAATTTATTGCTGTTCCACAATCAAGGAAATCAACATAGATAACACAATCTGCGTCGCAGAACACTGTGGCCGTGATTTTTCCAGCTGAGACCTGCATCTTGAATTTCTTTTTCTCAGCAGGTCTTTGTGTCAATATTCCACAGACTGACATTTCGTCTCCAGGTCGTAATGGTGCACCCACGTTTCGTCCCCTGTCACAATTGAATGGAGAAAGGCTTCACCTTCATTCTCGAAATGCAAGAGGAGTTCCTGGCAAATTTCAAGTACTTTCATTTCAGGAGTCAGCATCTAGGGTACCCATCATGCCAGATCTTCCAATAGCCAAGCAAAGCAATAATGTGACCCATACGTTCTTGTGAAATGCCGATTGTGCTTGCAAGTTCATGATGATTTTCCTGAATCAATCCATCAACATTTTGCTTGTGAAACTTGGTGGTTGCTGTCACAGGACGCCCAACTCTTTGTTTGTTACGCCGGTCAGATGATCCCGCCTGAACATCTTTAAATTTACTCACCCAATGACACACAATACTCACATCAACACAATCACCATAAGCTGCTTTCATTCTCTGATGAATCTCCTTTGGGGTGACACCTTCTGCTGTCAAGAATTCAACGACTGCACATTGCTTAAATCGCGTTGACCGACCGTCTGCACAGGGTTCCCTACTTTACACTGTAACAAGGCAACCGTTCAATGCTAAGTCTTCCAACCAACTGGAACTGTAGAGGAGAGGCTATGGAACAAGCCAGTACCTGCTGCATACCAATGCTGCCAACTTAGTAATTTTCCAATGGTGCATGAATTCACATTTTCCACTGCACACCACAAACTGATATGACCTGTCTCACAGAAAGACAAGGAGCAACTGAGGCCGAATAGACTCAATTGTTGCACGCCAGTTTTTCCTCAGCAATGAATTCCAGCAATTGTTGCAGTGTTTTCATGCCTATAAAGGTTTCAAACAAGCTACTGCTGTCTAGTAACACTTTTTAACACAGTGAGCAGGTGAATGGCTGAATACATAAATCATATAATTATAGTCTTTAAAAAATTACTGAATTAGTCAAATGAAAGGAAATAAATTTTCACACAAAGTTAACTTGCTTGCCTGGACTGAATTATACTTAAATGTGCTATTTTGATGCCTTTGCATCCGAGGCAGTGGGACAGTGAGTGGATGAACTTACTTAAAATGATCCTTTTCCATCACAGCAAAAAGTATTTTGATTTCAGATGTGTGTGTCAATTAGCAGAAGACCCGTTAAAATTTTTATTTTATTAGAAAGCTTACAATTTAGGGGAGTATTTAAGACCAAAATCAGGTTCCCAGCAGGTTGGAGAAATGTGATGTAAGCATTTTTTCCACATCCTCACAATTTTTCTAAAATTGAAAATTGACATACATTTATATATTTTTAAAAAATTTTCTTTGCAACTTTACTGCTTCAATAACTGGATATCTGTTAACAGTACTCCTGAAAACAATTACAAACCAAAAGCTTCATAAGCACCTGAGTTGTGGACATTTATGTAGATAAGTACCATTTTGCATTGACATTGTTGCAGAGCGCAGTTATCAGAATACCACTACATTTAAAATTCGATATAAAATAAGTTGAGGTCTGAGACCAAAAAGATTTTGCGTAAGTTCCTATGTTATAAGTATAAGCAAATGAGCAAAGTTTTGTGAAAATCTGAGATAGAGGATTACAAATCCTTGAATTAGTACGTGTTTTGACATGGAGTGGCCAAACCTAATCTTAATTATCCTTCCTTGCTTCTCCGACAGGACTACCTATTACATTATCCCTCTTTCCACATGCGTACATTTCTATGGCTGAGACACTTCTCTTCTGCAGGCCATATAGTGGTAATTATAACCTAGTAACGTAGGACAGCAGCGATAGGTAACAAACATACAAAGATGAGATACACAATGTGTGTGTGAGAAAAGTAATGAGACTGATTTTTTAATTTACCAATATTTATTTCCAAACAACAACATTGTTCCCTTCAAAGTAGTTCCCTTTGGCAGCTATATACAGGTGGAGTCATCATTCCGTCTTGGTAGCAGCACTGAAAGAATTCAACTGGTATGGCCTTTACCATGTCAGTCACACTCTTTTGAATGTCCTCCAGAGTGCCAAAATGACATGTTCTAAGCATTTTTCAATTTCTTGAGAAGAAAACAGTCACAGGGACTCACATCAGGTGAATAGAGGGACAGTGGAACAACAGGATCATCTTTTGAGGTCAAAGATTCCCTGAAGTGGCCGCGTGACATGGGACACAGTCACCATTCAACATCCACTTGTCTGCAATGTCTGGTCTCCTAAGCCTTTCAAGGACATCTTTGAAAAACACTTGGTTGACAATCTGTCCTAAAGAAACAGTTCTTTATGCATGATGAAGCAAATCAGCATTTTTCTGATTTTTCATTTTCTCATTCAAGCTATTCTTCACCTTCTTGCTAAGAATTCATTACTGTATTCACAAGACTAAACAATTTGTGGCCATTGGCAATCCTCTCAGGATCAACACACACATTTCTTCGATTCTCCTTCTGCTCAGTTGTGTGGTTTTTCGGTGCCATTTTGGCACAGTCAAAATTTTGATGTATGGTGAAACTTTTTAAGTTAAACAAGTCACCCACCATCCTTATTGTTAAATGTTGGTCTCATATAACAAGAGCACCCACACATTCAATGTGTTCACAGACTGTTGAAGCTGAAGTTCTCTTGAGTGAGGCTCACCTTCAGTGTTTTCTCGACCATCCAAAAGTGATTTGTGAAAGATAAAAACTTGTGATCTTGATAAGAAATGTTTTCCATAAGGTTGTTTCAACTTTTCAAAGGTTACACTTGCACATTCCCACAATTTAACATAAACTTGGTGACATAACATTGCTGTTAACTGTGTTGTTCCATTTTCATAACACGCTACAAGAATACAACTTCAATGATGGCACTCTCGAAAATAACATGATCACTGTACAGACCCAAAACTTGGACTGAGCATTTGGAAGGGACAAACACACTGATCTACACAAGTAGAGCAACACAGTGTTGCCAGATCACTTTCAGTGTTTGTTTTGTTGTAGGGTGCAAAACTAACTAGGATCATATGTGCGCTTGTCAAAACTATAGAACACAAAGTCAGAGACGAGTTAAAAATGACTAAACATCAATCCCAGTCAACATAAGAGAAGACAACTAAAAACAGAAACTTGGAGAAAAGTCTATAAAATACACTACAAAGAAATGGAAGTCCAGAACTAAAATTTAAATGGCCTTTGCCGTATTGTTACGATGGATAAAAAGTAAAACGTGGTCGACAGCCTGCGTATAGTTTGCTAAAATGGCCAAGAACTTGGACGACAAACCCAAGCAGAAACGTAAACGGTTAAAAAACGGGCATTCTGTCCAAAAATGGTGGACAGTTTTAACTTGGGCGCAATGTATGCAAAGTGATGGGTGAGTGCCACTTAACAAATGATGGCTAAAAAGGCTGTGTCCAAAACGCAACCTAGTTAAAAATGACCTCCTCACGGTGGGATGGCCAAGAGGAGGTCGTCTGAGCCGCTGGGAGAGGCTTAATAACCTGGAGCTTATTCCCATGAAGGGAGGACCAGTGGCGATGTCAAAGTGAGACCACCTCCTAACAGACGGCAACACAGAGATCATCGGAAGGAATATAAGAACACGTGGGATGAGGTACGAGAACTGCAGCCTTGGCAGCACCCTCGTTTCCTGTCAGACCAACATGACTAGGAACCCACATAAACAGCACAGTGGCTCCATCAAGAGTGAGCAAGTGACAGTTTTCCTGGACCCGCTGCATTAAGGGATCGGCAGTGTACAGTGCACAGAGGCTTTGAAGGGTGTTGAGACAGCCTGAGCGGATGACACAAATGAAAACCCTGTGGCACATCACCAACAGCTACATGTTATCGACTGTTGTGAGCAGACGCAGTTCATACATCTATCATAGTAATTTCTGTGCAGCTATTATGACGAGTTCTTTCTGATGAGCAATTAGAAGAATAATAAATGCATCTCACAATGACAAGAGTATTTCTGAAGAAGAAAATCACACCATTGACAACATTCTTCCTTCATCAGATTCAGAAGCCATTTCAGATATTGATACCTCACATAACAATGTGCAAGCTGTTCAATTGATTCCGGCTAAAAAAAAAATCACGTGCAGCTTAGGACCTTTCTGCAAACTGGAAGAGCACCTAGTGCAAACATTATAAAACTGACTCTTGGTCTGACAAGACAAGCAATCGAGAGAGTATGTGATACAATATCATCTTTTCAAGTTACGATGAATGATAATTCAGAGGATTGTGGTGGAAATGGCTAATATTGAGGGTCCAAGAAAGTATGGGACAGCTGGGAAGCTTTAGACGAAATGACACTTTAAGCTTATATTGGCCTGTTATTACTGGCTGATGTGTGTAAGTCATATGGTGAATCAAAAAAGACTTTGTGGGATCCAGAAACAGGTAGAGCCATATTTATTGCCATAATGATGACATGTCTGGTCGAAGAAGAGACAGTAAATGACAGCTTGGCACCTATAAGAATTCTGTGTGATAAGTGGGTGGAAATACCTTCAAAACTACATAATCCCAGCACAGCTGTAACTGTGGATGAACAAGTGGTGGCTTTTCTGAGGACATTGTCCATTCAAACAATATACACCAAGCAAACACTCAAAATAAGAGGTAAAAATATGGACTTTGCTTGATAGTACTACCTCTTATGTTTTGAAGACAGATCTACACATGAAAATTACCTGGACAAGTACCCAAGAAAGCTCAAGGTATGAGGGTTGTCGTGGACCTGGCATATTAGCTAAAAGGATGAAATGTCACATGTGACAATTTCTTCACATCATATGGACTAGGCCAAGGACTTCTCAAAAGACATTTTCACACTGCTGGGGATGGTGAGACAAAATAAGTCTTAACTCCCTAATAACACATCAAGCGAAGATGATGTTCACACTGCAAAGTTCTTTTTTAGTAAGGATACCACAGTCATATCTTATGTTCCAAGGAAGAGCAAATAGGTTGTCCTGATGAGCACAATGCATAATGGCGAGGAAATAAACAACAGAAAAGACAAGAAACCAAAAATGATTTTGAACTACGAGGCAAGTAAGGGAGCAATGGACACATTAGTTGTCTTATTGGTACCTACACATGCAACAGGAAAACCAACCATTGATCAATGATCATCTTCTACAATACTACCTATACTCCTGTCAACAATGCTTTTGTGCTGTGGAGAGAAATAAATCCAGGGCGGGAAAGAAAGTTCTTTACAAAAGAAGAATATTTCTCGATGGATTAGGAAGACTCCTAGTTACTACTTAGATTTAAGCTAGAAAAGTGCTGCCATGAAATGAACATTCAGTGGCCACTGTTACAAGAATACAAACAGGAAGTCCATCAACCTGATGGCAACTAGAACTGCAAATGTGCCAGATGCAAATTCTGTCCGTTAACCTGTGACAACAAGATACCAATGAAGTGTCCAAATGGTAACAAACATGTATGCAAAGCTCACGTTAGATAACACAACCCAATCTGTGGAATTCTAAGTAAAACTCTATTCTAATTTTTCCCATAACTGACATTTAATATGCTTAAGTAAAATTCTTGTGTGCAACAGTTCATTGAGGGCCAGAACTTACATCATTGTTGGTTTGTAATACTGTAAAATTTGTTTATACCATAACAAATACATCTTCATTTAAATTATTATAATGTTTAACAATTTACATTCATCATGCACTTTAAATATCACACTGGGTCATTATGACCCTAAAGAGCATATGTGCGTCATCTTTTTAAGGAAGGCAGCATGTTTTTAAGGCAGAATTTGTTAGTAGACATTCTCAGGGTAGTTTACTACTACCTTCAAGGGTCTGTTAGTCTATGTGAGACTCTCGCACAGGCCAAAAAAACCTGTGATATTCATTCTACCTTTCTCTGCACATGTTCAATGCCCTTTGCTAGTAAAGGTACAATACACCTGAGCAGTATATTAGATTTATATGCAATCTCCTTTGTAGATTGATTTCACTACCCCAGTATTATTCCAATAAACCAAGCCTGCTTTATCCACAATGGAGTCTTTGCTCTGCTTTGTTATAGGGCACAAAAAGAACTAAGGTCATACGCACCCATGTCAGAACCTTAGAACACCAAGACAAAAAAGGAGTTTAAAGTGGTTACACACCAAGTCCAATTGATGGAAGGAAAGAAAGCTAAAAACAAGGAATTCCTATCGGAAAAAGCTCCACAAATATGCCATAGAGACAATGGAGGTCCTGAACTAAAGATTAAATGTCCATCACCATACTGCTACGCTGGACAAAAAGTAAAATACAGTCGACATCCAGCATGTCATTTGCTGAAACAGCCTAGAACTCTGACGGCAAACAGACATTAGAATGTAAGTGGTTAAAAAAAGGGCATTCGGTCAGGAAACGGCGAACCATCAAAGGTTGATGACTATGAGTACAAAATGTTGGGGGATCACCACTTAAATATGGTGATGGCTAAAATCACAATGCCCAATATGCAACCTAGCTAAAATGATCTCGCAGCAAGAGGGCTGAGAGATGGTCAAGCAGCTGGAAGAAGTTTAATTCCCTAGAGCTGGTTTCCATGAAGAGAAGACCAATGGTGATGCCAAAGAGACACCGACTGCTAACAAATGGCAACATGGAGATCATCGGTAGGAATGGAAGATCTAGCAGGCCAAGTTAGGACGACTGCAGCCTTGGCAGCTGCTTCGGCAGCCTCGTTTCCTGTCAGACCGATGTGACCAGAAGCCCACATAAACATCACAGTGGTTCCTCCAAGAGTGAGCAAGTGACAGCTTTCCTGGACTCATTGCACTAAACAATGGACTGTATACAGCAAACACAGGCTCTGAAGGGCACTGAGAGAAGGAGTAGATGACACAATTGAAACACCTGTGTCACCTGATGTACTGTGTGGCTCGATAAAGGGTAAAGAGCTCTGCTGTAAATACTGAGCAGCATTCCGGAAGCTGACACTGAAAATGGTCAGTGTCAATGAAGGCACACCCACCACAACGGTCAGTCCGAGACCCATCAGTGTACAGAAAGGTACTATCATTAAGTTCTATGCGAAGGTCAAGAAACTTACAGTGATAGACCCAATCAGGAAGACTGACCTTAGACCTTAGGAAGCGAATGAAGTCCAAAGTGAACATGCATCGTCACATGAAGCCAAAGTGGTGAAGGGTTCACACCAATTGGGAAAGTGGATGATGTAGCACGAAGTTAAGCTGCCAGAGCAATAGCCAAAAGCAAACTGCAGGAGGTAACAGAGAAGAAGGATGAACCTCGTACTGGCGGTCAATGGAGTCATTGAAGGAGGCACAGATGGGTGGCCTTTCGGCAGCTTCTGCATGGAGACTCTCTACCGGGCTAGCCTTAAAGCCACCAGTGGACAAATGGATGCCGCAATGGATTGTATTTAAACAGCACAAGTGATCAGTACAAACGAAGGACGGTGGTCTGATCCACTCCCGAGGAAGTATCGCTGAGGACACACGGGACATTGAGGAACTGGGTACAGCAGGTTGCCAGCTAATACATGTGCGAGGACCAAGAACGTTTTCTATCAAGCATGAGGCCGGATAATTTCACAGTTCCAGTGAACGGAAGAGCAACAGGCCCAATATGTAAAGATGGCAGAAGAAACCCATTGCAGCGACAGAAATTCATAAGAACGGTTTTGTCAGTGGAAAAGCGACAGCCAGTGTTAATGCCCCATGAGTAAAGCTATTGGGACATCGCTGAAGACACCCCTCAAGGAAACATGTCGGTGGAGAACTGTAATAGACTCCAAAGTCAGCAATGAAAATGGAACAGGGGATGCCTGGTGGGAGACAGGGCATAACAGGACTAATGGCGACAGGACAGAGTACGGCATTCAGGATGGTGTCCTGAGGCACCCCGTTTTCCTGCATGAAGGTGTCTGACGAGGCAGAACCCACATGTATCTTGAAGACTCTATCTTTTAAAAATTCTTGAAGGAAATGGGACAGGCAGCCACGGAAGACGCGCATATAAAGAGTATGGAGGATCATCCCAGCGTCTAAGAAATGTGCAATCTGCTCTGATGTGATTTTATGTATGAAGGAGAAAGGGCTTGCCCACAAGACAAAGCTGCTTCAACATCTGAATGTGAACACCATCCGCCCCTGGGCAAAAGACTGGGAGGACGTGAGAGCATGATCTAGCTCCCACATAGTAAGGGCACCATTGTAGCATTCACGATTCTGAGAAGAGAAGAATATCAACTGAACCTCCTCCACTTGTTTCTGATGGAGGAAGGCAGAGTATTGGTGGGTGGAGCTTGAAAGTGGGTGGAGCTCGAAATCTCCGCAAAATAGCAGCACAAGATGTTGGAGATAGCAACATGGTCCACAATGACATCATACGCTAAGTTCAGGCTGGAAATTTGGGAATGGACCATGGTCCCAGGCAACAGTTGAAGGTTGGCCCACATGACAGAAGAGGAAGTGGAACTGTTAAAAGAACTTGTAAATAAAATCCAGCTACCTTTTTTGCCACCTCGAAGACTGCGATGACACTTCGCACGCAACTGTTTATAGTGAGAGCAGTTCGCCATTGTAGGATGACTGTTAAAAAATGCATGCTTCAATCCACCAAAGGACTGGGACACGGTGCGGTAAAGGTGAAGCGTGAGGAATGGAATGTTCTGCGGCAGTAAGAATAACTTTTAAGGTATTCTACCTGCTCATCACAACTGGGGAAATTTGGTTGTTGAATGTTGCCAGGGAGGAATTCATAGCTTTCTTTGGTCTTTAGTAAAAGCACTACTCTATCAAATGTGAGAAAAATAGTGCGTATAGGAACTGAGGATGCATCAACCTTTTTCATCACCCGGTGGACTGCAGTGACACACTGATCACAGTGGTAAGTTTGAATTTCTCCCTCGGTCAGACCATCAATTAGGCTAGTGTAAATAATGCCACATTAAGAATACAGTGTTCGATAGGCCTCAACACGAACAGGAGAGCCATGGAGAAGAGTCGCTGCGAGCTGCTGTTGGGCTTGAGAGTCACAATTAGTCTCCAAAAGCAAAGTGCCTTTGCATAAAAGAGAGCAGGATTTCACAGCACCTGCAATTGCATCAACACCTTTCTGAATAATAAACAGATTAACTGCAGTAAAGGACTGACCGTCTTTAGTACATGATGTCATGAGGAACCAAGGTGCAGCTGGCAGAGTCTTTTAAATCTTTAGCCTCATTCCATTTATGTTTAGTAAACGTAGACTGAGATGCGAGTAAATTCCCGGGGGTGGGGAGTGAGGGGTGGGAGATGGGGGGTGGAGGCGGTGGCCGCGGGCCAACAAAAATGGCGGGTGTGGGGGAGGGGGACGGGTCAATGGACCGCCAGGAAGAGCAGCGAGGGTGTGCAAACAAGGAGGGGGTGCAGGCAAACGAGGATGGGTGGGGAGGGGGGCGAACAGCGAGTGGGCAAACAAAGAGTGGGATGGGAGAGGACAAACAGGGAGTGGGGCAAGAGAATACAAACAGGGAATGGGGCAGGAGAATACAAACAGGGAGTGGGAAGGCAAACAGGGTGGGGGCGGGAGAAGAAAAACCAGGAGGGGAGAGGGAAAGACAACCAGCAAGGGGGCAGGAGAAAACAAACAGGGAGGGGTGGGTGTGGAGGAGATTGGCAGATATAGGAGGAGTAAGAGGCAGACAGAGGAGCGGGGGGTGGGGGGGGGGGGGGGGAGGTGGACTAGAGATGGGAGGTGATGGAGATTTGTGCACTATGTGTCAAGCATGTTGCAATAGTTTAGTTGAACTTTGTAGCTAGTTTTCAGTTTCACATTAGATTGATTGTGTCAGATGAATTTAATGAGTGAGTAACAGACCAGATGCAAATTTGGGCTCAGTTGTGTGTTCATAAAATTGAAGCTGTCCTGATCAGAGCACTGGAGGTCACAGAGGTGGTTCAGTCTTGGTACTATGTAGCCAGACAACAGACAGTTATGACGGTACGTACGAACACTCAAGAACATGTTGAGCGAGTGTGGTGATAAGAAATTGCACGAAAATTTGAAGCAATTTGTGAATTTCTGTTATGAATTAAATATGTGCTTCTATGAAAATCTTTTTGCTAACATTATTTCACCCAGAACTTTACTCACAAAATTTATTTATCTGGGATGGAATATTTAATCCCCTTACAACTGTTTTGAAGACTAAACATTAAATGATAAGTATGCAAATGGAAATCTACAGAAAAAAAGATTACTTATTTGGTATTCTACACAACTCAAATATTTTTCATCAGAAATGATTGCACATCTTTCCATTGACTACATTCTTTAAATGTTACATTTGTTCAATAGCATAATTCATGCTGTAAACTAAAATTATTGGTATGAAAGTAATGTTAACCAGATTATCAGACAGGCACCTTTCATGATTTTTTTGTAAATAGTTATAAATGAATTTTTACATTTATTTTGGCTTTGGTAGTTTAATAGTTTATTATTATTATCTTCTTTCCTTTCCCAGACCTTAGGTCTGGTTAAAAATGGAAAGTGACGCGGACCTTCATCAAGCGTGACTTCCTTTTAACTGTACGGTATATGTTACATTGCATTTAGGAACTTTCGGGTAATTGAACATGTATCAATAATTACAGATTTCTGAAGTTGTATATATAAGTTTGGATGTAACTGTATTGCATTGATGTACTGGTGGATATTGTGTGGTATGACTCCTGTAGTTGATAGTATAATTGGTATAATATCAACTTTATCCTGATGCCACATGTCCTTGACTTTCTCAGCCAGTTGGATGTATTTTTCAATTTTTTCTCCTGTTTTCTTTTGTATATTTGTTGTATTGGGTATGGATATTTCAATTAGTTGTGTTAATTTCTTCTTATTATTGGTGAGTATGATGTCAGGTTTGTTATGTGGTGTTGTTTTATCTGTTATAATGGTTCTGTTCCAGTATAATTTGTATTCATCATTCTCCAGTACATTTTGTGGTGCATACTTGTATGTGGGAACGTGTTGTTTTATAAGTTTATGTTGTAAGGCAAGTTGTTGATGTATTATTTTTGCTACATTGTCATGTCTTCTGGGGTATTCTGTATTTGCTAGTACTGTACATCCGCTTGTGATGTGATCTACTGTTTCTATTTGTTGTTTGCAAAGTCTGCATTTATCTGTTGTGGTATTGGGATCTTTAATAATATGCTTGCTGTAATATCTGGTGTTTATTGTTTGATCCTGTATTGCAATCATGAATCCTCCTGTCTCACTGTATATATTGCCTTTTCTTAGCCATGTGTTGGATGCGTCTTGATCGATGTGTGGCTGTGTTAGATGATATGGGTGCTTGCCATGTAGTGTTTTCTTTTTCCAATTTACTTTCATCGTATCTGTTGATGTTATGTGATCTAAAGGGTTGTAGGAGTGGTTATGAAATTGCAGTGGTGTAGCCGATGTATTTATGTGGGTGATTGCTTTGTGTATTTTGCTAGTTTCTGCTAGTTCTAGAAATAATTTTCTTAAATTGTCTACCTGTCCATAATGTAAGTTTTTTATGTCGATAAATCCCCTCCTCCTTCCTTTCTGCTTAATGTGAATCCTTCTGTTGCTGAATGTATGTGATGTGTCCTCTATTTGTGACATTGTGATCGTGTAAGTGTATTGCGTGCTTCTAGGTCTGTGTTACTCCATTTCACTACTCCAAATGAGTAGGTCAATATTGGTATAGCACATGTATTTATAGCTTTTGTCTTGTTTCTTGCTGTCAATTCTGTTTTCAGTATTTTTGTTAGTCTTTGTCTATATTTTTCTTTTAGTTCTTCTTTAATATTTGTATCATCTATTCCTATTTTTTGTCTGTATCCTAGATATTTATGGGCATCTGTTTTTCCATTGCTTCTATGCAGTCGCTGTGGTTATCCAATATGTAATCTTCTTGTTTAGTGTGTTTTCCCTTGACTATGCTATTTTTCTTACATTTGTCTGTTCCAAAAGCCATATTTATATCATTGCTGAATACTTCTGTAATTGTAATCTTTAGTAATTGGTTGAGTTGTTGATTTGTTGCTGCCAGTAGTTTTAGATCATCCATGTATAGCAAATGTGTGATTTTGTGTGGGTATGTTCCAGTAATATTGTATCCATAATTTGTATTATTCAGCATGTTGGATAGTGGGTTCAGAGCAAGGCAGAACCAGAAAGGACTTAATGAATCTCCTTGGTATATTCCATGCTTAATCTGTATTAGCTGTGATGTGATATTATTTGAATTTGTTTGGATATTAAGTGTGGTTTTCCAATTTTTCATTACTATGTTTAGGAACTGTATCAATTTAGGATCTACTTTGTATACTTCCAATATTTGTAGTAACAATGAATGGGCTACACTATCAAAAGCTTTTTGGTAATCAATGTACACATAGTGTAGCGACCTTTGTTTAGTTTTAGCTTCGTATGTCACCTCTGCATCTATTATCAGTTGCTCTTTACATCCTCGTGCTCCTTTGCAAAAGCCTTTTTGCTCTTCATTTAAAATTTTGTTCTGTGTTGTATGTGTCATTAATTTCTGTGTAATGACTGAAATTAATATTTTGTATATTGTTGGTAGGCATGTTATGGGGCAATAATATTTAACTGGGTTTGCTGTGTCTGCTTGATCTTTAGGTTTCAGATAAGTTATTCCATGTGTAAGTGTATCAGGGAATGTGTATGGGTCTGCAATGTAACTGTTAAATAATTTAGTTTGATGTGAATGTGTTGAGGTGAACTTTAGCCAGAAATTTGCTATTTTATCTTTTCCAGGGGCTTTCCAATTGTGAGTAGAATTAATTGCTTGGGTGACTTCATGTTGCAAAATTGTCACTTCAGGCATTTGTGGTATCATCTTGCATGTGTCTGTTTCTGCTTGTATCCACCATGCATGCCTGTTATGTTGTACCGGGTTTGACCATATGTTGCTCCAGAAGTGTTCCATGTGCTTTGTGTTTGGTGGATTGTCTATTTTAATGTATGTGTTATCTATTGTCTGGTAAAATTTCTTTTGGTTTGTGTTGAATGTTTGGTTTTGTTTCCTTCTATTTTCACTTTTTTTGTATCTTCTAAGTCATTTGGCCAATGCTCGTAATTTCTGCTTCTTTTCATCTAATTGCTCTATTGTTTCTTGTTGTGAGATTTTACCTAACCTTTTTCGTTTTTTTTCTGACATTGCATTTCTTATAAATTGTGTTAACTGTCCGATGTCTTTTCTCAGTTTTTCTATTCTGATCTGTAGCCTGTGTTGCCATGCTGGTTTTGTGGGTTTCTTCTGTGTGTGGGTTGGTTCTGATCTCTGCCGAGTGTGTATATTTAGTGTAGTGAGTGCTCCTATATAAACCAGTAGTTGTAACTCTTCCATAGTTGTGTTTTCATTTATTTTGTTGTGTATGATTGTGTTGATAGTTGTTATTGTTGTTTCGATTTGTGGGTTATTTGGCGGTCTATGCAAGAATGGTCTAATGTCTGTATTTGTGTCTTTGTATTCTATATATGTCAGCTGAAACTTTTCTTCTATATCTAACATGTGTGTCACTTCGTGTTCTATTTGTGCTTGTTCTGGTGGCTGTCTTAAGATTTCGTTTCCCTCTGATTGTTTAATTGATGCGTGTTGTTCTTTGTTTGTTTGCTCTGAGATGTTTGAGTCCATTACTGTATTTTCTTCTTCTACTGATTCCACATTATTTTGTTGTAGTATTTATTGTACTTGTTGTTTGATGTTTTCTAATTCTGACTGGGGTATCCTGTTATTTTTTATTATTACACAGATCTGATCAGCCCATCGTCGTTCTGTTAAAAATTTTAATTCTGGGTATCTGGTAATAAATGTTGTGTATACTTGTGATCTGTATCCAGTTGTATTGGTTCCTAGGTTTGTTGCTTGGTAATAACAGAACATGAGGTGTCGGTTAACTTCATCTGACCATCTCATGCTCTGTCTTTGTTTTCCTTCTAGGGTGGTTGCAGGAAGCATATCCTGCAAAACACCTCTATTTGGATTTAAATCATTTTCCAGCTGGCTAGCAGTGTCGTTACCATTGTGGGCGGGCATAGGGTTCAAGCATCGTCCCCGACCATGACGGCGCTTGTCCGAAGCTTCGTTAGTTCTGTCCTGAACCAACTAATCACACTAAAAGGGGGGTTGGCCCTATTAGTGGTTTGTTCATTTCGTTGCCTTTTACGACTGGCAGAACATACTGGAGGCTTATTCTTTATTATTATTAATGTCATTTGTTCCTTCTAAACACTTCAGATTTTTTCATTTATTTATTTATTTTTATTTCAATGTTCTTATCTGCCAGGCAGCTGTGTCCTGTTCAAAAATTTTGCTATCGATTTCATTCATACAATAATTTGGTAGGGGGTGACAGCAGTCCCTTAAACATAATAAATTGTTACACATGTGAGTGAAGATATATTTTAAGCTACAATTGTAACAGGGGGATGTTACATCAGGCAAGGGATGCTAAAAGGTGTTCTGAGAGCATGGTCAATTCACTCTATGTTTGGTAGTCATGAGAGCAACATCTCTTGCATATAATTGTAACAGTAGTGCGCAGTGCTCATGGAACGTTTACTTCAATCACAGCTATTACTCAGATATTTAACAGTCTTATTTTTAAAAACATAGGAGAATGTAATAAGTTGACAATGATAACAGTGAAAACAACAATTAATCTTATTCATTAGATGTGCCAATTTGTAGATTTATACAGTAGGCAATTTAGTGTCTCTCTAGCCCTAATACATGGGCATGCCACATAGCTAAAATTTTAGCAGTTAGTTTACCATCCAACACAACCAAACTTTTGCTCAGGATTACATCAAAGAACCAAATTGTCCCGCAAACTATTAGGTATAGATTCTCATCAGATCACTTCGGCAAAAATAAATAATAAGCTACAATATGTAGAATTGAAGCAATCAGATAATATACATAAATCACTCGCATGCTACCCTCTTTTGAAATTATCATACAGTAGGTGGTAGAAGCTACATGATTTTAAATCAACAAACCTAAAAGCACAATGTTAGATTTGGTAAGTTGCTGCTTTAATAGTTCAGAAGTGAAGCATTTTTTAATATTACTTCTAAAATATAAAAATCCTAATGCATTGAAATTTAGCTTGCTGAATAATACTACGTGGTACACTGAGATATAAAAAATAATGAACTTACTAAAATGCTTTGACATTTGCTATATTGTCAGCAAAATTCAGCTTCCGCAGTAGTTTGCAAAAACATACAGCAGAAAACTACTATCTTAGAACAGATGACACTATCATCTGTCTATCCAGGGTCCAACAACAACATATTATTCATTCAAACGAAATCAAGTGAAGGGGAATAACAAAAAAAAATGTAAACTGTGACATGTTGACTTGCAGTATCAACAATTAAATGGAGGAGATTAATAATATCTGTCAGTTGCACGTATTAAGTAAATTTTACTGGCAAAAACATTACTCTGAAGTCACTTTTTTATGAGTGTGAATTCTGTATATAAATGGGAATAAACTTTGGCGTACCTGTACATATTATCTCCTTTAAGTTCATCTGCACTGAAGAATGCAGCAAGACAGTCATGCAAACTGATTGTGGGACCCCAAAACCAGCTTCGTACCCATTCCCAGATCCAGGATACCCAACCCTTTGAGGAAAAAAAAGAAATCACAACTTTACATATGATGTCAATGTGGAACAGTGCCATTGAATTCATTAAACTCTGCAACCACCATTCTACTTACATTATTAATTCTTTAAATTCTATTTTCTTTAGGAATTACAATGATATATAGAAATACATATCCCTCTTCTAAACTTACAAGCATGTATTTCATACCAGTGTTCACAAGTCACATATTGACAGAAAATATGAGGCAGAAATACAAGCTGTAGTGAAACATAAAATAAAGAAAGGTAGAAAGAAAAGACTGCTGATAAATATTGTGTAGAGCCTGTTAAAATTACCAATATTCTTGAAAAAGAACAATGTACCTCAAAATCGCTTTTTTGTAACCTTAAAAAATCCCTAATATAACATTTTAGAATCACTCTCTACTAGAAACAGTGCTAAACCATACTGGATCAACTGGATGAAATATTTCACCAGGGATGCAACTATATGTTGGCATGAACACACTACCTACCACCGTCTAATGCTCATCCAATCTCCAAAACACTGTCTCCACCTGCATAGCAACACCGATAACCTTTCCTATCATATAGTTAATAACAGAGAAGCTGACCTCAATGAAAATCCTGCTGTAAGAGTGAGGCAATCAATAATGGCAAGACCTACTACATTATAAGGAGAAAAGTCAGTGCCTTATTTCACTCAGTATAGATCTGGTTGTCCTTTTCTCCAATGTTTTCACCACATGTATTTTTTATTTTATTTAACTTTTCCTTTCCCCTCATTTCTAGCTTTTAAGAAACACCGGTACATTATTTATTATTTTATAACTTCACATGTTTTATGTTTCTTCCTGCTGATTACTTTATTGGCACTTAATTCATTTTAAAGACCACCACCACATTTCATATTTTGTCTTGTGATACTATTCCTTCACAGGAAATTGTCCTCCCATTTGATAGAAAGATTTTATATTTCTTAGTCCTTTTGGCTTAAAACCCATTCACATGAGACATAATTGGATGCACCAACAGGTGAAATCACCGTCAAACAGTAGTGTTTTCAAAATTAATGGCATGTCGATTTACATCACTTCTGTCATCCAAGTACTGCACTGAGACAGTGAGGTTGTGAGATACCAACTGTGGTATAAAAGGCTTGAATATACATTCAGAATTAAGGAACTGGCAATGCAAGTTTATTAATCGACAAAGCAAACTTCATAATCGTTGTTCTTGAAAAGTTTTGCACAGTAACTTGCTGAAAAGTGAAATAACATAGAAAGTTCCATCCAAACATTTTAAGACATCGACATTTATTTGTTAGCAAAAATACATACAAACAAAAAAAGTAGCAAATATTTATAAGGCAATACACTTAGAGGCTGCTTACTACGAGGGCAGTTCAATAAGTAATGCAACACATTTTTTTTTCTGAAACAGGGGTTGTCTTATTCAGCATTGAAATACACCAGGTTATTCCCCAATCTTTTAGCTACACAACACTATTTTTCAACGTAATCTCCATTCAATGCTACGGCCTTACGCCACCTTGAAATGAGGGCCTGTATGCCTGCACGGTACCATTCCACTGGTCGATGTCAGAGCCAACGTCGCACTGCATCAATAACTTCTTCATCATCCGCGTAGTGCCTCCCACGGATTGCATCCTTCATTGGGCCAAACATATGGAAATCCGACGGTGCGAGATCGGGGCTGTAGGGTGCATGAGGAAGAACAGTCCACTGAAGTTTTGTGAGCTCCTCTCGGGTGCGAAGACTTGTGTGAGGTCTTGCGTTGTCATGAAGAAGGAGAAGTTCATTCAGATTTTTGTGCCTACGAACACGCTGAAATCGTTTCTTCAATTTCTGAAGAGTAGCACAATACACTTCAGAGTTGATCGTTTGACCATGGGGAAGGACATCGAACAGAATAACCCCTTCAACGTCCCAGAACACTGTAACCATGACTTTACCGGCTGAGGGTATGGCTTTAAACTTTTTCTTGGTAGGGGAGGGGTGTGGCGCCACTCCATTGATTGCCGTTTTGTTTCAGGTTCGAAGTGATGAACCCATGTTTCATCGCCTGTAACAATCTTTGACAAGAAATTGTCACCCTCAGCCACATGACGAGCAAGCAATTCCGCACAGATGGTTCTCCTTTGCTCTTTATGGTGTTCGGTTAGACAACGAGGGACCCAGCGGGAACAAACCTTTGAATATCCCAACTGGTGAACAATTGTGACAGCACTACCAACAGAGATGTCAAGTTCAGCACTGAGTTGTTTGATGGTGATCCGTCGATCATCTCGAACGAGTGTGTTCGCACGCTCCGCCATTGCAGGAGTCACAGCTGTGCACGGTCGGCCCGCACGCGGGAGATCAGACAGTCTTCCTTGACCTTGCGGCGATGATGACACACGCTTTGCCCAACGACTCACCGTGCTTTTGTCCACTGCCAGATAACCGTAGACATTCTGCAAGCGCCTATGAATATCTGAGATGCCCTGGTTTTCCGCCAAAAGAAACTCGATCACTGCCCGTTGTTTGCAACGCACATCCGTTACAGACGCCATTTTAACAGCTCCGTACAGCGCTGCCACCTGTCGGAAGTCAATGAAACTATACGAGACGAAGCGGGAATGTTTGAAAATATTCCACACGAAATTTCCGGTTTTTTCAACCAAAATTGGCCGAGAAAAAAAATGTGTTGCATTACTTATTGAACTGCCCTCGTATATTCACTGTGGTTTTTATTTTCTTTTGAAGTACCAGTTAACAATTTTTCTCTTTCAATAGAGGTGAACTGCACTGTTGAAATAGGTCATTTAATGAAGTCTGTTTCATCAGTTCATGTTCTTACTTACACACAGTTAGACTTTTTCTCTGGCCAATTATTGTAAAACTGAAATCATTTTACACATTTAGATATTTGGCCCCTATTGGGGAATAACTATCAATGGAGGAAAAAAATATCAAAGTCATCTTGTAACATTGGCATTGCTCACAGAAATGCAAAGTCACAATATTCACTATGATGAGTGACCACAATGAAAATAGGTTAACTTCCAATGTCAGCAGACAATGACACCATCTCTCCTACCAATGTCAATGTTCATGTCTAAACTTACTTCCTGAAAAATCTTGGCCTAGATGAATTACTATTAAATTTATCTATGAGATAATCATCCACGGAGATACAGACCGTTAGTTTGATTGGCTTGATTCCCATTCATTGTTTGCATACCGTATTGTAGAAATTACAGAAGCAGAAGAAAAGAATGGTGAAACCTCGTTTGCAATACAAAACTGTTCCGAAGTGAAAAGACTGCAAGAGTTAACTGAAGAAGATTGCAATGATTTCAAAGTGCTTAGTTCGGGTTCATCAGATGATTACATACCCGAAAAGAGCATGGATTCCTCGTCATCACCATCACCATCACCATCACCATCTCCGAGGCCAAAGAAAAGGAGAGCTGCAGTTCAACAGAAACTGCAACTATCTTTAGAAAACCTCAGTAAGCTAAATGATAATCCGTGGATCTTGTTTAACATTTCAAATACAAATTTCTTAGTCACAAATTATTTGACAAACAAAATACATATACTGGGACTATCGTTTGAATATGATTGTGTGTACGCATTTTCTTAGTGGTCCTCAATTACATTGTGATTTATTTCTTCTCCTAACTGCGATGTTACTAAAATAACAACACATGTGCATTTCAACAGAGCTAGGGCCACATTTATTGTCTTTGGGTGAAGCAGTACATTTTGTCGTAATTATCGCACGTCATAATATTTTAAAATACAATGGGACTGTAAGATTCACAGTTGACTAATGTGGTATATTATGCTAGATAAGGCACTAATGTCAGTAATATAATTTTCTCCTTTCCAGGTAATGTCACAAAGGAGATACAATACGGAAATCCACGTTCACTGACAAATCAGCTATTCAGTCCTGATTCTTCAATTTGTGTGGGCAAAGGTTTTACAATGTTAATGAACATGCAACAGGAAGAAGTTAATCCAGTGACCGTTGAGTCTAATGATCAAGAACATGAGCAATCTGACAGAGGAAATGAAGTTGGTAAGGAAAATAAAATGTGAAAAAGAAGTAAGAACACTGGCAAGTGGAAAAAGAACATAAGAAAAATGAATAGGCAGTCAGGAAAGGCGTACAAATCAACTGGTAATAAAGAAGTACCAGCCAGATCATTTAAGTACAAGGATTGTTCCAAATGCCCGAGAAAGTGTAGCGAGAACATCAACGAGACTGAAGGGAGACAGATGTTCCAATGATTCTGGATGATGAAAGATTTAGAAAAGCAGCGACAGTATTTAGCTCCACTTATTAAGGTGGTACCTAAAGCAAGGTCACGTTCTGCAGGTGCGCAGTCTCGAAGAAGTGTCACAAAGAAGTACGTTCTCCTGAAAAATGGTAGTGAAGTTCGTGTGTTTAGGGTTTTTCCTTAGCATTTTTAATATATCAGAAACATTTGTGCGCTATATACAGAAGAAAAGGGA
This sequence comes from Schistocerca serialis cubense, assembly GCF_023864345.2. Lineage (NCBI taxonomy): Eukaryota > Metazoa > Arthropoda > Insecta > Orthoptera > Acrididae > Schistocerca > Schistocerca serialis. The sequence goes on along the minus strand of NC_064645.1, from coordinate 486,968,188 downwards.
CAGCAGCAACATGATTCTGTCTGCTAACAAGAGGGGGTCATCATTGTCCAGGTATACGGAGATCAGACAAGGCAAGGGAGAGAATAAGGAACCATATAAAATCATTTCCTACCATTCCATCGCATTACTGCCGACAGAGCACTGTGCGACAGTTCTTACCAGGAGATTTGAATATACACATAATGCACGAATTATATAAGAAACGTTGCAAAGAGGAACAGGTTACTGCTGAAAAATATTGGCTTTACAGAGAAATATTCAATACAGAGTTTAACTTAGGCTTTCATGTACCAAAAAAAGATGTATGTGACCACTGCTATCGCTTTCAAAATCTCTCTGAAGAAAATCAAGAGGCAGAGAAAGACCAGCACTCAGAACATCTAAAGAGAAAGGAGGCTCTCACAGTATACAATACTGTTACCAGGAAAGCTAGAAATTACATGTGGCATGAAGGTGTGGCTACACTCGGCTCAATTGAAGTAGCATCATGTGTATTTCAAGAACTCCAGAAGATTGCAGATGGCCGTCCAGTTGTTTTGTTCTCAGACACTTGTGGTGGACAGAACCTAAATGTCAACATGAGTACCATGTTCCTTCATGCTGTCCAAACACTGAACATCCTGGTGATACAGCAGTGCTTCTTTGAGCCTGGCCACTCTTTAATGGAGTGTGATTCAGTCCATGCCCATATAGAGAGGGCTGCAAAAAATGTTAATATTTATGACCCTTTGGGGCGGTATACAGTTGTTCAAACTGCTACAAAACAAAGACTGTATGAAGTCATTGAAATGGACCAGAAGGACTTTTTGGATTTTGGTGCTTTGCAGAAGGAAAAGTTTAAGAATACTAAAATTGACAGTGAAGGAAATCAAGTGCAATGGCTGAAAGTGACGCAACTTCAATATCGCAAAAGTGATGTTAATCACATCTTTTTCAAGCATTTCCATAATCAACAATTCAGAAGTTTGCCAGTTTCCAGAAAATCACGAAATTCCGATACAATCTTCCAGTTGGAACCGAAATACCATGGAGCACTGAAACTTCAGGAAGAGAAGGTAAAAGACCTCCTGGATCTATGCCGCAGTGGCATTATCAGGGAACAGTACCACGCATTTTACAAGAGTCTTCAAGAAGAAATAGCTGGAGATTCATACTGTGGTGGCAACAGTTGTGATGAAGTTAGCTAGAAAGGGAACATTCATTGGTGATGTAAGTACAAATTCCGCTCATATGTTTTTACTTTTACTGTACCCTATCTGTTTTAGTGAGTAAATCACCTTTGTATGTTATATTTTGGCAAATCAAATGCATATCTCCAAAGTGTAAAACCTCTATGTAGATTTATTCACTTAGGATCATAAAGACGTATCTCCTTAGCACTATATTAAAAATTAATAGTGGTAGTCCAGTAAGAACCATTTTTATAAATATATTATCATCTGACAGATTTTTAAGTGTATGTATGTGTAGTGTAGAAATTTTTCAATAAAGTTTGTATTAGTCACTGAAAAACGAAATGTACTTCTTAAAATATCATTTTTTAACCTCCTGTAAAGTAGCTAAAATGGAGTTATGTTCCTCTGATCCTCATACGACGACACGGTCTTCCGATATCATAAGATGAATACTGGAAGAAAATTCCTCAGGTAGAGGAATTATACTGCAGCTCCAAGATCAAAGTGCTGGAAAATTGACAGTGGTCTGAAAGTTCTGCTAGGAAAGTCACATTATTATCATACATGCAGGGTCAACAGACACTGGGTTTACTCCTCCAAGTAAACTAATATTTAAAGGCTTCACAGTTGATTTATATGGATTACCACAGTGAGATGACATACACTGTATTTCTTAAGAGTTATACAAATGGACGAGAGCTCCTTTATTTATTCCATTTTGTGACATGATTGGATTATCTTCGATGTTTAAAAATAAAACTGAACCCTCTGTTCCAGTAAAAAAGAAATTTTGTTTCTCTATGATTCTTTTGGATTAATAAATATTAATGTATGTAATACGACCATTTTATTCGACACTGATTATGGGCCCAGAAATGCTAAAAAAAGAAAACAGAAAAGTGAGTTAGTATCAATGATCCAATCTAAAACTCACAAACATAGCAAAGACGAGATATTTGGCTAAAACAACAGAATATTTTTGCACGACACATTTGGAAAACTTAATTGGTGCCGATCTGTGTTTGTGAATTTCATGGGAAAGAAAACATTTTCTTTTAATAAAAGTAGAGAGATTTGTAAAATATAAGAGAGCATTGAGAAACTAAACGGAGTTAATTATGCATCCTGGGTGCATCAAATGAAAATGATTCTGATAAGATTCTAATTTGTGGGCTGTAACTGAACCTGCCAAGACAGAACCTGGTGAAGCTGCATTAGTTGTTGTTGAAGAGGCATATATAACACGTCAATGAAAAGCGCTAGCAGAAACTGTAGTTTCCATATGGGACAAGCAGCAAATGCATACACAAAATTTGACAAACCAAAAACAGTGTGGGAAGAACCTCAAAAATGATATGCCCCAGAGGATAGCAAATTCTGCACTGTGCAACTAAGACAAAAATTATATTCACCAAAAATGAAGAACTGTGAATCTATGGAAAATTATCTAGGACTGAAACAAAACTGAGGTAGATCTAGTGAAAATTGGTGATGAACCTGAGGATCAAGATTGTAACATTCTTCTTATTTTGGACGGCATTTTATTTATTTTCTAAATTTTAAATTTTATTGGCATGCAGCAGCTTGCAGAAGTAATTCACTCCCTTAATCAGCATTGCAGAATGCAACAGCATCAAACGAGATGCTGTTTCCCATGGAGATTTCAGTAACAGATGGACCATGGCGCAGTAGTGGGTCACTGGAATGAGAAGAGGTAGTCAGTGATGAGAAGGAATCGTGCCTCGTGATCCATATGTGGGGGAACCGCATACATTTACACTCGTAACTGAGGATTTTCTTTGTTAAATAATAGTTATCATAGTCCACTCTTTTGACACATCAAATACTTGGAGGAGCCTTTGTGTCATGAGAGTTTTAATAAGACACTAACACTCTGCAGTATACTAGTCAAATCAACAATGAAACTAATATTATTAAACTACCAATAACGTACAAATAATTATGAAGCATGCAAAAGATTCGGCTGCATGCCAATCTCACCAGTCGGTGACAGGATGTTCTCAGAGTCAGCTCATTTGTGATAGTTTATGAGTGGGTGTAATCCGAGTCTGTTCTCTGTACTAGTCTTCTTAGCCATGCTCTCGGCTGTCAGTAACTTTATGTGAAAAATTGTTTCAGTTACTTCACTGAAAACTGTTTTATGATGTTCGCTAATAAATGCATCTTTTTGGTATCATGGAACTTATTTCAAGCTGATTAGCTACCAACACTTCAATTTATCACAGGTTACCTGCTTGCATCTTCTAAAGAATTCAATCTGCTACAAGAACTGATTCGATGGACATCGAAAATGAGAGATTTACAGAAAAGAAGTAGCAGGTAATCCTACATGTCAATTAATTAAGGTAGTCTAGGAAAGGATTAATGTAACTTGCACGGTCTCAAATGGGAAGCCGTGATCAGTGGTACCGTATGTTGCCTATACTGCTTTCTACAGACTCTGTCCTAAATTGAAAAACTTTTATGGAAGTATAATTTTGTAGGAAAATTCTGGTAGAAAGTAAATACTTTCTGAGTAAAGGAGATCTTTAAAAACTAGGCAACCTTTCTTTCTTTCTTTCTTTCTTTTTTGTGCATGCCTGTCAACGACTCAATGCTTCTTGTCTTTGGTGAATCATCTCGTTTACTCCAAAAGTATTTCTAAACTTTTATGGAGGTTAGGTGCAACAATGGCATCTTGCAGAATCTAGTAATTACTATTTTACAAGGACTTGCAGATGAATGGGAAGCTTTAGTTACAGTTTTGTTTAATTGTGATATTAAGGCACTGAAAATGCCATTTACAGAATAAGATGACATAGGAAAAGAACAAATGAAGAAAGAAAGAACATGGAAAGGTACTTCCGTTTGCTGCAGCTGCCGCAAAGTTGATCACGTGTTCAGAGACCATCCTGAGAAGGTGAAATTTGAACGACAGTGAAGATATGAGGTGCTGTTAGTATGAGTGCTTCCTGTGTCACAGTTACACTGAATAGTGACAGCAGGATAGTGGGTTCCGGGGCAATTCATAACATGGTTCTAAATGAAAATTATTTTTGAGCTGTTGATAAAAATATTTTAGTTGAAATCATAACTTCAGCTGATGGCATACCATGGGGAAAGGTGCAGTAAGTGCAAAGATAATCAACAATAAAGGTTTGGCTAAAGAATTTTAAGCTTAAAATTCCTCTCTTGTACCCAAGATCAACCACGAAATCTTATCTGTAAGGCAGCTCACCGCAAACGACGGAAAGGTTACTTTCGGTAAAGAAGATTATAAGATCTACGTTGAATCTAGAAGATTGTGAATTCTAGGAACTGTATGTTCAAACCATTTTTGAATGGCAAATGTTCAAATGAAAATATACATCAGAAAGAATTTGCCAGACTGTGCAATGAAGGTGTATTAACATTTCCAAGTACTGAAGATTAAATATGAAGTGAAAGAATATTCGAGCACTGCAGAGGAATTTTATGATTTATCAGATAAGGAGGAAACTTTGGATAAAACTGAAGGTAATACAGGAAAGTGCAGAAACTCCATGAGAACTTTGCAGGGTAAGAAAGGATATAACAAAAAGGTTTAAGCAAGTGTCAGTGAACGACACGTCATTCCAACTGAAGAACAAGAAATGAACTTTGTGTGAGGAAGGAACAATATCAAACCATTAAGCACTTAATCCTGATGAGGTAGCGAAATGGATAGTTGCAATCAGTGCAAACATTAACTTCTTGAAGAATCATGATGTTTGTAAATTGGTCATCCACCATCTGGTGTAATTCCTGTAAAGAACAGATGGGTATTTAAGAAGAAGAAAACAGATCAGAAGCAAATTTTTAAAGCTTGTTTAGCTGCAAAAGACTTTAGCCAAGTAGAAGGTGTAGACTGTAACAAGATTTATTCTTCTGTTTTAAATTTCGAAACGATTTGTCAATTGATAGCAGACTGCATTGAGAAAAATTGCGCTACTGATCAGTACAGTGCAAAGAGTGCATATCTGCACAGCAAATTAAAGAAAAATGCATAAATGCTCCAGCCAGAAGATTTTATCAAGAAAGGCCAAGAAAGTTTTGTTTACAAGTTAAACAAGTCAATATATAGACTGAAACAAAGCAGTAGATGCTACAATTATGATTTACATAAATCACTAGAAAAACTGGGATTAATTCGATATTATGCTCCTTCAAAACCAAGCACACAGGCATGGTGTCACCCAAGTTAGGAGTGAAGACGGAATTATTAGTATTTCACAGATGCAGGACATTAATCACATATTCGACAGACTGCGACTTAAAAATGCTACGGGAGCTGAGAGACTGATGAAAATGAAACCACATTTCCTTGATGAGAAGGGTGATGATGAACTTAAAACTAAAGAGCTTATTGGTAGATCCCATCACCTCTTACAGATAACTTGGCCAGACATAGTTTTTTCAGTGATAATGTTGTCACAATGTGTTCAAAATTTAACATGAATAACTGGAATGCAACGAAAGGGGTACTACGATATGTGAAGGAAACAGGGCAATACAAACTTACATATTATCCCATTGGACAAATACTTAAGCATTTACTGAGGCTGATTGGGCTACTCGTGTAGATGATCACAAAAGTATTGCCAGACTTTTGATAATACTGGCAGGATTTATGATGTACTGGAAGAGTATGAAACAAGCTGCTGCTGCACTGGGCACAATAAAAGCAAAATAGGTGTCAATGGCAGCCTGTGCTAGAGATATGGTACAGATGAGAGAGTTACTGAAGAGCCTTGACCTGAAAAGACTTATAGTAGAGTCAACATCTGTGCATACCATAGCTATAAATAGAAGAAGATAGCTAAACAAGATGGGCACCAAGTAATTAGATTGCCACCATATCAGAGTCTTCTGCATACAGTGATCGAAAGTATCACGATTTCTGCATAGGCAGATGGTGTAAAGCATACATAAAAATTACAGGCAGACTTTTATCAACAAGAAATTAGTAGGAACTGTACTATGGATCATTTCATAACAAACCTGTCAGACAGCGAAGATTATAGTACCTATTTATTAGCCTGAAGTATTAAATTCATTATCGCCTGGTCTGTATGGCTGTTTAGCATGTAGTTGCATTACATGTTATTAGTAACTATGAATCAGCCTTTGAAACAGTGATTATGCAGTTTTATAGTTTATTTGTGTAAAGTCAAATAGTGATCGCCAGTAGCTATTGTGTGAGTGTAAATGAAAATAATTTCTCACATGTCACAAAGCTGGTATTTTTGATGTTGTTGTGACTTGACAAACTGAGCAAGTACAAGACTATTTAGATGAGTAGTTCACAAGGTTGACTTGAAAATTTACTCATATAGCACATGTACCAGTTGGTTATAATTAAAGTACAGCTACTCACATATGTCTAGTATGGGCTGTAATTACCATATGGCAGCAAAACATTGTACATATAATAAAGTGTAAATGCGGAACTGATTTTTGCTGGAAAAAAATTAGTTCCAATTTTGGCAATCACATGCAAATCTGGTGCTGTGAATGCAAGAAAGATGAATAGAAATGTTCTAACACAATTTGTTCGACACAAGCACTGGAGATGTCAAAAAGATGATGCACCTGTAAAACAACGTGATCAACAGTTGCTCGTAGCAGTTCCGGTGGAATCAGAGCACTGTGTTCCTGTATACTGGCTTTCAGATCAGGTAAGAATGAACATGTCCCTGGCAAATGCATCCTTCTAGATATTCCCCAGAGCCAAAAGTATCATGGATTCAGATCAGTTGATGTTGCACGCTATGCATGTGGAAGTACTTCTGGAGATTTGAAGTATGCATTAAGCAGATCTTTTACTAGGCGAATGACATGAGGTGTTGCCCCATCTTTCATGAAAACAGTAGTTTCCACACAGTTGCGCTATTCCAGAGCAGGAATTGCATACTGTACAAGAGGGTTTTGATAACATGCAAATGTTGTGATAGACCTAACAGGCACTCTGGGTGTATTTTCTTCAAAGAAGAGCAGATCGAGAATAAAGGTGCTTGTGAATCCACACCGCACAGTCACATACAGCAAGTGCAATGGCTCTTTATACACAACATGCAGTTTGACAATACATAAAATTTGTTAGTTCTGTGTATTCATTGCACCGTTTAGTATTAAATGTGCCTCATGAGTCCACAGAACATTGTCCGGCCGTACCTCGTCAACTTCGATGCGTGCCAGAAACCAAAGAGAAAATTCAGAACACTGCTATGCATCATGAGGTTTCAGTTGGTGCACCATTGGGATCTTGTATAGATAGCAGTGTAATGTAGACTGCAAACTTTACATGCTGTTGACCATGGTATGGGCAATTCTTGACACACTGCACGAGCAATAGCACTAATGCCATCCAGGGCACTTGCTGCATTGTCAGTTACAGCAACATCAACCTTGTTAATTACTTCCACCGGGATAGGATGCCTCCCTCTTCCAGATGCCACACCCAGCTCACCAGCATTTTCAAATTTAATTACCATCATCATTAAACCGTGTAATGACATCAGGCCTCTCCTCAGACCTTTCAGTCAATGACACTATTAATGCAGCACTGTAATTACTGCAGTTCACATAAAACAGTTTCACTAACAGCAAACGGTCTCTCTTCTCAATAGCCATACTGTTTTTTCACAATATGGCTTGTCAAATGACAGCATGGATGTCATACCATCACGCAAACAGTGTACAGCACCAGATTTGCACCTTCTGGCCAAAACTTGAACTTTTTTTGTTTTGTTTCCCAATGTAAATCAAATCAGTTTTGCATTAATGCATTAGCATATCTACCAAGCTTCGCCACCGTATGATAATTACATCCCACACTAGACCTCCATAATAGCTGTGGGTTAATTATACCCTAACTGAGTATATGATCAACAGACAGCATTATTTCAAAATACATTAATGTCACTGTAGGGCAACATGAGTACATTGTTTATATTTACACTTAGACATATTTCAGTGTTATTACTTACTGATCAATGGGAGTTTTCTTGTTTAGTTCCACATATATTCTTTATGTACCTGGTTTGGCTGGTCCAGGTACACTTTTGCAAAGAGAGTGTCATTTGTAATTTTTGTAGAGTCATGTTGCTGTTAAAATCCATTCACACTGCTGTCATCTTCGCTTGGGCACAACATTTTCACTAGCGCAGTCTAAATCATTGCAGTGTGTGTGTGTGTGTGTGTGTGTGTGTGTGTGTGTGTGTGTGTGTGTGTGTCTTTGCTGTCTGGTTCGGAAGTGGTGGCAGACAATTCCGCTGTCTATAAAATCGGGAGGGTATTGTTCATTTATGTGGCTACAGTACTGCAGTTGCTTTCTATACAGTTTTACACAGATAACACCGCCACCGATGCTGTTTCAACTCATAAAGAGGAATTGCTTGTAAGGATGAAAACCACATTATTTCTGTAGTTGCACACGCATTATTAAAATCAGTAAAACAAAAACAGTTTGGAACCATGAAAATAGCGAGACAATGGCTGGCTAAAATGTGAAATTACAGTGTAAGTAGAATATTCTTGACCAGGTGCACAGCCTATCCACTGGAATGGGCAAACGTATTAACATTATTACTAGGCGTGCTCGACTGCTTGTGGCCCAGTCAGCTGCCAGCATAGTGCTGACAGCACTGCGGACGTTGCAAAGTATTTTCCCTCTCTGCCAATGCAGAATGCTTCACTCAGTGGCCTTCTTATGTGTGCCCTAATATACTTCGTGGGCAATTTTCCCTAGGTAACATGCAAGAGGAAGCCTAACAGAGCACTGGCTAAAACACACAGAATTTTATTAGTCTACTATGTAATTAAAAAAGAACAACTTACACAGTTTTTTTTAAATTTATCTGATTCCTATATAAAACAAAGCTGCACGTTCCTGAAATCTTGGAATATTTTCTCGAGATGAGCAACAAAAAGGTCTGTGATCCAATACCGAAGGAAGGGCAGATTCAGCCATAAATTTTAAGGTTTCTATTGCAGATTGATTTTTGCTACTGTGTATCAATCTTCAATGCAATTACATCCAAGTCATGATGACTCATCATAAATAAAATCACATGTGGTACCACTTGACATTACAGAGTTCAAACAGAAACTCAGACACAACCAATGCTGCCCATCCTCCTGTCTTGAATCTCATTAATACAGTCATGTGGCATGCTGTTACTGACAGAAATGACCTCACCTGGTCTCCTGTGTAGACATCAGAACAAGCTGAGAGTCCTCCTTTCTGTGGAGTTAAGGAGCCTTGATGTAACATGTGAATGTGGTCTCTGCTTGGAATCGGCAATGATAGGTCTTGGAAAGTCTCAACACGTGTTGATATCTGTCAGAAACCCAGGTCACACCATTATACATACAGACAAAAACACTAAGCACACAAATGACATACCATCTTCATGTACCAACCCTATCGCATGTAAGGCACTGCACAGAACTCAGCAGCTTTCCGTCAAATACATCAGAAATGATACTCCGGTGCTTAACAGGGTGTTTCTTGCGTGACGCTCCAGGCCCGGGAGCAGAAGACGGCAAACAGGAAGGCCCACGATTGCAAGCTGCTGAAGTAGGCTTGCACAGACGTGACCCACGTTCAGAAGGAGATGGAGATCTGGACCTGTGAATACTGTAGAGCCTTGAATTAAAAAACAATTACTACTTCACAACTACTCTTTGAACAAAGTGCAAGTTTCTTTTCAAAAAATGAATATAAGCTCCCATCAGGCTTCACTTGTGTTATGTCAAAGTACGAGCCTTCTATCACTATCATGTTACGAGATGCACACATTATACACTACTCTTAATAAGTTTTGAAACATCATGCTGCCTATTACAATGTAGCAAGGTGGGAGTGATCTACTCAAGTTATTGGTTAGAATACAGAATAGTATGCTCAAATAACAATTAATTATGTCACTTTCAATACTGTACAGATAATTATTGTATAAATAAATACACATTGATATGGCACAGTTTTATATAAACTGATTTTACCTGTCCAAGCTTTCCACTAAACATGCCAGGTGGTGCCAGCAGGCAGCACGACTTTGTGTGGGTAAGTTGTTTACAGTTCTGTTCAGTTGCAGTTCAACATGCCACGAAAGGATGTGGTACATATAGCGAAAGTAACTGAAAATGGCTGCAAATTGCCAGATTCCTAATGACTTACAGGTAAAGATAATCACTCTGCACCACGAAGGTAATACTGCCCAATAAATATCAAAGAAATTAAAGATTTCCATCAGTGGAGTTGTTACGACCGTACACTGGTATCGAGATATAGGCACCTATGATGATCGTCATTGTTCAGGAGCATCCAGAAAAATATCAAACAACAGGAAAAGTATTTGTTAGTGACTAATAAACATAATAGATTCAAAACTGCCCAAAAATTGACTGCTTAACTAAACACAACTTGGGATACACCAGTGAGTGAGTCAACAGTGAAACTGCAGTTGGCAGCCTCCAGGGTTATCTAGCAGCAAGGAAACCACCATTGTGCCCTCTTAACAAGAAAAAAAGGATTCAATGGGCTACAGCACATCCTATAGCAGTGAATTAGGAAACAACCTTATTCACTGATGAACCCAAGTTTGAAATATCTGGAAGTGAACACCGACAATTCATATGCCATTTACTCCATGGATGCTTGAACCCTCAGTGCATAATTCCAAGTGTGAAGCATGGAAGAGGTTCTGTGATTGTAAGGGGCTCTTTCGGATGTAATAAAATCGATTTGGTTAAAGTAGATGGAAAAATGAACAAAAAGGATTATTATGCCATTCTACAGAAATGAGCCACGACATCTGGCTTGCGTCTGATTGGAAAAAGGTTCGTTTTGCAGCAAGATGACAACCCAAAACATACATCCCATTTTGTCAAAACTGTGTTAAGTCTACAGAGGTTCAGAGGAAAAAAAAAAAAAAGTGGTAGGGTCTCCCCTGTCCCCTGATTGTGACCCAATTGAGTTATTGTGGGACAAGGTGGACAGGATGATTTGAAAATGGGGAATCATGAGTGTGACACACCTGTGGGAGGTCCAGCAGCAAGAAGAGAGACTAATTCCAACTGAAATCTGGCAAACTTGACCTGTCACATGCCGAGAGTATGCAAGGCAGTGATTAAAGCAAAGGCTGACTATTTTGAGGAATCTTAATATTTTATGGCTGCATTTACCTAAGTACGGTTTGAGCTTAATAAACATTTACAAGAAAATAAAATGCAATTTTATAATATATTCCCTTTCCACTGTCCACAATCACTTTGTGTTTCCAAGCTATGGTGGGTAGTGTACATACACTGACAAAAATGAACTTGCATTTCTCATTTTATTAAGGAACTATCTGCTATGGCATTTTATGACACAACATTTTCGATACACCAAGAGCATTCGGGTATCATCCAGCTTTGAACTCACTCAATGCTGCCAAAAACTCATGAAGACAGGTCAAAACAGGATCCAAGATACTCTGACCCACTCAGTACCACTAGGATTAAAGTCAGGTGATCTGGGGAACTAAACATACCTCCATAATAAGATTCTGAAAAAATGTATCCAGAAAGCAACAGTGTAGGCAGTGTCAATGAAACAGAATGTACCAGCCAGAATTTTAATCATATAAGCAAAGCCATTTTCTTACTACTGAGGACTGGTGCTGAGATAAAATGTAACAAGTTTTATACGCTCAGAAGCACAAATTGCTATATTATTGTGGGTCTTTTAATATCAAACAGATAATTGATACATATTATCCAAAATACTTAAGATCCATAAATGCTTTCTCTTAGTGAAATGTCAAGTAATTGGCAAGAAATTGAAGGCAAAATCCTTTTGAATTACTTCGTTGAAAGATGTTGAATTAGTCTATAATATATTCTCAAACAATCTTCCGAAGATGACAATTATGTACCATTCTGTAGGAGCTTTGAAACAATCCAAAGATCTCGAGAGAAAGTAATTTGATATCACATGAAGACAAGTTTTAGGAACAGTGAGAACTGGCATTTTCTCAAAATCTTGAGTAACCATTACAAAAACTGACATGCCGAATTACTCGTTAAATTGAAGACAAAGTGGCCCTGTGGACCAGAATGTGTAAATTTTTGTTATAACAACCACAGGAGTTGCTATTTATCAGCTTAAATGTATGGGGTAATGGACAGTAATGCAAGTTTGTTTTGAATGATTAAAGATAACAGTCGCATACCAAGCTTTTATTTGGTTTTAATAATGGACCTCACAGGAGATTATTCTGTCATCAACAAAAGAAACATAACAATCAAGCACCGCTATCCAGTGAGTGATGATATTGGTCAAAGGGTAACTAACTTTACTAGAGACTGATTTCTACACACTCAGTGACCAGTCTCACATATTCTGACATACCTGTTGAAACCCATACCCAAGAACAACCAGATTACTAGAAAGATTAATTTAACTTTATAAAACAAATACAGATATGAAATAACAAACTTTCTCACAAAAACGTGAAATTTCATTCACCAGGGCATTTACTGGAATTTTTCTGGATGTCTTGCACCAAATAATACATCACAAGCAAAAACTGCTGATAGAAAGTCATACCTGTTTTTGCTTGATGATCTTTCCCCTTCGTCACTTAATGAAGACCTCTCACTCACACCTGAATCACATGTTTCATATTCAGCTTCAGATTGGCTAGAGTTTCCGCCGCCTCCACTTCCTCTACCGCCAGTATGTTCATCATCCTCATCAGAAATGTCTTCAAAGGAATTTCGCCGAATGTGCTGGTTGTCATCTGTTTCAAACAAAACAGTAATTAGCACCTGGGAACATTATTCTGCATTTATGACACACAAACACCATTTTAAATGTTGAACAGTAGCTACCAATTTAAGACTGGTTTAATACTGGCACTCATGGATGAAAAAAAAAAAAAAAAAGATAATACTCTAACAAAGAATTTAGGAGTTGCTGTTGACTTTTACAATCCTCACAGTAAAAATATTATGTTGTGACTATTGCTACAGGAGAAGTTGGTTGCCTGGTTAGGAGTTAAGGGGCTAAACAATAAGGGCATCAGTCCCTACATTATGGATTACTCCCAGCTAGAAATATGACTGAAATATGATAATATTCAGTAGTGGTAAAAATGAGGCACCGAGAACAATATTCATGCCAGAGATGGGAAATAATTGCACAGCTGAAAAAATTACACAGTCCAATCAAATTCATGTGACCACCGACTACATTTGACGTCAACATGCAATAACCATTCACAGACAGCACATGGAAAAACATGTGTGGAGGGTATACAGGGTGTTACAAAAAGGTACAGCCAAACTTTCAGGAAACATTCCTCACACACAAAGAAAGAAAATATGTTATGTGGACATGTGTCCGGAAATGCTTACTTTCCATGTTAGAGTTAATTTTATTACTTCTCATCAAATCACATTAATCATGGAGTGGAAACATACAGCAACAGAACGTACCAGCACGACTTCAAACACTTTGTTACAGGAAATGTTCAAAATGTCCTCCGTTAGCGAGGATACATGCATCCACCCTCCGTCGCATGGAATTCCTGATGCGCTGATACAGCCCTGGAGAATGGCGGATTGTATCACAGCCGGTCCACAATACGAGCACGAAGAGTCTCTATATTTGGTACCGGGGTTGCATAGACAAGAGCTTTCAAATGCCTCCATAAATGAAAGTCAAGAGTGTTGAGGTCAGGAGAGCATGGAGGCCATGGAATTGGTCCGCATCTACCAATCCATTAGTCACCGAATCTGTTGTTGAGAAGCGTACAAACACTTCGACTGAAATGTGCAGGAGCTCCATCGTGCATGTTGTGTCGTACTTGTAAAGGCACATTTTCTAGCAGCACAGGTAGAGTATCCCGTATGAAATCATGATAACGTGCTCCATTGAGCGTAGGTGGAAGAACATGGGGCCCAATCAAGACATCACCAACAATGCCTGCCCAAACGTTCACAGAAAATCTGTGTTGATGACGTGATTGCACAACTGTGTGCGGATTCTCGTCAGCCCACACATGTTGATTGCGAAAATTTACAATTTGATCACGTTGGAATGAAGCCTCATCCGTAAAGAGAACATTTGCACTTAAATGAGGATTGACACATTGTTGGATGAACCATTCGCAGAACTGTACCCGTGGAGGCCAATCAGCTGCTGATAGTGCCTGCACACGCTGTACATGGTACGGAAACAACTGGTTCTCCCGAAGCACTCTCCATACAGTGACGTGGTCAACGTTACCTAGTACAGCAGCAACTTCTCTGATGCTGACATTAGGGTTATTGTCAACTGCACGAAGAATTGCCTCGTCCATTGCAGGTGTCCTCATCGTTCTAGGTCTTCCCCAGTCACGAGTCATAGGCTGGAATGTTCGTGCTCCCTAAGATGCCGATCAATTGCTTCAAATGTCTTCCTGTAGGGACACCTTCGTTCTAGAAATCTGTCTCGATACAAACGTACCACGCCACGGCTATTGCACCATGCTAATCCATACATCAAATGGGCATCTGCCAACTCCGCATTTGTAAACATTGCACTGACTGCAAAACCATGTTCGTAATGAACACTAACCTGTTGATGCTACGTACTGATGTGCTCGATGCTAGTACTGTAGAGCAATGAGTCACATATGTCAACACAAGCACCGAAGTCAACATTACGTTTCTTCAATTGGGCCAACTGGCGGTGAATCGAGGAAGTACAGGACATACTGACGAAACTAAAATGAGCTCTAACGTGGAAATTAAGAATTTCCGGACACATGTCCACATAACATCTTTTCTTTATTTGTGTGTGAGGAATGTTCCCTGAAAGTTTGGCAGTACCTTTTTGTAACACCCTGTATAAAGTATGTCTGGGGGGACACAGGACAGTGTAGTTGTCATTGTGGTGTGGAAATGGAGTGATTTATTTGATGTTCAAAAAGCATGATCATTGGCTTTTGGACCAAGGACAGAAACGCGTATTTCTGAGAATTTTCAGAAACTACCATTGTTTGCATAATCTACAAGCAACTTGTAACAAATCAACATCTGTGATTTAGTCACTGTAGCAGATTTTCTAACTAACATACTGTATTACATCAAGTTTTCCTTAAAAAGGAGTAGCCATATATATTATCTGCATTTATCATAAATTAACTCTGTTTTCAAGTTTGCTAACGACTATAATGAACATCAAAACATTTAAGGAAACTAGCAGTTCTTACCACAGGTTTGTTTGTTGCCTTAACGGAAATCTCATTTTGCGTATTTGCTTTAATTCTTATAGGGAATTAGCAACTTTTTAGCTCATCAAATTAAAAGATAATCAGTAGGCTTAATTTAAATTTATTTGTTCAAAGCCCTGCTACACACTGCGCCAACCAAAATGCAGCTCCACTGTGAATGCTGTTCTCTAAAACAGGATGAGTTCGTTGATGTAAGCGGCTGGAAATTGCCCTGACTACTGTCAACGATTGGCAGCTAATGCAAATCGGTGTGCTGGAAGAGCTCCGGAGAGTTGTGTACCTGTGATACCTGTAGCAGAGGTACCTCAAGTACTATCCTCTCCCGTGGATCCTGTCTCCTCTGCAGAAAGAACACAATCTGTAATTACTAATCTACATGTACAGGGTGGACGTGGATCATGGAAGACTGAGCATGTGGTACTGATCCTGCTAACCAAAAAGTTTGAGGTGCTGTCTTTCAGTGAAATTGAAACCGAGTCAGTGGGATTCACTTCACCTATTTCCAGGACATCTGTTTTGTCCACTGTCAGGAGGAGGCAAACGTAAAAGGGTTGGGGTCTATTAAACTTCGGCAGTTCAGTTGTGGAGATTGATGGTACCCCTTAGAGAAATAGCAGCAAGGGACAGGAAAGGACACCAGGTGCACTCAGTGTATATGTCTGGGGGCCTCATTTAACAAGATGCAGAAGATATTCCAGCAGATATTAAGGGGACACGGTACAACCATTTGCAGATTGTGGCGCAGGTTGGAACAAATGATGCCTGTCGTCTGGGCTCCGGTGTCATTCTTGGGTCATTCCAGTGACTAGCACAGAAAGTTGAGAAGACCAGCATTGCACATGAAGTTTCAATGAAGCTTAAAATTTGCATTACTGTCCCCAGAACTGATTATAGCCCTTTGGTTCCGAGTCGAGTGGAAGAACTGAACTAGTCATTTGAAGGTTCTGTGCAAGACAGGCTGCGGCTTCCTGGACTTGCGCCATAGATCTGAAATAGGTCAGGTGTGCACTACATACCAGAGGCTGCCACTCAGGTAGCTGACTGTGTGTGGCATGCACACAAGGTTTGTTTTTTTTAGACTAGGTGACTCTCCATCCAATCCAGATAATGATAGCTGTAGTAGAAAACCCAGAAGTATCAGTGCAAGATCGAAAGAAATGCCTCTCACAGGTGACAGTATTAAAATCCTAATGGTAAACTACCCAAGCATTCATAACAAGGTGCCACAATTTGAAGCGTTCATGAAAAGCAGTGAAGATCACATAATACTATGTACAGAAAGCTGGTTGAAACCTGAAACAGATAGCAGTGAGATTTTTGGAAGAAATTTAAATGTATATCGAAAGGTTAGTTAAATGGGAAATGGTAAAGGTGTAATTGTCACAGTAGACGAGAAACTCAAATCCACCAAGGCAGAAATTGGAGATGCATGTGAGAGTGCGTGGGCAAGACTCAGGGGTAGGGATAAAATGATAATGGAATCCTTCTATCGCCCACCACACTTATCTCCTGCAGTGACTGACAACTTTAGGGAAAACCTCAATTCACTTGCATGAGTTCCTCAATCACACTATAATCATACTAATTAACTTTGTGTTCTGCCTTACATCGGGTCTCATCATGGGGGAAGCCTCACCAGAGAGGTCCACCACATGAGTGTCTAGGGAAGTGAGTCCAGTGGTGGTTTGCCATTGCCTTTCACTGATGATGCTGAAATGATAATGAGGACAACACAACACCCAGTCCCTGAGCGGAGAAAATATCTGACAAGGCGGGATCGAACCCGGGCCCCTTGGCATGACAGACTGCTGCACTGACCACTCAGCTATCGGGACGGACCTACAATCACAGGTGGAGACTTTAATCATCCAACAATTAATTGAGAAAATTACAGTTTTATTAGTAGTGGGCATGACAAGACATCCTGTGAACCTTTACTAAATGATTTCTCTGAAAACTACCTTGAATAGATAGTTAGGAACCCCACTCATGATGGAAATATATTGGATCTAATGGAACAAATAGACCTGACCTCTTTGAGGATGTCCACATTGAAACTGGTATCAGTGACCATGAAGCGGTTGACGTAACAATGATTACAAAGGACAACTAAAACAAGCAGGAAGACGTGTGGTTTCGGCAAACTAGATAAAAAATCTGTAGCGCCATAGCTCAATGCAGAACTTGAAACTTTCAGCACAGGGCAGGGGCATTTAGTAAAACTACTGAGCAAGTATGCGTGGACATACTGAGTGGCAACAGGATGACTTTTTAGATGAGTCAAGTTTTATGCTCCATTGGACAGATGACTGTTGGTGTGAAATGTCCGAGAGCAAACACCCTGCAACAATAATCGAAAGTGTACAGGTCGGAGGGCACTCGCTAGGTGATCTTGCCATTCTGGACAGCACCGTTGATCAACAAAAGTATACATCTATCCTTGAGTACCATGTTCAGCCTTAAATGCAGTTTGTTTTTCCTCGGTATGATGGCATCCACCAGCAGTAAAATGCATTGTGTCACATACCCAGTGTACGTGTGTGGTTTTAAAAAGCACCAGGATGAGCTTACTGTACTCCTCAGGCCCCCCCCCCCCCCTCCAGATTGAAACGTAATCACATCAATCGGGCTGTTCACGCTATGGCTCCTCAAATGCAAAACAAGTTTTTGACAGGTGGTCACATTAAAGTGACTTGACAGCATACACAGGTCATGATTGCATGCTTGCATACAAGTGACCCCCCCCCCCCCCCCCCCGGGCTCATCTGTGATGGAAGGCACCTCCCCACATCTGATCCCTTGCTGAGCCATCACAGGGGTAAGACAGTAGAAACAATTCCTTTTGGCAGTTCCACAGGAGTTCTCTAAAAGTTAAAAGGCTGAAAACGTGATGAGCACCACTAGGCAGACAATAGTACAAAAGGATGAGAGAGACAATGAAGTTGAAGGATGGGTGGACACAGCTGGGAGTCACCTGGAGCTCACCATGCGGTGGGAGATGCCCAACCCTGATTTGATATGGTGAAAGTGTTAAAAATGGGAACAGAACCCACCCACTTGGAAGCATAGAAATCTTTTGAACTGTTAGTATCAAGGATAATGACTCCTTAAGTGCTGTAAGAATGGTCACTTCTAAAAAAGAAAAATATACTGTGGTAGAAAAAGGACTAATCATATTTGAAAAGTAATTGGAGGTACCCTCAATCTCAACCACCCCAACCCTGCTCCAGATAGTGGTTTATAAGGCTTGATCTGAGAATAAAAAGCACTTTCTTGGAAGAAACAAAGGACCAGTTTAACTTTCCATACGTAGTTTACGGAGAAAGAGGCAAATAACCTGGAAGTATACACCTGGTTTGAAGAGCCAAGAGGGGGAATTACATCATGAAGTGAGCTTCTGCTTGCATGGCTCTAAAAGAACATGTGGGTGATTCACTGCTTAAAATAAAAGTGCAGGTTAATCTTGTATGACTGATGCAGAGACGAAGTGTGACAGTGGATTCCTTCTGTGAGGAAAGGAAGAAGGAACACCATGCAGGTGTAATCTCTTTAACAGTGCAGAGTTTATTCCATCTTTGAATAAGCAGAAGTATTATCTCCACCAGCAAATCCCCACCCGGGATTATCGAAGCGCATATTGGGTGAGTAATCATTTCTCTCTCCAAATGATCAACCTGTTTGTTCTTCTGAATACTAACATGAGTTAGGAACCAGACAGAAACAACTGAGATGTTAGCCATAAGTAGCAGATACTGCATTGTGACAAGAGTAACACTTGCCAGAAGTCATCTGATGGCGTGTTGGGGGAGGGGGAGGGGGATATGTGTGAGGGAGAGGGGAGGGGGCGAGGAGGGGGGAGGGGCGAGGAGAGGGGAGGGGGGAGGGGGCGAGGAGAGGGGGCGAAGAGAGGGGAGGGGGGAGGGGGGAGGGGGCGAGGAGAGGGGAGGGGGGAGGGGGGAGGGGGCGAGGAGAGGGGAGGGGGGAGGGGGGAGGGGGCGAGGAGTTGTTCTTCTGAATACTAACATGAGTTAGGAACCAGACAGAAACAACTGAGATGTTAGCCATAAGTAGCAGATACTGCATTGTGACAAGAGTAACACTTGCCAGAAGTCATCTGATGGCGTGTTGGGGGAGGGGGAGGGGGATATGTGTGAGGGAGAGGGGAGGGGGCGAGGAGGGGGGAGGGGCGAGGAGAGGGGAGGGGGGAGGGGGCGAGGAGAGGGGGGAGGGGGCGAAGAGAGGGGAGGGGGGAGGGGGGAGGGGGCGAGGAGAGGGGAGGGGGGAGGGGGGAGGGGGCGAGGAGAGGGGAGGGGGGAGGGGGGAGGGGCGAGGAGAGGGGAGGGGGGAGGGGGGAGGGGGCGAGGAGAGGGGAGGGGGGAGGGGGCGAGGAGAGGGGAGGGGGGAGGGGGCGAGGAGAGGGGAGGGGGGAGGGGGCGAGGAGAGGGGAGGGGGGAGGGGGCGAGGAGAGGGGAGGGGGGAGGGGGCGAGGAGAGGGGAGGGGGGAGGGGGCGAGGAGAGGGGAGGGGGGAGGGGGCGAGGAGAGGGGAGGGGGGAGGGGGCGAGGAGAGGGGAGGGGGGAGGGGGCGAGGAGAGGGGAGGGGGGAGGGGGCGAGGAGGGGGGAGGGGGCGAAGAGGGGGGAGGGGGCGAAGAGGGGGGAGGGGGCGAAGAGGGGGGAGGGGGCGAAGAGGGGGGAGGGGGCGAGGAGGGGGGAGGGGGCGAGGAGGGGGGAGGGGGCGAGGAGGGGGGAGGGGGCAAGGAGGGGGGAGGGGGCAAGGAGGGGGGAGGGGGCAAGGAGGGGGGAGGGGGCAAGGAGGGGGGAGGGGGCAAGGAGGGGGGAGGGGGCAAGGAGGGGGGAGGGGGCAAGGAGGGGGGAGGGGGCAAGGAGGGGGGAGGGGGCAAGGAGGGGGGAGGGGGCAAGGAGAGTGGAGGGGGCAAGGAGAGGGGAGGGGGCAAGGAGAGGGGAGGGGGCAAGGAGAGGGGAGGGGGCAAGGAGAGGGGAGGGGGCAAGGAGAGGAGAGGGGGCAAGGAGAGGGGAGGGGGCAAGGAGAGGGGAGGGGCGAGGAGGAGGAGAGGGGAGAGGGAGGGGGAGGAGGGGGGTGAGGGAGGGTGAGGGGTGAGGGAGGGGAGAGGGAGGGGGAGGAGGGGGGTGAGGGAGGGTGAGGGGTGAGGGAGGGGAGAGGGGTGAGGGAGGGGAGAGGGGTGAGGGAGGGTGAGGTGAGGGAGGGGAGAGGGGTGAGGGAGGGGGGAGGGGTGAGGGAGGGGAGAGGGGTGAGGGAGGGGGGAGGGGTGAGGGAGGGGAGAGGGTTGAGGGAGGGGAGATGAGGACAGGGTGCAGGTGGAGGGGGAGTGGGGGAGGGGGAGTGGGGGAGAGGGGGTGGGGAGAGGGGGTGGGTGGGGGGAGGGAGCATGGGGTTAATACCCCCTGTAAGAAAAATGAATTCTGTAAGACAGATGATTTGGAAATTATCCTACAGTGATTGTACAAGTGAGCAAGTGTTTGTGCCATCAGAACTGAGGAGGTAAGGAGACTGTCTACGGGGCCTAGTCTGCACTGCTCCAGGGTCCACTCTTACTCCACGAAGATGCACCATGTCCAGTAATTTCAAAGCTGATACTGTCACTGATCTGTAAACCTAGCAATCACAGTTCAGAGCCTGGTTAATATGGAGTACAGTAACATGATTTCATCCCGAAAGAGGGTGAGAGAAAGCAGAGAGTGTGAAGTTTTCACATGCAGCTAGTCTTTATTGACTAAGATGGGGTAATCATGTCAGCCTTTCTCAAAGACAAATCCCAAAAATTGAGACTATCCAACTATGTCCAAGTGCTGGGTACCGAAGTACAGTTCTGGGTTGGGGTGAACCTTAGTACAATGACAGAAATGCACAAGCCACATTTTCACAAAAGAAAATTGTAAGCCAATGCAAAAGTCTTTGACATACAGCACATGGATAACCAATGGTCCAACTGAGGTTACTAGCTCATTGATGGAAATAAGGAAGAGTGAAACAACTCCCATTGAGAGTTGAGCGACATAAGTATCGCTACAGAAAAGGGCACGTTTACAGCAAGAAAGCATGGAAGGTAGGTAGGTAGGTTATAGTCTAACATCCATTTGGTATCACGGATTTCAGAAAGATAATTAGCTTGTACTGGAAAGGAAGTTAGGGAATCAGCTGTGGCTTCATTGAGGAACCCTTTCTATAAGTCACTTTACGTGATTTAGAAAAGCCTCGAAACACTTTCATCATACTAGGGATCTGAGCCCTGCAAATCTTGCTTGGTGTCAGCATTACAATGACTACAACTGAGAAACATGGACAATGAATAAAAGGGAACACTAACATTATATAATCCGTGGTGGTGGTGGTGGTGGTGGTGGTGGTGGTGTGTTGGGGCTTATGGGCGCTCAACATCGAGGTCATCAGCGCCCTCACACACATTATAAGAAATGAATGTGGACAGACCTAAGAAAACTAAAGCACACACTCAAAGAAAGCAGGAAAAGAAGGAAAATGCTACATAAGAAAGTAAAACCTAAGGAAAGGGGAAACATAGCAACAAGAATGTCACAGGAAATTGTTATTGGCTGGCCACTTACATAAAATATGGGCGAGCTTGTCACACAGTGAGCAAATTAAAATCCTCTCCCTAAAATCTTTGTAAAAACATTTGACAGGGCACAGAACTTTAAAACTTTAACCACATTCGTCAGAGTGTTGCCTAAAAGAGATGGCAGGTCCACTGGCAAGTCAGCCGCGACCCGCTGGTCAGAAAATAAAACGCAATCCAATAAAACGTGGCGCACAGTGACCTGGACACCGCAAGCACCACACATTGGAGGGTCCTCTCGCCGGAGCAGGAAGCCATGTGTCATAGGGCTGTGGCCTATTCAAAGCCGAGTGAGGAGAATCTCGTCCCGTCGGTGGAGCTGAAAGGAAGTACACCACACACGCGTTGTGGGCTTGACTATACGGAGCTTATCGTCAGTCACTTCCAGCCACTCATCCTCCCACCGACGCATGACCCGTGAGCTCAACAGCGAGGTGAGTGCGTGCAAGGGGATAGCACACTGAGATACTTGTGGGGCGAGACACGCCTCCTTGGCTGCGAGATCTGCCCTTTCATTCCCAGCAATGCCAACATGCCCCGGAAGCCAGCAGAAAGCTACAACCTTCCCCAGTCGCTGTAGTCGGAGGAGGGCATCCTGGATGGTCTGGACAATTTTGTCTGCCGGATACAAATATTGCAATGAGTTAAGGGCACTGAGTGAATCGGAACAGACAAGAAATTTAGGAGAGGAAGAATGTCTCATGTGCTCCAGTGCCCGCAAGATCGCAAACAATTCTGCATCAAAGACAGTAAAAAAAGTCTGAGGCAGTCGGACCTTGAGGACACAATATGGAAAAACAACTGAGCAACCAACAGAATCCCCCTGTTTTGACCCATCCATAAAAACAGCTACATAGTCGTGGTGCTCAGATAAAATGGCAGAAAATGCTGCATTAAAAACGGTGGCAGGAGTGCAATCTCTCTTGTACTGCAATAAATCTAAAATCACTCCGGACCTCTTCAGTAACCAGGGTGGCAGGCGGTTAAAACCTTGGATTTGGGGTTGTACAGACTCCACACCGAGAGACTCTAGTACACGTTGCACACGGATCCCAAACGGCAACGTAGCCTGGGGACGGCGGGAAAAAAGGCGGTCCAGAGGGGGATGGGCAACAAGATGGTGAGCAGGCGATCTGGGAGCTACAAGAAACTTACAAGCCTGGCGCACCAGCAGGAGCTGCCGCCGGATGGTAAGTGGCGGTTCGCCAGACTCAGCACAGAGGCTGGGTACGGGACTGGTCCGATAAGCACCCGTGGCCAGTCGGATCCCAGCATGGTGAACAGCGTCAAGGATCCGCAAATAAGATGGCCTCGCTGACCCATATACTGTGCACCCATAGTCCAGCCGTGAACGCACAAAACCTCCATAAAACTGTAGGAGACGCGCCCTGTCCGCACCCCAAGACCTGTGGCTGAGGCACTTGAGAATGTTCAGTGCCTTCAGCATTCTGGCTTTCAAGTCACGTAGGTGTGGCAGCCATGACAACCTGGAGTCAAAAATTAGGCCCAGAAACCGCACTGTGTCTCTAAAATGTAGGACAGTATCCCCCATATGCAAGGCAGGCAAAGTAAAAAGATGACGAGAACGATTAAAATGAACACAAACACACTTATCGGCAGAAAACCGAAAACCCGTCTTTGCAGCCCACTCCTCTAACCGCCGCACTGTTAGCTGCAACTGATGGCTCACGGTTGCAACACTGGAGGAGGAACAGAAAACAGCAAAGTCGTCCACAAATAAGGAGCACTGTACTGGACTCCTCACTGTGGACGCTATACTGTTGATGGCTATGGCGAAGAGGGTAACGCTTAAAACACTGCCCTGGGGGACACCGTTCTCTTGCTCAACGCGATCAGACAGTGTGTTACCAACGCAGGTCCGAAAAAACCGCTGAGACAGGAAAGACCGAATGAAAATCGGGAGGCGGCCACGAAAGCCCCAACTGATGCATTTGTGCAAGAATACAGTGTCTCCAAGTAGTATCATATGCCTTACTGATATCAAAGAAGATACCAATACAGTGATGCTGACGGAGAAAAGCCTGCTGAATAGCCACCTCTGGAAGGGTCAGGTTGTCGACCGTGACCCAATTTTTCGGAATCCACACTGAAAGCGGCTGGTCTCTAACAGCCAGACCAGACGCCAGTTAACCATCCGTTCCAGGGTCTTTCCGACACAGCTTGTCAAGGCGATACTATGATAACTACCGGGACATGTGCGGTCCTTTCCTGGTTTGAGGAGAGGGATGAGAATTGCCTCCCTGCACGAGGTGGGGAACACTCCTGTCTGCCATATGAGATTAAAACATTCGAGGAGGATTTCCTTTGACGCCGCTGGCAGAAGTCGAAGCATGGAGTACCGGATGCGGTCGTAACCTGGTGCAGTGTCAGAAGTCTCAGTAAGTGCCGGTTCAAGTTCCCACATGTAAGAAAGGGGAATTGTAGGCCTCAGAACTGTTCGACCGAAAGTCCAAGGTCGCTCTTTCGACAGTCGCACGGTAGTGACGAAACGCTGGATCCTGATTTGCAGTGGCAGTACTTTGTGCAAAATGCTCTGCCAGCGTCTGAGCAATGGCTCTGGGTGTCGTTTGGAGGCATCCCTGGTTCAGGACAGCAGCTATTGGTAAATGGCTATGTTTACCGGAAATCCTCCGGATGGCTTCCCATGCTCTTGTGGAACAAGTGGAACGGTTGATGGAGTCCAGGAACTCTTGCCATGACCTTTTCTTGCTCTCTTTAATGACACGGCGTGCCCTGGTTCTCGCGATTCGAAAGGCGGTAAGATTGACCGCTGTTGGGCGGCATTTAAATCGGCGAAGAGCCGCACGCCTGTCCTGGATGGCTGAACGGCACTCTTCTGTCCACCAAGGCACAAGGTGCCACTTAAGAGTGCCAGAGATTGTGGTATGGACAGGTCAGCAGCATGATGGACCACAAGCGTGATGTGATCCACCCATTCCTGTACGTTATTGTGGCGGTTAAAGACAGCCAACCGAGTGAACAGTGGCCAGTTAGCCCTGCCAATCATCCACGATGGTGGCCGCTGCTCCAGCAATACGCCATCCAGGAGATGAATGCGGATAGGGAAGCGATTGCTGGAATGAAGGTCGTCAATGACCTCCCAGTGAACAGAGTCGGTGAGGGTTGGAGAGCAGAAAGACAGGTCAATGGCTGAGAATGACCCTGTAGCAGTAGAGAAATGAGTCGGAGTACCTGTGTTGAGGATGCACGTTGACTTGAGATGTTAGGAGGCTCTCCAAAATTCGACCTCGAGCGCAAAGAGAAGTGGAGCCCCACAGGACATGATGGGCACTGAAGTCTCCCAGGAGGAGAAATGGGCAGGAGAGTTGGTCGATAAGATCTGTGAGAGCTTCTAAGGTCATTACATCCAGAGGGGGTAAATAAAGGGAGCAAACGGTAAGCCTCCGAGGTGAATGAATTTCAACTGCAACTGCTTGCAGGTCAGTATCCAGGGGGAGAGCTGAGGAGTGGTGGTCATTATTGACAAACAAAGCGACTCTGCCTTTGGCCCTTTCTCCAGTCAGGCCACCTTTGCGATATGACGTATAGCCCCTTAGTACAGGAGCATCAGATGGTTTTAAATGCGTTTCCTGTAAACACAAGCACAGGGGGCATTGCCGTGCTAGGAGGTTCAGTTCCTCCACATGTGCCCGGAATCCATTCATGTTCCACAGTATAATGGGAGCCATCTATCAGGGTGGGAGTACCTTCATTCTCACTTTCTGTTGGGGAGGAGAGCCCACAACAGGTGGAGGCTCAGTTTTGGGGCGAGATGATTGCCCCAGTCTGACATCAACCTCCATCGCCTCAGAAGACGAGTCGAGAGAGATGTCAGAGAGAATGACATCCACATCAGGAGACTGTATAACTGCAGTCTCCTTTAGTGGGCGAGTCTTCACCTTTGTCTTTGGCTTCGATGTTCTGGCCTGAGGTGGCATTGGAGCCAAAACCTCAGAAGCAGTAGGGGGTGTAGCAGCGCTGGGCAGTGCACAAGACTGGACCCGGGAAGGGGCAGGAAGTTCCATGATGTCAGCTACCACGGCCTGGTCAGAAGGCCGGGGGGGAGCAGCAGGCTTCACAGGAACGGCAGCAGCACACGTACATTGACAAGCGCAGGTGCTAGTGCTGACAGTAGCAACCTCCGTTTGTGTAGCGGCATCGGTTTTCAAGACTGGTTGTTCGAGAACGGAAGAAAAGGAAGCAGCGAACGTGGGCGGCTGCATGGACTTGTAGATTTTCTTCGCCTCACCATACGGGATGCGTTTTGTAGTTTTTAGTTCCTGGATCTTCCGTTCCTCAAGGAAAACTCTGCATTCCCTACTCCACACAGGGTGATCCCCAGAGCAGTTGACACACTTGGGAGGAGAGGAGCAACCAACTCCCTCATGGGCGGCTTTACCACAATTCCCGCAAGTGGCTTCCCCTCTACAGCCGAGAGTAGTGTGTCCAAAGTGCTGGCATTTAAAACACCGCATGGGGTTGGGGTAATAACGCCGTACACTGAGATGTAGGAAACCTGCCTTCACATGCTCTGGCAATTTGGTGCCGTTAAATGTAAGGATAAATGAGTCAGTCTTTATGAGAGCACCATCCACTCGTTTCATAATGTGTTGCACGTTGAAAATTCCTTCCCGAGACCATTCAGCCTTCAGTTCGTCTTGGGGAATGTCAACGAGATCTCTGCAAGTCACAACACCCTCGCTGCAGTTCAAGGTGTTGTGAAATTCAATCTCTATCGCAAACTCCCCAAGAAATTGTGCCTTCTGAAGGTTCTGGACTTGCTGGAAGCTAGATGTTTCAACCAACAAGGTGCCATTTCGCAAGCGCTTTACAGATTTTAATGTGCCAGCAATACCTTCTAAGCCCTTCTGTATATAAAATGGCGAAACTTTTTCAGAACTCCCATCTTTTCTTTTAATTATGAAAAACACATTCTGCGAAGCAGCATGCGTTCTGTTACTACTACCTGAATCAGGAGGACTGGCTACACGAGCCCTCCTGTTGGATTGGGTGTTAGAACCCACCAGCGGTCCACCCTTTCCCCTGGCAGGAGAAGAATAAAAGTTCGAGGGGTCCATCTCGGTCCCACGAGCAGCTAGGGAACTAGAAGTCCACCTAGACAGAGCCCTGCGTGCCTAGGTAAGCCTTATACAACTGGGGTGCGGCAGGTGCCCCAGAGGTTGCCCGCTTGCGACTGTTCCACCCCAACAGCCATGCATCTTCTAGGCGCGCAGCACACCGTAAGATTGAGGGGTTTTTATAAAGGTTTACCTTCCTCGCAATCCAGGCGGTCAAGCCAAGATTACCATTCCTCGCAGCACACAACATTCCACCGCCGTGCCATGCGGTGGTCGCTGAAGCATGTCCAGGGGTTACGGTGACAGGAGACTGGCGGCGCTGACCAGTCCCCAGCTCAGGACCCCGAGGTCGCCAAGTTCGTACTCAGCAAATGAATGCTGAGCCCCTGGGGGGTTATATAATCCATAAAAAATTACCGATATAAGCCTCCAAGGCCGAGTTCCTGGGAATGAAACCGTGTGACCACCTCCGATTTTCCTAGGGTTGCAAGGTGTGGAATTGTGCGCACTCAACTCCACAAGGGCAAAGAGAAGCCACTTACTATGATGTCACTAAATCCAAAAGTTTTCATAATGAGCTCTAATCTAATAGCTTCTACCAGGATGGGTGGCTTACAGGATTTATCATAATAATGTGTGAAGATGGGCTCTCAAATTTCTTGGACGTAACCCACTGCCAAGAATTTTATAAAAGGCAGAAACATGCTTGAGGAAAAACTCTCTCAAAACACACACACACACACACACACACACACACACACACACACAAAAATGATGCACCACTAATGAATGAGCCAAATGGGGCAGTAATGTGTAGATGTCCATAAAGCTACAAACATTCTCAATTGGGTGACAAATCCAGTGGCCTTGCAGGCCAAGGTAAGGTTTGGCAAGTACAAATACAAGCATTAGAAATTCTCATTGTGTGTGTGTGTGTGTGGGGGGGGGGGGGGGGGGCATTATCTTGCTGAAATGTTAAGCCCGGGATGACTTTCCATGAAGAGCAACAAAATTGGGCACAGAATGCTGTAAATTTACCACTATTCTGTAGGGTTGTGTGGATGACAACCAAAAGGATCCTGCTATGAAAAGAAAAGGCACCCCAAACAATCACTCCTGGTTGTCAGACCATATGGCCCAACAGTCAGGTTGGTATCCCACCATCACTTGTGTCTAGGGACAGCAAATCTTGGTGCCAACCGGGTGAGCCAATCGGAGCTGCTTCCTGGCGGCAGACAGTGAAAGCTTGCATTCTCCTTTAGGACAAGGAACTGTGATTCATTCCCCACAAAATTTAAAATTGTTAATTATGAAGTTTTTAATCTCGTGTAAGTTGTCACAATGTATCTAAGTGCCTAAGCCACTTCTGAGTTTTTAGGACCTATAGTTTACTTTACAAAAAAGCCCTCAAAAATATACCCCACAACTTAAAACAAACTTAAGTTTATATTCCTCCCAAACCAACAGTCCTTATCATCTTAGCTGACTAATTCTAAACATTTCTGGCTGAAGAGGACAGCACAGATACATTGGTCTGAACCCTGTGTTTAACGCGCCCAAACATCATGGCCACTGGTTACCTTCAACAACCTGGAGCTGGATTTGATCTTTAAGTAGTGGAGATTTACATACTTCTCTCCAGAAGTTCAAATGCAACTACAGCAGTTTACGAGCAGCTATATGTTTTTATGTGACATCCATTTCAGCAGATTGAATCTGCCAATAGCACAAAGACTGTTGTAATTATATTTCACAATCCTCGAGATGTAGAAGTATATATTAATGTACTGGACTGGAATGGAGAATCAGTAACAGCTCTCAGCCTTTGTCGTATAAGCTAGTTAGCTTGATGATCTATTATTAGAGCAAGATATACACAATACCAAAGTTTATGTATTTTTTACAAGTGTTTAAAATATTTTGAAAATAGTAGTCCACAGTCTCAGAAGTAGTGAAGCAGAAAAGTTTTTTGTTAAAGATGTTTCGCATGATGGAATAGCCTATGCTGTGTGCAGGAATTCATATTATTGATGTTAGGACTAATTTGGTACAATGGTATGAGTTCATAATAAAAATCGTTGGTGATATCTGATTGCCATTAGTGTTTTGCCGAAAAGTAAAGCAAAGTGTCAAAGCACATTTTTATGGTGAAAACTATGATAAAATAGGTGACAGTATGTTTCTTTGATACAGTTTGTAAACCTATAAATGTACTAGAAATGAGATAGTTAAATTACACTTGGGGGAAATGAGCCATTCTATTGTCAGATTCTTTAAATAAATGTTTTTTATTTTTATTTTTATTTTATTAGTTTTGATTTTTGGGAAAAAGAATGTTGCAACAACATAATTCTTTGCATGATTTTCTGGGATAGCAAGCTTTGGGACATTCAAGATTACAAGTCATGGAGGAAAGGCAGTCTGTAGTGAGGCCAAGCAGGTTAACGAGAAACCTGTATTTCTCACTTCTCAAATTATTTTCACTCTCCTATAGTAAAGAAAAAAAGTGTTGAAGTATTGTCAATTTTTACAAACATTTTGGTTATCATTCCTGTATTTTAGACAGTTTAGCGATATTAAGTTTTTATTACTGTCCTATGTTGCAATGCACAAACTGAAACTACAATTTTCCAATTTTCAAATTTAAGTTTTATTAATGTAAACAAATGCTCTATAATCAAAACACACACACACAATACACAGAGGTCTTCTGTAAGTTTTCGCTACCTGCCACCAGAAAGTGCTAAGAGCTACAAAACTGAGTCCTGCCAAGCACAGTCGATCAGCTCACCCGATCGGCACCAAGATTTGCTGTCCTTAAGACACAAGTCCCGGGACTTTCCAGACATGTCTTTGCCGATCATTTGCGCTCAGTTCAAAATGGAACTCATCACTGAAGACAGTTCTACTCCAGTCAATGAGACCCCAGGCCGAAGACGTGTATGGAGGCACCATGTGTAGCTTTGGGATACCAACCAGAGTATCACCAACCGTATGGCCCCAAAAACCAACAGGGATGGTCTGGGGTGCCATTTCTTTTTATAGCAGAACTCCTCTAGTTATCGTCTGTGACACACTTACAGCACAGCACAGCGGTACATTGACAATATTCGACACCCCTTTTGTTGCACTCCACAGCAAGCCATCCTGGGCTTACATTTCAGCAAGGTAATGCCCACCCGCACACAGCAAGAGTTTCTACTGCTTGTCTTCGTGCTTGCCAAACCCCTAACCTGGCCAGCAAGATAGCTGGATCACTTCCCAATTGAGCACTGGAGCATTATGGGCACCGCGCTCCAATCAGCTTCGGATTCTGATGATCTAA
The DNA here is from genome assembly GCF_023864345.2 of Schistocerca serialis cubense. Lineage (NCBI taxonomy): Eukaryota > Metazoa > Arthropoda > Insecta > Orthoptera > Acrididae > Schistocerca > Schistocerca serialis. The sequence continues at coordinate 486,937,688 of NC_064645.1, read as the reverse complement.
CCCACTATTTGGACAGAATTTGACATGATATCCCTCAGAAGGTCAGCCAACAACTCTTTCAATCAATAACTGCTTGCATAAGGGTCAGTGGTAGGGCAATGAGTGTTGCTCAATTTGTGAAGCTCTTTCTTAAATAGATCATGCAAGGGTTCTAAAACTTCTATAATTTGTTTGTCTGTACATGTACATCTCGTCTTCCCGTGTCCATCCCATTTCGATAACTTCTTACTGGCGCAGATACCACATCTACTTCCAACACCTTGATGCAGAGGACCCAGATGCAACACCTATCCTATGCACAACCTATTCCAGTCATGTCGGAGCATATCATATAGCAGCACTGCTGTAATTTCTGCACGGCCTTTTATGTGGATATGGCCAGTAATCAACTGTCTACCCCAATGAAAGGCAACCACCAAACTGTGGGTTGTAGCAGAGTTGATGACCTGCTGCTGAGCACAATATGCTTGATTTTAATGCCTGCTTCACAGCCCATGCTGTCTGGATACCTCCCCAACTGTGTAGATATGATTTATGCTCTCAACACATCCTTCAATCCTGTAATCCACATGGGGAATCAATCTCTGCTATTCCTTGTCCCACATCCCCCTCCATCTCTGCCTCCACCCATCCCATTTGTTCTACACTCCCACTCTACTGTCTACAGTCTCCTTCTTCCTCTATTCTATCCGAAAATTATTGTATAAGTAATTGATACGGGGCAGTTCATTTGTTATGTAAAACTTCACAATTCCTCAGTGAGGATCTGTGTAGTATAAAAATTACCAGCATTATTTTCCAGTATTACACTATAAGTGCTTGCTATATATAAATATTTTTATTTTTTAGGTATTTTTAAATTGATATTCACTTTTAAAGAATGTGACAATTATGACTTTGGCCAAATGGAGACTTATGATGACTTACATTTAGATTACCTGCATCTACACGCTTACTCCAAAAACCATGATATGATGCATGGGAGAATGTACCTTGTACAACTAGTAGCCGTACTCTTTCGTGTTTCACTTGCAAATCAAATAGTGAAAAATGACTGTTTGCACGCCTCCGTACAAGACCTAATTTCTCTGATCTTTTCTTCATGGTCCTTACGAGAAAAGTAGACTGGTGGCAGCACAACAGTTCTGCAATCAGCCACAAATTCCAGTTCTCTAAATATTCTAAATAGTGTATCACAAAAAGAGCATGTTCCCTCCAGGGATACCCATTTGAGTTCACAAAACATTTCTGTAACATCCATGTGTTTATCAAGCCTACTGGTAACAAACCTAGCAGCATACCTCCAGTGTTTGATGTCTTCCTTTAATCGGGCCTGGTGGGTTTCCCAAAACCCCCAAGCAGTACTCAAGAATGGGTCACACAAGTGTTGTACACATGGCCGCATTTACAGATGAGCTAAACTTGTCTAGAATTCCCCCCATACAGTGAAGTTCACCATTCAGCTTCTCTACTACAAGCCTTACAAGCTCGTTCCACCTCCACTCTGCAATATTACACATAGATATTAATTTGATGTGACTGTGTTGAGCAGCACACCAATAATACTGTATTTCAAAATTACAGGATTGTTTTTCCTACTCATCTGCATTAACTTACATTCTTCTACATTCAGAGCAAGCTGTCATTCATTACATCAAATAGAAATCCTGTGTAAGTTACGCCATATCATCCTAAAGGCACTTATCGACGACGCTTTCCCATGCACTGCATCTCCATCAGTAAACAGTCCCAGATTGTTGTTCACCCAATCTGTCAGATCGTTTACCCTTATAGACAATACGAGCGGTAATTTCACACTTTCTTGCAGCATTCTTGATGATACCCTTGTCTCTGACAAACACTCGCCATGCAGGACATTGTACAGGAGTCTCTTACTTAAGAAATCTTCAAGCTACTCCCATATCTGAGAAACTTCCGTATCCTTTGACCTTTGTTAACAGTCTGCTATGGGACACTATGTCAAACACTTTTCGTGTATGTGTGTTAGCAAGCACAGTTTATATACCCCATAGAGGAATGAAAGAGCAGAATCAACAAAAAATGATAAACTAGAGCAAAATACCAGCTGTACTGGAAACATCACACAGCTACATAAATATTAGTATGTGATAAGAAGAAAATAAATGAACCCTCTGCTGGTGGTGAAACTTTACTAAAACATGTATAAGTGTTAAAACAGGAATTAGTGTTTGCTCAAGGTAGAACCATACTTGACATAATATCAACAAGTGAGTGTGTGTGTGTGTGTGTGTGTGTGTGTGTGTGTGTGTGTGTGTGAGAGAGAGGAGAGAGAGAGAGAGAGAGAGAGAGAGAGAGAGAGAGAGGGGGGGGGGGGGGTGGCAGGGGAGCAGTACCTCTACCTCTAGATTGAAAAAGTTTTCTGCCATCTTTCCCAATGGTGTGTATGTCTAGTGTAAGCAAGTGATGTTTTAAGCCTTATTGATATTTTAACTCCTTCAATTACTTTTACTCCTTAAACTTAACAATTTCATACCACACATCAGTGCCGAAATCCCAAGGTAAAATTTATTGCTCAACAAGTGCTGGAGACTACACCACTGTCTACAACACTCATTCTGAAGATTCAAATGGTATTATCCTTACAAGCAAACCCAGTGTTTAAAGGTATTTTTTTAAGAAGATTTGCTTACCATGTGGGGGAACCGGTTTCTCAGGATAAATATCCACTACTGGCTCCTTCAATTCTTCATGCAGCTGGTCCATGAAACATCGCAAGAATTCCTGGGTATCATGTTGCTGATAGCCACGAAACATTGGATGTACCTGAATATGGCAAATTCGAAATGTAAGTTTGTAACTTTTAGATTCTTTGAAGCAATTTTTTATTACTTATAAAAATAAAAAAAACTAAACTCGAACTGGAGTAATAAGTTCCCTAAACAGTGATATTTGAAGGGTACTTCATTCTCCTGTGAGGAAATAAAATTTTTTGCAATAATTTTGGGCAAGCAACTTGCTTTATATATAAACTTTTTGTCTTTCTTTTCTATAACTTTATATCAGATAAACATCATTTCCTTACGTCTGCTTTCTTCTTGCCACAAATAGCTCTATATGCCATGACCAATATTACCTCTGGAATATTATTATCCGCTACCTGTGTTTCTGATCATTTCGTGCCCTATAGAGACAGTTACATAAATATTCTACTGCTTGAAGAATTTTCTCTCTGGTTGCATAACTGTACCACATGTCATCTTAACCTACTGAGTGAGTGTCTAGACAATGTAAACTCTTTTTTGAACAAGTCTGTAGCTGCTCAAGTGTTTTATTGACACACATTTTCTACTTCAATGGAAAGGAGATTGGCAAGACAGAAAGACACTATCCATCCCACTACATCTCCATAACTTAGAAGCCATACATTACATGTATCACCAACTGCATTGCGGGGAGGCAGTGGCAATGGATTTTCATCAGGCAGAGACTAAACAAGTTTCAAAAGCTGATAATTTTCTGTTGATGAAGTTACAGAACAGAGCAACAAGCATAAATTGTCATGTTACCTGGTAGTTATGGACTCTGAGAAAATATTTGCCCCAGTTATAATTGAAACTGTATAAACAGCTTTTGAGAAACAAGGCAATGACTAAATTTGGGCAGTTAAAGTCAATGCTTGAATTAATATTAAATGAAATAAACAAAAGAACAGAAATAACCAGGAGTGCTTTAGGTAAAATAAAGTTTTCAAAATGAAGGATCCAATGTGTCTAAAATAAGCAAGCAATCAAGACATTCATTGAGATTTCATAGGGAACATAGGTAACAAAAATGCATCAGGGAACAGACTGGAAGTAATTACAACTCTAATGAAACAGAAATCAAAATGAGTGGGGCATGTAACCAGATGAACGGATGGTAGATGGACAAAGTGGGCTCTTTGCTGGATTTCAAGAGATAAGAAAAGATGATAAGCAAACAGAAGGTATATTGATGACATCAGAAAAGTGCGAGAGTAACGTGGATGTGTACAGATGAAGACTATTACGTATTATGAATTGTGGAGCAGACCTTTTTCCAGCAGTGGATGTCAAGTAACAGATGATTATCTGTCACAATTTTTGCTGATATGTTTCAGACTGTCCTAAGAGGAGGCAAGCAGTTAACTATATGCTATACAAGGTCCTTGCTAATTAATATAACACGAGACTACAGTGACTTAGACTTAGACTTTATATCAGAAAAAATGAGAGCTGTAACTTAAATAGTGACAACTGTTTATTCACAACTGATACAAAAGAGTTACATGTTTGCACCTGTTACTGTCCTTCAAAGTTGTCACCAGCGTTGTCTAGAACCCACTGTCAGTGATGTGGAAGGCGTAGTATACCATTAGCAGAGCCTGTCCTGTTGATGGTGCGAATGGAGCAGTCTACTGCCCGTTGAATCTCTGGAACAGTTTTGAAGTGAATGCCACGAAGTTGTTCCTTCATCTTCGGAATCAAATCAAAGTCACAAGGACTTCAGTTCACGGAGTATTGTGGATGGTACAGTACTTCCCAGTCCCATTGATTGAACAGAGGAGCCACAGCTTGCGCTGTATGCACCCGTGCATTGTCGTGCAAAATGATAGGTGGGTTGCACAGAAAATGTCGCCACTTCTTTCGCAAAGCATTACAGGTTGCCGCGAAAGTCGGAAGTGTGTCAGAGTCCCAGTATGGTGAAATTTATGGTGATTCTCGTGTACGACTTTGATGGTGTTATCCTAATGCATTCGTTCCTCCACGGCAGACCGTGAATGCACAGTATTACTGTTCGTTTTTGGAGCATCACCTGTGACCAGTTTTGCAAAATCAGCAGCAACACTTTCTGCGCTGGTAACGGGTTCTACACAACGCTGGTGACTACTTCGAAGGACAGTAACAGGTGCAAACACTTAACTCTTTTATATCGGTTGTGAATAAATAGTTGCCACTATTTAAGTTCCATACCTCGTACAATTTAACTGTTGCGGGCCTTCATGACCTGTTCAGGCGGAGTTTAGTTTAGTTTATCAGAAAAAATACAAAAAATACCCTTCTTTGACTCAATAATGAATCTGCCTATTGTATAAAATATAAAGAACAAAACAGTTGCTGAGAAGTAACAGTGACACAAGGTTATGGGAACATCCTGCAAGTAATACTGTGTTTAAGAAACTATATGGTGCATTATCTGTGTGACCATCAGTAGCTTGAAGAAAATTCTCCATAGAAATGAAATGGATGTCATATGGTTCACGATATTCTGAAAACACAACTGTTCATCACGTTCATTAATTACCAACAAAATGAAAGAGAGTCCCAAAACAGAATTTTGACAGAAAGCAGTCAGTGAAAGCTATACACATCAAAAAAAGTTTTGCATCACCCCCGTTCTCAGAACTCCTGAAGATAGACGTTGACTGTGGATATTGTATCACAGATACAGTCCCTTTGACTGTTCAGAGATGTCACTAAACCTGCCCAAAGGTGCACACAACCACGCATGAGCAGCACCTATTAGATGGAGGGGGTCTGACAGCCGATCACTTCCAGTCATTCCGCAAGGAAGAAGGTACACGGCTCGTGTTGTCTGTCGTTCAACCATGCCTAGATGGTCAATACCATGGTTCGATCGTGTCCGCATTGTTACTTTGTGCCAGGAAGAACTCTCCAACAAGGGAAGTGTCCAGGCGTCTCGGAGTGAACCAAAGTGATGTTGTTCAGACATGGAGGAGATACAGAGAGACAGCAACTGTCGATGATGACTCGCTCAGGCCGCCCAAGGACTACTACTGCAGTGGATGACCGCTACCTATGGATTATGACTCTGAGGAACCCTGACAGCAACACCATCATGTTGAATACTGCTTTTCGTGCAGCCACAGGATGTCGTGTTACGACTCAAACTGTGCGCAATAGGCTGCATGATGCGCAACTTCACTCTTGACGTCCATGGCAAGGTCCATCTTTGCAACAAGGACACCATGCAGCGTGGTACAGATGGGCCCAACAACATGCTGAATGGACTGCTCAGGATTGACATGTTCTCTTCACCAAAGAGTGTCGCATGTGCCTTCAACCACATAATTGTTGGAGAAGTGTTTGGAAGGAACCCAGTCAGGCTGAACGCTTTACACACACTGTCCAGAGAGTGCAGCAAGGTTGAGGTTCCCTGCTGTTTTGGGGTGGCATTATGTGGGGCCGACGTACACCACAGGTGGTCATGGAAGGTGCCGTAAGGGTTGTATGATACGTGAATGCCATCCTCCAACTGATAGTGCAACCATATTGGCAGTATACTGGTGAGGCATTCGTCTTCATGGACGACAATTCGCGCCCCCATCGCACACATCTTGTGAATGACTTCCTTCAGGATAACAACATTGCTCAACTAGAGTGGGAAGCATGTTCTCCAGACCTACCCTGTCAAACGTGCCCGGAATAGATTGAAAAGGGCTGTTTATGGACGATGTGACCCACCAACCACTCTGATGGATCTACACCGAATCGCTGTTGAGGAGTGGGACATTCAGGACCAACAGTGCCTTGATGAACTTGTGGATAGTATGCCACAACGAAAACAGGAATGCATCAATGCATGAGGATGTGCTACTGGGTGTACAGCAATCTGGACCACCACTTCTGAAGGTCGTGCTGTATGGTGGTACAACATGAAATGTGTTGCTTTCATGGGCAATGAAAAGGGCAGAAATGATGTTTATGTTGATCTCTATTCCAATTTTCTGTACAGGTTCCGAGACTCTCACAACCGAGGTGATGGAAAACCTTTTCTGATGCCTGTATATATGTTTAAAATCTGCAGTGGGACACTGCCGGTGTCTTCCATCACTTGACTTGCAAAGAAATGAACAGAAATACAATAAAATTAACCAGAGAGAGGAAAACTATAATTTGAACAATATTTTTTGGCAAAAATTAAGCTTGCCATAGGATAAACACGAAATGAAAAAATTAGGATCAAAGTGAAAGAAAAAGTTAATCCGTTATAGAAGAAATAATATCATCTACACTGCATAATGTGAGATTCTCTGCCTCCATAACTGAGTGGTTAGTGCAGCGGAATGACACATAAGGGGAATAGGTTTGCTTCCCGGCTGGGTCGGAGATTTTCTCCACTTGGGGACTGGGTGGTGTGTTGTCTCCATCATCATTTTATCCTCATCAACATACAAGTTGCCAAAGGGTCATTCCATGTCAAATCAACCAATACTATATAATTTGAACCACGACCTCTCAGATTTGGATGATTTTTTTTTTCAGGTAATGTACCCACTAACACTAGTTAAAATTTGAGATTTCAAATTTTTCTGATCTTTGGTTTTTGAGTTTCAAGGGTTTAAAAATCAAAAAAACCTCTGTTTTTGATCAATCGATGAATGTTTTAAAGTGCTGTAGCTCAAAAACTATACAACCTAGAGAGCTCAAACTTGCACCATTGTTTTCCTCCAAAAATTCCCTTCAATTTGATGCATAACATGACTATGCTACCTAAATCTGAAAATTTTAATGTATTCCAAAAAAACATTTTTTGAAATTTCCAAAATACATACCCTCGGATTTCTCTATAAAAATGATGTGTGTTGTCCAGTCTAACTGACTACATGCATGCAAAATTTCAAGATGGGATCTCAATGGGTTCTTGTATAAAATAATATTTTACTACCGCAATACACACTAGTGAGGTAAAAAGCAGACTATTTCTAGGCTATGAATACTAAGGTAGGTCTATGTAATTCTAACAAACTTAATTGTGTTAGCTTTTTTATGCAACATTACCCTCTTATTGTTTGTTAATTCATTAAATGATATAGTGTTGTTTTAATTTAATGTTCATGATTCTTTTAACTATGCATCATAATGAAGTGAACACGTTTTAATTTGTAATATACATGCTACAAGTTAAAATTTTGAATAAAGCACTCACCTTCATCCTTAGTTGTAAATGGCAGATATTATCTTTTTCTTGGTTTTCCAGTATTATCTGTAATCATCTACAACAAGTTCCTTATATCAGAAATTGGCATATAAGTAATTTCACTTAGGAAAAAGATTAACTTGTTGATATCTGCATGGATAGAATTGTATTTCTAATACCAATTGGTATTTACAAAGTTAATACACATGGTATTTATACAACATAGTGTTTAGTGAGGGTAGGTGTAACATAATTTAAACGTGCTTCTTTTATGATCTTTTAAGATATTTTTCCAAAGCAAGAGAAGACAACTTCATTTCTTCAGCACTGAAAGTGTAGGTTCTTCCCGTAGCTGTTGTTGGATTCGCTGTTTGTAAAAGAGTATTTCCTGGTACATCTAATATATCTCTTGGCTGTGGATAGTAAAAATACTGTGGATAGTAAATTTATTCAGTACATGTCAATGTATTTTTTCTTCAATGCATCCTAGCCACCAAGAGTCGTCATATGCTACTGTCACAAAATCAGCAGTAATATTTTCCATATGTGACGGTGATATTTGGTTCAGTGTTGTCACATATTCAAGAGACTCATCCAGACTAAAATGATAAGGCTTGACAGTAATTTGACTCTCTGTGCAGGATTTATATGAGTGAAACTTCCGTGTTCCCACAATCGCTTTTGAGTCACGAAACCGCGGAAGTAAGTATCCTTTGGTCAGTTCACAGTCCGCTGTTGTGCAATACTCAAAGTCAATGTTTTTTATGTTTTCCATGGCAAATACATAGGGTGATTTGGGTGTTAAGATTTGGCAATCTGATATGAAGACATACTGTAGATGTTTTAGTTTTCCCTCCCATTTATAATATATGATGAAAGGATGCAGTGTAGCTTACCCGTCACATCAAGGTGGCCGTAAGTGAGGTAGTAGCCAAAACTAGAGCCTTGACCCTATATGAAAATCTCACGTTTTTTTATAATAAAAAGTGAATGTCGTACAAAATTGTAAGATTCTTAAGTTATTATTTTTTTTATATATTTTATTCTCGCATTAAAATATCATTTAATGAATTAATAAACAGTAAGAGGGTAATGTTGCATAAAAAGGCTAACATAATAATTTAAGTTTGTTAGAATTACATAGGCCTACCTTAGTATTCATAGCCTAGAAATAGTCTGCTTTTCACCTCACTAGTGTGTATTGTGGTAGTAAAATATTATTTTATACAAGAACCCATTGAGATCCCATCTAGAAATTTTGCATGCATGTAGTCAGTTACACTGGACAACACATACAATTTTTATTAAAAAATCCGAGGGTACATATTTTAGAAACTTCAAAAAATGTTTTTTTGGGAATAGTTTAAAATTTTCAGATTTAGGTAGCATAGTCATGTTACATATCAAATTAAAGGGAATTTATAAAGGAAAACAATGGTGCAAGTTTGAGCTCTCTAGGTTGTATAGTTTTTGAGCTACAGCATTTTAAAACAATCATCGATTGATCAAAAACGGATGGATGAACTAAGAGGTTACGAAGGTTAGGTGGAGGGCGGAAAGACACTCATGGTGGAGTGGGGAGGATTTCATGAAGGATGGATCTCATTTCAGGGCAGGATTTGAGGAAGTCGTATCCCTGCTGCAGAGCCACATTCAGAGTCTGATCCAGTCCCGGAAAGTATCCTGTCACAAGTGGGGCACTTTTGGGGTTCTTCTGTGGGAGGTTCTGGGTTTGAGGAGATGAGGAAGTGGCTCTGGTTATTTACTTCTGTACCAGATTGGGAGGGTAGTTGCGGGATGCGAAGGCTCTCCAGCAGGGATACGACTTCCTCAAATCCTGACCTGAAATGAGATCCATCCTTCATGAAATCCTCCCCACTCTACCAAGAGTGTCTTTCCGCCGACCACCTAACCTTCGTAACCTCTTAGTTCATTCCTATGAAATCCTCAAACCACCTTCCCTACCCTCTGGATACTACCCTTGTAACCGCCCCCGGTGTAAAACCTATCCCATGCACCCTCCCACCACCACCTACTCCAGTCCTGTAACCCGGAAGGTGTAGACGATCAAAGGCAGAGCCACGTGTGAAAGCACCCATGTGAGTTACCAACTGACCTGCCTACACTGTAAAGCTTTCTATGTGGGAATGACCAGCAACAAACTGTCCATTCGCATGAATGGACACAGGCAGACAGTGTTTGTTGGTAATGAGGATCACCCTGTGGCTAAACATGCCTTGGTGCACGGCCAGCACATCTTGGCACAGTGTTACACCGTCCGGGTTATCTGGATACTTCCCACCAATACCAACCTGTCAGAACTCCGGAGATGGGAACTTGCCCTTCAGTATATCCTCTCTTCTCATTATCCGCCAGGCCTCAATCTCCACTAATTTCAATTTTCCGCCGCTCATACTTCACCTGTCTTTCAACAACATCTTTGCCTCTGTACTTCTGCCACGACTGACATCTCTGCCCAAACTCTTTGCCTTTACAAATGTCTGCTTGTGTCTGTGTATGTGCGGATGGATATGTGTGTGTGTGTGTGTGTGTGTGTGTGTGTGTGTGTGTGTGTGTGTGTGTATACCTGTCCTTTTCCCCCCTAAGGTAAGTTTTTCCACTCCCGGGATTGGAATGACTCCTTACCCTCTCCTTAAAACCCACATCCTTTCATCTTCCCCTCTCCTTCCCTCTTTCCTGACGAAGCAACCGTTGGTTGCGATAGCTTGAATTTTGTGTGTATGTTTGTGTGTCTATCGACCTGCCAGCACTTTCTTTCCATTGTAATTTATATCTATTTGCACAATCTAAGCTGTGTTGTCAATTTACTGGTCTATAATAATATTCCAAACATTTCTTCTGAATTAGAATCTCACCCACTGATATCTGATTTCGATTCTCTTCTGTTTCTTATATGGCTCTTTCTCCATACCATTAATATTTTTTTACCTGCTTCTGATCTAAATTGTGCACCCTTCTAGTCTCAAGTGGGAACAAAATTAGTAACTACAACTCTTGATTTCACTTAAGCATCCTACCTTTTTGTTCCAATGGAAATTTTAAGCAAGCACGAAATGCTCAACATTTCTATTGATATTGCTCAGCATTTAAAGAGAGATCTTATAAATACGCCTTGAAGAACAGAACAAAATTGAATGAATCTCCAACTGAATTTCAATCAGTAATAAATGAATACTAACGTTTCTGATCCCATACAGAATGGCAGAAGGTACAACATATCCTGGACGGCGAGAATGCCACATCTCCTGGATTAACCTGTGGTACGATCGTGAAAGACCAGGCTTCTTATCACCAGAACCTGTTGTGCCTGTGCGACTTGTCACAAAGGCCCCACAGTCCAAGAAGAACTGTGTCAGCGGTGGTGTGTTCGACAGAGCTTGCAGTGCAGCATTCATGTAACATGTGTTGCCGATATTCTGCAGACCTGTGAGTCCTGTGGAATCCACAATTTCAATATTAGCAATGACAAAGAAGTTTTCTGAATGCAACCAAATTTTGGCATGTTGCTTTAAGACTGGCTGCATATAGCTTCAATGATTATGAAAAGGCTACATCGTTAATCACCATAAACATGACACACTAAGTTGCAGACAGCCACAATCATGCGCGCGCGCGCGCGCGCCCCCTCACACACACACACACACACACACACACACACACACACACACACACACAAAACCACTTTTTCCAGCAGCTTGAGGTAAAGCTGCAGGAATAACGGTTGTGTGTGTGTGTGTGTGTGTGTGTGTGTGTGTGTGTGTGTGTGTGTGTGTGTTTTCCTTTGTTCTCTGAAGAAGGCTTTGGTCAGTAGCTTAGTGTGTAACAGCCTTTTCGTTGTGACTGTTTGCAGGTCATCGTGTCATCTTTTAGGTGAGTAGCAATCAATCTCATAATTGTTGATATTCCAATCTGGACTTTCCAGTGTTTGATTGCATATAGTTTTAATAATTTAAGAACATGTTACTGAAATCATATTTACAAACATGAGGTTATTTACAAGAGCATTTTGGTGTCATATAGTGACAAACTGATAAGTACTATCATCAGTTTCAAATTAATCAAAAAGCTAATGACATTACTTTGCAGACATTAAACAAACCAAAGAGTATATTCTTTACAAATAATACACAATGAAAACTAAAACTACACCAAATGATAAAATGCAACATAATGCTCGTAAGAAGGTTATCGGAGCCCATCATGTCCCAGGTCACCACTCTGGATAAGAAGAAATTACTCACAAATGAAATGGGAAAAAAAATTAAGAATGTAAAGGAAAAGTAAGCATTACTATCTGCTGGGATTACTCTGTCTTTAACCCATGATCATAGCCAACTGTTTTTGCTTTAGAAGCACTATAAATGGTAACTACTGAAAGACACAACTAGTCAGCAGTGATGTAAAAGACGCAGAAATGGAATTTTGCTTTCTTGCCATGGTGTATAATATAAAGTAGCACTTGTTACTCACACAAGCTCAGACATAAGTAGCAAGGAAATAACACATTAGTACTTTGAATTTATTTTGTTGCAATAATAAAAGTTGGTCTAGTGGTAAAAGCATGTGCCTGAAAACTGAAAGGTCACGGGATCAAATCCCGGGCAGACTACAGATTTTTTTCACTTCCCAATGATGAGATTAGCCAGTTTCCATGTTAAACTATAGGTCCCATTTCTCCAGTTGTATAACTGGGGTAGGTTGTGATATGAAAAAGTGGCATTCAAATAAAAGACTTGCACTGAGGCATTGAGCATTACAAAATTATTATTATTATTATTATCTTTCCTTTCTCAGACCTTAGGTCTGGTTCGGAATGAAAGTGACGCGGACCTTGATCAAGCGTCACTTCCTTTTAACTGTACGGTATATGTTACATTGCGTTTAGGAACTTTCGGGTAATTGAACATGTATCAATAATTACGGATTTCTGAAGTTGTATATATAAGTTTGGATGTAGCTGTATTGCATTGATGTACTGGTGGATATTGCGTGGTACGACTCCTGTAGTTGAAAGTATAATTGGTATAATGTCAACTTTATCCTGATGCCACATGTCCTTGACTTCCTCAGCCAGTTGGATGTATTTTTCAATTTTTTCTCCTGTTTTCTTCTGTATATTTGCTGTATTGGGTATGGATATTTCAATTAGTTGTGTTAATTTCTTCTTTTTATTGGTGAGTATGATGTCAGCTTTGTTATGTTGTGTTGTTTTATCTGTTATAATGGTTCTGTTCCAGTATAATTTGTATTCATCATTCTCCAGTACATTTTGTGGTGTATACTTGTATGTAGGAACGTGTTGTTTTAAAAGTTTATGTTGTAAGGCAAGCTGCTGATGTATTATTTTTGCGACGTTGTCATGTCTTCTGGGGTATTCTGTATTTGCTAGTATTGTACATCCGCTTGTGATGTGATCTACTGTTTCTATTTGTTGTTTGCAAAGTCTGCATTTATCTGTTGTGGTATTGGGATCTTTAATAATATGCTTGCTGTAATATCTGGTGTTTATTGTTTGATCCTGTATTGCAATCATGAATCCTTCTGTCTCACTGTATATATTGCCTCTTCTTAGCCATGTGTTGGATGCGTCTTGATCGATGTGTGGCTGTGTTAGATGATACGGGTGCTTGCCATGTAGTGTTTTCTTTTTCCAATATACTTTCTTTGTATCTGTTGATGTTATGTGATCTAAAGGGTTGTAGAGGTGGTTATGAAATTGTAGTGGTGTAGCCGATGTATTTATGTGGGTGATTGCTTTGTATATTTTGCTAGTTTCTGCTCGTTCTAGAAAGAATTTTCTTAAATTGTCTACCTGTCCATAATGTAGGTTTTTTATGTCGATAAATCCCCTTCCTCCTTCCTTTCTGCTTAATGTGAATCTTTCTGTTGCTGAATGTATGTGATGTATTCTATATTTGTGGCATTGTGATCGTGTAAGTGTATTGAGTGCTTCTAGGTCTGTGTTACTCCATTTCACTACTCCAAATGAGTAGGTCAATATTGGTATAGCACATGTATTTATAGCTTTTGTCTTGTTTCTTGCTGTCAATTCTGTTTTCAGTATTTTTGTTAGTCTTTGTCTATATTTTTCTTTTAGCTCTTCCTTAATATTTCTATCATCGATTCCTATTTTTTGTCTGTATCCTAGATATTTATAGGCATCTGTTTTTTCCATCGCTTCTATGCAGTCGCTGTGGTTATCCAATATGTAATCTTCTTGTTTAGTGTGTTTTCCCTTGACTATGCTATTTTTCTTACATTTGTCTGTTCCAAAAGCCATATTTATATCATTGCTAAATACTTCTGTTATCTTTAGTAATTGGTTGAGTTGTTGATTTCTTGCTGCCAGTAGTTTTAGATCATCCATGTATAGCAAATGTGTGATTTTGTGTGGGTATGTTCCAGTAATATTGTAACCATGATTTGTTTTATTTAGCATGTTGGATAGTGGGTTCAGAGCAAGGCAGAACCAGAAAGGACTTAATGAATCTCCTTGGTATATTCCATGCCTAATCTGTATTGGCTGTGATGTGATATTATTTGAATTTGTTTGGATATTAAGTGTGGTTTTCCAGTTTTTCATTACTATGTTTAGGAACTGTATCAATTTAGGATCTACTTTATATATTTCCAATATTTGTAGTAACCATGAGTGGGGTACACTACCAAAAGCTTTTTGGTAATCAATGTATGCGTAGTGTAGCGACCTTTGTTTAGTTTTAGCTTGATATGTCACCTCTGCATCTATTATCAGTTGCTCTTTACATCCTCGTGCTCCTTTGCAACAGCCTTTTTGTTCTTCATTTATAATTTTGTTCTGTGTTGTATGTGTCACTAGTTTCTGTTTAATGACTGAAGTTAATATTTTGTATATTGTTGGTAGGCATGTTATGGGGCGATATTTAGCTGGGTTCGCTGTGTCTGCTTGATCTTTAGGTTTCAGATAAGTTATTCCATGTGTAAGTGTATCAGGGAATGTATATGGGTCTGCAATGTAACTGTTAAATAATTTAGTTAGATGTGAATGTGTTGAGGTGAACTTCTTTAACCAGAAATTTGCTATTTTATCATTTCCAGGGGCTTTCCAATTGTGAGTAGAATTAATTGCTTGGGTGACTTCATGTTGCAAAATTGTCACTTCAGGCATTTGTGGTATCATCTTGTATGTGTCTGTTTCTGCTTGTATCCACCGTGCATGCCTGTTATGTTGTACCGGGTTTGACCATATGTTGCTCCAGAAGTGTTCCATGTCTGTTATGTTTGGTGGATTGTTTATTTCAATGTGTGTGTTATCTATTGTCTGGTAAAATTTCTTTTGGTTTGTGTTGAATGTTTGGTTTTGTTTCCTTCTATTTTCACTTTTTTTGTATCTTCTGAGTCGTTTGGCGAATGCTTGTAATTTCTGCTTCTTTTCGTCTAATTGCTCTGTCGCTTCTTGTTGTGAGATTTTATCTAACCTTTTTCGTTTTTTTTCCGAGATTTCATTTCTTATAAATTGTGTTAGCTGTCCGATGTCTTTTCTCAGTTTTTCTATTTTGATCTGTAGCCTGTGTTGCCATGCTGGTTTTGTGGGTTTCTTCTGTGTGTTGGTTGGTTCTGATCTCTGCCTAGTGTGTATATTTAGTGTAGTGAGTGCTCCTATATATACCAGTAGTTGTAACTCTTCCATAGTTGTGTTTTCATTTATTTTGTTGTGTATGATTGTGTTGATAGTTTTTATTGTTGTTTCTACTTGTGGGTTATTTGGTGGTCTATGCAAGAATGGTCTAATGTCTGTATTTGTGTCTTTGTATTCTATATATGTTAGCTGAAATTTTTCTTCTATATCTAATATCTGTGTCACTTTGTGTTCTATTTGTGCTTGTTCTGGTGGCTGCCTTAAGATTTCGTTTTCCTCTGATTGTTTAATAGGTGCGTGTTGTTCTTTGTTTGTTTGCTCTGGGATGTTTGAGTCCATTACTGTATTTTCTTCTTCTTCTGATTGCACATTATTTTGTTCCAGTATTTGTTGTACTTGTTGTTTGATGTTATCTAATTCTGACTGGGGTATCCTGTTATTTTTTATTATTACACGGATCTGATCAGCTAGTCATTGTTCTGTTAAAAATTTTAATTCTGGGTATCTGGTGATAAATGTTGTGTATACTTGTGATCTGTATCCAGTTGTGTTGGTTCCTAGGTTTGTTGCTTGGTAATAACAGAACATGAGGTGTCGATTAACTTCATCTGACCATCTCATCCTCTGTCTTTGTTTTCCTTCTAGGGTGGTTGCAGGAAGCATAGCCTGCAAAACACCTCTATTTGGATTTATTATTATTATTATTACGCTTTTTGTAAAATCAAGTATCACTGCTGAAGAAATATTTTCATATCATGTAAGACCAATCACTGCAGTCCACAGACAAAGATATGATTGTGTTTTATTGCAACATATACAGTATAACCCTGCTTTTACGTTCCTGAAATTAACATTTTCCTGCCATTTATGTCATTTTTTATCGGTCCCAACAATGTTCCTATGCCCACAACATTAATTTGCACCCAATTTCACATCAACATATTTTTCATTTTACCACAATTTACGTATTACGAAAAAATGACACTGGCATGATGTTGGCCGTGCAGTAGTGTTTACAAATATTGCGTGGTTACGTTTCTTGACACCATGGCACTCTACTTGGTGGATTTGAACTGGTAAACATGTAAAAGATGGAACAATTCGTGCCATATCTCCCGCCGCTGTCAAGCTCTACTTGGTGTGGTGGTTGATGGGAGTAACTAGGTTCGTTCGAATGAAGATATCGTGGCCAATCACAATCATTTCCAAACTGTCTCTTCTGCACAAAACAGTTTCGTGATTGTTGTGATCATCGTGACACCTTTGTCACACCACATTTAGTGGTTTTCGGTGTATGGCCACTAGGAGCACTAGTTTACACTGTCATTCACTTTGCGATGCTCAAATGTTTTTAGTTTAAACACAGCGCAGGTTACGTATTTCATTCATGCTGAGCAAAACTTGTCTCGAGAATTTATTCCCTTGTCAAGTGCCGTATTTACGTATGTATTTTTTGTGATGTTACACAAAGAAACGGTGTGAGTGACAGCTTGCGTGTTTGTGTGGTTTTCTGCATAACCGATTAGGTACAGTACCTGAAAACCTCAAGAAGACGACTACAGTATAAGAGATGCAGAACAACACACATCGATACACCACACAATACTTACATACATATTTGCACTAGACAACAAGAAAAATTTCTTGAAACACGTCCTGCTAAACATGAAAAAATATGTAACTAGTGTAGTATTTCATTATTTAAATAATGAATGGCAGTTGCTGGCTTTCAAAAACATCGATTATGACATATGAAATTGAGACAAATGTTCCTACTTCCCAGACAGTTAACAGTTCCAATTACATCAGCAGTTTTTATTACATGATAAACCTTCATTAGATAATAAACAAGTCCCTGACAAGTTATTTGATGCCTGTTATGTACCTATATCATACATAATGTGCAAGGGGGTATCCTATATGTAACTTTTACAGCATAAAATGTTATTTCCCAAATTTTACATTTTCCTGAGTTTTATTCTATTTTCTTTTCTCTCTCTCTTTTTTAAGTCCCTTGAACAGTGTAAAAGCAGGGTTTCACTGTATGTAAAACAAAGGAAAGGAACCACTCACCTACAGCAGGTCAATGCATGGAGCACAGAAACACGTATCAGAAAACAACATTCACACACACAACCACACAGACTCCCAAATGTACAATCCCTGCAATGGCCACAGGAGTGTACATTTGGGTGTCTGTGAGGTGGTGTCTGTGAATGTGTGCACTTTTTTTTGCTAGAAAAAGGGCTATTGCTTGAAAGGTAGTGTGAACACTGTTCTCTGTTACATGTTTCTGTGCTCCATGCATCAATCCGCTACAGATAAGTAGTGCCCTTTCCCTTATTTTACATACTGCTCCATCCAGACATTTCTGCTGCTGTTATACAGAAACATATATATGTAGCATATATCGCTCATTATAAAGCATTTACTATAATCTGTGTAGAGTAACATGTATCTCACCCCTGGGTTTGCCTTCATCCTCCTGGTTGCTGATATCACTATCACTGCTCTCAGCAGACTCTCCTCCGCCAAAGTGACCTCCTGTTATCGATCCAGCAGGTGAAGGAACTGATGGTGCATTGTACACCTGAGGAACTTTGCAACTCAGTGCTGACCCTGTATCTGGCAGTTCAAGTAACACTTCTGTTTCACAGAGGTAGCACCATACACGCAACGTTGATAAATTCAGGTGTACACAGTGGCTACGATTGCTCTGAAACCAATTACATAATGTAGTAAACAAAAAGATACTTTTATTTTCAAACTGTAGTGCTCATAGAACACAATGATGTTTACCTAGCACGATCTTGCAACAACAGAACTATTTACGCACAACACACCAAGAATATTACACAAGACTTCTTATGAATTATAGTGAATCTTACGAAGGGAAAGCAAAATTGTTAACAATATTACAAAAACAGATGTGACAACAAATTCAATATGTTGCAGACGAAATAGTTATGTGACAACGTAAAGACAACAAAGTAAGAATTGAGCGAAATACATAGAACTCAAATGACAAAAATTTTATACGTTAATGGAAGGGGGATCACTGCTGTCAGTTGCAGTGAGATGTTAAGCGGAATCAATGGCGATGAGCAAAAATGTGTACCAGACCAGGATTTGAACCCGGAGTCTCCCGCTTACTAGGCAGGTGCGGTAACCACTGAGCCACCCGGGACACAGTGTTATTGCAACTACACGGACTATCTTGGTACGCCTCATGACTGATCCACACTCCCACTGAGCACCACCTATCTGCAGTCCCTGTCCATTATGCTCCCATCCACTACTCAGAGATACCCACAGGTGGTCGGGCGTCTTTCGTGCATTCGCACTGAAGAAAGTGCACCCATTGCCCAGCCAGGCTTATCAATTATATGAACGTGTGGTATCTGTTCCTTCGAAAGAACACAAACCACACAGATCCCGCAGCTATCAAACACGATATGTAAAGGCTGTATCCCAGATGGCGCAATGGTTGCTGCACCTGCATACAAGCAGCAGGTCCCGGTTCGAATCCCGATCTGGTGCGCATTTTCGTTCATCATCACTGATTCCACTTAATGTCTCACTGCAGCTGACAGCAGTGATCCCCCTTCCGTTTACACACAGTGTTCCACAGCTATGGGATCTACGTTTTACCACCTTGGAAAAGGCAAGCTGTAACCATGAAACTATGTGATGATGTTAGTCCTTGACATGTGATTTTAGGTTTCCCTGGAGTAGGAAAACCTAGAATATTTCTTGGGTATTCAGTCAGCTGGCATTGTCCAGAAGGTGCGATATTTCAGCAAGTTCACTTTTCGCCATCTTCAGGAATTCATCAGAAATGAGAACAAGAAGTCGGTTTGCCGAAATCTGTGAATGATATTTTATGTTGGAAAAACTTAATACTATTTTCACTTTCTCACCAAAATTGGCAACTTTTTGACAAATTTGCAGATTACTGGAAAATAGTAGGTGAATGAAATTTTGTATTCCACATGCTTGTGCAACTGAGCTATTGCGTTTCAAGTTTTGTTTTCAGCATGTGTTTACGAGATATAAAAATCCAAAGTTTACATGTTTCTCATGCCACAATTTTCGTGCCCTACTATGATACCAATTAACTAGCACTGTTGGTCCACATTGGATAACCAAATACACTTTTTTCGGTGAACTTTCTAATGGGCCTAGTTTGGAGAATTTTATAGAACACAGTTCTTTGCAAAATCAGTATTGAAAAGTGGTACATAAACAAGACTTTATATTTGAGAACCTTGTGTCCTTAGGTTACTACATGTCAAGTTTCACATTCATCATACCTTTACCGTATTTACTCGAATCTAAGCCGCATTCGAATCTGAGCCGCACCTGAAAAATGAAACTTTAAATCAAGGAAAAAAAAATTTCCCGAATCTAAGCCGCACCTGAAATTTGAGACTCGAAATTCAAGGGGAGAGAAAAGTTTTAGGCCGCACCTCCAAATCGAAACAAAGTTGGTCCATTGTAATATGAGATACAATTTAGGTCGAATGAATGACGATACAGCTACAGTTGTTTGGTTCGAGTCGTAAGCTTAGCAGTTAAGCTTTACCAGGTAGCCATTGCTACGCGTCAGGCGCTCCGTCCGCATTTATACAGGTACCCTTCCTTTTTCTCGCGCTTCGTCTGGTTTGAATTGGTTGCTTATTTTTCTTTGATCTGATAAGTGCCGTTCTCTTTGTTATAGGTGTTTAAGTCACTCTAAGCTGAAAATGCATTACTGTACTGTGTCCTGCATTGTTTGTCGCATTCTGATAATGAGTGCTTACGGCCTATCGCCGCTCGCGGCATGGCTTGCTTTTGTGTGTGCGCTACCGCCGGAAGAGAGAGAGAGAGAGAAGAATCGTCACATTAGCGAAACAATAGCAAGAGACTGCTATTTGTTGTTAGTTACACTGCTGCTTTCTATTATAATGATCAACAAGAACCAAATAATAGACTGCGTATGACAGATGATGTTCTGAACGAGAGTTTAGCGAAAATTTTTCTCCGTTTGAAAATCTTTGCAGACGCCTCTTTAGTACATTATATTCTGCACAGAAATTAGAGTCATCTTAGATTTAAAAATCTAGTCAAGTGCCGTGCTTCATTTCTGACTGTATCACTATTAGGCATAAGAATAATACGAATATAAACATGACATGGTATGTATATTCTTCCGCGTTTGCTGTTGTCTCACACCAGTTTCGTAGCTTATTAGGCAGACAGGATTTAAATGACATAGCAGCAAACACGGAAGAATACATGGCAAAATGTTTATATTCGTATTAATCTTATGGTGAAGAGAATACTGCATGTGATTCACAATTCATAAAAGTTCCTATTAGCAACCATCTCTTCTCACAGGTAGGAAAAAATTCAGAACGTAGAGTTGGCCATATTGACAAACATCCCAGTCTTGCCAGTCGGATTTTCGTAGCCCACTGAAATGCTAAACTCGGGGCGGAGAAAAAAGCTCGTCTTCCACCGTTTTTTAATTTATTTACTGACGCAGAGGTTTGGCGCCAGTATTTATCTTTGTGCTAGCAAAGCATGCCTGTGTAGCGCTACATATATTCGACGGCAGAAGTTAGTTGTGGCGGCACCTACCAATATTTTTCAGAACTCCCGCTTACTTTGCACTCGATTCTAAGCCGCAGGCGGTTTTTTGGATTACAAAAACCGGAAAAAAAGTGCGGCTTAGATTCTAGTAAATACGGTATTTCCTGAATTATAAGAAGCCAAACTTTGAAATATTTTGGGCAATTTTGTCTAAAATGTTCTGCCTCATGTGGCTTGTAAAAAGTTTTCATTACTATTCTTAAGAGAAAGCTTACAGTTCCAGAAGATGACCAAATTTTGTTTCTTTCAATAAAATATTGCCCAAGATATAACAGCTCAAAGTCACCTGAAATTCACGCTTGTTCTGTGCAACGTCGCACACTGAGTGTGGCTATACCTCAAACAGTGTTGCTTCGATTAGCATTTAACTTTACCAATGTTCATTGAGGACGTGCGCGAATGTTAACATAAAATTTTGTTGAAATCCATGATGCTCGAGCAGGGAGTTAACATGGAATGACCCAAGTTTCAGCTGAAGACACACATGGGAGCTTTCAACAGAAATGGTACCCGGTCTCAAAAACAGCTCAAGAAAACAGATGAGAAACGACAGTGCCATCAAACGTTTAGAAAGCTGTTCCTGGAATTCTTTCAATGCTACAATGGATTGTTAAAAATCCTTGTTTCCCTTAACGCCAGTGAGCTTAGCGAAATGGATGGTGTTCCTTGTCACAAGTTCTCTTTTCCACAATGCAATTTTCTTTATGCACACACATATACCTTTGCTATGAAATCAGAAATAAGTGGTATCTTACCCTTGCAATGTCTTACCGACGGAATCTACAGTCAGGCCTGCAGTTCATTCCAGATCTAATTTTCGTTCTTCCTTCAGAAATTCTACAATAGTGGATCTTAAATTGAAAACTCATTCCAGGGATGACCTTTGACTTGAACGAAAAAATTCTGCAGTGATACGTAATGTCTCCATACTCTTTGTTCAATTCCATCAAAAACTGTTGCAACTGAAGATGTAATTGTGCGTGTGACTTCAGGAAATGGGTTATTCACATCACCAATCCAATCTCATTTCCCATGCCTGTATATTTAGTACCAAGTTCTCTTTGATTTACAGAACTTTGAGTCCCATACAAATAGTCTGTTGAACATTGTAATTTTTAACTCTTACATTGTCAACTAAATCTTCACCGTGTTGTAATGTCACTTCATAACAAATATGTAGTATCCACCGATTATGCGACTAGACTACATAACATATACTGAGATTTCTCGCTAAGAGGAAATGTCATGCTATATAAAGAAGAACCAAGCAATGCCAAGATGTATCGAGCAGTGCCAAGACAGGCCGGACCTCGGCTCATATGCATACAGCACATTATACGCACATGAAGGTTTGTGCACCATAGCTGACTCTGTTTCAACCCTTCTCCATCGATTTCTTTGTTTCTTCCCTTTCTTTAAGTTGACAACTACCATTTATTTTGTTTATAACTCTAGTTAATTTTCCATAATCCAAGTTCTACCACTTATTCATGAACTTCCAAAAGCAATATTCCTCTCAACAGCTAAAGGATCAGTCAGTTATGTTCTTTCTAGGAATTCAGTTTTGTAACTTAGATGAGTAACAATTATCATTCCTACAGTACTACTTGTCCCCATTCAAGTTCCTGGAGGTACCTCTCTCCTAGTTGATCACACAGTTTTAATTCATCAGTTAGTTTTAAAAGAACACACACTATAATGCATAGAAAGAATTTCACTCTAGAAACATTCCTCTGTTTGAGGCTAAGGTTTTCTTAACAATATCCACTCTCACTCCCCTAATAATTTTCACCCAGTGAGGTATGAGTCATGTAAGTGAATATTATATTTTAACAGTGCATATTTTGCTGCAAAGTGAAACTGTCAATTCACATCATTACCAAAATATGTACATCATTATACACAAACAAAAGATAAAATATCAAGCTTAAAATTGTCATATTCTTGAAACTAACAGATTTATACATATAAGATAAGTAACAATACATACCACTTAGTAATACACTATTCAATTTTAAATAGGAAGTTATGAATATCAACTAAAAATGCAAACGGTTACGATTATTTATACTTTCAAATGATGATGATAACCACAACACATCAGAGAGTATAATTCAAGGTAATCACACCAAGACAAATTTAAACATTCATTATAAGTCATGATGGGTAATTAATATAAAACAGCAAATATATTGGTGGGGGAGGGAAAAATGAAGTACATGTGAAAAGTCAATGTCGATTTTGATCCAATGATGGAATATCCCACCTGGGGGATAGTAGATGTCCTGATAATGGTTTCAATGTTGTCCACCAAGAGAGAGCATAGTGGCACAGCTAACAGAGCATCCACCGTGTCTACCATTCATAAGGAATGCTCACAGCCAGAAGAATCAGTGAGGAGAATATGTGTGAAGCAAGCAAGCAACCCTGCCAAGGAGATGAACTCGTGGTTCCTACAGCCAACTGAACAAGTTTGAAAGGGGTCAAATAATGGCCTTTCGAGTGGTGGGATGGTCAATTCACAGAATTGCCACACATGTTGGATGTGCTGCGTCAGTAGTGCAACAATGCTGCTATCAGTGGTCATGTCAACATTTTCACACCCATACATTATGTTCTAGACATTCACGCACCACAAACGCCTGCTAGGAGTGCGATACAGTAAGGGCAGCAGTGGCAGAACGTACAGCAACCACAGTACAGAGAAGAGGGTTTGTTAGCATAGATGTGTCAATGCGAACTGTTGCGAACCGGTTATTACCAGTGGGACTATGCGCACACACACCTCTAGCCTGTCTTCCACTCAGGCCACAGCATTGACTTGCATGGCTCCACTGGTGCTGTCAGAAGATCACCTGTAAGATGGAATAACACACTATGTTCTTCAGCAATGAAAGCAGATTCTGCCTGCATGCAAGTGATAGTTTTTTGCACATACAATGTGGACCTGGAGAGTGCTGTCTCATAGAGTGCATTCGTCCAAGACACACTGGACCCATCGCAGGCATTATGGACGGGGTGCGATAAGCTACAACTCTTGCTCACCTTTGGTGGTTCTGAAGGAGACACTAACCAGTGGTCAGTATGTGCAAAAGATTTTTACACCCATTCTTTTGACATTCTTGCAACAGGAGGATGATGTCTTGTTCCAACGGATAATGTTCACTCACACACTACCCGTGAAACACAATGTGTTCTGCATGACACACAGCAACTTCAATGGCCAGCACAATCCCCAGATTTGTGCTCCAATCGAGCACACGTGGGATTTGATGGGATGAGAAGTGACGCATGTGACTTGTCAACCAACAACACTTACAGAGCTACGTGAACAGGTCGAGCAGGCATGGCGTAACATATCCCACGACAGTATTAGCCATCAGTACGATCGACTGGATGCCAGTGTCAGTGCCTGTACTGCAACCCATTGAGGCTACACCACGTACTGGGTGTTTCAGCATAGGTCAATACCTGGTACCTAAGACCGCCTTTCATGTACTCCATACGCACTGCTGCAACAATAAATCTTGAGAGAATTGGAAACTTCTAAAAGGGTGCACCCATTTTTTTCCGGCAGTGTATACACTGGAAAATTAGCTGTAGTTCAAAAAGGAAAGAGTGCTAGCTGAACAATGTACAGAAAAAAAAGAAGATGGATGAGGGCAACACTACACTCGCAGTATTATATGCAATGAATCTGATACAGAGGACTGTTTGATATGAGTTGTCGACTTTGACCAGTAACATAGTAAACACGTGACAAGTGCTGTAAACAATATGGTGACTATATGTTACGGGCATTTTTTTTTTAAATTGGGCAAGAGTACAGATTAATTTGTCGCCACAACCAGGTTTTTATTTCTATCACATTCATTGCCTTCACCAACCCACAAATAAACTGTTGCCTAACTTAGATCTCTGACCAAGCTACATATCAGTTGTGTCATCATAATCATTTTTTTTTAATTCGTTGGCATCACCAACTACTAACAAAAGTATGAACATATGCAGCCGAATGACACAACAGCAGCCATTAACATTACGTCACTAAAGCCGTTGACTCGTATTGAACATCTATCTTGACCCCAATGAATCAAGTTTATACCCTCTGTAAGTTCCAAAAATAATAAAGTTGTTCCCATGTACATACATACAGCAGAGTTGGTACAATACTCACTTTGTTATGTGCAGTACTGTGATCATTATGTACTTCTCCGCAGCCGATCTGTAAGCAGCCTCGGTGTACACAAAGCCATAGGTTTGGTCCACGAGACTCACAAAGTGAACATTTGCTAATCTGTGAACAATCAAGAGTGAACACTAAATTATTTAAAGAAATTTTAAATAAAACAACCAGAATACTGTGACCACTCCTTGTTTTAACAGAATGTTTACTATCAGTCACAATCATATGTGCAGGATCTCAGCATAAAAGTGCGAGTACTCATTGCAGTATTTAATTTCTATGTAGGAATCATCAGGGAGGGCAGTATAGAGATATGACAGTAACTAACAAGGATGGAATGGAGATCAGGAGGGCAATGAAAGATGGCCCTGTTACCTCACAAACTGCTATTTCCACACAGTTTCTGGGTTGTATTTTCTACAATTCTGTCAATACAGAAAATTCTACTTTGACTCATTAGCATCACTCTCTGCCTGAAAACCTGAAAATCATACCCACCAATTACAACACTAACATGAGTTCTTTTTTATTTCTGTATCACTGCTTTGGTCCTAGATGAATAAACACTAAGACTATTTATTCTGTTGTTAACTTCTCATTATTTAGTTGTTCTTTTTTCTTCCTGTCTTTGGCTGGTTTTTCCTAACCTTCACTATGATGACACAGTGATCTCCACAACATTATTCCCCCCCCCCTTTTTTTCAT
Organism: Schistocerca serialis cubense; assembly: GCF_023864345.2. Taxonomy (NCBI): domain Eukaryota; kingdom Metazoa; phylum Arthropoda; class Insecta; order Orthoptera; family Acrididae; genus Schistocerca; species Schistocerca serialis. Next base: position 486,911,583 of record NC_064645.1, on the reverse strand, counting down.
GAGTCCTCTAAAAATTTTCTAAAGGGAAACATGATCCATAGTAGGCTGTAAAGTTCTTTATTAATTGTGTGATCACCAAAATCAGCTGACAGCACAATTAATAAAGAATATTACAGACTACTAAGTAGCATGCTTTTCTTTACAAAATTACTCCCTTTGCTTGTTGAAAAGCACCCAGAGTCTTAATACTTTAAAACAGATTTTTTTAAATTCAATCTCTCTCTTTCAACGAGAAAGTTACAATGTGAAATTTATTTGCATTACTACCAGAGGCAGATCATAAAGTATTAATTAGCTCATAGTTGACCAAAGTTCAGAATTCATGAAGAATCTCCACTAATAGTTTGACTGAAATCAACTGAAACGCAATTAGTAGCATTATATTAAGCAATAAGACGCTTTTAAATACAAAATTCTTTCATGTACCAGTAACAGACTTACTTATAATTTGCATTTTCCCCTAATACAAAATTTTCCATTCACACACTCCATTTGGTTTAATGAGATTTCAGCATACATCACAAAATCCAGTTCATCAGATATGAATACTGCTGAAGGGTGCAGATACTGGCCATTGTTTAAAAACAATTAAAACAGTGGTGCAAATAATAAAAACGAAGTGTAAATTGTTATAAATAGAGTTAAATGAAAAAGTTAAACCTATAGTCTCATAATAAAGAAGAATGGTCAATATTTTCATTGAAATAAAATGATCTGCTTCTGCATCTTATTACTGCCTTACTTCTGTCCAACTTAACATGTTGCAATAATGTACTGATGATATCATCTGCACAGTCACATCAAAGAGCCTAGAGTAATTACTGATACACATAAATAAACCTTGTTAAAGAAGCAAAGTTATGCTACCAGGAAATATACAATTATAAGGTGTGGGGATGGGGTGGGAGCAACGTGTAGAATTTAAGTAGTCTCATTATGCATGAGCTACAAATGCCATTTGTAAGCAACAGAATAACATTAATTCACCAAACATTGTGAAAATTTTGGCATTTCAAATATTTTCTTTCATAAAATAGATATTCAAAAATCATGACAGCAAAGTGATTACTGGTACTTTCATTAAGCAAAGTAAAACTTTCATACCAACAGCAAAAAATATATTTATCAGAAATTCAGGAGGACAAACACAATTTCCTTAGTTTAAGGCAGTCACTGTTTATAATACAAATAAATAAATAAATAAATGAAAAAATACACTGTGGTCCCTTATGGGCTTCTTACCTCCTTCGCTTTCTCAATATCAGCGTGAGTAACATCGACGCTGGCCAAGTGAGGGCACTTCAGTGGTCGTCCAGACATTGCACTGTAAAAATAAGAACTTCTTTATTTAAAACTGAAATTTCATTCTAGAAATCTGACACCTCAAAAACCAACTATGTATAAAACATTCTTTCTTTCTTTTTGCCACATCAAATCTGCATAAAATTTTGAGTTTTGCACAAAATCTCAAATTGTATTTGTCAGAAACAACTGACTGCTATAGCTGCTGTTGTATTGATCATGTATAGCCTACAAACAGCTTGTGACAGGTCACCATACATCATCCACAACTGAGAATACTGTGGCTGCAGCTTCTCATGCTGACAAACCTTGCACACAATTTTGCCCCATAGAGGAAAGTGAAATGAGCTGAAGTTTCTCTCCACAACATCTTTGGTTTACTTTCCACACCAAGACAATGGGAGATTGCAAGTCCTGATTTTATACATACACACTCTAAAACATTTTGGGCAAATGCCAGAATAGTACCTTCAACATAGACACAGTTGACTACGTCTTATTCTTGTTAAACACATATGTATACATTATGTAAATTGAAGGCGGAGGAGGGGAAAGGAACTATTGAGGTTAGCTGACATTGGGACTTTATGCAGAATCAGAGGTGATGAGTGCAAAAGTGTGCTGGACCAGGATTCGAACCCCGGATCCCCTGCTTACTAGGCAGTTGCGTTAACCACTGCACCATTCAGACAGAGTGTTTATCCCAAATGCACGAACTATCTCGGCACCTCTCTAGGCTGACCCACATCCCCACCCAGTGACATGTATCCAAATGTCTGAAAGAACAGACACCACAAATTCATATAACTGATTTGCCTCGATGGGCAATGAATCCACCTACCTCAGTGTGGACGCACAAGTACATTGAACCTCCTGTGAGAATCTCGAAGAAGTGAGCATAATGAACACGGGCGATGACTGCAATAGGTGGTGCTGGTGGGAATGTGGGTCAGCCGAGAGGCATGTCGAGATAGTCTGTGCAATCACGTTAAACACTGTGCCTGGGTGGCGCACTGCGTAATGCAACTGCCTAGTAAGCAGGAGATCCCAGGTTTGAATCCCGACCCTGCACAAATTTTCCCTCATCACCACTGATTCCACATAAAGTCCCAATGCAGCCGACATCAACAGTTCCTTCTCTTTTATTTCTCCTCCCCTCAACTTTCAATTTACATAAAGTGTGTCTCAACTATAGTATATGTATATATTTATATCCCTGACATGGTTTTCCCTCGCATAAAGCAGACAAATCTAATATCAAACTTCCTGGAATATTAAAACTGTGTGCTGGACCTAAACTCGAACTCAGGGCCTTTGCAAGTGCTCTACCATCTGAGCTACCCAAGCATGACTCAAGACCCGTCCTCACAGCTTTACTTCTGCCAGTACCTCGTCTCCTACCTTCCAAACTTCACAGGAGCTCTCCTGCATGGTAGAGCACTTGACCATAACAGGCAGAGGTCCCAAGTTCGAGTCTCAGTCCAGCACACAGTTTTAATCTGCCAGGAAGTTTCCTATCAGCTGCAGAATAAAAATTTCATTCTGGAAAATCTAATACCATTTAAAAACGATTTGTTGTTTGTTGTTGTGGTCTTCAGTCCTGAGACTGGTTTGATGCAGCTCTTCATGCTACTCTATCCTGTGCAAGCTTCTTCATCTCCCAGTAGCTACTGCAACGTACATCCTTCTGAATATGCTTAGTGTATTCATCTCTAGGTCTCCCTCTATGATTTTTACCCTCCACGCTGCCCTCCAATACTAAATTGGTGATCCCTTGATGCCTCAGAACATGTCCTACCAACCGATTCCTTCTTCTGGACAAGTTGTGCCACAAAATTCTCTTCTCCCCAATCCTATTCAATACTTCCTGATTAGTTATGTGATCTACCCATCTAATCTTCAGCATTCTTCTGTAGCACCACATTTTGAAAGCTTCTATTCTCTTCTTGTCCAAACTATTTATCGTCCTTGTTTCACTTACATACATGGCTACACTCCATACAAATACTTTCAGAAACGACTTCCTGACACTTAAATCTATACTCGATGTTAACAAATTTCTCTTCTTCAGAAACGCTTTCCTTGCCATTGCCAGTCTACATTTTATATCTTCTCTACTTCAACCATCATCAGTTATTTTGCTCCCCAAATAGCAAAACTCCTTTACTACTTTAAGTGTCTCATTTCCTAATCTAATTCCCTCAGCATCACCCGACTTAAATTGACTACATTCCATTATCCTCGTTTTGCTTTTGTTGATGTTCATCTTATATCCTCCTTTCAAGACACTGTCCATTCCATTCAACTGCTCTTCCAAGTCCTTTGCTGTCTCTGACAGAATTACAATGTCATCGACGAACCTCAAAGTTTTTATTTCTTCTCCATGGATTTTAATACCTACTCCGAATTTTTCTTTTGTTTCCTTTACTGCTTGCTCAATATACAGATTGAATAACATCGGGGAGAGGCTACAACCCTGTCTTACACCCCTCCCAACCACTGCTTCCCTTTCATGTCCCTCGACTCATATAACTGCCATCTGGTTTCTGTACAAATTGTAAATAGCCTTTTGCTCCCTGTATTTTACCCCCGCCACCTTTATAATTTGAAAGAGAGTATTCCAGTCAACATTGTCCAAAGCTTTCTCTAAGTCTACAAATGCTAGAAATGTAGGTTTGCCTTTCCTTAATCTTTCTTATAAGATAAGTCGTAAGGTCAGTATTCCCCTCACGTGTTCCAGTATTTCTACGGAATCCAAACTGATCTTCCCCGAGATCGGCTTCTACTAGTTTTTCCATTCGTCTGTAAAGAATTCGTATTAGTATTTAGCAGCTGTGGCTTATTAAACTGATTGTTCGGTAATTTTCACATCTGTCAACACCTGCTTTCTTTGGGATTGGAATTATTATATTCTTCTTGAAGTCTGAGGGTATTTCACCTGTTTCATACATCTTGCTCACCAGATGGTAGAGTTTTGTCAGGACTTGCTCTCCCAAGGCCGTCAGTAGTTCGAATGGAATGTTGTCTACTCCGGGGGCCTTGTTTCGACTCAGGTCTTTCAGTGCTCTGTCAAATTCTTCACGCATTATCATATCTCCCATTTCATCTTCATCTACATCCTCTTCCATTTCCATAATATTGTCCTCAAGTACATCGCCCTTGTATAGACCCTCTATATACTCCTTCCACCTTTCTGCTTTCCCTTCTTTGCTTAGAACTGGGTTTCCATCTGAGCTCTTGATGTTCATACAAGTGGTTCTCTTATCTCCAAAGGTCTCTTTAATTTTCCTGTAGGCAGTATCTATCTTACCCCTAGTGAGATAAGCCTCTACATCCTTACATTTGTCCTCTAGCCATGCCTGCTTAGCCATTTTGCACTTCCTGTCGATCTCATTTCTGAGACGTTTGTATTCCTTTTTGCCTACTTCATTTACTGCATTTTTATATTTTCTCCTTTCATCAATTAAATTCAATATTTCTTCTGTTACCCAAGGATTTCTACTAGCCTTCGACTTTTTACCTACTTGATCCTCTGCTGCCTTCACTACTTCATCCCTCAAAGCTACCCATTCTTCTTCTACTGTATTTCTTTCCCCCATTCCTGTCAACTGTTCCCTTATGCTCTCCCTGAAACTCTGTACAACTTCTGGTTCTTTCAGTTTGTCCAGGTCCCATCTCCTTTTTTCAGTTTCAACCTACAGTTCATAACCAATAGATTGTGGTCAGAGTCCACACCTGCCCCTGGAATTGTCTTACAATTTAAAACCTGGTTCCTAAATCTCTGTCTTACCATTATATAACCTATCTGATACCTTTTAGTATCTCCAGGGTTCTTCCATGTATACAACCTTCTTTCATGATTCTTAAACCAAGTGTTAGCTATGATTAAGTTGTGCTCTGTGCAAAATTCTACCAGGCGGCTTCCTCTTTCATTTCTTAGCCCCAATCCATATTCACCTACTACGTTTCCTTCTCCCCCTTTTCCTACACTCGAATTCCAGTCACCCATGACTATTAAATTTTCGTCTCCCTTCACTATCTGAATAATTTTTTTTTTTTATCTCATCATACATTTCATCAATTTCTTCGTCATCTGGAGAGCTAGTTGGCATATAAACTTGTACTATTGTAGTACGCGTGGACTTCGTGTCTATCTCGGCCACAATAATGCGTTCACTATGCTGTTTGTAGTAGCTTACCCGCATTCCTATTTTCCTATTCATTATTAAACCTATTCCTGCATTACCCCTATTTGATTTGGTATTTATAACCCTGTATTCACCTGAACAAAAGTCTTGTCCCTCCTGCCACCGAACTTCACTAATTCCCACTATATCTAACTTCAACCTATCCATTTCCCTTTTTAAATTTTCTAACCTACCTGCCCGATTAAGGGATCTGACATTCCACGCTCCGATCCGTAGAAAGCCAGTTTTCTTTCTCCTGAGAACGACATCCTGTTGAGTAGTCCCCGCCCAGAGATCCGAATGGGGGACTATTTTACCTCCGGAATATTTTACCCAAGAGGACGCCATCATCACTTAATCATACAGTAAAGCTGTATGCCCTCAGGGAAAATTACGGCTGTAGTTTCCCCTTGCTTTCAGCCGTTCGCAGTACCAGCACAGCAAGGTCGTTTTGGTTATTGTTACAAGGCCAGATCAGTCAATCATCCACACTGTTGCCCTTGCAACCACAGAAAAGGCTGCTGCCCCTTTTCAGGAACCACACGTTTGTCTGGCCCTCAGCAGATACCCCTCTGTTGTGGTTGTACCTACGGTACGGATATCTGTATCACTGAGGCACGCAAGCCTCCCCACCAACGACAAGGTCCATGGTTCATTGGGGGAGGGGGGGAATTTTGTGTGTCTATCAACCTGCCATCATATATATATTGATTTTGTGAGGCACCAACACAATCTCTCACACAGCAAGACCAGACTTTTCAAACCGGGAACCATCCACATAGAATACCACAAATCGTCCAGTGACAACGCCACATATACTGGTCTCTGGTTCAAGGCCTAGCAGCTATGGTCAATCTTACACATTCTCCACAAACTCAACATTTTGATGTAGGAATTTAACCATGCTCACATTGTCATTCCCCACTGTGAAATGCAGGGATGTGAACTTTGTTGTCACATCCGTATCAACAGCAGAAGTATAAAACTAAATCTCCAACCATAAACAAAAACCTGCACCTGCGATTCCAAAGCCAAAAATCTATTGCACATAACTGCAAACACCACAATAATTCACTAACAAGTTGAAATAAACTCTTCCTAATGTATTCTCATAAACAGCACTCAAGGAGTCCAATAGCACTAACACCATTCTCAAAAAATTTAGTAACAAATATCCCACACTAATGCGCACCATTACACATACACTAACATGCTCTCTGCAAACACAATATTTTACAAATGTAATATAGGGTCGACAGAAGCGACCGATACCACGCGTTGGCTTTGACCCGTGACGTACACAGCGACATCACAATTAAAGCAGACGAACGGTACTGAACACCCACTAGTTCTGCTAAAAAGAGAACTGAGGCCTGTATCACAGGCCCATGATACAGAAAGATGTAATATGCTTTCCAATCTTCAATCTAATCTAAACCAGCAAGGGATTAATGAGCAGCATTTCAAGCAGTGAATATAACAGGCGAGGAATCTGCACAACACAGTGACGACATTTGTGTTTCTTATTTTACTGCAGCATTGGCTGATCAGAGAGAAAAAGGAAAAAAACTAGTGTATTAGTTTATATTAAGAGTCATCAGAGCCAATAGACTACACGTGGGACAGAAACTCTTCACCATGGCAAAGAGAACCTATACATTTACGAGGAAGCAACGGAAATTAGGAAAGAAGCATATTTCAGTAACAACTCGGGTGAAAGTACAACCTAATATGTGCCAATAAAGAAAGAGAGACTATTATGATTTTAATGCCTAATGTGTACTAATCCCTTCCAATAGTATAGCTTCTCACGCAAAATATATTGTGACAAAATTAGATGTTTTATCTATTTACTACGTAAGAGGTACACACATTGATTTGTACACCTCAAAAAGGGTGGGTGGAGGAGCGGAAAGGAATTAAAATTTCTTTCTGAATACCATAAAACATTGAAATTCACCATAGGCTAGCCTACATGTCACTCAATCATGATCACAATAAAACTAAAAACATACTTCCCGTATTGGTATATGCATGTGTGTGTGTGTTTTGATCAATGCGGTTGTGTGAGTTACCAATTAGTCTCGCACCAAGAATAATAAATCAGTGTCTGCTAAGGTCCATAAACCAGAGAGAGAGACTAATATTTCAGTACAAACAAGTACACTACTGCGCAATGTTATGACCAATAACAACACCAAAAATATGGTAAACGATGAAAATTATAATTCATCTGCGCTTTCAAACAAACTAGGTAGGAGCTATGAGCCTGAAATCACGAATCAACCTACCAGGGATCCACTGAAACTGTATCGTTAATGGGAAGCTAAATTCTCCCTAGCCTTGTCAAGCTACTACTCACCTGTTCACATATTTCATATGTTTAACTAACGCTAACCTATTTAATGGCAAGACAACTTATAGAGTCCGTTGTTGTTTTTATTTTTTTGAGCAATCGTCACAAGAAGCAAAGAAAAAGGATTAACTGTTTCTGTATGTGACAATTATATACTGGTTACGAAGCTCTCATAATATTTAAGCCTAATAAACAAATTTACGTTCTGTTCGCAATAACGGCTACGAAATTTATTCGAAAAACTGTTAAGTCATTGCCGTGTATACCTTCAGTTTTTCGTAGCTCGCCTAGACACAATTTTTAAACGATTAAAGATGGTATTCGGTTGGTGCTACAGCAGCAATATACCACATCACTGCAATACACATCTCACTTTTAGATCAGTCAATAGTTTTTCCTCTTCGCTGTCATCATCTCATTACTGTTACGAAGCACGCACGATTTTACAACAAGCTATGTGAGACCGTAAGTCAATGCCCATCGACGAATAACGTTTGACACATTCACCACACACAACAATTAATTTCAATACTGTATCTGTGTATCATCACAAAACCACAGGCAACAAATATGACAAAGATTACAAGCCGAAGATAAAATAAATGTCAGTGCAACAAGGAATAATTCATATCTTTAATTGAGACTTATTCTAAACTCATCGAACATCATCCGAAAAGCTGCAAGAGAACATATTTTCTTATTTTAAACTACCTCGAACATTTTCCAAGTAAGCTATCCCTACCCATGAAGATGCTACTATGACACCCATACTAAATCTAAATCTTTATTAGCTTTTCAGCGTTTTTGATACAATGGCTTCCCAAAGTATAGAGTGAAGTCAAGTTTTGACATTTGAATTAATTAACGTTAGTGTTAATTTGGCAGATGGAATGTCTCTAAAAACGATTATCATGATCATTGTGATGAAACCAATTGTATCATTTAACCCTACTGAATTTGAACCACATTATTCCAAATTGTCATAAAATTCTGGAATTAGAAATAACATAAATGATGAAAATGATAGTTTAATTGATTTCACTGGTGATACTGTAACAGGTATTTTAGAAACGAATTAATAAATTTTAATTTTTGTAAGTGAACAAGACTGAGAGCTTTCAGATATATTCTTTTCCTGTGATGAGAAAGCCGGCCGAAGTGGCCGTGCGGTTCTAGGCGCTGCAGTCACACCGTGAGACCGCTACGGTCGCAGGTTCGAATCCTGCCTCGGGCATGGATGTGTGTGATGTCCTTAGGTTAGTTAGGTTTAACTAGTTCTAAGTTCTAGGGGACTAATGACCTCAGCAGTTGAGTCCCATAGTGCTCAGAGCCATTTATTTGTGATGAGAAACGTAAAAATAATTTTAATATTCCCAATAAACATGTAGAAATTAACATTGATACTGATGATGGCTGACTACTTGCAAATAATAATCAAGTGTGCATTAATTTTAATATTATTACAACTACTGGAACATATGATAGGCCACCTAATAAAAAATTAATTGATAACAGTGGGGGAAAACTATTTTATTTTGTAATCATACATAAAGGAAATCATATTTTATACAGAAGAGGACATCCTATTATTTGATCGCAAGTTTAATTACATTTAACTTCGTCCCTTGCTGATACAATTTCATGGACACTTAATAATGGTAAAATGAGGAGTAAAACAATGGAAGTACTATACTCACTTGAGATTTTGGTGTGTTACACAGAAATAATGTGGAAAGGACATTTAACTGTAATTCTTACTTGGAGTTCGAGTTCAAATTACGTTTGTTTCGATGGGCCGATTATAAAGATTCTGGAGCCGGAATAAAGGGTACTTTACTAAAAGAAGGTAAAATTGTAGTTGATAATATAAAAATTCGAATGACAGTTGTTAAATGTGAAACAAACTAATGATTTGAACAACGAGAAATTTGTTACAGACTAACGAGGTAGCAGGAATAACTGGAAAGAAATTTTTCTAAATAGATATTATAAATTCTCCCGCATGAACCATAGATCTTACCATTGGTGGGAAGGCTTGTGTGCCTCACCGATACAGATAGCTATACCATAGCTGCAACCACAACGGAGGGGTATCTGTTGAGAGGCCAGACAAACGTGTGGTTCCTGAAGAGAGGCAGCAGCCTTTCAGTAGTTGCAGGGGTAACATTCTGGATGATTGACTGATCTGGCCGTGTAACAATAACCAAAACGGCCTTGCTGTGCTGGTACTGCGAACGGCTGAAAGCAAGGGGAAACTACAGCCATAACTTTTCCCGAGGGCATACAGCTTTACTGTATGGTTCCCACTATATCTAACTTTAACCTATCCATTTCCCTTTGCAAATTTTCTAACCTACCTGCCCGATTAAGGGATCTGACATTCCACACTCCGATCCGTAGAACGCCAGTTTTCTTTCTCCAGATAATGACATCCTCTTGAGTAGACCCCACCCGGAGTACCGAATGGGGGACTATTTTACCTCCGGAATATTTTACCCAAGAGGACGCCATCATCATTTAACCATACAGTAAAGCTGCATGCCCTCAGGAAAAATTATGGCTGTAGTTTCCCCATGCTTTCAGCCGTTTGCAGTACCAGCATAGCAAGGCCATTTTGCTTGTTGTTACAGGGCCAGATCAGTCAATCATCCATACTGTTGCCCCTGCAACTACTGAAAAGGCTGCTGCCCCTCTTCAGGAACCACACAGTTGTCTGGTCTCTCGACAGATACCCCTCCATTGTGGTTGCACCTACGGTATGGCTATCTGTATTGCTGAGGCACACAAGCCTCCCCACCAACGGCAAGGTCCATAGTTCATGGGGGGGTGTGGGGAGGTGGTTAACAAGGTGGGGAAAGGGAAGGTGGTTAACAACTTGTAAGAAAAGAGTGACATATTCAATCCACTTGGTACGTTTATGAGGTATATAGGTTCTCATAAACCTGTTGAATTCCTGAAACACCATTTTTATGGTGGATGGAATTTGGATACTAAAATGTGTTGGATTGGGTTGGAATCTACAACTCTTTCCATTTAAATTTACAAAATATGAGGCATTATCTGTTAACATGACTTCTGGTTTTCCTACTCTAGCAAAATAATCCTCTTTGATTAATCTTATAATTGAACTAGCCGTAATGTTCTGTACAGCATAAATTTTTCTATATTTTGTGAATATATCATACAGACGTTCTATATACTTTACTCCTCCCTTACCTCTGGGATAGGGTCCAGCCACATCCAATGATGTCTTTTCTATAGGTTTTTTAGTAGCAATGGGATGTAGTTCAATCCGTGTGGAGATGTTTGAATGTTTTGCTTTCTGGCAGACAATACCCTTTCTTACCACCCGTAGTAATCTTCATCTAAGGTTGGGCAGATAACAATGTTTACCTGTTTTGTTAGTGCATTTTGCAGTGCCATAATGATCCCAAGAATTGTGTGTGTATAAGATAAAATCATCTACATAGTCCTCTGACAAACACATGTGCCATTGTTCTTGTTAGGGACGGATCCTATGGAACAGAACACCTTAATGAATGGTGAAAAACCTTTTTAATCTTCACCACCATTTTGCATAAGTTTCACTCTTATCTTAACCAGTCTGACTCCAGCGTGTGTCTTCCAGCTGTAATTGCTCCATGTGTATACACATGTGGACATACTATGGTTGGAGTGTTTTGTCTTCTGTCAACATAGCTCTTATTTCACCATCCTGCTCTAAAAGATCGTTAAATTCCTTGAAGCCTTGAAGTAATCGAATGCTTAAAGATACATACACCACCTGGCTAGCTGTCGGTATAGCAATTTACAAGTTAACAAAAACGATAGGGACTGATGGTCACAGTGTATTTTTGTGTGTACCCCAAAGAAATATTCAAACTTTTTAAAGGACTAAATTACAGACCAATCCTCCAACTCCATAACTGAATATGAAAGTCCAGTTTCAGGTAAATGGAAATGTCGTGTGGCTACGGCCTCCCGTCGGGTAGACCGTTCGCCTGGTGCAGGTCTTTCGATTTGACGCCACTTCGGCGACCTGCGTGTCGATGGGGATGAAATGATGATGATTAGGACAACACACCACCCAGTCCCTGAGCGGAGAAAATTTCCGACCCAGCCGGGAATTGAACCCGGGCCCTTAGGATTGACAGTCTAAGATGTGGCTGGTGAAGCTAATTACTTTAGTGATGAGTTTTGCCTCTTCTTCTACCATTTGAAAAAGGCATGCACCCAGAGCTTGAGAAGACACCTTGGTACTTAAACAAAAATCCTTCTTCATATATGGTTGAGATAAGATATTAGCATTTAATAAGGCATGCTTGATGTTCTCTAAATGGGTTTCACATTGGTTGTCCCATAACCAAGGTATGTGTTTCTGGAGAAGATTGAGTAAAGCATCACTGTTCATAAGTTGATTAGGGGTGAATTTCCTGAAAAATGATACTAGGCCTAAAGATGCCTTTAAATGCCTCTTGTTTTGAGAAACAGGACAGTTCTTAATGACATCATGTTTTTTAAGATCTGGCAGTATGCCTTCTGTAGCGTTAACGTGTTCTAAAAACTTTACTTTTCCTTGTACGAAATTAGATTTCTTGAGATCTGCTGTTACTTCATGTTCAGAAAAGCAGGTCAATACTTCTTCAATTAATCTTAAGTGTTCTACCCAAGTGAGCATGGTGATTAAAAGGTCGTCCATGTATACTGTTAGCTTACTCAAAAGTTTGGGCACTAGCACTTTGCCCAGAGCATAGATAAATACACCTGCACTTACGTTCAATCCAAACGGTAATACACTCCTGGAAATGGAAAAAAGAACACATTGACACCAGTGTGTCAGACCCACCATACTTGCTCCGGACATTGCGAGAGGGCTGTACAAGCAATGATCACACGCACGGCACAGCGGACACACCAGGAACCGCGGTGTTGGCCGTCGAATGGCGCTAGCTGCGCAGCATTTGTGCACCGCCGCCGTCAGTGTCGGCCAGTTTGCCGTGGCATACGGAGCTCCATCGCAGTCTTTAACACTGGTAGCATGCCGCGACAGCGTGGACGTGAACCGTATGTGCAGTTGACGGACTTTGAGCGAGGGCGTATAGTGGGCATGCGGGAGGCCGGGTGGACGTACCGCCGAATTGCTCAACACGTGGGGCGTGAGGTCTCCACAGTACATCGATGTTGTCGCCAGTGGTCGGCGGAAGGTGCACGTGCCCGTCGACCTGGGACCGGACCGCAGCGACGCACGGATGCACGCCAAGACCGTAGGATCCTACGCAGTGCCGTAGGGGACCGCACCGCCACTTCCCAGCAAATTAGGGACACTGCTGCTCCTGGGGTATCGGCGAGGACCATTCGCAACCGTCTCCATGAAGCTGGGGTACGGTCCCGCACACCGTTAGGCCGTCTTCCGCTCACGCCCCAACATCGTGCAGCCCGCCTCTAGTGGTGTCGCGACAGGCGTGAATGGAGGGACGAATGGAGACGTGTCGTCTTCAGCGATGAGAGTCGCTTCTGCCTTGGTGCCAATGATGGCCGTATGCGTGTTTGGCGCCGTGCAGGTGAGCGCCACAATCAGGACTGCATACGACCATGGCACACAGGGCCAACACCCGGCATCATGGTGTGGGGAGCGATCTCCTACACTGGCCGTACACCACTGGTGATCGTCGAGGGGACACTGAATAGTGCACGGTACATCCAAACCGTCATCGAACCCATCGTTCTACCATTCCTAGACCGGCAAGGGAACTTGCTGTTCCAACAGGACAATGCACGTCCGCATGTATCCCGTGCCACCCAACGTGCTCTAGAATGTGTAAGTCAACTACCCTGGCCAGCAAGATCTCCGGATCTGTCCCCCATTGAGCATGTTTGGGACTGGATGAAGCGTCGTCTCACGCGGTCTGCACGTCCAGCACGAACGCTGGTCCAACTGAGGCGCCAGGTGGAAATGGCATGGCAAGCCGTTCCACAGGACTACATCCAGCATCTCTACGATCGTCTCCATGGGAGAATAGCAGCCTGCATTGCTGCGAAAGGTGGATATACACTGTACTAGTGCCGACATTGTGCATGCTCTGTTGCCTGTGTCTATGTGCCTGTGGTTCTGTCAGTGTGATCATGTGATGTATCTGACCCCAGGAATGTGTCAATAAAGTTTCCCCTTCCTGGGCCAATGAATTCACGGTGTTCTTATTTCAATTTCCAGGAGTGTACCTGAAATTCGAAGCACCTGCCCCTACATCCGAAGGTGGTATACTTCTGACTTTCTTCATGTAGTTTTATTTGCCAATATGAAGGCCAGAGATCGATTATAGTAAGAAATTTCATGGAATTTCATAAGCTGTTCTTCTAAATTACATGGACATGTTTGGACTGGTACAATAATCTTATTAATGTTATGTGCACCGAGGACTAAGCACACTTTGCCATTTGGCTTACTCATCGCCAAAACAGGACTACAATAAGGGAAAAAATGATGGTTGTATTATGCCCCACTCAAGATCCTGTTAATCGCTTTTCTTATTACTTCCCTTTATGTCCATGGTACAGGGCATGATATAGAACAAGAAGTTTCGTGAAGATATCCTTCCATTTTGTACACAGAATTCTTATTGATACCTGGTCTTTTTTCAAATATATGTTCACTATGTGCTCAAAAGTATCTGAACACCTAGCTGAAAATGACTTACAAGTTCGTGGCGCCCTCCATCGGTAATGCTGGAATTCAGTATGGTGTTGTGCCACCCTTAGCCTTGATGACAGCTTCCACTCTCACAGGCGTACATTCAGTTCGGGTGCTGGAAGGTTTCTTGGGAAATGGCAGCCTATTCATCAAGGAGTGCTGCACTGAGGAGAGATATCGGCGTTGGTCGATGAGGCCTTGCATGAGGACGGCGTTCCAAAACACCCCAAATGTGTTCTTTAGGATTCAGGACAGGACTCTTTGCAGACCAGTTCATTGCAGAGAAGTTATTGTCGTGTAACCACTCCGCCTCAAGCCGTGCGTTCTGAACAGGTGCTTGATCGTGTTGAAAGATGCAATCGCCATCCCCGAATTGCTCTCCAACAGTGAGAAGCAAGAAGGTGCTTAAAATATCAGTGTAGGCCTGTGCTGTGATAGTGCCATGCAAAACAACAAGGCGTGCAAGCCCCCTCCATGAAAAACAGCACCACACCATAACACCACCGCCTCTGAATTTTACTGTTGGCACTACACACGTTGGCAGATGACGTTCACTGGGCATTCGCCATACCTAAACCCGCCATAGGATCGCCACATTGTGTACCGTGATTCGTCAGTCCACACAACATTTTTCCACTGTTCAATCGTCCAATGTTTATGCTCCTTACACCAAGCGTAGTTTCGTTCGGCATTTACTGGCGTGATGTGTGGCTTATGAGCAGCCGCTTCACCATGAAATCCAAGTTTCCTCACCTCCCGTCTTACTGTCATAATACTTACAGTGGATCCTGATGCAGTTTGGAATTCCTGTGTGATGGTCTGGATAGATGTAAGCATATTACACATTAAGGCCCTCTTCAACTGTCAGCAGTGTCTGTCAGTCAACAGACGCGGTCAGCTTGTACACTTTTGTGCTGTACGTGTCCCTTCAAGTTTACACTTCACTATCACATCAGAAACAGTGAACCTTGGGATATTTAGGTATGTGGAACTCTTGCGTACAGGTGTATGTCCTGATACCCAATCACGTGACCACGTTCGAAGTCCGTGAGTTCTGCAGAGTGCTCCATTCTGCTCTAGTCTCTAATGACTACTGAGGTCGCTGATGTGAAGTACCTGACAGTAGGTGGCAGCACAATGCACGTAATACGAAAAATTGTATATAAATAAGTATCAGTTCCCTACATCTGCTAGCTGTTCTTGAGACAAGCACTTTGATTCACTTACCTTTGTGTTTATTGTGTCCACGTTTACCTCTTCTGTTGCCAACTGTTCATTATTGTATGCATTGACAAACATAACTATGGGAACTACCAATTGAACCTCAAAGTCGTAAGTTCAGTTTTACGTCTGTCAGTACTTCCCCTGATTTGGTCTATTGCAAATTGGTTATTTACGGTGAAATGACATTAGCCAATGTCTACATCGACCCTAAATGTACCCATACCAATTACACGATCAACTATTAATTTCGCCAATATCAAAAAATTGCATCGTACAGAAAACTGTCCTAATTGGATGGGAATTAAGGCTTGCATTTTGACTCCTTTCCATTTTTGACCAGTTTCAGTTTATACCTTGCAATTTTGCATGGAAGTGTGTGTATACACCCATGTTTCCTCAGTTCTTGAAAGAATCCCTGTGGCATCAACTTAGTCATAGCACCTGTGTCAAGCACAATGAGTACATCAAGGTCGAATATTTTGCCTTTTATCGTAACCTGTACGTTGCCCATTGTCAAGTTTTGCTGTATACCGTCATTGTTTTGATACAGTTCATCTTTCACATCACTATCTTGATCGTATCTGGTAAAGAAAGTGTTAATCAAGCTCCTGCCCCCACTTTCCTCCCAGGTCACAGAACGGGGGCCTACCATGAACGGTTCAAGTTTTCTGGCATCGCTGTGGCATCGGCCTCTGGGTTAGACGAAACTTCTGCTGTATGGACTGTTGGTGTTTGATTACGCCAATTGGTATCATGTGACGCTCTCGACTGAAATTCTTTTGCCTTTGCATGTTATTTGGTATATGTGCGTTACTTTTCTGGCCGAATTCCGCTGTCACTGAATTTTTCAGCTGTCTGGTATTGTTTGTGTATGCCAAGTGATCGGCTGATTATTTCCAGTAGCTTGTGTTTGTACATATTGTACTGGCCATATTGTACTTGCCTGTTGTAGCTGATTTTGTTAAACTTTTGCCCATTTATTTATTGTATTTTTTTTGCATGGAGACACCAACTGGTGTCTTTTGCAAATGTCATAGCATTTTTTTACAAGTTTAGTACAATATATACATATATATATATATATATATATATATATATACACAATAATTTATTTTAGTTTAATATTAATATTCACTTAAAGAGTATAAACACTTGTCAATCAAGAAATGTTTCAGTTTCACTTTGAATAAGTTCCCTTTGTGGCACCTTATAGAGCTCGGCAATCTGTTGTACCATATTTGACCACTAATGCATGGACTACGGTCTGTTGTTTTTAATTTTGTTCTTTGTCTGTAGTAGCAGTCTTTATTTCTCGTATTATAGGCATGCATATCAGAGCACTTTGTTTCTTTGTTTTGATGTGTCACAAAAAATATAATTAATTTGTAAAGATACAGTGAGTAGACTGTGAGGTATTTATGATGAACAAAGATTTCCCTGCATGAATCTCTATACCCTAATCCATGGATAATACTGATTGCTCTTTTCTGTAGGGTTAATATTCTGTTCATATGTATGTCGGCAGCACAACCCCATATCTCTATCCCACAATTGATCTGTGGAAAAATGGTTCCATAATAAATTGTTTTTAATGTCTGATGTGGAACTACTTTTGATAACTGGCTGATTAGATGTAATGAACTGCTGATTTTATTGCATAAAAATTTGATATGGTTTACCCATCTTAGATTTTCATCTAGGTGAATACCTAGAAATCTGCAGCCTTCTGTGTCCACTACTTCGATTCCACCTATGTTACTGATAGAGGTTTGGTGTGAGTTTGTAAGTTTAAATGGCAATAACTGAGATTTACTGATATTAACTTTCAAACCTTGATCTTGGAAATAAGTAGTTATTTGCTGTAGTCCCTCAGTGGCTACCAACGTTAACTCATGATTTTATTTACCAAGAAATAACAGTGAGGTATCATCTGCATAGGTTACCAATTGGGAGTTGAAAGGTTGCTCTATATCATTTATGTACACTAGGAGAAGGAAAGGGCGCAAAATTGAGCCCTGGGGTACACCTTGTGTGACTGTCTCATATTTGGACTGGAAATTAATGATCTGATTATTGATTTTGTAAGTCAGCATTGTACACTGCATGCGGTTAAATAAATATGTAGCCAGCAATTGCATGGATGCAGCATTTACATTGTATGACTCAAGTTTACTTAAAAGTAACTCATGGTTTACTGAGTCAACGGCTTTAGTAAGGTCTAGAAATATGCCAGCTGTTTGCATTCCTTGATCAAGGGCACCATACGTTTTGTGAAGAAATTCCGTAATTGCTGTGATAGTACTATGATCTTTTCGGAATCCGTGTTGTGTCTCTGTTAGGAACTTATTTTTCACGAAATAGTCACTAAGTTGTGTCAGCAGCACAACTTCAAATACTTTGCTGAAGACAGGTATTAATGATATGGGCCTGAAATTTGAAGCCTCTTCCTTGGATCCTCTTTTATGCACTGGTTTAACTGTGCTCCATTTCAATACATTTGGAAATGTATGTTCTCTGATACTGCAGTTTACCAGGTGGGTGATTATTTTAACTAATTCCTTATTACATTTTTTAATCACGATACTATTCAAACCATCCCATCCAGATGAGAACTTATTCTTTAGGTTATTTATTATCCTGCCTATTTCTTTTTCACTTACTTGTTTGAATTCAAAAGGTGGCTCTTCAAAGGGGCAGAGCTTTACCTCACTACTCACAAATGTGTTATTAATTGGACTAACAGCTGCAGATATAAAGTATTTATTGAAAACATTGCAGACTTTATTAGGTTGGTTGGTTGGTTGTTTCGGGGAAGGAGACCAGACAGCGAGGTCACCGGTCTTATCGGATTAGGGAAGGACGGGGAAGGAAGTCGGCTGTGCCCTTTGAAAGGAACCATCCCAGCATTTGCCTGGAGCGATTTAGGGAAATCACGGAAAACCTAAATCAGAATGGCCGGACGCGGGATTGAACCGTCGTCCTCCCGAATGCAAATCCAGTGTCTAACTACTGCGCCACCTCGCTCGGTGATACTTTATTAGGATCTTTAATTGTGTTTCCTTCATGTCTTATAATTAAAATTTCAGTTTCTGGCTTCGGTGTGGCTTTGCGAAACTGATTTACAATTCTCCATGAGGTCTTGGCTATATTGTCTGATTGAGCTATTTCACTGCTGTATATCTGTTTTCTTAGATTTGAAAGCTCTATCTCAAAGATTTTCTTGGCTTCGTTGTACTTGGCCTTAAAAACCTGCAGGTTTGTTGACTTGTGTAACACATCCAGGTCCTGGATGTTTTGCCTGAGTTTTATCATATTTGCTGGAAGTATCAGTCTGTTGGTTTTTGCACTTTGGTGATGGGTGAACACTCTTTGTATTTTCTTAACAGGGCAGCATCTGTCAAAATGTCTTAGCATAGTATCATAGAATTTGGCCCATTTGTTTTCAGATCCTTCAGTCTGGTAAACCAGATCACAGTCCTCTAAAGCTAATTTATTTCTTAAGGCAAGGATGTTACCCTCTTTTAGGATTCTTTTATTTTCGATAACTTTTGTCATTTTTGGGATGCTTGTGTTTACATACTCTACAAGCTGGCATTTGTGGTCAGAGTAGTGAAAATCCATATTCCAGCACCTAACACTGTCTTTAATATGTTTACATAGTATAACGTAATCAACTCTGCTAGATATGGACTTTGTTACCCTGGTATCACTATTTACTACATTTATGAGATTATATGAGTTAAGAGTATCTATTAACCTCATATTACACAAACTGGAAGATTTTGCCTCAATATTCAGATCACCAAGTATAGTTAGGTCACTGGGACCACAACATCCCACTACTCTACTAAATATGTCTATGAAGCTAACTACATTAGCCTTTGGTGGATGGTAAATCCCAATAACTTTATGTTTTCTCATAACCTCTCTACACTCTTTGGTGTGGACTTCAATGCCTGTCACTTCAATCAAGCCTTCTTTGTTGTACTGGTCTAGATAGTTTATTTTCTTGTACTCGAGATTCTCACTAATGTAAACTGCCACACCACCACCCTTATGTTGCTGTCTACAATAACTATTTGCTAAGGAGTAGCCCTCTAGTTTACAGTAAATAATTTCATCAGATTTTAATCCATGCTCAGTTAACACTACTATATGAGGTGACTGTTCACTTACAAAAACCTGTAATATATTAAGCTTATTTCTAAGGTACTGTATGTTTATATAATGGAAGGAAACATTCCACGTGGGAAAAATTATATATAAAAACAAAGATGAGGTGACTTACCGAACAAAAGCGCTGGCAGGTCGATAGACACACAAACAAACACAAACATACACACAAAATTCAAGCTTTCGCAACAAACTGTTGCCTCATCAGGAAAGAGGGAAGGAGAGGGGAAGACGAAAGGAAGTGGGTTTTAAAGGAGAGGGTAAGGAGTCATTCCAATCCCGGGAGCGGAAAGACTTACCTTAGGGGGAAAAAAGGACAGGTATACACTCGCACACACGCACATATCCATCCACACATACAGACACAAGCAGACATTTGTTGCGAAAGCTTGAATTTTGTATGTATGTTTGTGTTTGTACTGTATGTTTAGGTGCATGAGCCTTAGTGGTGTTTTTAACTGGTAACACTGATTATCTTCCTTTAAAATGCACTGAGTTGGTTCACTTACATAAGTTCTGGATCCAGGCACTAAAAGTGTTCCTGTTCTTTGGCAATCTTGCATTTCTCCATCTACTACTCAACCTGGCTTCTGTCTGTCTAGTTGTCAAAGTAGCAGTTGAGGTGCCTTCTTGCTCCGTACAGTCCGAGGAGTTGCTGAACTGCCTGGTGTTGCAGTAACTGGAGTTGTATACTCCACCACATTTGATTGAGTAAGTGATGCTGAAGAGTCTGCGGTTGATGCAACAGCTTCTGTTGTTTTAACTAGCTGGCTTGGCCAGTTGTTTTTACCCAGTCCTGGGAATTTGTTAGTTGCTTTACTTTTCCACAAAAACATGTCACTTTGAACTCTAGGTTTTATTGGTCTTGAGAATCTTCTAGGAGCACAATGTGTTTCTGGACTTTTGAATATCCTGTTCCCGCAAACTGATATTCCTACTCCATTGTTTGTTACTGTCCTCTTGACAACATTGTGGTTGATTTCTGGTACTGTAATTTTTTCTTGCTGTGGTATTATTTGCTCAGTTCCATCTGGATCCTTCCACTCAAGTGATATTGCAGGCTTTAGTTGATTTTTTTGAGAGATGGCTGCAAGTAGAGTTCTCTGGATCCTTCCAATCAAGTGATATTGCAGGCTTTAGTTGATTTTTTTGAGAGATGGCTGCAAGTAGAGTTCTGGCCATTTCTTCCTTGCCATTAGCATTTAGGTGTAGTCCGTGAGAAGTGTACCAGTCTCTGTTCTCAGGGACTGTTACAAACTGAGTATTTTGGAAAGATTTCACTATTTTGGCTATTTTCCTATTTGTTCGCCTGGTTTCATCGTTCACACAAGACCAGCTTTCAAGATCATATCTATGGGGTATCCCTACTATGATTACATTTGTGTGCTGAAGCTTAATTAATGCTGATGTTATAGCATTTAATGCCTTGTCTGCTTCGTTTTTGGCTACATCATTTGTGCCATTGTGAGATCTTGTAAGTTGTTACAGCTTTCAAGTATTGAAGTTAATGGTGCACCTGGTATAACATTTCCTTGGATTACGAAATTATTATGACTTTGATGCATTAAGTTAGCTGCAACTTATCGCCCATGGCTGTCTGCAAACACTGTAATTCTTTTTTTGTGTTTAGGTGAACTTTTTGTGTTAGTGCTGTGTCTGTTGTACGAATGTTTCTTGCTACTTATGCTGTTTTCTTGAACTATGAAGTTTTTATTTACCCCAGTGCTTTGTTGTTCACAATTTTCATCTTTTTGTAGCACATCAAACCTGTTTCTCTCGTTAGAACACACAGATGATCTAGATTCATTTTCACTTGTCTTATTTTTTGAGTTCACATTTCGTCCTGTCGTGTCTTTATTACCCGTTTTTCTTTGCACTCTATTTACTGACGATGTCATACCCCCAGAAAGATTTCGTTTACTACTAGCAGAAGTTTTCTTTGAAACGAAAATTGCCGGTATGTTTTCATTACACTCGTTTTTTAAATCGTCATAATGCCGCTGCTTTATCAGTTCCTCTAACGTAACGATTTGCAAGCACAAGGTCTTGCTGAAGCGATGTAGTAACACTTTCTTCTATGCAGTTATCGTATCTTGACAAAGCTACCGTTAGTAGATCGCAGCATTCCATGCCACAGTCACATTTCGCGTTCCATTCTTCCGTTCCCGCGAAACACTTTGTATGAATCCATTTTTGCGACACTGCACATAACTTGATACCTTTCGCGATGTAGTTATTGCACTTTATACAATTTATACTCGATATGTAGCCGTTTACCGTGGAACTATTTATACACATTTCTATACGCGACGCCATCTTTTATACTCGCTCTCGAATTTATGGCTTTTGCCATTGTCATTGTGATTACCACTACTATTCCCATAGGTCTGTGTGGAGTAAGGTTGCCATCCGTGTTGTATTACGAATAGATGATATTAGATTAGATTAATACTTGTTCCATAGATCATGAATACAATAGTTCATAATGATGTGGAACGTGTCAGGTTAATAAAAGATGTCTGTACAAGATATTACATTACACAAAATATTGCATGACACTAATGTTTAAGTATTTTTCCCTTAATTTATATCTAAAAATTCAGCCAATGAGTAGAAGGGATTGTCATCTAGAAATTCTTTTAAATTATTTTTAAATATTAGTTGGCTATCTGTCGGCTTTTGATGCTGTTTGGTAGGTGACCAAAGACTTTTGTGGCAGCATAATTTACCCCTTTCTGTGCCAAAGTCAGATTTAACCCTGCATAGTGAAGATCATCCTTTCTCCTGGTGTTATAGCTATGCACACTGCTATTACTTTTGAACTGGTTTGGATTATTAACAACATATTTCATAAGTGAATATATATACTGTGAGGTTACTGAGAGAATCCCTAGATCCTTAAACAGGGGTCTGCAGGATGACTGTGGGTGGGCTCCAGCAATTATTCTGATTACACGTTTTTGAGCAATCAACACTTTTCTACTCAACGATGAATTACCCCAGAATATGATGCCATACGAAAGCAGTGAATGAAAGTAGGCTTAGCAAGCTAATTTACTGAGATTCTTATCACCAAAATTTGCAATAACCCTAATAGCATACATAGCTGAACTCAGGCGTTTTAGCAGACCATCAATGTGCTGCTTCCAGTTTAACCTCTCATCAATGGACACACCTAAAGATTTTGAAAATTCTACCTTAGCTACAGACTTCTGTTCAAAGTCTATATTTAGTACTGGAGTTGTGCCATTTACTGTACCGAACTGCATATACTGCGTTTTATCAAAATTTAAAGAGAGTCCGCTTGCTGAGAACCACATAATAATTTTGTGAAAAACATCACTTACAATTACATTACTTAGTTCTTGGTTTTTGGATGTTATTACTATACTTGTATCATCAGCAAAAAGAACTAACTTTGCATCTTCATCAATGTGGAATGGTAAGTCATTAATGTATATCAAGAACAGTAAAGGACCTAAGACCGAACCCTATGGGACCCCGTACTTGATAGCCCCCGCAGTTTGAGGAATCAGCTGTTGTTTTAACATTACTTGAACCACTTATTTCAACTTTCTGCATTCTTCCAGTTAAGTATGAATTAAACCATTTGCGCACTGTCCCCCTCAAACCATAATGGTTTAGCTTATCTAAAAGAATTCCATCATTTACACAATCAAAGGCCTTTGAGAGATCACAAAAAATACCAATAGCTGATGTCCGGTTATTCAGAGCATTTAATATTTGATCAGTGAAAGCGTATATAGCATTTTCTGTTGAAAAGCCTTTCTGAAAACCAAACTGACGTTTTGTTAGTACTTTATTTTTACAAATATGGGAGGGTACTCTTGAATACATTACTTTCTCAAAAATGTTTGATAGAGCTATCAGAAGAGAGATTGGGCAGTAGTTGTTGACATCCGACGTATCCCCCTTTTTATACAATGGTTTTACAGTGATATATTTCAGTCTATCGGGGAAAATACCCTGCTCCAAAGAGCTATTATATACGTGGCTGAGAATCCTGCTTATCTGTGGGGGACAAGCTTTAAGTACCTTGCTGGAAATGCCATCAATTCCGTAAGAGTATTTACTTTTCAGTGAGTTTATTATTTTACTGATATCAAATCCGTTGTTCACTTGTTGTTCTATAAATTCTGTGGCGCTATCTGCGAATTAACAGGCTTGGGTTGGACTCTCTTTGTATATCAAATCTATTGAGTCCAGTACAGATAGAAAGCATTAGGAGTCGTGTTCTGGGATGGTAATGAGTTTTTCCCTAATGTGAGCAGGAAAACAGTTCTTCACAATTTTCAGCACGCCTAATTGAAATACCAGATTCGTCCAGTATCTGGTTTTATTCAAATATTTTTCAGAATAACTCCTTAAAACTCCATCTTTGCTATTGAATGGAGCTGGGTTGAATACTTCACGTCTGAGTCTCTCTTGTAAGACCACAGACCAATATTTATCCAGAAAGGCTCTCTTAAAGTTTTCATAATAGTGCCAACGTTCCGCCATGTCCATAGCCCATACTTCGCTATTTTCCTACAGAGGGCTAGCCATGCATTCTGCGTAACCAGTGAAATTATGTAACTTCTGCAAAATCATGGGTTTGTTTCTTGTCAAATGTTGTTTTGGAATGTCAGTAGTTTTAGCAATACTGCCCTCATAACCTTTCCTCTGCTTCCTTTAAACCTGAATCTATTTTAGCAGGAACTGACTTCCTTTCTCCTTTAGAGCTTCTTCTACTGTATCTACTTAAATTTTACACTGTGACACTACTTTTTCAGCAAGGGTGCAGCCCTTATCCAGCATCCCACCTTCAGCTTTTTCAGTTATTTTCTTTACATCTGCACATATCTTATCTCTCTGTTTTTTGGCAAATTTTGACTCTAAACTTAACTGCTCTACTCTGAGACTTAACTTTTCTACTTCTATAGGTACGTTTTTGCACACGTCTTGCAGCTCGCTGACTGTGTTCATCACATTTTTTACCGACGCATCCACTTGGGATTGCGTCTCCTGAATTTGAGGATATGCTTCACTAAGTTTTTGTAACTCACCTGCAAGTTGTTCCTGTTTGCCATCTACAGATGATAGTTTTTCTGTCAACGTATTTATATTGCGGGATGAGTCGGTAATTATTTCTTGTTTTTGTTGTTTACCTACCTCTGTCAACTTCCAGGTAATTCGTCAGATCAGTGTGTATAGTTTTCCTCAGCTCACTGAACTGTTGACTAATATTATTCTTGAAATCTTAAATGCCTGATTTTGCTGTGTAAACTGTTGTCCTATATATTCCTGATGTTTTGTGAACTGCTGTGTCATAACTTTAACCCGAACGCAGCGCAAGTGTTGTCGTTTCCGCAAATCAGCGCTACACGCTTGTTCCGTCACAGATAATCACATCGGAATATCATTGTTGGAAATTCGCGCAGGCGTCTGGTGCAAGCTTGGGTCGGTTGTTACTTTACCTTCAGCGAGAGATTGGGAAGGTCAGCACTACGTTGGAGAAAAATGCTCCCTCGTATATGTCAAGGTAAATGTTACATTTGAATTATTTACCTATTCAGTGCAGTAATGATACCTATTAGAGATTCTCGTTGAAGTATGTATCTTTATCTTAGTATTGTAGTTTACCAAATAAATTGTATTTTAAAAATAGTTTTATGTTATATTGTATTTTTGTTGCCATATGGCAACGCTAGGTCATAAAGGGCTTTTCCCTATTGTAGACTTTTTGGTACGCTATTACATATTTGAAGGTGTTTTGAACAGTTTTATTTAGAACTGAAGCTTGATTACCATAGATGAATAACTTTCTCTCAGTTTTCGAGTTATTTTAGGCCTATTTAATTGAAAAAAGCCTTTGATTACTTAGAGGAAATTATGAATGAAGATGACGAGGCAACAGCATTGTATTTACAACCCCTGACACCGAAGATGGAGCTGTTAGTGGAGAAGATGACGAGCAAGATAAAGAAGGTGGGTTACCACATAATGTGTGCCATGGACAGTTAAAAGGCAATTGTGAAATAGTTATGAAGAGTGGCAGCCGTATTGAGAATATTGAAGAAGCAGAAACTGGAGTAGATGACCAAATTTTGGCTGAAGTTTTAGAATGTTCTCAACGAACTGTGAGTACTAATAATGAAGATATTATGAACAAACGATCATGCAAGCCTTCATTGAGGTTACAACATGTTCAGTCAGTGAGGTCTACGTGTACAATTCCATCATTCAACAAGAACACAGACTTCAAATGGATGGAAGACGAATCTGAACCATTTACTGCAGTATCTCCTCCTGCTAATTATCAGGATTGTTTTGGAATGCCACCCAACGAACAGTTTGAGAAATTTTTCGATGAATCTCTGTTACAACATATTTGTGATGACTCAGGAAAGTATGCAGTATTTCCTGGGAAGCCTAATCTAAACATTAATGTGGAAGAGTTGGAAGTCTTTATTGGCATTTTACTTGTAACTGGATACAACTATCACCCACGTGTACGATCATTTTGGAGCAATGATGGTGATCTAAAGAATGAAATGGTCTCAAACACTATGTGAAGAAACCGCTTTGAACAGATACTGCAGTTTCTTCACTTTGAGGACAGTCAGAAAAAAGAAAGTGAGAGGAATAAAATGTGGAAATTACGTCCCATTACAGACCACCTGAAAGCAAATATGCTAAAACATTTCCATCCTGAGCAGAATCTTTCATGTAATGAAAGTATGGTAGCATACTTCGGACGTCGTGGCTGTATGCTGTTTATAAAGGGAAAACCACTGCCATTTGGATACAAGGTTCGGTCTTTATGTACACAAGCAGGTTACCTAATAAATTTTGAAATATATCAGGGTAAAAATCCATGAACAGTTCAATAGTACGAAGAAAGATTTGGAAAATCGGCACCTCCAATTATGACTATGATTGATGAGTTTGAAATAGATGTCCAGCAGCTCCCTTTCTCATTCTATTTTGATAATTTGTTTACTGGATTTCCATTGTTAGCGGAACTGAAATCTCGTGGGTTCTCTGGAACAGGAACTATCTGTTAGAACAGATTTCCGAAAAACTGCCCACTTGAAAGCAAAGCAGTTCTAAAGAAAAGGCCAAGAGGGTATGTTGCCTCTATCAAAATGGAGGATACTGGTATAATTGTCACCAAATGTTTAGATAATGCTGTTGTAAATGTTGCATCGACATCATATGGAAAGAACCCCATTTCATTTGTGCAGCGTTATTCCAGAGAACACAAAAAGAAAATCAGTGATAACTGCCCCTGTGTTATCAAAGAATACAATGGCATGGACCGAATGGACCTGAATGTAAACCTTTATCGAATCGGGAATCGTGGTAAAAAAATGGTGGAGTTACATCTTTACATGGTTGGTTGATAAGTGCCTGCATAATGCATGGCAGCTACATAGAATTGCCCATCCTACCATATCTCGCTTGGAATTTCGCCGCCAAATTGCCATCTACTACTGGAATCACTATGGCGAAAAATCCAAAGGCCCAGCACGCATGTGTGCATTGCAAGATACACCTTATGGAAATCTACATTATGGTGGACTTAACCATTGGCCAGTTACAATTGAAAAGAAAAGGAGATGTGCTGGTGAAAACTGCTCCGCAATCGGTCAAACTGCATGCTCAAAGTGTGAAACTGACTATGCAAAAATGTTTTCAAAATTACCATTTAAAAATTTACTAAACACGTGTAAAATATTATTGTATTTTCATATTTCATGCAAATAATGAAATTTCCCATGTCTGTACCCAATAAATGCTAGTATGGTATGAAAAATGCGTTTGAGTATTAATTTCCTCTGTATGACCCAGCAATGCCATATGGCATTGTTGGGAGAAAGTGAGAAGTGCGAAAGAAAAGTATTGACAGTTTTTGGATACTGTGTTATGGTTACGAACATTTTTCGTATTTTTTTTGAAAAAATTAGTTCGGGACATAATGGGTTAAGTTGTTTTGTTACACTTTCCTGAAATATCTGTTTTTTGTAAACTGTTGAGTTATTTGTTGCATGAATTGTATGAAATTGTGTGTCTCACTAGTATTTACATTGCTATTACGAACTGTTTCTTGTTCTTGCGGTCGCAATGTCGTAAGCAAGTAATCAAAAGATTTTTCGCTGTTGCACCATTCAATTTCACTAATTGAAAATATGTTTCCCAGTGATAACTGAGCAATTGTCTCATCGACGGTCATAAAAGTGAAATCCTGATTAGTTATATAACCTGTGTCGTCAGTTATTGATAGTGGGACGCCAACCTTGTTATTTTGGTTGCCATCATCCGGTTCATGAGTTGCCGCATTAAGTTCAACTGTTGCCAAGCTCGGTTTTCCGACATCTTGGCGTATTGCAATTTGTAATGGATTTTGAACAATGGCAATTTCCTTTGTGAACAGTTTTTAACAAAATTTTGAATAATTCTTTTTTGCAAAAATTAAATTTTGTTTGTACTTCTCAATTAAAGTAGGTTTAGCGCCATAGTCACAAATGAACCTGATTATTATCTGACACTGACTTATATAATTTAAATGACTTATCTTGCACTTTAATGATGAATTTGTAAAATTTTCGTCTTTTCTGTAGAAATGCTCTTTCTGTATAGGATATTAATTGGAAGGAGACGAGATTATCTACTGCCAGAGAGATGGCGCCAAGTGCAGTCATATAAGCATACAGCATAGCAGCTTTCTATCTTTACTGCTGAAATTAGCATTTGCGTCTCGTCTCTTTTGTTGGCAGAATTTAATTTTAATTTACTTCTTCAGCGTTTTATGATTCCCCATCTCGCAGACATGTAACAGATACAATGAAAGTTTCATTAGTTCTTTATAGCAGTAATATGAATCATTTGTCTCAAAAATTTTTATCTCAACAATTGAAAGGTTTGTTCACATTTCACTTGCCACCGTTCTTTAAACAGTCGCCATTGAGTAGGTATTAGAGGTGTACATGTCCCGCTTTTAACCCGCCCATGCTTGCCCGGTGGCCAGGCGGGCAGGCCGCCGCTCGTTGTCAACAGAACGGGCAGGCTGCTTCACTCCCAGCCAAGCCAAGCAGAACCCAACCCGGGCAGGCTGCGGGAAACTTGCTTGCCTGCCCATATTACTGCTGAGCTGCGCTACGCAGCCGTTTAGTCTGCGCGCGTCATTGTCGTATTATGAACGTTAATCAAAAGTTTTTATTTTACCTGAGCACCAAAAGACAAACCCCAAAATTATATATATATGTATTAATTTCAGGTAAAAAAAATATTGGTTTTATTTGTATATTCTTCCTTTACGTGTATATTTCGGGCTTCTTATCTATATAAATAAAAATTAATTGCCAAATGTGTTGATAAGCGTAAAATTCGAGAACGCCTGGACCAGTTCAGCTAAATTTTTTTTGCTGTGTTCGTAATTCTCAGGACCAGGTTTTTATGAAATAAAATTTTTCGAAAATCGACCGAAAAATTGGAAAATTTGACAAAAACTGAAAGTGCGTTTTCATTGTGTCCGTGTGTTTGTATAGCATACAATCTTGATGAAATTTTGCACACTATACCTTGAAACCAAGAGGAAGGTCACAGTCTACATAAAATTTCATATGGTGCATGGCAGAGGTTCCTTTACATAATGGAACTCGACAAATTGTACGTATTTATTCCGATCTTGATGAAATTTGGCACACTTGATATTCAAAGCAGAATGAGGGGCGCTGCCTGCTTAAAATTCTGAATGGTGCATGGCGGAGGGTACTTTACGTACGTATATGTATATATATACGTATTTGTCTATGAGTGTATATATATATATATATATATATATATATATGTACGTATATATATATATATATGTATTTGTCTATGAGTATATATATATATATATATATATATATATATACACTCATAGACAAATACATATATATACATATACATACATATATACATATATACATTTCTTTTAAACGGAATGTCTATGATCTTTTTGAAATTTGAGAGCTGTCTGACACATTCACAGTCATCGTGTTGGACAATTCGCGCACAGCAAATGTCGTTTAACAGTTGCAAACCATTTTTGGTTGAGTGAACGTGTTATATTGGCTGCAAAAAACCTTGATGTTAACGAAATGAATTTTCAGATTCAAAATGTGACACCTGGCGAATTGCTGACATACAAGTCGGTTTATTCCGTTACTAACCAAGATGATGTAGTCAACTATCCTATGGAATTTTTAAATTCGCTGGATTTCCCCGGATTACCGCCTCCCAATCTGTAATTAAGTCGGATCGGCAATCATGTTGCGAAAGGTAAACCAGCCATGTCTTTGTAATGGCACCCGGCTTGCGGGGAAGAAGTTAAAGAACAACGTAATCGAAGCCACAATTTTAAAAGGAAAGTACAAAGGTGAGGACAGTTTGATTCCAATATCACTAAGATTCCGACCGACATGCCATTCGACTTTAAACGGTTATAATTTCCAGTGCAGCTTACATTTGCCATGTCGATAGATAAATCGCAGGGGCAGTTGTTATATGTTTGTGGCATCAATCTTGAAAATCATGTTTTTCACATGGCTATTTGTATGTCGCATATTGCCCTGTCGGGACACCTTCAACTTCATTTGTTTACGCACCAGAAAACAAAACTATCAATGCTGCGTATCAAAAAGTATTACAATAAATGCTACCTAGCAATAAACTTTGACACTGATTCACTGATCACCACAAAAGTTGACGGATATATATGAGTTTTCATAGATAGGTGAAGAGGAGATAAACTGAGGTGGTGGAATCCAACAGAGAGAGGACGAGGAGAAGGATAGAGGGTGGGGGGGAGATGGGCCAAGGGATGGGTTCAAAAATGGTTCAAATGGCCCTGAGCAATATGGGACTTAACTTCTGAGGTCATCAGTCCCCTAGAACTTAGAACTACTTAAGCCTAACTAACCTAAGGACATCACACACATCCATGCCCGAGGCAGGATTCGAACCTGCAACCGTAGTGGTCGCGCGGTTCCAGATTGTAGCGCCTAGAACTGCTTGGCGACTTCGGTCGGCCAAGGGATGGGGAGTGGGGGGGGGGGTGGAGGTGATCAAAGAGATAGTGGGAGAGGACTAAATGGATAGAGAGAAAATATGGGAGGGAAGATGGACTACGAGAGTATGGAAGAAATAAATGCCCAGGCAACGCAATGCAGTCTGTGCTGCACTTTTCAACACCGAAACGGATGGATATTTGTACTAAAGAAGTGAACCTCCACCCCCCAAAAAGAAGATTGGTCACCTCCCCAGAAGAATAAATTATCTACGCCCCTATTAACCACTGTACTGCAATGAGAACCAAATTAAGATTTTGGAAGTCTAGATTCTTTAACTTTAGTATGTTTCAGCCAAGTATGACACCAATTATATAAATATTTAACTACGTTTCCAAGATGTATTTTACTGGTTCTGTGAATTCATTCGAAGTTGGAAAAACCATTCTAAATTGCCAAAATGCATTTTAACAAAATCGAAGGACTTGTTTCGTATCCAGTTCGTCTAAAAACTATAGTACTGGGAATACAATGGCGACCCTGAGCCATTTTTCGCGGCTCCTACGTTTGCGTCATGAGAGTCCACACTTGTAGTCTAGGTCTGCATCATGAGGGACCATATTTCGGACCATCATGATGCAGACTAAGACGACGAGTGTTTACTTGCATGATGCAAATCTAAACGACGACTCTAGACCCTCATAACACAGACCTAAACGACGAGTCTGAATCCTCATGACGCAGATATAGACGCTGTGGAGAGTGGCTCAGAGTTTCCATTATATTCCTACTACAATACATTCATGGAAAAAGACGCTCTTCATTTTAGGAGTATTTGTAGTGTCTAGGTTTTCAGCATCTTGACTCTGCATGTGGGATTCTCCTTAATATAGAAATACAAGAATAAAATTACATTTTGCAATGTGTGTGGAACTCAACAAAATAAATTGTAATTTAAACTCATAATGTGTATTGCCTTACTCCACAAATGAATATTTTATTTTGCAGAACACTTTTCAACATAAAATCTTTACAAATTTTCCTTCAGTTCCCCTGAAAGTATTATTTAGGCCAAACCAGATACTCCTAAAAATATTTGGCTACTTTTGCAAACCCAAGTAACAGAAAATGGTTTACAAACAATAATTAATGTCACTTGGAAGGATGAAATCAAAAATTTTAGTCTAAAATAAAAATGAACTGTATGCATTACAAAATTTCTATCTCAGAAATTGACGCCCAGAAAGCACAAGAAAGAAATCTGCACTCTTAATTAGTAAATTTGCGCTCAAACTCATAGTTTCCCGTTTAATGATCTACTGTATTTTCAATGTGTCTGCTGATTAGTGTTTGAATTAATTATGACGAGATCGTTAAGTCTGTCTGCATTAAGACGTGATCGTTTTTCGCTAATTAGGTTTCCAGCGCAACTAAAAATTCTCTCACTAGACGCACTAGTGGCTGGTATATTTAATATTTTTCTTGCCACACACGCAAGTCGAGGAAGTCGTTGGGAGTTATTTTTCCACCACTGTAGAATATCTCCCTCGTTCACACAGTGTTCTTGCAAGTATCTGCTGACTTCATCATGTAGGAGAGGAGGCTCTTCTGCCCAGTCCTCAAATTTCGCCATTTTGTACGGCCCTGGATTTGTTTCTTGGTTGCTGTGATTGGGCACTTATACTGAAACTGTACAGGTTCCAATTAATATTTGCAGAGTAATGTGAAGATCGTACTACACATAGTTGAAATTATAATAGGTTTTAGATGATGCTATCATTTATAGTCCTGTAAAGTCACCAGAAGATCAAAACTAACTGCAGGGCGATTTAAATAAGGTATATATTTTTGGTGTGAAAATTAGCAGTTGGCAATAAATAATGACAAGAGCGAGGTTATCCCTGTGTGTACTAAACTAAGTCCGTTAAACTTCGTTTACAAGATCAACCAGTCAAATCTAAAGGCTGTAGATTCTACTTAATACCTCTGATTACAATTACGACCTACTTAAATAGGAATGGACACACAGAAAATGCTGTAGGCGTTTTAATGACAAAACACTCTTTTGGAGCATTGCTACGAAGTTGGAGAGCGTTACTATTGACGGAAGAGGTCGAAAGAGTCTAAATAAGGGCAGCTGGTTTGGTATTATCGTAAAACAGGGGAAAGAGTGTCGCGGAAATTACACAAGAGTTGGGGTGGTAATCATTTCAACAATGGCGTTTTTTGACGTGGCGCGGTCTATATATGAAATTTCGATCACCAACTTACACCTCCGAATTCTAAGAGATATTGTTGAGTCCCATATACATCGGAAGAAATGATCATCAGAATAAAATACAAAAAAGCAGCGCTCAGATGGAGAGCTGTAGGTGTTCTATCCCGTGCGAAATTCGAGAAAAGGAGACAAATAAGTTGAAATTGGTTCGATGAACCCTCAACTAAGCACTTGCGTGTGTCTTGCAGAGTAACCATGTACATGTAGATGAAGAATATATGCATTATCTTAGGAGCTTACCTTCAGCACACATCTGTCGTGCTGCTTGGTAAACTTCAATTTTTTCATCCTCGGTTAACTTTCTTAATGTGCGGTAGTTAGCCACCATAAACGTTGCAATTTTATGCAACATACTAACGCACATTTTCTGTTCTAGGAAGGCATCAGCGGCTTGTTTCAAAGGTTTCATGTCCTGAAAATACATTTTCTCAACATACATATTTCACAAGTGGTTCTATAATATTCAGATGGAATAAAATTACAAACCTCTTCATCGTTATCCCGTACGGTACAGTGAGTTTTTAAGGCATAAAACCACGGTAGAACTAAATGTAGGGTTGGATCCTTGTCACTCTCTAGATCAACTGTGGCTTCTTTAAACGGCTTAAGAAATTCTATAAGCTGGCCAGTTATATGGTGGTCATAACCCAGCATCTTATCAGAGGCACCTTCATTATGTAAAACAGCCTTCACTGAATCAATCTGAGAATGGACTCATACAAGCATGTCAAAATAACTATTCCAACGAGTTGAAACCCACTGCTTTAAAGATGAGTTCAGTCTCACACAGAGGCCTCTTCTCTTGAAGTACGAAACCATAGCCCGCACTGTATTAAGAATGGCTAATATATTTGGAGCATTTTCTTTCAAAAACTGTTCGCTCAGAACATGTTTCAAGACTGTGTTTATACTATGAGCCATGCATGGAAGACGCTGATATACTTCGAGAGCTTTGACAATGTTACTGCCCTGGTCTGTGACAAACGTAATTTTGGCAATGTCTTCACGAGAAACACCCATAGTTTCTAAGCCATCTTCCAACTCGTTTCGAATATTCCAGCCAGTTTTTGGGCAGTCAGGAAACGCAGAGCACATTAGTACATATTTATTCAAACGCCAGTCTGAATTTATGTAATGCATTGTCACGGACATGTAATGCACCCCTTTGTAATTGTCTGTCCATAGATCAATTGTACTGGCACATATACCAGAACGAATCGCATGCACTATGTCTGGGAGCATTTTGCTGCGCACTTTATCAGCTAAGGTTTGAACTTTCCTAGCTACTGTCACTCGGGAAGGCATAACATTTTTAATATCAACTGAGCCATATTTTTTACCTATGTCGATCAGTGTCTGCCCTAAATTAAGAAATCCTTCTCCCTCTATACTGCTAAATGGTCTCAGGTCCTTAGCACACATTTCGACGCACTTTTCGGCCACTAAATCTTTGTCCTCTTTCAAGATATTTACGGAGTGAGGGAACTGCTTGTCAAATTTGCACACATGTCGTAACATACTCGAGGTTCCCGAATAAGTACTTAAGAGCTTTTTACATAGTTTGCATTGAGACACACCTACCGATTTATTTGAAGCAGCCTCATAAACACACGAAAACGTTTCCCATGCGGCACTTGTGCTCTGTTTCGTTA
Organism: Schistocerca serialis cubense; assembly: GCF_023864345.2. NCBI lineage: Eukaryota > Metazoa > Arthropoda > Insecta > Orthoptera > Acrididae > Schistocerca > Schistocerca serialis. The sequence goes on along the minus strand of NC_064645.1, from coordinate 486,876,666 downwards.
CCAGCATGTATTCGCCAGTTGTCAATTTTTTTTCAGTCTCACTAAAGTTCGACCTATTCATTGTGCTGCCTCCACCGTTGCGATAAATGAACTGCAGGCTAACTACCTGGCTACTCTAGTCACGGTAGCTTGACTGCGCAACCTGTTGTCAGGCGCAGCAAGCTGAGACAGGCGTCTAAAGCTAGCAAAATGAGGGATGCTCAACTACCGGACCTACCGATAGATGGCTCTACCAGCTGATTACTGTCGTCTGTATTGCCCGCCATATTCGAATTTGGCAAGAAGTTTCTCTCGGTCTGTACGGTGTATAAGGAATTACGGACTATCGAAATGGCGATTTCTTGTTCCGCTTTCAATTGTACGAAGCGATGGAGTAAGGAGAGTGACTTACCATTTCACAGGTAATACGACTCCCGATACAATACGATAAAAATACAGACTTAGTGCGTTTGCTAATTCGATGTTTTTGAACAGGTTTCCTCTAAAGCACCCAGAGCTACTAAAGACATGGATTACTTCCGTGAAGCGGAAAGATTTTAATCCTACGTCTTGCAGTTTTCTTTGCGGAAACCGTTTCCGACAAGATGATTGCGTAGTGAGCCCTGGAACGTGGGAGAAACGTTTCAAACCCGAAGCAGTGCCATAGTTTTTGACTTTCCGACACATTTGATGCACCAAATAAACAGCCACGACGACATGTTGTTAGGATTTTGAGTGACAACGATGATTCTCCATTTGAGGTAGCTAATTACTTTCCTTGCTGTGTGTGCGCTTTTTACTTTTGTGAATTTGTTTCGTACGCTACATAGGTCTAAGCAATCTTGTAATACAGGTCCATATTTTTGTTTTTAGCGTTCTGTCATGGAATCCGTGCTCGATTTGCCCATTGCAGACGCTACTGATTGCGTGGAGAATGTTGTCAATGTGCATTCTTCCGTGGAAAGCATGTCCCACTTATCCAATGCAGAAGCTGCGAATTGTGTCGAAAACGTTAGTATAAGGATGTTTTCACACCCCCAACGTTTTCTTATAATATTTTTTCATCAAACCTTGAGTTATTTCAATCGTATACAACGAAATTATTTCCTTATTTAGAGTGCAGTTGGTTCTTCAGTAATTGATTGTGGTATACAGTCGAAAGTATAAATGGAAGACAAGGCGACCGAAACTTGCATTTTTTTTTCTCAGACATTGTGCACGAATTAAAACGTAAACTGAAGTGTGTCCGTGAAAAAATTCGAAGAAGAAAGTGTTTTGCGTGGATGACATCATAAGTTCATTGAAGGAGAAGGGGCATCTTCCTGAGAAGTTACATAACTTCCTCAATCATCAGAAAGGAACACAAGTGGAATTAGTGTGCAATTTAGTGAACAACTCTCTATCATCAAAGGGTAATAGATACACAACAAATGTGAAAATGTTTGCGATGACTGTGTACTTTTATTCACCAGCAGCATATGAATACCTGAAAAAATTAATGCCTCTTCCCCACTGATTTCAAAATGGGTGGCAAGTGTAGACTGTGAACCTGGCTTCTTAAAAGATGTCTTCAAGTACATTGTAAGGGACCAGTTCAGCGATTCATGTCTAATTGTAGACAGTGTGGCAATTAGGAAGCAAGTAGTTTGGGACCAAGGAACTAAGCAGTACACAGGTTTTTCAGACTTTGGTGGGGAAGTGCCTCAGTAAAAGAAGTAATAGAGCCATCTGAGGCTCTTGTTTTCATGCTTGTCTCTATTAAAGGCAAATTTAAATGCCTGAATGCATATTTCTTTATCAACGGTGTACAGGCAAATAATCAGGCCACACTGATAAAATCTGCTTTAGAGAGGCTGCATAGTTCTGGCATTAGGGTTTGGTGTGTTACATGTGATGGCTGTAAGGTAAATATAAGCACTTTACGTTCACTTGGCTGTACTTTAAATTTTTACAACGGTGATTTTAAAAGCTACTTTCCTCATCCTGTGGAAAAATACAATGTTTAGTGTATCTTGGACATGTGCCATATGATTAAGTTTGCCAGAAATGCTCTAGCAGAAGTATCTGCTATTGAGTCTCCAACTGGCATTATTAGATGGCATTTCATTGAGCAATTGAATAAGGTACAACAATAAGAAGGTATGACATTTGCGAACAAACTATCAGGACAACATATAAGTAGTGTAAATAGAAAAATGAATGTTTCATTAGCTGCACAGACTTTGAGTTCTAGCATGGCAGATAGTATAGAGTTTTTGAGGAGGGTTTGTAATCCAAATTTTAAAGGAAGTGAAGCAACAGTAGAATTTTTGTATTATATTGATAGGATCTTTGATATTCTGAACTCTAGAAATCCATTAGGTAAAGGGTATAAGAGCCCCCTGAGACTTGACAACAAATCTTATTGGCTTGGTATTTTCAGACACTGAAAATTATATCAAAAGCTTAAAAATCATTGGTGTTCCATTGCTGCTCCATGCAAGAAATGTTAAATCTGCATTAGAATGTATTTATCTCTATGCTCTTCACAATATGGCCAATAAAAATGCATTTGTAAATTTTGTTGACTGGGGAAAACTGTTTAAAACAAGTGACTGCGTGTACTCTGTTATAGAATACTCAGAAACTGTTTCAGATGTTTGTTATTGCTGGGGATATGCGACAGAAATATATACAGGCCAAGGTTTTGCATTGTGTTAAAATTAAATTCGTAGATTACCCATTTCCTGCTCCTGCTCTTGGTCATGATTACCATTATGAAATTGGGATTGAGGATTTATATCAGACTCAACTTGTTTGTAAGATTGCATCCCTGTACGCCTGCACATGCTTAAAAACATATGGAAAAAAAAGCCCGCTAAGAAAATTTTAAACAACAAATCACGTATAAGGCAGAAGTTAAATAAACTCATATTGTTTAATCATGTATAGTGCTCAAATTGGAAAAGATTATGTATTGGGACATTTCATGCAGATGGGTGTGACATTTTGACAGATTTTTTAAAACTATTTTGTCCATAGATTTGTTGTTGTATAATGATGAACTTCAAACGATGAATCACATTGAAGTAAAATTAACTCTTTACATCCTGTGTAGATATTGTAACAAAATTATAATTATTTATTATATAAGCTTATTTTAAGATGTTAGGTGTTACAAAATATGCACTTGCATTAAAAACAGGTGATTTGTGTGAAATTAATGAAAAAAAAAGTTCTGAGACTTATTTGACAGATAGCTTTCAGTGTGAGAAAATATTTGCCTCAATAACTATGTTAACTTGAATTTTTCACTTTAAGAAAGCAGTTTAATCACAGAATGGGTGTGATCTAATGGAGTATGCAGTGGCCTTATGTTTCAAACAGTAATGTTTGTGGATACTCTGCAACATAAGAACAATAAAATTTTTACTCTCTTAATTCTTGTTTTAATACTTCTTAGAATGAACACAATGTTCCAATTGATCGTAAGCATTCTTATTACTTTAGAACCATTCTAGAATAAGGGGGCCTTATTCAGGCAAAACCTAATTTGTCTTTATTTTGCTAGGAGGTCTTTCTATTATATTTTCCTTTGTTGAGGGAGGGGGGAGGGGAAGAGAATGCAAATAATCATATAGAATTATCTTTCTAGCACTACAAAGTACTGAATACAGTGATTACAGTTACTCTTGGAAATCTAGGAAATTTCAAAAAATGGTTAAAATGGCTCTGAGCACTATGTGACTTAACATCTATGGTCATTAGTCCCCTAGAACTTAGAACTACTTAAACCTAACTAACCTAAGGACATCACACAACACCCAGTCATCACGAGGCACAGAAAATCCCTGACCCCGCCGGGAACCGAACCCGGGCGCGGGAAGCGAGAACGCTACCACACGACCACAAGTTGCGGATTAGGAAATTCCAGTATTCATGTTACATGCCTAATTTTCATCAACATTTACCTTAATTATACAGTTACACTTTTTGCTGATTTGAACTGTGTACTACATGTTAAAAAGATTTTGTTTGGTCATAGTAATAAAAGCATTTCATTTTTTTTAGGTCATATGTCCCATATGGAACTGAAATTATCAATTTACAATGACAAAGGAAGGAATTAACATTAAGGAATCTTACTTCACAGAAATTATGTAACAATGGTTACACTTTTTGCAAGTTAACTTTAACATAAACCATTTAGTTTTCAATTAAGAGTGAAAGCAGTTGCACGAGTCACGTAAAGAACAAAGTTTCCCATAGGGAACTAAAGTATTTTATGTTTGACTTATTGCAGACCCAAAGTATTGTGATCTTCATATTTCTATCTAAAAAAGTTTGTGACTCAAATTCACAGACATTTTGGAATCTGTACATACATGTGTGTAACAAGGTACTTTTCATGTGTCATGTGGAACCTTTAATTTTCTGGTATAAATATAATTTATTTCATGAATTACCTTTAATACCGACAATGTCTGAATGCAATATTTACCATTTAGAAGAAGAAATATTAGTGTACAGAATAACAAACCTCATGAAAAATGCGAGAGATTGTAATGTACAGAACTTGGAATGGCTCTTTATCAATAGCAGGTAAAATAAAGGCTCCTATTAAATGTTCAACGAAACCAGTCAGTACCTCTTAATTCACCATAGAGGTGATACAGTAATAAAAGAATTTACTTTTTTCAGAATTTCTGCTAAGTATTAAAAGTGTGAAGACCTATTCAATAAGTATTTGCTTTACCAATAACCTGTAGTGCAAGCACATGTATAAGCAGGTAATTAAGGGAGTCAAGACTTATGTTAAAATTAAAGATTCTTACTGGTATTTCTTGCTCACAAAACATTGTAGTTGCTGTACAGTTTATGCTGTAAGTGGTGTACCCAATGTGATTCCTGGAGGACATAATATTCTGTTATCCTATGGGAATGCACTGCTACCACACCTGTTGAAAGTAAGTTTTGCTGTGGAATAGTTGTATCAGACGTCTGTATCAGAAAACAAATCTCCACTGTGACACCCTCATGTTCTTGGTATGCTATTAGCTATAATTACAGGAATACTCTTCACATGGAGGGAGGGAGAGAGGGAGAGGGGGGGGGGGGAGAGAGAGAGAGAGAGAGAGAGAGAGAGAGAGAGAGAGAGAGAGAGAGAGAGAGAGAGAGAGAGAGAGGAGAAAATCATAAATCATGTTCTTAGGAGGAGCAAGCTTTACAGCAGCATATGCTGTTAAAAGCATAGTGAGATTTTCTTTTTCATCATTTCCAACATTGTACACAACTTTCTTGCACTATTATTTTATCACATTTTTCCCTTGAGAATGGAGAAGAGAGAGGAAGAAGAAAAAAAAGAAAAAGTAAGCGAGCTTTCATAAGAACTGAAAACTCTACTTGTCATTTGTTATTTTCAAAATGTTACTCTCTTTCCAAATGCTGTTCTATTTCTTCAAACCAATTCTGAATGTCTCAGGTTATTACATGTTATTTACTGTACATTGTCCAGCAATACTTCTGTTGTTACTGGATAGTTTGTAATTTGGCACTACCTTTGTACCACTGGTATTGTCTAGTGTACTTTTGCAGATAAGAAAATCGACTGGACTAGAATGTCCTGTCAGTATACGACAAATTCAGACAATATGGAACTTTTTACACTAAATTTGCAATATAATGTCACCCTTGTCTAACACAGATTGTAGCAGCCATTGGGGTTCCTGTCTGGCCAGCTTCTACAGCTTTCGCTTTCAGGTTTGTTTTTTGCTTGGGCCATATCATGACAACCAGTCATTCCAGTGATTGACACCATGTCAAAGACTGGAACCAAGATTCACAGAAATAAAATTCCATGGTTGTAATTCATAGTCTAATTAATTTTGCTCACTGACATGTTTTGAATTCAATTTTAAAATAAAACCATGGTACCAGCCATTATTTGGGTGTCAGACTGGAAAATTACAGTTTTAAGACACCCCAACCTTAAAATTAACAGCTGTGATCGATGTTATTTTCAACAAGTTCCTTCACTTCCTACATCATCATGGATCAGTCCAATATTATTACTACACTTAACTTTCAAATGATACGAGTTATGCATTTAAGAGGAGCCTTAACGTTGGCCTTTGTGTGTGTCTCATTTAAATGTATTTCTTGTCTCGTATCGAAGACTGGAGCACTGTCAAAAACTGGTGCTTCTACCGTATCACTCAGTTAAAATACACTGTGTCATGTACAGGCGTTAATAAAATTATGGCATTTAAATTTCTGATCAAAGAGAGAGCCAAATTCGTAAGTGAATGTTGCAATTACAGTGTCAGCATATATGCAGATCGGTAATGCATCACTTCAGATAAAGAAAAATAAGTTTTTCCGTTTATAACTACGTAATACTTTAATAGTTCAGTTGTAATTTCTGTTGTCAGTAAAGATACCCCTAAGCAAACGATGTCAACTTTTTTTCAAGACACGTATTCGCTGTTTTCCTCACTTGATTTTCCGAATTATACCTGTAGTTAAAAGCTTTGGCTACCAAGGTAATTTTTTGGGCTCCATTGAATCTTAAATAATATTTTAAAACGGGCAAATAAGCACTCATAAAATTAATAGTAAACAATTTATAGGTCAGCTTGTCAAACTTCAAAACACACTCGAATTTAGGAATTTCATAGCAGAACTGTCACTGTTTTTTCTCACTAGATTAGAAACACTTCATTATGTTGAAGTGTAGATATCTAGAACATCCAATATAAAAGACTTATCAGGGCGCAGAACGAAAAACATTTTCATCCGTGTTTTCACACTTCGTTTTTCGCCAAATTCAAATATGGCGGACACTCAATGATATAATCTTTGGCCGGCACGCGCTAGAGCCATCTATCGGTAGGTCCGGTAGTTGAGCATCCCTCATTTCGCTAGCTTTAGACGCCTGTGCAAGCTGAGCGGGTCCCGTGAAGCTTGGCAGGCTTGCGGGAACCCAGGTAGCCCGGGCTTGCGGGAGCCCGTATCGCCCGCATTGCCCACTATGCCTCAGTACACGCGCACTCTTGTGTTTACATCGCGGCAGGCTGACCTGTATGAATGGTTGCAGAGGTGCTAGGGGCAAGCAGGCTGCAAGGGGAATTTGTACACCTCTGGTAGGTATATGTGGGGAGATAATGGAAGCTGACTGATAATTGGTTGTATAATTGGAAAAGTTAATTGGAAAGAATAGTTGAAAGAAATGTGAAGGTAATTTATGAATATATATATACAATCATGGGTGACCTTTAACTGATACCAATATCAACAGACCGTCAATATCAATACATTCAAGGTCAATAAATATAATTTATATTACATATGGTTTCATATTAATTCCATTGTGTTTAGTCATGATTGTGACAGTGTTGATGCAGGATTGCTCTTCTGGATTTCATTTGGATTCTTTTTATCAGCTCCGAACCTCTTGATGCAGGATCTCAGTGTAGAGTCAAATGATGAACAGATAGGAATGGATGTCTTAAATGTCGAAATAAATTTTGCTTTCTTAATAACTCTTTATGTCCTCCCCTCGTGGTCTCGCGGTAGCGTTCCCGGGCACGGGGTGCCGGGTTCGATTCCCGGCGGGGTCAGGGATATTTCCTGCCTCGAGATGACTGGTTGTTGTTATGTCATCTTCATCATCATTCATCCCCATTACGGTCGGAGGAAGGCAACGGCAAACCACCTCCATTAGGACCTTGCCTAGTAAGGCGGTGCGGGTCTCCCGCATCGTTTCCCTACGCTCTGTAAAGAAGCATGGGACTTCATTTCGTTTCAATAACTCTTTATAACACTTTTAATGTAGAGTTGAAATGCAGATTTTTAACAATGATACAAGCATACACCTATATGCTACCACTTGTCAAAACAAAAGGGTGATGTTACAGGAATTAATAAATTGAAGAGTGTGTTTCTTGTTTTGTTTCATACAGATTAAAAGATTATCCTTGCCACAAAATAAGTCATTAATTATCCTTGTCGGTGTCTATAATCCATTTAGTTTACATATAAGAAAAAAAAAACGAAAAACTAATGTGATTCAACACAGATTCCTCTATGAGATTTTGATAAAGTGTGAATTTGTGAAACTGGCACGAATCAATATTGATAATTTGAATAACATTAAGGTACAAGATGACAGACTAGAGACGCTAAATGTAATGTTTTATATAAAAAACTAATAAGACAAGTAGGTGTCCACTTTTCACAATTTAAACCTACAACAATGATCAAAACTAAGACACCACACAAACATTTAAACAAAATGTTCTAGAATTCAGTCTAAGGTGTGCCACGTTATGTACATGACATTTAATGCGTTCTAGTAGATTTTATTTACTAAGTCTAAACAGTTGATGTCCTTGTGGATGCTGATTATGGACCTATTCTTACATTCAAGTTTCTCATTATTATTTTGGAGAAAAAATATTGGCAATAACACTGGATATTAATAAATAGAAGTATATCTTGTGAAGCAGTTCTCAAAATGCTAGATGCTTTGAAGAAGTCTGCAGAGTGTTCTAGAAATGACTCCACTTATAATTCAGTATTCTGAAAATTCTCTGTAAGTTGAATTTCACCAAAAAGGTTATGCTGTAATTGTCTCATTAGTAAATTAAAATATGGCGAACAAACTTGTTTCATTATTTTTAAATTACCTGTAGAATAATAGCATAAACTGCATATGTAGCTGAACTAAAGCAGTCTTTCAATTCTAGGCAGTAGATTTTCCAGCTACGATTATGATGTATCTGTAGAGTCAAAAACTTAACCCTTTTTTGTATTTCATTGTTTGAGAAATCCATTTTTGTTTCTTATTTATGGCCATGAGGAGTACTGAACAGTATATACTGACTCTTCTATAATATGATGATAAAGTATTTTCCTTGAACCAAATCGTTGAAATATTGTGACAACATGATGCCATGACTCGGGTGATAACTTGAGAAGATTTCATCGATGCATGTGATTCGATTATTTGATTTCTGAATTGTATGATGTTATTATATATTTGAAAATTTCCTTTTTAATGTAAATATTTGTAATTATGAGAGAGAAAACCTTTCAAAACTTTGTTTTAAATAAAGGCAGAAAGAAATAGTATATTTCAAGAGGTTATCAGGCTACTTTAATCCTACTTAATTAGAGATTTTGGAAGAAGTTTTTTCAAGCAGGATACACACAGAATTGGTGTATGGATGTATTAAGATATAAGAAGATGACAGAAATTGACTGATATTATAGATGTAAATCACCAAGAGGGATGTATTAGAGAAGTATGTGGAACAGCAGTGTGAACATACATCATGCCACGAAAGACAGTCATAACCAATGATCATGTCCTCATCATCCTGTTATGTGCAGAAGGTTTGTCAATCAGAGAAGTTTCTCAGACATGAGCAGTAGAGTCAAAGTGATGTGGTGCGACATAGAACTGGTTCCAGTTGTCAGGTAATGCTGAGGACTTACATGACACCTGTTGTCCACATTCTACAGGTGCACAAAATGATCGATATCTATGACTTTCGAGTGAGAGGTTCAGAGGACTGAGAGCGCCAGAACTGAATCCGGCTTTTGAAGAGGCTACAGGTTAGCGTGCATCGCATCAAACTGTTAGGAGATGACAGCAAGATGCGTATCTCCATTCACGACGAACATTGAGAGCCTCGTGTTGTGCACAACAACATTATATTAGAGATGGGCAAAAAATCATGTAGAATGGATGCCCCGCGATTGGTATTGGGTGCTTTTTATGGACAAAACTCGGATCTCTTTGAACGCCGGTAATCACAGACATGTCTGAAGACAACTCAGTAATACTGTCGCAGAAGAAACTCTGTCGTACTGGCACTGTGGTGTAGCAGTTGTTATGCTAGACTGTTGCATAGAGAGTCGTGAGTTCAAAACCCACCTCAACTAAAAAATTTTAATTTCTATATTCGGTTCGAGGACGTTCTAAGAGTATCCACAAATACCAAGAGTCATGGTACTGGAATGTTCTGTAACTGTACATATACTGTATGTGCTCTGGCCAGAGGCAGTTCGCTCTGCGCTCTTGTATGGGCAAGTGCTGAATAAACCTTCGTTAAGTGAAGTTAGTGTTTGTCATTCATCTAATTACACCTTCTTCTGTGTGACATTATTCTGGTGGAGGCACCAGGTCTTGGAACTTGTGATAAAGCACATTAAAAATGGTTCAAATGGCTCTGAGCACTATGGGACTTAACATCTGAGGTCATCAGTCCCCTAGACTTAGAACTGCTTAAACCTAACTAACCTAAGGACATCACACATATCCATGCCCGAGACAGGATTCGAACCTGTGACCGTAGCAGCATCGCGGTTCCGGACTGAAGCGCCTAGAACCGCTCGAGCGTACATTATCGACGACGCAGTGGCTCCCATCAGGCCACGACAGAGCCGCCATTTACGTGGTGAGAAACGTGAGTTCAAACCATATCCAACAGGACGACTTGCCAAGTGTGCACCACGTCTTCAAGAGTATGAGATTACCATAGTGTACAAAAGTGTAAGAAAACACCAAGATGCCGACTGTCTCTCAAGAAACCCTGTGGGAGACCATCAAGACTTTGATGTAGATAATGACTATTTCGCTGCACTCCAGGATCTCTTTGCTGAGCAGAAGGACGCCAAGATATCTCAAATTATGCTTGCCTTAAATCGGTCAGAGGATGTGAAAGGACAATTTAAGGTAGATAATGGATTACTTTGCAAGAAAAGCTTTGATCCGTTTGGAAAGATGTGGCTACCAGTGATTCCTAAACACATGCACTTACAAGGGAACCTCCCCATCGCACCCCCCTCAGATTTAGTTATAAGTTGGCACAATGGATAGGTCTTGAAAAACTGAACACAGATCAAGCGAGAAAACAGGAACAAGTTGTGTGGAACTATGAAAAAAATCAAAATATACAAACTGAGTAGTCCATGAGCAAGATAGGCAACATAAAGGACAGGCTAAGCTTAGGAGCACCGTGGTTAGCGTGAGCAGCTGTGGAACGAGAGGTCCCTGGTTCAAGTATTCCCTCGAGTGAAAAGTTTACTTTCTTTATTTTCGCAAAGTTATGATCTGTCTGTTCGTTCATTGACTGTTCACTGTATACGTTTAGTATCTGTGTTTTGCGACCGCACCCTAAAACCGTGCGAGTAGTAGATGAAAGGACGTGTCTCTCCAATGGGAACCGAAAACATTTGGTCGCAAGGTCATAGGTCAACCGCTTCCTCCACAGGAAAACACGTCTGATATATTCTATACGACACTGGTGACGGCATGTGCGTCACATGACAGGAATATGTTGTCGACCTACCAAACTTGTACACTTGGCGAATGGGTAAAAAGATTCTTCTACCTTGCCCGATTTAGGTTTTCTTGTGAATGTGATAATCATTCCCAAAAAAGTGATGAAAACATAAGAGTTTGTCAAATAAACTGCAACAACGGACGGACGGATAGTAATTGTCTGAAAATAAAAAAATTAAATTATACGCTGGAGGGAAGACTTGAACCACGGACCTCTCACTCTGCAGCTGCTCACACTAACCACGGGACCATGACGCTCTGCACCTCATAATATTCTTGATGTTGCTTATATTGCACATGGACTACTAAGTTTGTATATTTTGCTTATTTTTTCATAGTTCCACACAACTTCTTCCTGTTTTCTCGATTGATCTGTGTTCAGTTTTTCAAGGCCTATCAACTGTGCCAACTTATAACTTAATATGAGGGGGGTACGATGGGAAGGTTCCCTTGTCAGATCTTCTACAGAAATTCCATGACACACCTGAGGCCGGACATTTAGGATTTATTAAGACATACGATAGAAACCGCAAGGGATTTTTCTGGCCAGGTTTATTTAGGAGTGTCCGTTGCACTGTCGAGTGTGCCAGAGGAGAAAGGCAGTTCTTCAGAAACCATCTGCCTGACTCATACCAATTCCACCAGCCAAAACGCCTTTCCAGCATGTTGGGATTGGCCTCCCCGGATGATTACCAACGTAGCTAGTGGCAAAAGATGGATTATTGTTTGCACTGATTATCTGACAAGCTTTGCTATTACAAAAGCCGTCAAACAGTTGAAGCACTCGAGGTAGCCAAATTCATCGTGGACGACATTGTATTAAAATACGGTGACCCAAGATCGTTAATTACAGATCGAGGGAAAGTTTTTCAATCGAAACTTGTGACCGAGATAAACCGTCGGTGCAACATTACTGATCACGTGACGACTGCCTAAGATTCACAAACTAACGGGCTTACTGAACGCCTTAATAAGACCTTGGCGGACATGCTATCAAGTTCATCAACATTGAGCAGAGCAACTGGGATGAGGTGCTACCTTTCGTGACGTTTGCCTACAACACTGCCAAATAAGACACCACAGGATTTACGCCATTTTTCCTGGTGCATTGGCGTGAAGCGACTACTACTACGGACACTGTGTTTCCGTTACATCCTGATGATGTGGACGACGAGTACATCGGCCAGGTGTTAACCAGAGATGAGGAAGCTCTGCAGATCGATCGAGTCCGCACGCTGCAGGCTCAAGAAAACGATCGCCGAAGGTATGACGTGAGCCACCGCTCTGTTGTCTACCAGCCTGGTGACCTAGTCTGGATCTTCACTCCTGTTCAGAAGGTTGGCCTCTCTGAGAAGCTCCTCAGGCGCCACTTTGGACCTTATAAGTTTGTCAGACAGTTGTCTGATGTTGAAGATTTCGACCCTGACAAAAGACGACGAAAGATCAGAGATATGGTCCACATCCTTCGAATTAAGCCCCATAAGGATCCTGCAACCCAGGGTAAATTCAAAGCCCCATCGACATGGCAACAAGCGGAAAAGTGATGAAGAGCGTAGTGACAAAGGAAGTTCTAAGAAGATCACCGCCAGGGCGAACATCAGTCATCGGGAGTTGGAGTATGCAGGACCGATGACCCGTTCCCGGAGAAGGAGAACGTAACACCGAGACGCTGTTCTCTTAAGGAGGGACAGTGAGATGACAGTGTGTAAGGATATGGCACATTAACATATGACACCACTCCTACATGCTTCTTTCACTGCTGTGTTGGCTGTTTCATTTCCCTGTATCCCGACACATCCAGGTACTCAGCAAAATATCACCTCGTTATCTCGGTGTGGTATCTGCTATAAGCTGTCATGGAGGATCTAAATCAACTGGTTTACTGGATACTGAGTAAGTCACAACAGACAAGAAACTTTGTACTGTGATGCCTTTGAATCCACTGCAGTACAATCATAATGCTGTGTAAATTTGCACCATAATTTGTAAATTGTTTCAGAAGCCTACTTTGATTGATTGATTTTTATTGTTGTAGAGACCTCAGAGATCATCTGAGGCATTACAAAAAAGTCAATATTACATAGTATAAATGTTACACAAATAATTACAAATACAAGAAAAATATTACACAATATAAATGTTACACAAATAATTATGGTACCCTCACACAAAAACAAAACAGAGAAACTTCTGGTACAAATTGATATTGCATAGTAAATTTAGCCAGTTACAGACTTACTCATATATAGAAGCATATAAAAACTGATCACAAAAACCCTATCTGAGAAAACAGCTGAGCAACTGGGTGCAGCCGGCCAGTGTGGCTGAGCAGTTCTAGGCGCTTCAGTCTGGAACAGTGCGACCGCTATGGTCGCAGGTTCGAATCCTGCCTTGGGCATGGATGTGTGTGATGTCCTTAGATTAGTTAGATTTAAGTAGTTCAAAGTTCTAGGGGACGTATGAACTCAGATGTTAAGTCCCATAGTAATCAGAGCCATTTGAACTGGGTGCATACTCTTGCTGGCCTCCATTTATACAATAAAACCTTGGCACATACTTAAAACTGAAGAAACTAATTTAAAAAAAAATGTAATCCACAGTACAAATTTTCTTGTTCTGCACCAAACATAAAATCACTTTGGGATTAAGAAGATGCCAAGGCAGCAATTTGTTCCATTCCAGACTGCATATTTGGAGGTCTGATATATGTGATGGTTATAATTAAACTTTTAGTATTTGAGAGGGCCCCCACAACAAGTGAGTGATATTGGGACCATGATACTTTGTGGAAACATGTGTAAGGACACACAGAAGAGAAATAATGAATAAATCATTGAAAGACACACATTTTAATTTCCACACGGTAGGGTAACATTTACTAATTGTGTAACACATTAATGTTCCAGATTACAAATGTTGCTCAATGTGATGATCATGTGCTTTTGCAACAGTCTGGAATTGCACTAGAGATTGCTCTACTTCTGCCTGAAACGACTATGGAACACGGAATGTTCAGCTGTCGTGACACAGCTCGTGCAGTGCTTTAAGATTGAACGTTGTGTACAGTGTTCTCAGCCATGGCAGCAATAGTGACTTCTCCAACAATTTGTGGTGGAATGGGCCAACAGCATGTCCCAGAAGCAATTCTCAAATTGACAGTTAAGTCAAACTACCGAACTGTGTTCTTCAACTCTGGTGTGGAAAGAGTGCCTCTCTGTATATCTTTAATGTGTCGATACTCATGAAGAGCAGCAGCTCTACTGCTGTTGTTTTTACAAAACAGCTTTATGAGTGAAGCCCTGCTTACCTTGTCCAGACCCTTGTTGACTGTCTGCAACTGCAATGCATACTGATGCTCATGTTTCAGCCCTATGTCACCGTTTCAGTACCAGTGCCTAATGGCAAGTCATGACACAACACTACTAACAATGCAAATCCTGCGGTGCACAGTCTGAACATCATTCCTATACAGCTGGGTACCCATCAGGTAAGTAGCTTTCCATCTAAACTTGTTCAAGTACAAAAAGTTTACTTATAACCACCCTGTATCCAGACCTGTGATGCAGTTGGCAGCGCAGATGCCAAAGGGCTTGACTGCATGGGGCCAATTCCTTAACAGCTGCTCAAAGCTGGGATGAACCACTGCATCAAATGCCCATCACTGAGGCAATGCTAAGATTTTCAGGGCCTGTAAAGTCAGGAGGAGGTTCCACTGAATCGGTAGTAGTTGTTCACATGGACTGAACTGGGCTGGGCAGATAGACTCCAGCTGATTTCTGAATTACCTCACGTCAGACAGTGTCTAACATCTTGAGGTAGGAAACATGTGCCGATCCATAAACCATGGTGCTGTAATCTAACCGTGATCTGATGTACGCCCTATAACACTGCAGGAATTGATACCTGTCACCTCCATATGTCTTTCTGCTAAGCCATTTCAAAATATTCAATAATTTGATGCTATCTGTACACAGCTTTTTGAGGTCTAGGGGCCAGATTAATTTTGCAACAAATAGTGGTCTCATAAAGTTCAAACTGTCCTTAAAATTTAAAATACTGTCCCCCATTGTGAGCTCTGGTTGGTCAAAACTTTGATGAGCATGATTAAAACTGACCCAGGTAGTCTTCTCTAGTGAAAATCTAAAACCAGTTTTATTGGCCCTGGTTACCAGCCTCCTTATGGTCAGCTGTAGTTTCCTCATTGTCACTGTAAAATCAGAGGAAAAGTAGATCATCTCAAAGTCATCCAGAAACAGAGGACTTTAGGGAGAGATTCTTACTGTAGAGGAAATATTAATATCTATGACAAACAGAGTGACAGTGAGTACACTGCCTTGGGGGTTCCCATTCTCCTGAACAAAGCAATCAGATAAGGTCTCAGCAATAAGATGGCAAAAGTGCCTATCTCCAATGAAGGCTCCAATAAGAAGCGTCCCCATTTATGAAGTTGGCGATGGATGTTGTACCTCCCAAGTGGTGGTGTGTGCCTTTTCAAGGTCAAAAAAATGCATTGACTAAATGGTTTTGATGTAAAAAAAGACTTCTGAATCACAATCTACTGTAGAAGTAACTTGTCAAGGTTGGAACGGTAGTACCTGAAACCACACTGGGAACAGTACAGATGACCTCAGCATCCGAAGAGCCAGACAAAGCAGTGGTTGACCATGTACTCGAGGATCTTACCCATGCAGATAGTAAGGGCTACACACTGTTAACTCTTAGGGTTGGTACAATCCTTGCCTGGTTTCCTTAAGGAAATAATATTGCCTCCTTCTGAGTGGTGCGATACTGTCCATCACATCAGAATTGATTGAAATAAAACAGGAGCTTGTCTTGGGTTTCACAGCACATGCAACAGAGCCTGGCATAATGAATCTGATCTAGTCGTGATATGGAAAGAGCTGATTCCAATTACCACACAGAGAATGTATGTGTGTAGGTCTCCTAATTACATGAGAAGAAGCGTAGTCATCTCCACAGGGCTATGAAATGTCAAACTCAGGAGATTGTCCAGATAATGCAGTGGCAGTAAAGTGTTCAGGTACAACCTCAGCTACATCGCTGGGCGTGTCCACCAAGATCCCATTACTCAACACGGTCATATGAGGAGGTGTACCACTCTTGCCTGAAATTGTCCTCATTGATTCCCAAACTCGTGTAGTGTTATTGGACCAATTAACTGAAGATTCAAACTCCTTCCAGAAGCTTCTCTTCCATTCTTTTACCACTCACCTTAATTGTGATCTTGGAGTCCTCAAGGTACACATATTTTCTGCAGCTGGATGGTGTTTGAAGTTCCTCAAAGCTGTGCACTGGCTCCAACTGCCAAGTGCTGTTCTTTGTTCCACCGATGAACAGACCATTGTCTGAGGTGGCTGTTGGACTGGGGAATAGTATTGGTGGCAACTAAATGGATGACACAAGTGATATGGTCCACCATCTCCATGGCAACCAATTTTCCCCCTTGTAGCACCCATCTTTGTGGTCTCCTGTTGATCACTGACCCAGTCAGCAGGTGGATCCATACCAGAATGTGGCCACAGGAATGTGTATCTGTGGCCACTTCCCACTGAACAGACTGTAAAAACTACAGATCATAAAAAAGGTCAATTGCTACAGGTGAACCTGTAGCTGTAGTTAAGTGTGTCACCCAACCAATTAAAGGTAGGTCCTCCCTGAATGGTGGAGGCCTCCAATAATTTGACCCCCAGGGCGTGTGATAGACGAGCCCCATAGCACATTGTGTGCAGTGAAATCACTGAGGGAGAATGGGCAGGGAAGTGCCTTTAAAAGCTCTGTCAGTGGATCTGTATTCAGCGGATCTTGAGGTGCAATGTATAAAGAACGTACTGATCGTAGCAGTCGAGAGAAATTCCACTGCAACTGCTTTTATAGCCATGGTAAGAGGGACAGGAGAGGAGTGTCATCTGTCATCAACAAAAACAGCCACTCCACAGCAGCCATTCACTCCATCAGCACATAGCACACCTTGCGGCTACGGTTATTCTAATTTTTTTCATCAATAAAAAATAGAGCCATGTGCCTTCCTTGCTGTCCACTCAGTGAAGCAAGGGCCCTACTTGCAGTAATATTGTCCTTCGTTTAGGGATGGCAGTCTGTTAATGCAGGTGTGTCAATGACTTTAAAATGTGTTATTTATAAGCACATGCAGAACAGTCTCTCCTGGACCAGAAGCTGCATTTCTTCCACATGTGATTAGTAGCCATTTAAGTTCCACTGCAATAGACATGTCCCTGTAGGATTCATTGATCAGTAATGTTTGTCCTTGCCCTTCTGCCTTGTAGTCAAGTCAGTGAAGGAAATTTTTTTTTATATAGTGATAGGAGACAGTGTCATGAACAACATACTAAAAATGCCTACCTGTGGGGTATGAGAATTGGGGTGGGGGGCATTTATATGCCACTTTTTTATGTTTTTCTTGAATAGCTCAAAAACCATAGCTTCTATCGAAAATATCTCACAGTACAAAAGTAAAGTACATTAAATTTTCTACAAAAAAGGCACAATTCATCTTTTCTCTAGCACTAATAGTTTCCACGTTACAGGGGATGGAAAAATCGCAAATTATTAATAATAGTTTTTTAATGTTATAAAATTGATTTTTAACGACCACTAAACTTATGAAAACAGAAAATTTACATTAGTTATTACAAAATAATATCTTATATTTAAAGGGTACATTTCAAAAATCAACATTTGTATCATCATCATCTTGCTGTTTGAGTAACAGTGCATCATTCGTACACGTTCCATGGCACGTGCCACAAACCATGGAATGTGTGATGTCCTCTTTTCAGCATTCAAATTGTGTGCTGACAACAACACAGTCCCCAGACTTCACTGCCTTTAAATGAGATAATGTCCTCGGAACTTATTCCTCAGGGCATCCACCTTTTCTAGGTATAGGTACTGAGCCTGTAAAGAACTTTTTATAGCAATCCTGTTGATATCTTGCATCTGCATTATGTAGATCTCCAGCAGAGTACACTGGCCTTTGGGTGGTGTCTCCTCATTCATCCTTCCTCTCCTCTGCATGAACTGTTATTGCATAATCGTAACTGAGGATCAAACACTGTAAACATTTCACCACCATTTTTGGGGTGTCTTCCACACAAAACAGAAAGCTAATTTTAAAATCAAATTTCGCTTCAGTTGAACGCAAATGTTTGACTCTAGCTGATGTTGAAGGCTGTTCCTCCGAAATAGCTTCTCTTAGAAATCTTTTAATTGACTTAGCTCCGGTACACTCTTTTCTGTAAAATGCATGAACAAAATGTTTTTTTGTTCATGAAACTATCAACTTTCCCATCTTTTCTCAAATAAATGGCATTTAGCGATCCACGTATTCCTTCCTCACTGACATTGCATGGGTCACTTGAGGGGTGGCAGGTAAATATCCAATGGTTCATACTTCGTTATGTCGTTATGAAAAGACACTTAAATTTTCTGTGTGTGCTTTCATACCTTCGCCATTTACAAGAGCCTGAAAATTATTTTTTGCGGTCAGTCAGAAAGCAATGGAGAAAATACTGAGCATAATTTCCAGTCTGCAAATCCACATTACTTTGTGCTCACTGAAAGAAAATGTTCCTACTTGCTATTTATTCAGCAGGATCAGGAACTATGACGATAAATAAAAGCTTTTGAGTTTTAACTGTTTGATGTATTCTGTAAAAGTTCAATGCACAAAGTTTAATACTATTCGTATTGGAAACAGCACTATTAACAGTTCAGAGGTGACCCCCGCAGACAGTACCAAGTAAAATGGTCTATCAATCTGATTCCTATTCACCAAAAGTTAATTGCTAGCCTTAAAAGTGGAAAATAATCTTGCCACTTGCCACATGGTTTCACCAACATAACAAGTGGCACATAAAAGGTTTCTTCCATGAAATTTAAGTGATCCAGGATGGTGTACAGCTCTTGTGTTGCGAGTGCACTTCCTACTTTAACTGAAAGTCGGCCTGTCCGCAGCTCATGGTCGCGTTCTCGCTTCCTGAGCATGGGGTCCCGGGTACGATTCTACGATTCCCGGTGGGGTCAGGGATTTTCACCTGCTTTGAGATGACTGTGTTGTTGTCCTCATGAAAGTGGCAAGACTGGGCTGAGCAAAGGTTGGGAATTTGTATGGGTGCTGATAACCGTGCAGTTGAGTGCCCCACAAACCAAATATCATCATCAAGTCTGCCTAGCTCTGACATCATCCGAGTCACTAAGCACACAGACATTTGACTGATATGAAGATTGATCTCTCTTCCCAACTGCCTCTCTTGCCATATTTATATAGGGGCGCAGTGGTCTGCCAAGCAGAACATCTGCTATCAACCATCCTAGGTAGAGGTAGCAGGATCTACATGGTGCCATTCTTGGACACACATTAATTAATAGCTCTGTTGTTTAAAAATTTACAGTCTTCTTAATTATTATATACACAGAGTTAAGTTTGATTTAGTTACTGAAAAACTTTTAGCTCTACTGCATTTAAACTTTGCGGGCTAGACTTCTTGAACAAAACTGGCTATAGAAAATGACCTCTGAACTGATTCTTTACTACTGCTTGTAACCCCTGTTATTTACAATACAGTCTTGAAACTTGGTACAGTTGTATTATTGCTTGAATGTAATCCAAGTGCCGTAATTAGAACTTTCTATTAAAAATACAAATGGTACTTAATGTATGATGAATAAGGACTTTTTTTATACCAAATTTGGTTTTTAGTAAATAACTTGAAAACTAATAGAGATAGCTTATTGGTGTGACATATTTAATGTTTTTACATCAAACTGAGTCTAAAGACCAATTCATCTTTTTGAGTGTAATATTTAATGCCTTCAGTTTTAAAAATGACACTTTTGAGCAAAATATTGTTCTTACCAATTTGAGACTTGTAACTTCTAATTGTGATATACATTTGCATATTCCAAATAATTTTTAGCTTTGTAGTCATGTTATTCAGTACCACTTATTTTTTTTTTCTTAAAATCATACATTTTGCCTGACATATTCACTTGATCATTCTGAGACTTTACGATGTTAGCATTTATATAGTTAGGCATACACTGACGGCACACTCGCTCACCTCTGTACATCTTACAATGATATAGCACTGGTTTCACTTCACACTGAGAACATCTCTCACACAGATTAAACATTTCTCAGCGATTATTTATTCATATTTTACATAAAAATTCTCTTAATTGTGGCAAATAAGTGCTCACTTCGTAAACTGGAAGTCACTCACTATTTAAACATGAGCACAGTGAAGTTACTTTGCCTGCTCACATACGAGAACTGGACAGGAAATGCTGGATAGTGTGTAGTCAACTATTCTGTGTGTAAACTGAAGAGCGAGTAGTTCTCATGGTTGGGGAACTGACCTCTATGACAACAATCAATTTTCCTACTAGCAGTACAAGGCAGTGTGCAGAGATTTATGTAGATTCTCTTCGTATGTGTAGCTTTATTACTAGCTAATACCTATATTCCACCTGGCATTAAAGCATTTTGTGGAAAATAAACACTCTCCAGGTGTGTTTGTGCCTTTTGTCATCAATAATTTGCAAAGTGTGTTATGAAAGGGTCAGTATGATTGTGGAACAGTGTGCAGTTGTTTTCAGTGACGTAGCGTGTAGAGAGAGTGGGGACTCACTTGCTCACCCTTCATTTCGCACACACAAAAAAAAAGTCAAGTAAGTGACCTCAAGCTGGTGACCTGCTTTCCTTCACACTTCTACCTTCCATCCCACTCCCTCCCACTGCCACCAATCAGTTCACTAGAACACGATTTATCCCTCAATATGGCTCTGCTGTGCTTAGATATGGCACAAAAATTTAATATTTGGTCTTAACCCACTTCATTTAACAAACATTATTTTTATACCACAGCAGAATATTGTCAAATGATCTTTCATAAAACCCAAAAAATATGTAAAAGCCATTAGTGGCATCACAGTTAGTGCCCAGTCTCATGAATAAGACAGTGATTAAAATTGAGGGTAGCAAAGCACGTTCCTTCACAAAGGAAAACACGGAGGAATTACCTCAGTTTAATTCTCTTACCACTGGAAAGACAAATGAAACGGATGTTAGTGTTGTATCACATATTGATTCCACCCCACTCATGTCACACAGTTGGTAGAGGCAACACAAGTTTCCATCAGATACCGATAGCGATCATATGGAATCTGGCAGACCCAATGGAGCATGCCCACTCAGCCTTGCCTCCAGCAGCTCCGTACCACAAACAGCTTCTGCTGTCGTGATGTAGGACAGCCGGTGGCAGCCATACAGCCACTCATACTTGGACCCTCTTCGCTACATGAAGCTACACCATTGTTCGAGCTTTGGTTCCGAGAGCTTCAGCCTTTTTGCTATTGTATTAACTGGACTCTATTTCTTGCTGCATTATTTGTAATGAGTTTTTGTACATTTGGAAAGATACAAGTTAAGTAAATCTTCTGTTAACTGTATTAACTTGTTTGCTAATTATTTCTGCTCCTGTCCAGCTTTCCTATGGCAACAGTTGCCACACCACTCTGTAGGCCACCTCTCCTTACTGTTGTGTCCAAAGTCGTACACGACATACCTGGTAATGAGCAGTCATTCCTGTGTGTAGCAGCCTTCAAGTTGACTGCTTCCTGTTCTGTCACCTTTTTGATTGGTTTTTGCTGTTACTGATTGTCTTCTGTGACCTCAGTATTTACCTTGATTTTGCTCTTTATGTTATAGGGTCCATGGTTGCTGCTTTTGCACCCCTTCCCTGTGTTTATTTGTCTTGTAATTTTGTGCTATGCTTAGTCACTACGGTTACTAAGCCGCACTCACTCAATTTCAGAGTCAACAAATGGCACAACTGATTGCAGTGATGAATCGCTTCTTGGTGATGCAGATGACTTCACACAAGATGCTGGACACAATGGCAGCTCCACCACCTGCATATGTACTGCCATTTCTTGAGATTGACAAGACAAAGGAAGACTGGACAAAGTACCTTGCACAGTTCAACACACACATCGCAGTGCATCACATACAAAGTACTGACAAACATTCTTATTTCCTGGGCATGGCAGGAGTGACTGTGTATAGCTTGTGTGTGATTTTGTTGCCCATGTCACAATGAAGGACAATGGACAGCCAAGTTTTATTAAAGATTGTCCTGTCCGTTAGGCTCTCCGAGAACAGGTGGCTCAGGAGTTTACTGCTCTGAAATACAGTGGGGTTGTAGCACTCATTACTACCAGTCAGTGGACTTCCCCTCTTGCTGTTATAAAAAAGCCGTCCAGCTGACTCTCGCTGTGTTCCTATTTTAAAAAAATTGTGAATATTCAGTCAGTACTTGACAACTGTCCCTTGCCGTGCACAGAGAGCTGATGGGTAAACTAGGTGCTGGTTGTTATTTTTCCAAAAGTTAAACTGCGCAATGCTTACTTGCAGATCCTTGTGGATAAGCAGTTGCAAGAGGTTTTTGTCAATTATACTCATCTGATCCCCTTCGAATTTTTAAAATTGCCATTTGGCACTGCTTCCACACACACAATATTTCAGCATTTTTTGCAGCAGCTGACTGCAAAAGTTCTTTTTTTGCTCAAATTATTTAGATGACATCGTCATCTCTGGTCCCACTCCTTATGAATACATTATCAGTCATCACACTCTGTTTCAAGTATTGTCTGCAGCTGGTCTCAAATGTAACAGAGACAAATGTGCGATCTTTCAGACTGAACCTGAGTACTTAGGAAATGTCATCAATAGATATGGTGTTAACCCATTGCAATCACATTTGCCTACTATCTGTGACCTACCACCCCATGCAATGTGCAGGAATTAGTCTGTGTTAAGGAATCTCACGTTTTACATCCAATTTATTCCTAGTACCAATCAAATTGCAGCTGCCTTGCATCACTTG
Organism: Schistocerca serialis cubense; assembly: GCF_023864345.2. NCBI lineage: Eukaryota > Metazoa > Arthropoda > Insecta > Orthoptera > Acrididae > Schistocerca > Schistocerca serialis. The sequence goes on along the minus strand of NC_064645.1, from coordinate 486,853,431 downwards.
CACAGGAAGAATGTTCCTTTTGTTTGGTCACAAGAGAACAGTGTCAGTCTGCTTTCCACAAGTTGGAAGATGCCTTGCTTAGTGATTGATGATTTATTCATTTTGATCCACCCAAACCTGTGGTCTTGGCTGTGGCTGCTTCATATTAAGGCATCAGTGCAGTTTTGTCGCATACATTTGGTGCTGTTGACAAAGCTCAATGTAATTATTTGCAAATTGGAAAGGAGGCTTTCACTATTGGCTTAAAGTGTCACTAAGTTTCAGCAGTATCTTTTTGGCAGAAAATTTTACTTGGTGACTAACCATAAACATCTACAATCTTTGTTTAGCCCTTCTCATTCAGTCCCAATTTGCCCAGTACAGAATCTGCAGTGGTGGGCTCTTCTTTTGTCAAATTTCCTCTGTGAATTGTGTATTGGCTCACTTCGAAGCATACTCACTTCTAAGCATACCAACACAGATGCTCTTTCTCGTCCCCTGGTGGCTCAGATTATGGATTTGATGAGGCTCTGCTTTTTGTTGCTGAACTGATGCACAAGACACTGATGCTTTGCATTGCTTTCTACTTAATTGCTGGAATACTTGCCCAGGCCACAGCAGCTGATCCTGATTTGCAGATTCTGTTGCACTACATCTGCAGCGGTGGGCCACATTCAACCATTGCCACATCGCTGCAGCTCACTAGGGTTGTCATTTTGCTTCACGCCAATAATGACCACTCATATGTTGTGGCTCTCCACCCTGAAGTGCTTCGTTTACTACACCAAGGTCACTGCAGACTCGTCCGCACCAAGCGGTTGGCGCGACGTCAGATGGTCTAGAAGCACAAATTGAACAGTTGAATCTCAGTGTCAAGCCTATGCTGAACATCAGTTAGCCCTGCCACATCAATTCTTTCAAGGGAACCTCCCCATCGCACCCCCCTCAGATTTAGTTATAACTTGGCACAGTGGATAGGCCTTGATAAACTGAACACAGATCAATTGAGAAAACAGGAAGAAGTTGTGTGGAACTAAGAAAAAATAAGCAAAATATACAAACTGAGTAGTCCATGGGGGACATAGGCAACATCAAGGAGGACGTGAGCTCAGGAGTGCTGTGGTCCCGTGGTAGCGTGAGCAGCTGTAGAAGTAGAGGTCCTTGGTTCAAGTCTTCCCCCTGGTGAAAATTTTACTTTCTTTATTTTTGCATAGTTATTATCTGTCCGTTAGTTCATTGACGTCTCTGTTCACTGTAATAAGTTTAGTGTCTGTGTTTTGCGACCGCATCGCAAAACCGTGCGATTAGTAGACGAAAGGACGTGCCTCTCCAATAGGAACCGAAAACATTTGATCGCAAGGTCATAGATCAACCGATTCCTCCACAGGAAAACACATCTGATATATTCTATACGACACTGGTGACGGCATGTGTGTCACATGACAGGAATATGTTGTCGACCTACCTAACTTGTACACTTGGCGAATGGGTAAAAAGATTCTTCTACCTTGCCCGATTTAGGTTTTCTTGTGGATGTGATAATCACTCCCAAAAAAGTGATGAAAACATAAGAGTTTGTCACATAAACTGAAAATAAAAAATTAAACTTTTCACTCGATGGAAGATTTGAACCAAGGACCTTTTGTCCCACAGCTCCTCACTTTACCACCAGACCACGGCGCTTCTGAGTTCCCAGTGTCCTAGATGTTGCTTATCTTCCCATGAACTACTCAGTTTGTATATTTTGCTTATTTTTTCATAGTTCCACACAACTTCTTCCTGTTTTCTCAATTGATCTGTGTTCAGTTTTTCAAGGCCTATCCACTGTGCCAACTTATAACTTGATCTGAGGGGGGTGCGATGGGGAGGTTCCCTTGTTTCTATGGCCCAAACCTCAGGCACCTTGGCAACATTTGCATTTTGATTTGAAATGTCTTTACTGGTATATACGTTAGCTTGTTGTTGTTGTTGCTTTCAGCAAATTTCCCTTCACATTTCCTGTGCACTCTAATATGGCTCATTCACAATACAGTCCTTGTTGATCTTTTGCCTCGAGGGATTGCCTGACGTGATTGTGACTGACAATGGACCTCAATTTGTTGCCACTGAGTGAACAGTTTGCGCTCTCTCGGCTCTTGTCCAGGTTAACTATTTCTGTTCCTGTCCAGATTTCCTACAATGACAGTTGCCACACCACACTGTAGCCCACTTCTGTTTATCATTGTGTACAAAGTTGCACAGAACAATTAGTGTCTCTGGCACTGAGAAACAGCTGAAGTAGTTACAACTGAACAATGCTATATGGTCCGATGGAAACCCTATCAGATTCTATACTGAGTTTGTAGTTGAGTTAGTCCCTCTTCTAACTGTAATCTATTGTAGAGTACTATCAAAATACTGCACCCAGTAGTTTGAAGAGAGCACAGGTCACACGTGTCTACAAGAATAATAGAAGTGATCCACAAAACTACCATCCAATACCCTTGACATCAATTTGTTCTGGAATCTTTGAACATATTCTGAGCTCAAGCATAATGCCAACCAGCATGGATTCTAAAAAAAATATATTTAATCATGTGAAACCCAACTCTCACTTTTCTCACATGACGTACTGAAAGCTTTGGATCAGGGCAGACAGGTAAATGATGTACGTCTTCATTTACAAAAAGGATTTGACTTAGTACCACATCTATATTTTCAAAAGCATGATCATATGGGTATCAAGCAAAATTTGTGGCTGGGTTTAGGATTTTTTGATAGGGAGGATGCAGCATGCTATCTGGGAGGGAGAGTCATTGTCAAGACGTAGAAGTAAATTTGGGTATGCCCCAAGGAAGTGTTTTGGGACCCTTGCTGTTCATGTTGTCTGTTTATGACCTTGAAGACAATATTAATAGTAAGCTCAAGACTTTTTGGAGATGATGCAGTTATCCGTAATGAAGTACTGCCTGAAAGAAGCTGCATAAATATTCAGTCTGATCTTGATAAGATTCCAAAATGGTGCAAAGATTGGCAACTTGATTTAAATGTTCAGAAATGTAAAGTTGTGCACTTGTGCAATGAAGCACTGTAGCATCCTGTAACTATAATATCAGTGAGTCACAGCTGGAATCAGCCAAGTCACACACATATCTGGGTGTAACGCTCTGTAGGGATCTGAAATGGAATGATCACAATAGCTCAATTGTGGGTAAAGCAAGTGGGGTAGACATCAGTTTATTGGATGAATACTAGAATACTTGGGAAATACAATCAGTCTACAAAGGAGATTGTTACAAATCACCCTTGTGACCCATTCTAGAATATTGTTCAACTGCATGGGATCCATACCAAATAGCACTAATGGGACATTTAACCTATACAAAAAAAAGGGCAGCACAAATTGTCATAGGTTTGTTTGACCCATGGTAGAGTGTCACACACATGCTGAAGAAACGGAATTTTCAGGCTATTGAAGATGGGTATAAACTATCCTGAGAAAGCCTACTTATGAAGTTTCAAGAACCAGCTTTAAACAATGACTCTCAGAATATACTACCATCCCCTACATATCGCTTACATAGGAATCAGAAGGGCAGGATAACATTAATTACAGCTGGCACAGAGACATTTAAAAAATCATTCTTCCCATGTGTGAAGGGAAGTGGAGAAACCCTAATAAATGGTGCAATGGAACATACCCTTTGCCATGAACTTCACAGTGGTTTGCAGAATATAGCTGTAGGTGTAAAATTAGTCTTGTGTGTTTCTTTCACTTTAAATCACTCTGTACATGTACTCCAAGATATTTAATGAATGTGACTGCTTTCAGTGCTTGTTCAGCAATTGTGTACTCATAATAATGGATTTTTTTACCTATTTATGTGGAATACATTACAATTGTTTATATTTGGGGTCAACTGCCAATCCTCGCACCAAACATCCACCCTCTGGATATCTTTCTGCATGTTGGGCAACTATTCTCCAGTATAACACCATCCACCAACAGCCTTATGTAGATTCCGACGTTATCCACTATGTCGTTTACATATACTGTGAGGTGGCGCAGTGGTTAGCACACTGGACTCGCATTCGGGAGGACGACGGTTCAATCCCGTCTCCGGCCATCCTGATTTAGGTTTTCCGTGATTTCCCTAAATCGCTTCAGGCAAATGCCGGGATGTTTCCTTTGAAAGGGCACGGCCGATTTCCTTCTCCATCCTTCCCTCTCCCGAGCTTGCGCTCCGTCTCTAATGACCTCGTTGTCGACGGGACGTTAAACTCTAGTATCCTCCTCCTCCTCCTCCTCCTCCTCCTCCTATACTGTGAACAGTAGAAGTCCTATAGTGCTCCCTTGGAGTGTGCCTGAAATTAATTTTACATCTAAAGATTTCTCTCCCATATGAAAGAGGTACTGTGTCCTATTGGCAGGAACTCTTCAATCCTATCACAAAGCTGATCTGATACTATGTACAGCTGTCTTCTTCATTAGGCGGCAGTGTGGAACTGTTTTGAACTTCTGAACACTTTGTGTTCTCTGCCTTGTGGCTCCCCACCCTGAAGTGCTTCGTTTACTACACCAAGGTCACTGCAGAGTCGTTCGCACCACAAGCAGTTGGCGCCGCGATGTCAGATGATCTAGAAGCGCAAATTGAACAGTTGAATCTCAGTGTCAAGCCTATGCTGAACGTGTGTACGTGTGTGTGTGTGTGATAGAGAGAGAGAGAGAGAGAGAGAGAGAGAGAGAGAGAGAGAGAGAGAGAGGCCTTGTTGGCCAAAGGCCAACATTCCGACAGTCTTTTCGTTGTGCCTTTCTGCAACTCAGCACCTCTGCTATATCGTGAGTAGGAACTATTGTTTACATTATATTGTTACATTCCATCCCAGTTTTTTCCATTGTTCATTGTTTGTTATAAAATTCACCTTTTTGTTTTTAGATCATTACATCACCAAAATCCACACACACTGCTCTAGAGTCTTGCTATATTTACAGCTTCCATTTCAACACTGCGTTATCCAAATGTTACCTTTATAAAAGAAAGTATCAATTTACAACTTTTCATTCAAAACCTACTGTCAAATCTGACACAGATTAAAGTAGAACTTCAACCGCTTCATTTTGGATGACTTGTCTTGGCACTTATTTTTTCCAAATCACTTTTCTCTCCCATCGGAAAAATCTAGGTGAAATTTCCCACAATACACATGTTTCAGCAGATGGTGCCACAGCTATGACATGTATTATTATGTGACACTGCTGCCTATCATGTTTCAATGCCTGTCGATTTGTGAACACTTCCTGTGCTCAGAGGATGACCTTGTCTAATGATTACATAATGGTCCAATAGCTACAATCTGAATCAGTTACAATGGAGGTTATTGATCATGCGTCTGCACCACTCCCCTTGTCCTAAGTAAAGTGTACCCTTCATACAAGCGAATATAGTGTTCTAGAGCAAACACATCTGTGTTCATATTCCTATCTTTGATTGTCTTCAACTATAGGGTTGCCTGTCGCAACTTTATGTATAAAATGATATGTGTAAACACTACAAAGGAATGTACACAGTTGTATGTAAACAAATATGTATTGCAATTTTTATGGATCGTATGACCATGGGCCAATGGAGTTAGATGGTAGGAGTAACTATACATTTTACTTTTTTTATAGTTTTTTTTGTTTTTGTCTGTACAAGTCTGGTTAAAGATTTTGTTATTTGTTAGTGTGCAAAGTAAAAAGCTAACACTTTATAGTTGGAATATGTAAACATTGTACTTATTTTGTTTGTTAATGTAAGAGACAACAGAACATCCTTTTTCTTACAAATGACTACAATTTAGTATCCCAGAAACCTATATCAAATATTGTTGTGGATAAAATACAGGGTGTACATAAAGTCTGGGAACACTTTCAATTATTTATTACACAAGAACCAAACATTATACAGATATCATATATGAATCATTTTGAACAGAAACCCTGAAAGTTGTTTTTCATGTATACTGCCACTGTGTAATTTGCCGGTAGTCAGCACTAATTGCACACATGGCGAGTTCAGGTGCGGAGCGAGCTTTCTGTGTTGGGAGTTCGACAAAAACAAGTGTACTACAGCTGTTCAACAGATGTTTAGAACCAAGTGTGGTAAGAAGCCACCAACAAGGAAGGCCATTTACTACTGGCACAACAAATTCGTTATGACAGGTTGCTTGTGCCCGGCAAAGGGAAGTGGATGTCTCAGTGTGAGTGACGTGCATGTGGAGCTCATACGAGAGACATTGCAGCAATGGCTGATGCCTCAAATGCAGTCGACTCTCCATCTTTCAGTAGGATGTGGGTCCACTCCATTTTCGTCGTGAAGTTTGTGGATACCTGAACACAGAAGTGCCACATCGATGGATCGATCGTGCTACAGAAGGGGACAGCTGTTTCATGAAATAGCCTCCCCAATCACCAGATCTCACTCCATATGACTTTTTTCTGTGGGGACACATTAAAAATCTGGTGTATGTACCGCCTCTACCACATGATGTAGCAGAGCTCTGGGAGAGAATATGGGAAACGATTGCCACAGTCGACGAGGTCATGCTGGGAAGGGTATGGCAAGAATTCGATTACTGTATTGACACCTGCCGGGTCACTCACTCGTGGTTCGCGTATTGAATATTTGTATGTGAAAAAACTTCAGAGTTTGTCTTCAAAATGCAGTTTGTATGACATCTGTACAATGTTTAGTTCTTGAGAAATAAATAATTGAAAGTATTCCCGGACTTTATGTACACCCTGTATTATGAAAAAGCCTGCCAAAAAGAATTGCCTGCTTGAACATTCCTGAGATTGAAGAAATTAGGATCATCAAGAAAAGGTAGGTACACACACACACACACACACACACACACACACACACACACAGAATAGATACTATTTTTCAACCTTCATCTTTTATGGATAATTCCTATTCAACAGTCTCACCAACTAAATGCGTATTTCTGAAGTACAAGAATTTGTACTTAACAACCATGTGTTTTTGAATATTTCCTTGATGTTCTGCTTTTTTATCTTAGTTACTTTTGTTAAAGCCAGTAGTTTAAAAATGATGCAAACAATCTACAGAAATAATGCACCAATACAAAATCAGAGGTAAGGGGAAAAAATTAACTTGAACATTTCTTTGATGGTATAAATATATACTTTCATTAGTGATTTGTTTCGTCTTTCTGATACATATTATGAATATTTTATTTGTTCACCACTATGCTCAACAAGAAATACAAACAACTTCACTAGATGATTTTACAACTCATATTTGTAAAAGAGAAGTGCATGTTTGGTAGGCTGTCAAGAACGCACATTTGTTGTCTTCCTTTATGGTAACATTCACAAATAATTTCGTACTCAGTTGACAAAATTATGCCTGCTACAAAAAGTCTCAGATTTCATATGAAGAAATCAATCTTACTTTTTGACACTCATATTATTGTCCTCCAAGCAGTTTGTACATCATGTAAGCAGCCTCCTCTGCTTCCTTTTCACAATAACAATAAAAAAACTGGGGCAGTTTTCAATCACATGAACATGGCATTGTAAATATTTAGTTATCACAGTGAAGCTGCTAAAGCTTTTCTTTCTGAGTGCTTTCCAATTACAAATCTTGATACAAACTTCTCAATCACATTTGAGGTAAATGAACTGGTAATGAAAAATTCACAAGCAGTCACATTAATTAACTCATATTATTTCACAATTAACTGTATGACATGTGTATTTTCAACTTAGAGTTCTTCTGACTTTGAATTTTTTCTAGTGAACCAAAATCCATTTCATGAGCATTATTCAAAATGCTCAGATACATGAGCTCATTAAGATGTGAAGATAAATTTAAAATACTTGTGTAACTCACAGAACAGTTATTGAGTTTCAGTATAACAAGTTGTTTACAATTGAGAACATAATTTATACCTTCATCTGTAATATCATTTCTAGAAATATTCAAATGTTTCAGTCTTGGCAACTGTGGTAAGTACTGCATTCCCTCATCAGTAATATTACAACCTTTGACATTAAGTTGCTGCAGTTTATGACACCTACAGATGAACTTCAAGCCTTCATCTGTCAAACTTTTGCACATGGCTACACACAATCTCTGAAGGTTACGACAACTCTGAGACAGAATTTCTGCACAACTATCATCAAGTCTGCTGTTTGTCAAGTCAATCTCAACAATTCTTGGATAATGTATTCGCCGAAAAGTCCATTTTATAGCGGAAGGCGATATATGAGATGCATTTGGTATTTGTAAAATTTGCAGTTCTGGTAAGAGCACAATATTTTGGAAACACTCCTCAGTCAACTGTGAACAGTCATAAAACCTTAGTTTTATTAGCTTCTGACAAATTTTGATTGGGGTAAGAGAAGTAGCAGTAAATCCAAACCCATAACCATCTAGCACAAGTCCTTTCAACTGACTCCCCTTTTTTGCAATAAAATACAGTATGCTATCATCTCTTACTTCAATTCCATCCAATCGCAAATACTCTAATGACTTACAGCCATCTGCTAAATGGCGCATTAAAGTTGAACCAGTATAGAATGTATGCAGCAATGATAAATACCGAACTTTATCAAACTTACTTAGTATGTAACCAAAATCTTCTGAATCAATATCCATGCTTCTTAATGTCAGGTATTCAATATTCGGCAGAGAAGCCAACAACATTTTCAGCATAACCACTGTTACTGGTCTTGTATCATAAAACTGAAGGCTTTTTATTTTCGGGCAACATTCACACAGTGTTTCAATGACAGAATGTTCAACATTAGCTACTAAAATAACTGAATGCAAGTATGGGGCGGCTCTTAGAACTGTTACAATTTTTTTAACAGATGTACTCCTTTCAGGAAAAAATGCAAGGTTCTGCCAGAGATTTGGGTGTCTAGCCAGAGACCTCCAGCGTGAGTTCACATGCTGTATGTTCAGCACCAGATCTTCCACTGAGCATCGTGAAAATATTTCCAGTAGTATCTCATTTGGCACATCATCCAAACTGATTGACATTATAAATGGAATTGTTAGGACCTGTATGAAGAAAACATGAACAGTTTATTTATACACTTCCTTCATTTATTCTCAGTCAAATACAACAAAGTAATTGATTGCAAATTTTGTAACTAAAAAAAAAAAACACACACACACACACACACACACACACACACACACACACACTAACCTTTATTTTAAATATCTGCCAATATTTTGCAACCCTCCAGAGTTACCATCTTGAAGTATTTTGTTTACGTGCAAAGAGACATGAGATTATGGATTTATACACTTTATCAGCACCAGTTAGCCCATGTCTCAAAAATGTTTTATGAGAATTCTTGTTTGAAATATGCCATTCAGATTCTGAAAAAAAGAAAAGACACACACTATTAAGAATACAAACTTAACTTGTATGGTTGGTACTCCACAGCTTGTAAGTATTTGTTAAAAGAAATCTTGCTGTACACCATGAGCTCCACATAAAAATATTTTTACATGCAGCTCACAGTGTACAGCAAGTGTACAGCAAGACGTCTTAACACCAACTGAACTATTGCAGCAACACATCAAAATTTCAAATGGAAATGAGAGCCAAAGCCCATGCATTATTAGATTACAAATTCAATGTGGCATAAATTTAAGCAATGCATTACATATCTTGTTTGCAACCTGGCATTTTATTCACTGGAACAATTCAAAATGTGTCTACAATTATTTTTTTTGCCAATGTGAAATTAATTTGGCTGTGTGTATGTGTTTGTGTGTGGGGGGTGGGGGGGGGGAGGGGGGGGGATGCTTAAAGAGACCATACTATTAGGGCATCGGTCCCTTTGTCCTCGAACAGACAGGTCTGTGCGACTGTAGATCACAATGGAGCCTACCATGCAAAACCCAGGGGAAGAAAACCCCAAGGTCTACCACTGTCTGCAAAGCTGAGGTAAAGGGGGCAAAAAGAAGAAAGGGAGACAGAGGAAGCAAGGCAAGCAAGGTGCTCCACCTAGGGAGCAGCCGGGAGCCCCTGAAAGCAGAGTGCAATGAAGGGACATACAGCTCCCAGCCCCCGTCACTTACCACAGGTACTCTACTCTGAGACTGCCTTTGAAAGACTGGCAACATGGACAGAGCAAGAGAAGCACAGAGGACCTCCACAAATTCGTAGTCTCCTTTATCACCCACACTTTGTTTTGTTAAGTCAGAGTGAGCCATTCCATATTCCAAGTACCTAAAACTTAATCTAATACTGATTGGAGGTCTGTTTCCAGAATACCAATCCCAAGAGTCAGTTTACTGGTAACCAGTTTGGCCAGGCTACCAGTGAATTCATTCCCCGAAATCCCGACATGGCCCAGGGTCCAGACGAAGGGCCCTGAGCGTTCACTTTGTTCAAGGGCATACAGGAAATTCTGGATAGCAATGACCAAGGGATGGTGAGGGTAGCAATCATTGAGAGCTTGCAAACTGCTCAAGGAGTCACTGCAGATGCGAAAGGACCCACCAATGCAAGAATGGATATACAGCCATCTGGCAAGGAGAGCAGTATCTTCCGTACGAGTACAAGCAAAGCCTACATGACCAGCAACCATCGAGCCATCAGTGTAGATAACTTCTGAACCGTGGGATGCTCCAAGGATAGAGAAAAATTGGCAGTGGAGGGTCTTGGGATGGACTGGGTCTTTCAGACCTTGTGATAGGTCAAGAAGAAGCTGTGGTCGAGGGATGCACGACAGAGGTGTATGGGACTGGATCCACAGGAGAAGTGAAAGAGGAAACAACTGAAGTTCAGACAGGATACACCAGATGTGGATTGTGATTGAAACTCTTGATCGGCACTGCCATTGCAGGAGATGGATTACTGTGTTTGGAAAGAAGAGTCAGTAGTTCGGATGCTTAGTGCAGCTATGAATTTGTATAGCACAATTGACAAGCTGCTGTTGTCACCTGATCTGCAATGGAGGGACCCCAGCCTCCATGAGCAAGCTGCTCATAGGGTAGTTCGGAAGGCTCCTGTCACAATTTGAACCCCACAGTGGTGTATCAGATCCAGTATCTGCAATACTCAGGGCGATGCCAAACCGTATGCTAGACACCCATCAGCTAAGTGGGATTGTGTCAGGACTTTGTAAAGCTGCAGAAGGGTAGTGCGATCTGAACCCTAGCTGGTGTTACTCACGTAGCGAAGTGTAAGGTGCAGCCAGCACTTTTGCTTAAGCTGGAGGAAATGGGGAATCCACATCAACTGAAAAATTAAGACCAGTCCTAAGAAGTGATAAATCTCCACTCTGGAAGTGAATGAAGGCCAAGGTGAACACAAGCAACCAAACAAAGCCAAGGTGACAATGGGTTCACACCCATTGGGAAAGTGGCACATAGTATGAAGTTAAGCTGCTGGAGCAACAGCTGTAAGCGAACTCCAGGAGGTAACAGGATCAAAGGAGGAGGAGGAGATTAGTGTTTAACATCCCATCGACGAGGTCATTAGAGATGGAGCGCAAGCTCGGGTGAGAGAAGGATGGGGAAGGAAATCGGCCGTGCCCTTTCAAAGGAACCATCCCGGCATTTGCCTGAAGCGATTTAGGGAAATCACGGAAAACCTAAATTAGGATGGCCAGACGGGATTGAACCGTCGTCCTCCCGAATGCGAGTCCAGTGTGTTAACCACTGCGCCAGATCGCTCGTTAGGATCAAAGGAGTCATCAAAGAAGGATACATAGGATGGGTTGCCAGGCATGGCAAATAAACAGCATGCATATTCACTGAGGAGACCATCACATTGGTATGACAGTGGTAGTAGGGCAGCTTCTGCTTACAGACTCAACCGGGATAGTGTGAAAAGTGCCAGTGCCCAAACACATGCTATGGTGGTGGATGGTATTGAGACTGTGTAAGAGGGAAGAATGTGCAGGCCATTATCAAAACACCCATAATCTAGTTTCGAATGGGCAAGGGACCAGTACAAACGGAGGAGAGGGTCTGATCCATACCCCAGGAAGTACTGCTGAGGACATGCAGGACATTGAGGGACCATTCAGCAGGTGGCCAGGTAAGACATGGGAGGATCAAGAAACTTTCCTATCAAGCACGACCCAACAAATGTTGTAGTTTCAATGAATGGAAGAGCAACAGGTTCAAGACGTAAAGACAGTGGAAGAAATCCATTGCACTGCCAGAAATTCATACAAACCATTTTGTCAGGGGAAAAGTGAAACTACTTCTGAAGTGCTAAAATGTACTACAACAAATAAAACACTACACTGTACAGTGTACTTGCTGTGAGACAGTCTAAGTTCCTGAAATCCATCACCCATGGCCTCTGGCCTGCTGAGGACCTGTACTCCTGGGTCCATGGATATATCATGAAAATCCGATGCATTACACAATACGCAAACAGACCTGGCCTGCAGGCAGATCGGTAAGACTACATCCAAAGGGCAGGTCCTGCACATTAGTGGGAACTGAATGGCTTCAGATCGGCAGGCCTGATCCATTACAGATAACCGCAGAAACGACCTCCGGTTTTGGCCCATTGCAGAAATCCATTCATGTGACCAGCTATTCACGAGTCACATACACCATGTTGATGTAATGAGTCCATGGTGATCAGTCCATGCAACAGATAACTTGTTCAAATACTCTGAGTATCAATAATAATGAGGATAGGTAGCAACTCACTGTAAAGATGATTGCAGAGCCATAGACAAGCACATAGAAAATGCAATCACACTCTCACAACTTAATTTTCAGCCACAGCTTTTGTGAAGAAACGAGAGTGCACATGCACACCCGCACGCAAACACACAAAATCACTCAAACCTTACTGAGGTACACACGACCACTGTATCCGGCTGTTGTGTCTACGGTCTCTGAGAATCAGAATCAGATCCAAACAAACCACTCCTCACACCTCCCTGCCTCTTGTTGCCAGCTGCTAGGCTAGTGGCAAGAAGTGGTGGCAGCACTGACTGCAAGCTGAGGGGAGGGGTAAGGAGGAGGAGAAGCAGTAGGAATGAGGGAGTAGGGAAGTGACGCACATACCTCAGCTGCACCCAGCCAGCAACTATGCATGACACCTCAGTAAACAAACCATTTCATCTACACATGCCGGTGGAACAGTGACACTTTGGCATACTACAAATTGCTTCCCCGAGGTGTAGCCATCACTGCTTACAATTATTATCAAGAACTTAGATGCCTTGCAGATGCAATCCAAGAACAACAACCAGGAAGACTCTAGGATAACGCCCTCCTGCATTCTGGTAGGCTGACAAAAGATACGATACTAAGTTGGCTTGAGAAGCTATTTTGTAACCAACTTATTCACGTGATCATGCACCATCGGATTTTCACCTTTTCCACTCTGCCTAACACATTTCGAGGAACTTCCTCTCTGGATGACAATGCACTAAGATCATCATTTGATGAGTTCTCCACCTCAAAACAATGTGATTTCTAAATTCATGGAATCAAAAAGTTACCCAGCAATGGCAGACTTGTAAACAGTGAAAGAGAATATAATGCAAGGTAACGAAAGTCATGGGATACCTACTAGTATCGTGTTGAATCTCCTTTTGTCCAGCGTAGCTCCGAAGTGCAGCATCTCTATGGAGTCAATCCATACCAAGTAGTCCAGCGCTGGTTGCTTGACCATCTCAGAAAAATTTTATATTTGGTGGGTGAATTCCCCAATGTTTAGTAGTCACAAAAATATTTAAAAAATATTCATTGTTTATTATTTTGAAATGGCAGGTATATTTGTTCCAGGCTGCATACGTTTTTTTGTATTTGCAAGCATCTACATTTTTTACAATTATTCAGTAGTGGATTGTCCTAAGCCTTTCAGATAAAATGCATTTATTTCATCACACACTGATCTACAAATTAACGTCATCATCACTTAGCCGAATGTATTCTTTAATATATTTTTAATAGTTCACTGTTATCAGCCACAAATTAAAAAAACTCAATTTTTGAACAGTAGTTTTCCAAAGAAAGATTACTTTCTCAGCTTTAATATTTTTTCTGTTATTACACTGTATAGTATAGTTACTTTTTATAGATTATAAATGGTGAGCAGCTTACACTTAAGAAAATACACTATTTTTAAAAATGGATTTTTAAAAATTTTTCCATTTTGCGGTCTGCAATATCCTTGTTGGGGGACAAGATAAAAATCGTAAAATTTCACAGTCAATAGACCTTTATGATATCAAACTTCAGTAAAAATTTCAACTTTCAGATTCAATTGGAAGTGATGGAAAAAGATTACAAACACGAGTCAAAATACGTTTTTTAACATCTGCGATATCTGGTAGGCTAATCAAATAAAGTATACCAATTGCATAATGTAACACATCACATTACACTAGCTAATGATTATTTATCAAAAAAATGCTGTGATAATTGTTTCAGCAGGCTAACAAATGCATCTGCAAGCCTATACAAGTCTGATTGTTGTCTTCCCCCTTACACCAACAACTGTCTACGCACACTTATTTAGCTAGAAGTTCTTGAAGTGTGCAGTTGAAAAATGGTGTCCGTTGGTGTTATTATTAATGAAGGTTGTCATAAAAGTGTGTATGGAGTGTATCCTAAAGACATTACTTTAATTGAAGATTACAGTGAAGGAGAAGAAGTGTTGTTTTACTTACAAGTTGGCCCAGAGGTCAAATCAACATGCAAGTACCATGAAATGAAATACTTAAAAAAATTTCATCATCATCTTTTTGGTCAGTCTAGCATGGAACCTTTTGAGAAACATAAGAAACCTATAACAAAAGGTCTGTGAGAAATAACATTTGATCATTCTAAAAATAAATTCCCTTTTATCAATCTCATACCAGGAAAATCATTGTGTCAAACATTGTGTCAGACATTTGTAATTCACAAGAGAAAGGTTAGTGAAACTTCAGTTACAGAATTTTGTGACTTATCATTAAAAAAGTAGATACAATTTTTGAAATCCTGGGTATATTGCCTGTTAGTAAAATTAGAAAACTAAGTTAAGATTATAGACCAAGTGCCTTGAATACAAAAATTGAGAAATGGCAGCAACAGTCAATAAGAATTTGGAAGTTTCATTTCAAAATACAATTTGTACTAAAACAGATGGAAGCTCTATAACTTCACCAACTGAATATGATGATTTGATAGAAAAACTAAAACTAAATGCAGTACTTCAAACAAAGAGGATAAAATTATCAGTTTACTGCTGAATTCTTGGAGTCGAGCAAAAGTTAGTAGTGAATTTAATGTGTCAGAACGTCTTGTTAAGTTAACAAGGCAATTAGTAAAAGAACAGGGAATTTTACCAGCATTACAAAAGAAAAGTCCATCTAATTTGGTAGATAAAAACACAATCAATAAAGTTATTAAGTATTATGATGATGACAATAACAGCCGCTTGATGTCTGGCAAAAAAGACTGTTTCTGTGAAAGAAAATGGTTCTAAGATTCAAAGACAAAAAAGGTTAATATTGTGTAATTTAAATGAACTATTCACTGAATTTAAAAAAGAAAATCCTAACATTAAAATTGGAAGATCAAAGTTTGGCGTGTTGAGACCAAGATGGTGTATTGTTGCAGGGGCATCTGGCACCCATAATGTTTGTGTTTGTGTATCATCAGAATGTAAAGTTGACGATAGATGGGGCCAATCTTAGAGTTGACTATAAAGACCTTTTGGAAGTTATGGTATGCAATATTGACAGTTACAATTGTATGATCAAAGGAAAATGTGGAGATTGTCCAGGCAAACAAGCCTACTTGATATGTTTGAAGAATCTGAAGAAGACGATATAAAATACAAACAATGGGTGACAAGACAGAACTGAAATGGTGACAGTCATAAAATCACGAGAAGAGTTTTTTGAAGTGTTGGTGGCTAACCTTGCAACTCTGAAAATGCATCATTTTAGTGCAAAAGCTCAAAGTAAATTTTTGAGAGACAAAAAGCAAATCTTGGCAGCCAATGAATGCTTAGTTCTTGCTGAATTTTTGGAAAACTATTCCTTTGTTGGTCAGGATGACGTACAAGGGCACCACTGGGTAAACAAACAGGCCACTGTTCACACATAAAGATGAAAAACTAATGAGCCACAGCTTTTGTGTCACAAGTGACCACCTTGAACACAACACTGCAGCAGTGCACATTTTTCAACTAAAATTAACAAACTACACTAAACAGCACTACCATTCCATAGAAAAAATTGATTTACTTTTCGAATGGGGCAGCAAGTCAATATAAAAACAAAAAATTTATTAACATCTTCTTTCATAAATAAGATTTTGGGTTTGATGTAGAATGGCACTTTTTCGCTTCATGCCATGGGAAGAATGCTTGTGATGGTGTCGAGGGTACAACAAAGTGAGCAGTCACAAAAGCAAGTCTGCAGCGGACCGATGACAATCATATTATAACACCTCAAGAAATGTTTGAATTCTGTAAAAAACATATCAAAGGAATCACCTACGTTTTTGTACAATGTGAGGAAATTCAAGAAGTTTATGACAGGGTCTTGAAGGAAAGGTACAACACTTGTCAGAAGATTAAAGGCACTATCTTTTCATTGTTTTGTACCCCATTCACACAACTTACTGAAGTTTAAGATCACATCAACTTCGCCTGATAGTGAACTTCATCAGTGTGAAAAACTTGTACAACTGGTTCTTCAAAATAAAGACATAGTGGCTCGTGTTTACAATGAACAGTGGTGGATTGGCGAAGTTGATAATACAGACTGTCAAAACCAAGATGTACAAGTTATATTTTATCACCCTCCAGGACCAAGGACATCATTTTTTTTAAAAAAATCGAGAAGGATCAAGTTTGGATGCCACTTAAAAATGTACTAAGGAAGCTGTCTCCAATGGAATTTACAACTGTGACTGGGCGAACTTATAATCTAACACCCAAACTGAGTGAACAAATTTCTCAAACGTTCAATGAGCGATGTACTAAAAACAAATAACAACAAATCAATATAGTGTAATTAGTAGGCTTATTTTCAATAAAAAGTAAGTAATCATAGATATGATTAAATTATATACTGTAACCGATATACTTTATTCCATGAACCTAGATATCGCAGATGTTAAACGTATTTTTGACTTGTGTTTGCAATGTTTTTTCCATAACTTCGAAATGAATCTCAAAGTTGAAATTTATATACTGAAGTTTGATATCATAAAGGTGTATTAACTGTGAAATTTTCAAATTTTTATCTGGTCCCCAGCAAGATATTGCAGGCCACAAAATGGAAAAAAAAATTTAAAAATCCACTTTTAAAAGAGTATTTTTTAAAGTGTAAGCTGCTGACCATTAATACTCTACAAAAAGTATATAGTGTAATAGCAGAAAAAATATTAAAGCTGAGAAATTAATCTTTCTTTAGAAAACTACTGTTCAAAAATTGAGTTTTCTTAATTTGTGGCTGATAACTTTGAACTATTAAAAATATATTAAAGAATACATTCAGCTAAGTGATAATGATGTTAATTTGTAGCCCAGAGTGTGATGAACTAAGTGCATTTTATCTGAAAGGCTTAGGACAATCCACTACTGAATAATTGTAAAAATGCAGATACTCGCAAATACGAAAAAACGCATGCAGCCTGGAACAAATATAGCCGTCATTTCAACATAATAAACAATAAATTTTTTGTGTTGATTGAGGCTTTCTTGACAGACATGTTGTATATATGGTTCTCGGGTGAGATGTCGGATGTCATAGTGAAAACTCCACAATATTTCATCAGCACAACTGGCCGACACCTTCACTGCTAAGGCATGACTAGAGCCCCCTATTTATACCAGTCTTAGGCAGGAAGTGCGCATGCATGGAGGCGCCAAATTCGATGGCCAATAGTGACGATATCAACCAATAGTTTGAAGGACAGCAGCGCAACCTGCAAGATGAAGCTTCGAGCTATCGGTTGATATTGTCGCTATTGGCCATCGAATTTGGCGCCTCCACGCCATGCGCACTTCCTGCCTAAGACTGGCATAAATAGGGGGCTCTAGACATGCCTTAGCAGTGTGTTCATTGCACCTGAAGATATCGGCCAGTTGCGCAGATGAAATATTGTGGGATGAAATATTGTGGAGTTTTCACTATGACATCCGACGTCTCGCCCAAGAACCATAAATACAATAAATTTTTTTAAATTTATTTTTGTGACTACTAAACATTGGGGAATTCACCCAGCAAATTTAAAATTTTTCTGAGATGGTCAAGCAACAAATTATTTTTTTCTTGGGTCACTTGCTATGGATTGACCCTATGAGGAAAGGACTCTCAGGTTGTTGCAAGTCCCCCACAGATATACTGAGCCATGTTGATGTTGCCCCTAGAGCTGTCCATAAGTCATAGTAAAGTATTGACAGTGCAGGATTTTGTGCATGAACTGTTCTCTTTTTATATCCAATAAATGTTCATTGGGATTCATTTTGGGCAATCGGGATGGCTAAATCATTCGCTTGAACTGCCCAGAATGTACTTTAATCCAATTGCGAACAATTGTGGCCCACTGCCATGGCGCATTATTCTTTGGGAATATGAAGTCCATGAATGGTTGCAAATGGCCCCCAAGTAGCCAAACATGGCCATTTCCAGTCAATGACCAGTTCAGTTAGACCAGAGGACCCAGTCCATTCCATGTAAACACAGCAACCACCAGCTTGCACAGTGTCTTGTTGACAACTTTGATCCATGGCCTGTGAGGTCTGTGCCACATTGTAACCCTATTAGCTCTTACCAACTGAAATCTCATCAGGCCACTTTTTCCAGTCATCTGGGGTCCAACTGATATTGTCACAAGCCTTGGAGAGACAGTGTAGGCAATATCAGGCGGTTTGCAAAGGCACTCATGTTGGTTGTTTGCCGCTATAGCTCATTAACACCAAATTTTGCCCCTCTGTCCTAAAAGATATGTTCATCGTACTTCCCATATTGATCTCTGCAGTTATGTCATGCAGTGTCACTTGTGTGTTAGCACTGACAACTATCTAAATGCCATTGCTCTGAGTCATTAAGGGAAGGCTGTCAGCCATGGGTTGCCTGTGGTGAGAGTTGATGCCTAAAATTTGGTATTCTCAGTAAATTCTTGGCACTGTGGAACTATGAATATTTAATTTCCTAACAATTTCTGATATTGAATGTCCCATGTGTCTAACTCCATCTACCATTCCACATTCGAAGTCTTAATTCCCATTGTGCAGCCATAATCACGTCGGAACCCTTTTCGCATGAATCACTTGAGTACAAATGACAGTTCTGCCAATGCAGTGCCCTTTTATATCTCGTGAACGTGATGCTACTGCCATCTGTATATGAGCAACTTGTCACCTCAGTGTATATTGTATTAGTTAAATTTAGTAGTTTTTATTCATCAGTAATCATACTTCCCAGCACGAATGGGCTCACAGAAGTGCAAGTGCCCCTTCAATGAACAACGGCAAAAAGAATTTCGATTCATCAGATTAGGTCTTTGGACTCAACTGAGATGAGACATGTGTCTTCCTAGTTCCTCATTAAGTTACAGTACACTTTGAGATATAGAACTTCATTTATACTGTGAAAAACACAAGAGAGAAGTCTCTGTAGCAGCATTAGTACAACATTAAAGTCGGTCTTTAAATCTGAGAAACTTTGTGGTTATAAATCTGTGTGTGCATGTACAAAATCCTGAATGTGTTAACTCTTGATGCTTCAGATACTCTATGTGAACGAAAGTATCCGGACACCTGGCTGAAAATGACTTACAAGTTCGTGGCACCCTTCATTGGTAATGCTGGAATTTAATATGGTGTTGGCCCACCCTTAGCCTAGATGACAGCTTCCACTCCCACAGGCATAGGTTCAATCAGGTGCTGGAAGGTTCCTTGGGGAATGACAGCTCATTCTTCATGGAGTGCTACATTGAGGAGAGGTATCAATGTTGGTTGGTTAGGCCTGGCACGAAGCTGGCATACCAAAGCATCCCAAAGGTGTTCTATAGGATTCAGGTCAGTCCCCTGTGCAGGTCAGGGATGTTACTGTCGTGTAACCACTCTGCCACAGGCCATGCATTATGCACAGTGCTCGATCATGCTGAAAGATGCAGTCACCTTCCCCAAATTGCTCTTCAACAGTGGGAAGCAAGATGATGTATAAAAGATCAATGTAGGCCTGTGCTGTGATAGTGCCACACAAAACAACAAGGGATGCAAGCCCCCATTCATGAAAAATACGACCACACCATAACACCACCGACTCCAAATTTCACTGTTGGCACTACACACACCGGCAGATGATGTTCCCCGGGTATTTGCCATACCCACACCCTGCCATGGGATCGCCACATTGTGTACCATGACTTGTCACTCCACACAACATTTTTCCACTGTTCAGTCGTCCAATGTTTACGCTCCTTACATCAAGCAAGGCGTCGTTTGGCATTTACCGGTGTGATGTGTGGCTTATGAGCAGCCGTTCGAGCATGAAATCCAAGTTTTCTCACCTCCCACCTAAATGTCACAGTGCTTGCAATGGATCCTTATATAGTTTGGAATTCCTGTGTGATGGTCTGGATAGATGTCTGCCTATTACACATTACGACCCTCTTCAACTGTTGGCAGTCTGTCAGTCAACAGACAAGGTCGGCCTTTATGGTTTTTTGCTGTATGTGTCCCTTCACGTTTCCACTTCGTCACTAACACACTGGAAACAGTAGACCTACGGATGTTTAGGAGTGAGAAAATCTTACATACAGATGTATGACCCAAGTGACACGCAATCACCTGACCACATTCGAAGTCCGTGAGTTCCAAAGAGTGCCCCATTCTGCTCTCTCACAATGTCTAAGGACTACTGAAGTCACTTATATGGAGTACCTGGCAGTAGGTGGCAGCACAAGGCACCTAATATGTGTTTCTAGGGGTGTCCAGATACTTTTGATCACAGTGTATGCCGTGATGTGATTTGAAAAATTTGACATTTATTTCACTTTTGACATAGATACGAACACAAAGATTATGATGTTTCCTCTCCTTGTTAGCCATTTCAGTTACAAAACTGGTGTAAAAATAGGAATATTACCAATTAAAATCATTGCCTGTGGATGCACCTACTACTGTACAGACTATTTAACAGATGCCTCAGAGAAATTGTTTGGAAGAAAAAGTTGTTGGACTGTGTGTTGATAATACTAACTGCAGATTTGGAAGTGCTAAAAGGAAAGGTCAGGACAATGATTTTGCAAATTATAAGTGCACCTCTGCCATGGACTGACAGGAGTTGGGTGTGCTGCTCATATATTGCATAATACTGTTTGAACAGCTACAGATTTTGATGTAGACGTAGAAATAGTAGTTTCCAAAATATTTCTATACTTCAGATTATACACTGATAGCTGAAACTCTAAAGGGCTTTTGCAACTTTCTGGATTTTGGGTTATGTTGAAACAAGGAGGCTAGAACAGTTGCCTGCTGTTGAACGAGTCACTGAAATGTTTAAACCACTAAAATCATACTTTCAATCCAAAAAGGAATGCCTAGTGTTCCTTTAAAACCTCTTTCAAAACTTTTCTGAAGTATGGTTCACAGGCAAACATCATTTCACGAATCACTGAAAAAAGTTGGAGGACAAACAGTCACTATCTGAAGTGACTAATCGTACTAGTAAGTCAAAAACTACCTTGGAGTCCAAACTTCAAGACCAATTTCTTTCCTTGTGTTAGAATAATTGTTGAAAAGCTTTAAACAGAGGAGGGTCTGCTTCCAGCAGAGGTAAAAAGGTTGAATGGTGCTGCACTATATTCCTATGAAACTGGGGTATCCTACTTAAAAAAAAAAAAGGATGGAAGAAAGTTTCAAAGATTGAACAAATACCTTTTGAGAACTGTGTCATGGGTTCAGTATACAGAAAGTGAAACTTACGATTAGTATGTCTTTATCAAACAGTTTGTGCCCATGAAAAAAAATCAGTGAATGCACTGTAAACAACATTTTGCCAGTTATTTCCCATTTCGGCCAGAATCATGTGCAATTTTCAAATTTACTCAAGTTAGTGGACCATCTATGCTGCTACTGAAAGGGTATTTTCCCCACATGAATAATGCATGGATCACTGACAACACACACAGCTGTGCAAAATATGAAAGCAATATTAGTGACTGGGGTGAACTACAATGAAACCTATATTGATTTTTTTTTTCCACATGCTGTTTAAGAATACACACAAGCTGAAGAATTCACAGCATTGATAAATGCAGTTGGCCTGGCCTTGGTAACAAATTACAATGATATTTTGTATTTAACATATTTAATTAAGATTTTTTTGTGCTATCATAACCTGCAATTTGTCTCAAATTTGGGTCTAGAATATATTGACACCTTACTATATCCCATGCTGTCTATTTTGTTACCTGTAGTGAACTGTAATATCAACATCAGTGCTGTACCTGAATGACAAATATTTTTCTTTTCGTCTTACAGAATACCTTTATTCCTTGAGTAACCCATTTTTTTTTGTAGCCTTTGGTCTAATCTGGATTGCTTTTTGGATAAAACTGCTTCCAAATGAGGTGAGGATGTTCTTCATAAATGTGTTTTATTTTTCATGTATGTCATGAGCACTGTATACATCATTCCAGTTCATGCCATTGAGTTACCTGGAATAATTTCTTGCTTACTAATTATCCCCCTGAACTCAGAGTTAGTAGATTCTGTATCCTGATCAATATTACCATTTAAATGGCGAAGTGTGTGTCATAGGTTGGCTGTTTGGTTGGTTTAAAAGAAGGGGGGGGGGGGGGGGCACCAAACTGCTACATCATCAGTCCCTTGTCCCGATTAAAATAATTCCACAAGGATGGGAGTAAAATAATCAAGACATACAAAACACATCTGGAAGAAAGGAGAAAACCACAAGAATGACAGAAGGGCAACAAACACTAAAATGCACAAAATCGGAGAAGTAAACTACAGAGAGATGCAAGAAACGTGAAGAAGAGAGCAAAACAAGAGAGCAGATTACCATGGCTGGCTGACCATGAGAATAAAAAGAAGCCAGCCACTCTGCAACACATTAAAACCTCCACCCTAAAAGCACTACGGTGGAGGACACAGAGGGACAAATGGCATGCATGAAAACTTTTACAGAATGATAAAACCCACCATCACATATAAAACGTAAAATTAAATTAGCCAATGAGGCGTTGTCAGCTAAAATTAATGACAAGAAGTCCGGTAACTGAATAGTCCTTCGCAGGGCAGCCACAGAAGGACAGCTCACCAAGATACGGGCCACTGTCAGCCGGGCGCTGCACCGACATTGAGGAAGGTCATCATGGCACAGGAGGTAGCCGCGTGTCACCCAAGCATGGCCAATGCGGAGCCGACAGAACAACAGAATCCCTGCGAAAGGCCTGCGTGGAGGTCTTCCACACAGGATCATTGTGAAAGTGTTACAGAGATGATAGATAAACTCCAGTGGAGGACCTTGCAAGAGAGATGCTCAGTAGCTCGGTACAGGCTTTTGTTGAAGTTTCGAGGACATACCTTCACTGAGGAGTCAAGCAGTATATTGCTCCCTCCTACGTATATCTTGAAGGAGACCACGAGGATAAAATCAGACTGATTAGAGCCCGCACAGAGGCATACTGGCAATATTTCTTTCCACAAACAATACGAGACGGGAATAGAAGGGACAACCGACAGAGGTACTCAAGGTACCCTCCACCACACACCGTCAGGTGGCTTGCGGAGTATGGATGTAGATGTAGAATGGCACACAGCTTGTTGCGCGTACTGAGGTTATGCCATTCCGTCTCCCGAAGCCGCAAAACCTTGCAGCGTAATACTGAATACAGGTCAGTTTCACAAAAGCCAATCTCCATAAGTGGTTTCTGCATAGCCTGTTTGGCCAGCCTATCGGCAACTTCATTGCTTGGGATTCAGACATGACCTGGGGTCCAGACAAACACCACTGAACGACTGGACCATTCCAGGGCATAGATGGACTCCTGGATGGTCGCTACCAAAGGATGACGAGGGTAGCACAGGTTGATAGCTTGTAGGCTGCTCAAGGAGTCAGTACACAGGAGAATTGACTTGCCTGGGAATAAGCGCATGTGCTCAAGAGCACGAGATATGGCTGCCAGCTCTGCAGTGAAAACACTGCAGCCATCTGGCACGGAGTGCTGTTCTGTGTGTCCTCTATGAACATAGGCAAAGCCAACGTGACCATCAGCTGTTGAGCCATCAGTGTAAACCACTTCATAGCCCCAGTGCATGTCGAGAATCGAGAGGAAGTGACAGCGGAGAGTCTCAGGGTTAACTGAGTCCTTAGGGCCATGTGAAAGATCCAGGCGAAGCCACGGCCTAAGTGTACACCATGCAGGTGTTCGTGAATGAACCTGAAGTATAGGTGGTAAATGCATGACTCCAGTTTGGGGAGGAGAGATCGCAAATGAACTGAAACTGTAAGCCCTGACCTGGGGTGCTGATGCAGGAGATGAACCGCCACGGGCGGGAAAAGGAGGGAGTAATTCGGATGCGCAGGAGAACTACAAATGTGTGCAACATAGCTGGAGAGCAATTGTGCACACCTAATTCGCAATGGAGGGACTCGGCATCCACCAGGACGTTGGTCACCAGACTCATCCATCCTAAAAGCTCCCATCACTAGACGAACGCCACATTGGTGCACTGGGTCGAGTAAACGCAATGCTGAGGGTGCCGCCAAACCATAAACCAAACTCCCATAATCAAGGCAGGATTGAACAAGGGCTCTGTAGAGCTGCAGCAGCGTAGAGCGATCTGCACCCCAGTTAGTGGTGTTCACGCAGCAGAGGGCATTGAGGTGCTGCCAGCACTTCCACTTAAGTTGATGCAGGTGAGGAAACAAAGTCATTCGGGCAACAAAAACCAGTCTTAAGAATCGATATGTCTCCACTACAGTGAGTGGATCATCATTAAGGTAAAGTTCTGGTCCCAGATGAATGGTATGACGCCAACAGAAGTGCATGACACACAACTTTGCATCTGAAAACTGGAAGCAGTGGGCTAGAGCCAATGACTGTGCCCTGTACATAGCTCCCTGTAGGCGCTGCGCAACAACACCAATACTGGTGGAGCAGTACGAAATGCATAAGTCATCTGCATACAGAGAAGGTGAAATGGACGGCCCTACAGCTGCTGCTAGACCATTTATGGCCACTAAAAAATAGACACAGACTCAATACGGAGCCCTCCAGGATCCCATTCTCTTGAGTATGGGGGGAACTATGGGAGGCACCAACTTGGACACGGAAAGTACGAAGCGACAGGAAATTTTGGATAAAAATCGGAAGCGGGCCTCGGATACCCCATTCGTAAAATGTGGCAAGAATATGATGTCACCAGGTGGTGTCATACGCTTTTCGTGAATCAAAAAAGATGGCAACCATGTGTTGGCATCGGGAAAACGCAGTTCGGATGACAGACTCAAGGGACACAAGATTATCAGTGGTAGAGTGACTCTGGTGGAAGCTGCCCTTACATGGAGCCAGTAGGCCACGTTGACTCCAGGACCCAACCCAACTGCCGACACACCATACATTCCAGCAGCTTACAAAGAACGTTGGTGAGGGTGATGGGCCGATAGCTATCCACATCAAGCGGTTTTTTTACTGGGTTTAAGCACCAGAATGATGGTGCTCTCCCACCATTGTGATGGAAAGATGCCATTGCACCAGATCTGGTTGAAGATGATGATGAGATGTTGCTTGTAGTCAGATGAGAGATGTTTAATCATCTGACTGAGGATCCGATCTGGCCCAGGAGCCGTGTCAGGGCAATGTGCAAGGGCACTGAGGAGCTGCCACTATGTAAATGTGGCATTATAGGATTCACTGTACCATGCAGCGAACTTGAGACTGATTTCCGTCTACCATTTGAGGGTGCGAAAGGCTAGGAGGGTAGTTCTCTGGCGCAGGGGCTCTAGCATAGTGCTCAGCGAAGCGCTCAGAAATCGTGTTTGCGTCCATAGATAACACACCACTGATGTTGGTGCCAGCGACATCTGTTGTGTCTGGTACCCAAAAAGACGTCTGACCTTCGTCCAGACTTGGGAAGGTGAAGCGTAGCACCCACAGTCAAGACATCTCCCTCCAAGGGAGCGAAGTTAATCAAGCGTCGAAAACCAGTCCTAGGAATTGATATGTCTCCACTTCAGTGAGTGGATCATCATTAAGGTAAAGTGTGGGTTCCGGATGCACAGTATGACGCCGACAGAAGTGCATGACACACGACTTTGCGGCTGAAAACTGGAAGCCGTGGGCCAGAGCCCATGACTGCGCCTTGTGGATAGCTCCCTGGAGGCACCGCTTAGCAACAACAGTACGAGGCACCGCTCAGCAACAACAGTACTGGAGCAGCAGTACAAAATGCAGAAGTCGTCTGCATACAGAGAAAGTGAGACAGAGGGCCCGACAGTTGCTGCTAGACCGTTAATGGCCACTAAAAATAGACACATTCAATACAGAGCCCTGAGGGACTCCATTCTCCTGGATATGGATGGAACTATGGGAGTCACCAACTTGGACACAGAAAGTACAGAGCGACAGGAAGTTTTGGATAAAAATCGGGAGTGGTCCCCGGACTGGCAAGGATATGACGTTGCCAAGTCGTGTCATATGCTTTACGTAAGTCAAAAGGCAGCAATCAGGTGTTGTCATATGGAAAAGGCTGTTCGGATGGCAGACTCGATGGACACAAGATTATCAATGGTAGAGCAACCCTGGCAGAAGCTGCCCTAACATGGAGCCAGCAAGCAATGTGACTCCAGGACCCGACCCAACCCAACTGCTGACATACCATACATTCCAGCAGCTTACACAGAATGTTGGTGGGGCTGATGGCCCGATAGCTATCCACATCAAATGGGTTTTTAACAGGTTTGAGCACCAGAATGATGGTGCTCTCCCGCCATTCCGACGGAAAGACATCATCGCACCATCAATGGTAGAGCAACCCTGGCAGAAGCTGCCCTAACATGGAGCCAGCAAGCAATGTGACTCCAGGACCCGACCCAACCCAACTGCTGACATACCATACATTCCAGCAGCTTACACAGAATGTTGGTGGGGCTGATGGCCCGATAGCTATCCACATCAAATGGGTTTTTAACAGGTTTGAGCACCAGAATGATGGTGCTCTCCCGCCATTCCGACGGAAAGACATCATCGCACCAGATCTGGTTGAAGATGACGAGAAGATGTCGCTTGTAGTCGGATGAGAGATGTTTAATCATCTGGCTGTGGATGCAATCAGGCCCAGGAGCTGTGTTGGGGCAATGTGCAAGGGCACTGAAGAGCTCCCACTCTGTAAATGGGTCGTTATAGGATTCACTGAAGCGTGTAGTGAATGAGAGGATGTTCCCTTCCAGCCACCGTTTGAGTGTGTGAAATGCTGGGGGGTAATTCTCTGACCCAGAGGCTGGAGCAAAGTGCTCAGCAATCATGTTTGCGTCGGTACATAACTCGACATTTATGGAAACACCGGGACAGCTGTTGGGGCCTGGTACCCAAAAAGACGTTTAATCTTCGCCCAGACTTGGGAAGGTGACATGTGGCACCCAATGGTGGAGACGTATCTCTCCCAACACTCCTCCTTCCATTGTTTGATCAGATAGCGAACACGAGCACGGAGCAGTTTAAAGGCTATGCTATGAAGTGCTCCAGGTAAGGGTGCCAATTTTGCCGCTGTATAGCTCACCAATGCTCCTTAATTGCTTCAGCGACTTCCGGCGACCACCAACGGACTGCCTTACGCCTCGGGCAGCCTAAAGAGTGAGGGATCGCGGTTTCTGCCGCAGAAACTATTGTGCTAGTCACCTGCTCAATCATCACATCGATGTTACCGTGTGGGGGAGATTCAGCGGTGACAGCAGAGGTGAAAGTTCCCATCTGCCTTGTTCAAAGCCCATCTGGGCAGGTGTCCATGTGCCTGATGCTGGGGCAGTGACAGGAAGATGGGGAAGTGGTCACTGCCACACGGGTCGTCATTTGCTCCCCAGTTGATAGATGGGAGAAGTCCTGGGCTACAAATGGATAAATCAATGGCCGAGTAACTACCACGAGCCACACTGAAATGTGTGGCAGCCCCAGTATTTAAGAGGCAGAGGTCGAACTGGGACAGGTAAGTTTCGACATATCTACCTTGGCCAGTAAGCACGGTGCCACCCCAGAAGGGGATATGGGTGTTAAAATCTCCCCAAAGTACGAAAGGTTTAGGGAGTTTATCAATCAGTGCAGCTAATACATTCATGGGTACTGCACCATATGGAGGAAGATATACATTGCAGACAGTTATTTCCTGTGACATCCTTATTCTGACAGCCACAGCTTCAAGAGGGGTTTGAAGGGTCACAGTTTCACTACAGACCGAGTTTAGGACATAAACGCAAACTCCACCTGACACTCGATTATAGTCACTATGGTTCCTGTAGTATCCCCTATAGCCACGAGGAGAGCGGTCCGCAATGCCGGAAACCAGGTTCCCTGGAGAGCAACGCAGAAGGCAGGTGTGAAGCTTAACAGTTGCCATAGCTCAGCCAGGCGGTGGAAAAAACTGCCACAATTCCACTGGAGGATGATGTCATCGTGAGACTGGGAAGGCATGGAACATTCAGTGAGGTAGTTCACACCTCAGAGTCACCTGCTGTCACCGACTTATTGCCAGAGCAGTCTATATCTATTGTGTCTGTGGGTCCGTCGGGATCTAGGTCCTCAGTGGACACCAGAATCTCCACCTCATCCACAGACGCAGAGCTTGTTGGTAGTGGTGGTGTGGGTGCCACCGCAATTTCCTTGGTCGTAGGGACCTTCTTTTTTGACTTCTCTCGCTGCTCCTTGGGTTTCTCTGGCTGCGAGGGTTTCACTGATTCAGTCTCCGGGACTTAAGATGATCGTGAAGCCCTAAGACCAGCTGCTTTTGGCACTTCAGCCACTGGCGGGTGTCATCTTTCCCATTAGCAGAAACCTGGGAAGGGAGTGACCCAAGGGACCCCTTTCTAGTGAAAGGAACTGAAGAAGACTTACACTTCACTGGCTGAGAAGCGGGGACTGGTGTCCCTGATGGTTGGGGGGCAGTGCTCCCTAGGTAGTTGATGTGGGAGCAACAGGGGGGGAAGTGCCCCTCACCATCGAGGGAGCAGGTGTAGCCTTCTGGCTCTGAGAGCCGATTAGAATTCGCAGAACTGATGGGACTAGAACTGTTCTCATAGCGGTGGTGTATAAGGAGGTCGTAGCCACAGGATGTAGGCACTCAAACTTCCTCCTAGCCTCATTGTAGGTCAGTCAGTCCAGGGTCTTATATTCCATGATTTTCCTCTCTTTCTGTAAAATCCTGCAGTCTGGTGAGCAAGGTGAATGATGCTCTCCACAGTTGACACAGATGGGAGGCAGGGCACATGGATTATTGGGATGTGATGGATGTGCACAATCTCGACATAGTACAGCGGGAAGACATATGGCCGAAGTTCCAGCACTTAAAGCACCGCATCGGGAGAGGGATATACAGCTTGAAATCACAGCATTGGTCCATCACCTTGACCTTCTCGGGTAAGGTGTCACCCTTGAAGGCCAAGATAAAGGCACCGGTGACAATCTGATTATCCCTCGGACCCAGATGGACACGCTGCACAAAATGAGCACCTTGCCACTCTAAATGCACTGCAAAAGAAGGTCCCTCTGGAAGATAATTCCTTGGACCATATGTAAGCTCTTATGTGGCATGTTGGTGACAGAAACATCCCCCAACTTGTTACAAGTGAGTAAAGTCCGCGATTGGGCAGAGGATGCTGTTTTGATCAAGATTGACCCAGATCCCATTTTGGACAAGTCCTCCACCTCCCCAAACTTGTCCTCTAAATGCTCAACAAGAAAATGAGACTTCGTCGTGAAAGATTCCCCATCAGCTCTCGAACATACAAGGTACCGGGGCGAACAAGATCCACTGCCATCCTTAGCCTGATGTTCCTCACATGGTGCGTCCAGGAGGGGAACGATTTGGGTCATATTTCTGTGCGTTGAATTGAGCTTGTGAACACTTAGCGACTGCTGGTGTTTCACCAGCAGCAGGAGATGATTGACTACGCTTCATCGCGTGTCATCCGCCATTATGTTCCACCCACCCCGACCACGGGCCCTCCCCACGGGTGCCATCCAGCCGCAGCAGAGGCCACCTGGCACGATGGCCACTGCCAAGAGTCCCGATGCCCCAGGGTGACAGCCATCTACTCCTTGGCATACTTGGGAAGTTAATAGCGCAGGCATCAGCAGAGTGATCCCTGTGCGGTCAGGGGGCTACAACCAACAGGGCTGGATATCAGGTGCAAACAAGCTAAGAGACAGTGTGTATACGTGGATGAGGGAAAAAAAATTCCCAGATTTTTCCCAGTTAAAAATACACTTTCTCCCATATGAAAATACATTTTTTCTGTGTTAAGTGACACTATACTTTTCCTCATAACTGTAAAACTTATCAATTCTTTCAATGGTTGTGACGTAGAATTGCCCGGCACTTTAGAAAATGAAACTCAGGAGAAAAACAAACACGTTTTGGAATGATGTCTTACAAGTAGCAACATGTACACTGCATATTTTCGTGGTACGAAAGTATAAATTCGAATTCCACCAAACACTGCATGTTACTTTCTGAACCACTGATATCAAGATGGCGTTGCGCTTTTGTAAGCCAGACGTAGCTCATGTCAAGTGACCCTGCCAGCTGATTACAGCTGATATTTCGATCATAGGACGTGTGATGTAGTCAGCCAATAGCAACATCACTGTTAAGTAGCGTGATCATACAAATAGGAAAATGGTAATGGTTTAAATTAATATACACAGTGTTGCTACAAGAAAAGAAAAGCTTTCACATATAATATTGGTCTCTAAGATGCAAGAGAAGCTAAGCTTTCACACATAATGTTCATCTTTTTTTGCACGTGTTACACTTTAAGGTACATCAAATAAATGTGCCAGTAAAATTTTTAACGATGACATAAATGTCTGATCATTTTGGCTCGAAATTATTCTAAATGGTCATCCTCAAAGAGCTGACTTTTGAATGAGAGTCAAATACTCTGCGGTTCAAGAAATTCATCGTACATTCTAACACAGAGTTCATCTTGTGTAAAAGCAAATTTAGTTTGAAAGTAACACTTTTCAAACAACCATATTTTTCTGCAACCTATTAGAAATAGGTTCATTTCAGCAGTTGCCAGAGAGCGCCAGATAACAGGCATCACTGCACTTGCACAGCTACGATGACACAAGAAGCCCATATGTTTGTACATGTAAAACATTAAAAGATCTTGCATTAGGTCATAAAAGAAACAAGACATCAGAGGATACTCAAAGAGCATGGTAATTTTGAGAACCATACTAAAATGCATAATTTGGCTTAAAGTGCACATTCGTAAGTCCAGATTCGGATGTAAATTTTCTTGGAGTACCATTACTGTATTATCTCATGTTTGGTTCTTTATTATGGCATAATGCCATACGTGCTAGAGGATGAAAACATGCAATCAAAATGCAGCAAACAGTTGAAACTAGCCAACAGTGCGGAATTAAACACTTCTTTTAAAATAAATTAACTGCCTCAACAGTAAAGGTTAATTAAAGCCAAATTTCTTTAACAAACTGTCAAAAATAACTTCATTGTTCTGCAAGCCGATTAATGCTTGACTGTCAGAAAGGTGGAAATAAAACAAAATCTGAAACGAATAACATACTGTAGCCTTCCGTAATTATGTGAATGTATTTTAATTCACTTGATACCTCCCAGTTACAGAAATCCATTTTGTTTTCATTTGACGTGAGAGTATTTAATGAAGAGGGAACAGCAAAATCACTTAACATAAACATGGGTCACATGGAGACTACCACCTCCCCACTACAACTCTGACCACTCTGTGCATCAGGTCCAGATCTACGATATTTCCAAACCAGAGCTCCCCCTCTCTCGAGTATTTGAGGTCCGATGCCAAAAAAAACCCGACTTTTCAAAAATATCTTCCTTTTGCATCTTTCTGAAGAATCCGATACATAAAACATATGTTTGAGGGAACATAAGACATGTTATTTGGTTGTAAGTGTGCCAAAGTGCAGTGCCACGCCTCTTCACACAGCATTCTTCCATCGCATGTCTCTGTATATCGCACTGTGGAATTAAAATGTGTAATATTTCGTAAAGGGTGCTATCAACCTATAATCAGGACAGTGGAAATTAAAATGTCCTGTGGTGCCTCTCCTGCTCCCAGTTGGCTGGTTTGACATCCTGCCCCTACCTTTACAAAATTACACCTCACAATTAACACTGGAAGGGATTATATGTAACCAGCAGAACAAGAACTCTTCAGAAAAATTTGCAGTTTTTACTGCCTATTAGATAAAAACGCGCTGTTTTGTGTGACGTAAAATTAAATATTGGATACATAAAACCAGTAAAGATTACAGACAAGCAAGACAGTACACATTTCTTCAATCCTTAAGTCCTAGCATTTTTTTTTCCCTCTCTAAACTTGCCACAGCTTTATATGGCGTTCTTTCCTTTCTGGGAAAGGACCTATTACCTCATCAAAGTTCGTCAACGATTCGCTACATGAAAAAACAAAATGTTGTTGTCTAATACTAGAAAAGCTGTTAATACAAACAGTCCCCAAGACTGGTGTGGTTTCTCAATCTGATGATTACATGTATTTTGTCACTGTCTGCTAGATAAAACGAAATATGCCTGAATAATATTGCAGCAATTGTTACACACACCAAATAAACTTGACTGTTTTGGCACAAATGGTTATTTTTATAACACAGCAGAATATAATTCGCGAAGTACCAATATCAAACACCTATTAGGCCAAATACAGGATAAAAGTTTTATGTTAGGAAATAGCTTCACATTTCATTCATACTCTCTAGCTTCTAAAGCACGAGATTGAAAAGTAGCAGTACGAAATTTTTATATAAATTTGGAATTGTCATTCTTCCATAATTTGTGAGAGTCCCCGTTTCTTCCCCTTCTTCATTCTAACAAACAATACTGTCATCACTAATTCTGTAACTATTCCTGCCAGTGTCATTACTTATTCTCTGGTTAACTTCACTAACCCTGCCACAATTACCGGTTTAGTTATTCCGAGTTTATTCTCCAGTTAGGTGTTATTACGTGTTCATACAAAGCATTTTCCGCACTACTCCCAGAATAGAATTTTAGCCATTGCTAGCCAGAGACTGTGTAACTGGCCCTTAGTACTGTAGCGGTCTGGCCAAAAATCTTCTGTCAAAATTTCATTTTCTTGGATACATGAAGAAGATAATATGCAATCTTTGTTACCTGTTATTCCTGTTCGTTGTTTATTTCCACTCTGGTAGTTTAAATCTATGGATTTCGCTAGTAATTGTAACGACACTGATACACATAAACAGCGATTGTCATTCACCCGCTCGGCTTATTTAGCACAGCTCGTATAGCCACAGCCCCTTTTGTCTGAAGGAAAGTTTATTTCTAGATGTGATGGGGGTTCCCCTGGCAGAGACATCACATACACTATGCACGCATTCAAAAATCAACTTTTTATTCATTCAGAAATCAACTTAGAATTTGTTCAAAAATCAACAGGGATGCGTTTCAAAATCGTATTAATAATTGATAGACCAATGTGCGCTGGATGCTAGGCGCTTTGTGAAACAAGGTCTTTTCCTCAATACTATGAATCTGGTGCCCTCCCCCCCCCCCCCCCCCACTTAAATTGCCACCTGGGGCAGATACCCCAGCTTGCCCCCGCCCCCTAGCTCTGGGCCTGTTGCACATACGTGAATCTGCCCGCTTCGGCACACCGGTAAAAATTTTCCAGACCGCATCTGGCTGCCTACTGCTAGTGCTTATACAGCTAATTGCCACACTTCTGCAGCCAGAAGCAGGAGAAGGTACTACTCATATGCGACTCAACTCCGCATGCACAGAACTGATGGAAAGCGTTTCCACTACTGAATCAGGGTCTAGACCTGAGCTAGTAGTGGGAAGTGTAACCGAGAAGCTAGACCAGATTAAGATCAAAGGCCTGTCTGGGGCCCAAAGGAAAAAGGAAGGGAAAGAATGGCTTCCAAAAAACAAGTGGAGGGAAGTAAAAGGACTAGAACCTAAGAATCCCAAGAGAAAACTGTCTCAGGTTGAAGGGGACACGCAGACCCCCACAATGTCAAAGACAGGTAGTAAGCGGTTAAGGAACGAATCAAAGACTCCCTCCTCCCTGGATAAGTGAGTCCAGAAAAAAACCAAGGCAAGAAATAGGGTAACAGACCTGTAGTACTGTAGTCTCAGTTTTTAGGATGGCAGTTATCCAGGAAGGTTATCCACTGGTGGCCATCACCTCACAGCAGGAGGAACTAGTTCAGATGGCCCTCTTTGAAAAGATTGGGGGGGGGGGGGGGGGGGACACTGGCCCAGGTCCCAACTTCAGGAGGGTCTATCTAGATCGTGGTGCACTCATTTTTGTCTGTGAGGGGGTGCACACAGTAGAGTGGCTCAAGGACAAGGTGCCCATGATATCCCCATGGGGAGATGTGAAGCTGCTGGTCAAGATGGCAGCGGAGCTTCTTAAGACCGCAAAGATATCATTATGTGTACCTAAGATCCTTAAGGAAGTCTCTCCCAAGCCTCTGTTCGGGGAAAATAGGGGCCCAGAACCCAAAAGTCTTGACAGAAGACTGGAGAGTGGTTAACCAGAAGGTTGCTCCGGAAGACAAACCCTGGTGGTAGAGGTTGGTGAGAAGTCCCTGAAGGTGATGAGGGAGCAGGACCTGAAACTATTGATACTTAATCAGCATGGTTTCAGAAAACATTGTTCTTGTGCAACGCAGCTAGCTCTTTATTCGCACCGAGCAAGGTGGCGCAGTGGTTAGACACTGGACTCGCATTCGGGAGGACGACGGTTCAATCCTGCGTCCGGCCATCCTGATTTAGGTTTTCCGTGATTTCCCTAAATCGCTCCAGGCAAATGCGGGGATGGTTCCTTTCAAAGGGCACGGCCGACTTCCTTCCCCGTCCTTCCCTAACCCGATGAGACCAATGACCTCGCTGTCTGGTCTCCTTCCCCAAAACAACCAACCAACCAACCAATCTTTATTCGCACGAAGTAATGGCCACTATCAACAGGGGATTTCAAGTTGATTCCGTATTTCTAGATTTCCGGAAAGCTTTTGACACCGTTCCTCACAAGCGACTTCTAATCAAGCTGCGGGCCTATGGGGTATCGTCTCAGTTGTGCGACTGGATTCGTGATTTCCTGTCAGGAAGGTCGCAGTACGTAGTAATAGACGGCAAATCATCGAGTAAAACTGAAGTGATATTCCCAGGGAAGCGTCCTGGGACCTCTGCTGTTCCTGATCTATATAAATGACCTGGGTGACAATCTGAGCAGCTCTCTTAGGTTGTTCGCAGATGATGCTGCAATTTACCGTCTAGTAAGGTCATCCGAAGACCAGTATCAGTTGCAAAGTGATTTAGAAAAGATTGCTGTATGGTGTGGCAGGTGGCAGTTGACGCTAAATAACGAAAAGTGTGAGGTGATCCATATGAGTTCCAAAAGAAATCCGTTTGAATTCGATTACTCGATAAATAGTACAATTCTCAAGGCTGTCAATTCAACTAAGTACCTGGGTGTTAAAATTACGAACAACTTCAGTTGGAAAGACCACATAGATAATATTGTGGGGAAGGCGAGCCAAAGGTTGCCTTTCATTGGCAGGACACTTAGAAGATGCAACAAGTCCACTAAAGAGACAGCTTACACTACACTCGTTCGTCCTCTGTTAGAATATTGCTGCGCGGTGTGGGATCCTTACCAGGTGGGATTGACGGAGGACATCGAAAGGGTGCAAAAAAGGGCAGCTCATTTTGTATTATCATGGAATAGGGGAGAGAGTGTGGCAGATATGATACGCGAGTTGGGATGGAAGCCATTAAAGCAAAGACGTTTTTCGTAGCGGCGAGATCTATTTACGAAATTTCAGTCACCAACTTTCTCTTCCGAATGCGAAAATATTTTGTTGAGCCCAACCTACATAGGTAGGAATGACCATCAAAATAAAATAAGAGAAATCAGAGCTCGAACAGAAAGGATTAGGTGTTCGTTTTTCCCGTGCACTGTTCGGGAGTGGAATGGTAGAGAGATAGTATGATTGTGGTTCGATGAACCCTTTGCCACGCACTTAAATGTGAATTGCACAGTAAACATGTAGATGTAGATGTAAAACTGTTTTTAGGGTTCTCGCAGGTCACTGTCAGGGTTCTCAAAGACCTCAAAGATGGCAGTAAAACGGAGCCTGGAGGTGCTGCAGATTAATCTGCAGCACATTAAAGGGACCTCTGCTGCCCTGAGCCACTGACTGGGGAGACAGGAAGTGGACGTGGCCCTGATACAAGAGCCCTATTTATACAAAGAGGGTGTATCGGGCCTTGGAGGCACTGGAAGTAAGCTGATCTATGCTAGGAATTTAAGAAACTCAATAACATGCATCTATGTAAGAAATGGCATTTCTTTCCTGCCAATGATGGATTTCTGCTCTAGAGCCTTAGTGACCATTAAAATGCAGCAATGTGAGAAAGATGTCATGAGGGAAATCATTTTGGCCTCAGCATACCTTCCTTACAAAGACAACTCTCCTCCTCCCTTGGAGGTGAGGAAATTGGTAGAGACTTTCCATCAGCAAGGTGATCAACTGCTGGTGGGATGCAACGTGAATGCCCACAATCTAGTGTGGGGCAGCAAGGACACCAACAGTAAAGGTGAGTACCTTCTTGAATTTCTTTTAGCTAACAACTTAGAGGTTCGGAATAGGGGCAATGAACCTACATTCAGGAACAGCAGAATGGAAGAAGTAATTTGGTTCCATCACGATGAATAGCTATGTCAAACAATGGCATGAGGTATTGGAGCCATTCTCATCGGACCACATGTACATTAAATTCAAGGTTGAAATGGGAATCAGACAGACCACGACCAATAGGAATCCCAGGAAAACAGACTGGGAGAAATACAGGAGGAACCTTGACTTAGGCTTCTCGGAAATTAAAACCTCGATAAGGAAGCCAGTAGAATTTGAGGAAGTGACCATAGTGACCTCATATCAGGGCAACTGCTCAATCACCAGGAAGTGCACAAATGGGAGTGTTCCTTGGTGGAATAACAAACTAGAAATGCAAAGAAAACAGGTATGGAGACTGTTTAATATTGTGAGACAAAAAGGACAATGGCTAAATATCGTGAGGCCCTTGTCAATTACAATCTTGCAATAAGACAAGCAAAGGAGGGATCCTGGAAGGCATTCTGTGAGGAAGTGGAGGGCACAGCTGCACAAGCCAGACTTCACAAGATTCTCACTAGAGTACCAACCAATCCAGGAGGTACGTTAAGAAAGGAGGATGGGGAATATACAAAGACACCACATGAGATGCTGGAATTGCTCCTCAAAAGTCACTTTCCTCAATACGCTCTGCCGGACAATACAGACCAGTATGTGACCCCAGAGAGACAATGGTTCTCAGGCACTTGAAGAGGGGACAGGGAATCGGACAAGGAGTGTGTGAACTTCAACAAAATCCAGTGGGTGACGGGAACATTCCAACCATTCAAGTCACCTGGCCCAGATGGAATTTTTCCAGCTCTCCTGCAACAGGTAGGAGGAAAGCTTATAAGAGTCCTATGCAGGCTATTCAGGGTTAGCCTACCAGTAGGAATCATTCCCAATGAAACTTCCTGGCAGATTAAAACTGTGTGCCCGACCGAGACTCGAACTCGGGATCTTTGCCTTTCGCGGGCAAGTGCTCTACCATCTGAGCTACCGAAGCACAACTCACGCCCGGTCTCACAGCTTTACTTCTGCCAGTATCTCGTCTCCTACCTTCCAAACTTTACAGAAGCTCTCCTGCGAACCTTGCAGAACTAGCACTCCTGAAAGAAAGGATATTGTGGAGACATGGCTTAGCCACAGCCCGGGGGATGTTTCCTGAATGAGATTTTCACTCTGCAGCGGAGTGTGCGCTGATATGAAACTTCCTGGCAGATTAAAACTGGAAACATCCCCCAGGCTGTGGCTAAGCCATGTCTCCGCAATATCCTTTCTTTCAGGAGTGCTAGTTCTGCAAGGTTCACAGAGAGAGCTTCTGTAAAGTTTGGAAGGTAGGAGACGAGATACTGGCAGAAGTAAAGCTGTGAGACTGGGCGTGAGTCGTGCTTCAGTAGCTCAGATGGTAGAGCACTTGCCCGCGAAAGGCAAAGGTCCCGAGTTCGAGTCTCGGTCGGGCACACAGTTTTAATCTGCCAGGAAGTTTCATATCAGCGCACACTCCACTGCAGAGTGAAAATCTCATTCTGGAGTAGTGAGATAAAGTAATATCCTTTATTAGAGTATTGGTTCTTACCAGTCAAAGTTACAAAAATTTAACTGAAAACTAAAACAATGAAAAATTCCCGGAATTCTAAAAAATTCCGGTGTTTTTCCCTGTTTTCTCCTGGATGAAAAAATTCTCAGGTTTTTCCCGGATATCCCGGTTGTTCCGGATCATATATACCCTGTAAGAAGTCCATTATAGTCGACAGCGCAGAAAGTGATGCTGCACAGAGGATGGAGGAAAACGCACCGAGGAGGGTGACCTCACCCAACAGCTGGAGAATGAGCGGAGGTGCGGATCCATGTCTATGAAGGATGCTAGAGGTCTCAGCACATGGACACTATGCACTATGTAAGGCGCCCTTCCCAAATTGGCTCGTTCTTCAGGAAAATTGTGAAAAATGGAGATGAAACCCTACAGGGGACCATCACATAAAGGCTGAAACATGTGAGACTCCTTTTAGTCACCTCTTATGACAGGCAGGAATACCTCGGCCCTATTGTAACCCCCAGACCTGCAGGGGGAAAACTGTCTCAGTCAGCGGCCAATGATTATTGGCGTTCATCGGACCTTTATATAAAGATATTATAAAAGGTGTGCTGAGCAGTCAGCTACCTTAGTTGGAAAGTTTATGGAAGGAATTTAGTTGAATGATGATGTTACCAATGTAAATAATGTTTTACTGGAACAGTTTTTTAAGAAAATTTCCAGCAACCACAATTTCTGCCAAATAGTTGCTACAGAGGCCAATATAGTTTTTAAATGATTGATGAACAGATTAAAAGGTCTTCCTGCTGCTCAGTATCCACGTACAATTAAAAAGGATTTGTTATAAAATTCTACTTCAGTACATGTCGTCATATGCTGCTCTATGCAAAATTCATTAATGTCTATGTTCTTAAATGTATAACACTTCCTGACTAACGTAGCAATACCTCCTCCCTCAATTTCTGCTAAGTGAGATGCTAACTTAAATTCTGGAATGCTTGACCTCTTCCTCCATTGGACGGTCTTTTCAAACAATTCTTTCTTTTACATCTTACCAATCATTAAATTAATAACATTTTAATTTCTCTATTGAAACTAATGAGTCAGTTTCTATAATACTGCCAAGCTTGAAACAATTCAATATCTGTATGCAGTAACCCCAGAAATAATACAGAGCAGTTTTCAAGTACACCAAAGTATGTTATTTCTCATTTGTAAAACTGCAGCCACCACAGGATTTTAATTTTTGGAAATATAGTTACAAATATTAGGCCTGAAACAACAAAACACACATTTGTCCAACATTCTCAGGGCACACTGTATATTATATGCAAACAGTAAACAACAAGACAGTTTACATATCTAGAAGTATATAATTAATGTAGAGAAATCAATATCAGACCATGACGGAATATGGTTAAAACTACAGACAAAAAAATTTCACACAGAAATGTGAAAAACTCCATTAGAAACGAGTCAAATGTTAATGCTTTCAAATCAACAAGTAGTCCAGATCCCAGTCCATCTGTGTCTATATTAATAAAGAGTGACAGATTTATAAATATACTTTTGGCATATTTAATAAATATTGTCTTCAACTATTTAATGGACACAAGTGAAACGTAAATGGTTGTGGAAGTACACACAACTGGTTTCAATTCATCCTCTGTAGCTTAGAAATTTTAGTGATCTTACAGCAGATCAAAGGAGAGTTTAACAAAGCAGACTACTTTCAGATAAAGAAAAGATACAAATTGGCCATTATAAAATATAACTACATCATGGACAATTTATACATATGATTTTTACCAGTGGAAAAATTCTCCTATTAGAGCACAAAAAAGGAAATTATGCTGCTGTTTAAAAGACTGACTGAAAAGTGGGGTACAAGTTGTCTCATTCCACCTCCTTCAGCACCTTTAAAAGTTTTCCCCAAAAACTTTGGCATGTGAACATATTCGCACTCAAACATGAAACTCACCCCTAAATGTAACTCAGTCACATTGCTGACACCCTTCCATTTCCACATGCCCATTCTCACTCATTCTGCTCATCTAATTGTCATTATCTAATTATCTAATTGTTACTGGCTCCTGTTTCAAAGCCACAGTCACCTTGTTCTATCCTACCACTACACCCGCCTTTCACTGTCACTGCCTCCCTATGTTCTCTCTTACTGCTAATATCTAATTCATTCATTCCCACTTCTGCTGACCCTTCGTGGTCACTACATCTCACTTCCTGGTTGTCATTTTCATAGCCTGTCTCATTAGCACTGGCTTTCAACCACATCCACTTTCTACTTCTCTTTATTCCTCTCCCACAGCCACTGTATATTATCTTCCAGTACTTACTACTCCCCCCCCCCCCCCTTACCCACTGTCTCCTCCTTTCTCAACTTAAAAATGTGTTAACATGTTCACAAGTCAAAATTTTTGGTAAAATTTCTAAATATGCTGAGGTAGGTATAATAAGGTAGCTGGTAATCCACTTTTCAGAATGAGATTTTCACTCTGCAGCGGAGTGTGTGCTGATATGAACCTTCCTGGAAGATTAAAACTGTGCGCTGGACTGAGACTTGAACTCGGGACCTTTGCCTTTCGTGGGCAAGCGCTTGCCCGAGAAAGGCAAAGGTCCCGAGTTCGAGTCTCGGTCCGGCACGCAGTTTTAATCTGCCAGGAAGGTTCAATCCACTTTTCAGTCAGAGTCTTGAAATAAATGTGAACATTTTCATGGTTTTTTTTATGACCCAATAGGATCATATTCCCCAGTGGTTCCCCTCTTGTCCCTGCTGTAAGAGGGCATGCCAGTGATAGGAAAAGAAATGCTTTGTCAGTAAAATTTTGACCAGATTTCAGGTGCAAAAAATTTTTGCATGTGCTTCAGTATGACAACATGGTGATCACAGAACCCTTCCAATGATAACGGAGCTGTGGCGATGGGGCATGAGTCATGCTTGGGTAGCTCAGACGGTAGAACACTTACCCCGCGAAAGGCAAAGGTCCCGAGTTCAAGTCTCAGTCTGGCACACAGTTTAAATCTGCCAGGAAGTTTCACATCAGTGCACACACTGCTGCAAAGTGGAAACCTCATTCTGGATAACAGAGATACTTTACAGTACATTATCTCCTAACATACATTGTCATAATTTAGAACATAATCCTAAAGTCTTTATGATGGTACTGCTTTACTTTAGAAGTAAGCAGTACTAATACATCCCTGTCATCACATTTAAGAAAGAAGTAAAATTTTTCTGAAATGTAAATGCTGACTGTTACACTTTTCACAGAGAATTTACAGGATGAAAAACAGAATAGTTTACCAAGAACACAAAAGAAATGAGAAATATAATTTTTTCCT
The DNA here is from genome assembly GCF_023864345.2 of Schistocerca serialis cubense. Taxonomy (NCBI): domain Eukaryota; kingdom Metazoa; phylum Arthropoda; class Insecta; order Orthoptera; family Acrididae; genus Schistocerca; species Schistocerca serialis. The sequence continues at coordinate 486,811,671 of NC_064645.1, read as the reverse complement.
GAAATTATTCTTGTAACATTACGAGCCCAGTTTCTTTCACACAAAGTCACAGACATTTACAGTGGAAGTTGAGAAAACGAGCAACCAACATCTGAGATCAGAATATCTTGTGCTAGAAAGAGGGAGAGCTTTATGTAATATGAAGGAATAGCTCTAATGGAGACAAAAATGCGCTGTAAGCAGTACCGCAGAATTTTTCAGTATGTCACCAAGAAGACAAAAACCATAATCTAACACAAAACATTAAAAATTGCAAGAATAAGCAAAGGACAATTAGGAGCATTAAGATGCATAAATGAGTAAACTTGGCAAGGCAAATGATACCAAACTACCAGATGACAGCACCAAAGGTATAGCTAATGTGAAATTAAAATCATTTACTACTAAATTCAATGAATTCTTCCTTACAGTAGATGCAAGCATGGAGACAAAAGATTTCTGTCAAAAAGCAGATGCAATTAACTTACTTAGACAGGTAATGCATACTCCACCACCTGACATCAGATACTTCAATCTCTCAGGAGATACTGATTACAATTGTAACTCAAGGTAGGGCACTATCAAGTCAGAACAAGGTTTAGTATTTTGGCCAACATACAATCACCACCAAAGAGGTTATTACTTTTCAGTGGCCTAAAAATGTTTGTGGTCTCTCTAAATAATTCAGGACTAAAGGAGGCCACTCACTGAATAGCAGACACATTAAGCATTGAGTCATCAAGAAGTACACAAAGAGAATAAAAATTCCGCTAGCTTTCAGAAGAATTTTTTAATGAGCAAGAGTTATACAAGGAACAGTGAATGATTGGTTCCAGCCTTATCTGAAAAACTGGTGCAAAAGGTGGAGTTCACACATCTGCTGCTGATAAATTTTTAGTGATACAATTGTCAGACAAGAAACACATAAACATAGGTGTTCTTCAGACTAGAGTACTGGAGCCAATTCTGTTCTTAATATAGAGGGTCAGTCACATAAGATATAAGTCCCTTTTTATTTCCTGGACAGTTCCAGATATCAAAATGAGGTTTTCTGCAATTGATAGTACGCTGATAGGGGCCTACAACATTTTGTATGGATAATGTTCTGAGCTCTGATATGAACCGGGATGCTGAAAGTATATATATATTTTTTATCTTATACTTTTCATAACTGCATTCAACAGCTCTTGGTAAGACAATTACAGTGATACAGCACTTGGTAGTATTGACATTGAAACCTTCTGCAAAAGAGTCTGAGAAATGAACTAAAACTGGAAAGCAATGCAGCCAGTCAGTTACGCCGTGTAAACAACACTAAGCACAGCTCTCATCAGGCTCCATTGTTACGGCTAATGCAGCAAGACAGGCCTGTGTTATGAAGATAAAGCCTCATTTCCTGTATGACAGATACGGGGTCAGCTACGATTTTTGTATATGGAACTACAGCAAATACTTGTTTCTGACACATCAAATGGGGCTTAGGAAAACTATTTCCTATCTGCATTCATAACTGAATTTTGTGGAAACAACTATGGTTGCATCATGCAATTTTCCAGTACCATTTCAACAGCATTTGTTTGATATTCACCATACAAAAGTAGCTTGTCTAATTTCTCCTCATTGGTGTATATTTCTGCATTCAAGAAATGTTGAAGTAAAAATTGCCAACTGATAGACAACACAGTTCCTGCTAGTTCTAAAGTGAATGCAATTAACAAGTCAAAAGACTTTATACAACAATGTCATCTGGTGGTTTACAATGCAATAGTTGATCTCGGCCGACCTGTTTTTCAATTTTAGAATATTTATCACATTCTTTTGAGAAGAGCTTACGCCTCAAAATTAACAAGAATGAGATCAATGTACTTGCCTTTACTTTGGGATGCTGAAAAAACCATAACATTCCATTTAAAAAAAATCATACTTGCTCCAGTATTCAACCTATACACAAGAGTTAAAATTCTTTATTACACACCATACCAGAGTACGTGTCCCTTAGTGTGCTATCATTTGCCAAAAAACTCGCTTCGGTAACTAAAACCGTTCATGAAATAAAAGGGGTGTTACATCTTATGTGACTCACTCTGTATATCAATGATTTTCCAGACAGTATAAGGCATGATCTCCTTGTTGATGACAGCAACATCTGCAGTCATTGATAAAACGCCAGAGCTCCTATTTGAGGAAACACATGAAACCTTCAAGGCTGTAGAGAATTTGCCATGGTATACTACATTAACATTGAACATAAAGAAAATGAATCTTATACACATCAGCATAAAGGGGGACAACAATTCTGTAACATTAAGCACAGATGATAAATCTGTAGCTTGTGAAACAAACACAAAGTTTTTAGGAATGGAGATTGAATAGCAAGTGATGTGGGATGAACACACAGTACTACTGCCAAAAAGAATTTCGGCAGCGTGTTATGATCTTAGGTTTTCAATATCAGTTTGTAACAGCCAATGTCTTGTGTGGTGACATACCATGCTTAAATACACTCAATTCATAGTTGTGTGTTTCTTTTCTGTGGATCAAAGGGACAAAATATGGACAAATTTTAAACTGCAGAAAAGGTTCACAAGAATAATAATTATAAGTTGTAGTTGGGCTCATTGTAAAGAGCTATTTAAAAAACTGGGCATTCTTACTGCACAAAATGAGTACATCTACCAATCTGTAGTGCATGTCAAGGACATTACCAGGTATTTCACTAACAATTCTATACATTTTCATGGAACAAGAGTGAGTTTGCACTTACAATTACCACAGGAAAAACAAACAAACAAAAAACTCAAAACAGCATTTTTATCAGTAAATGAAACTGAAAAATAAATTTCCATAGGAAATAAAGATTACTAAAATATATCAATTCAATAAGAGTAGCTACAACATTCATCATAAGTAATGCATACCACACAATTAAAGACTAAGAAGGCTGAGAGTAGAGGGTAATAATGAAAGGGGATACCACCACCCTGTGACATTTCAAAACACAATCCTGATTTACGGCTTTCATGAGGAAATCCTGTGTCAAGTCCACAATACTAACGTCTTGCCATTCTCTTGGGTTCAACATCACACTCGTAATGGGGGATACCAACTCAGCACTTCAGATGGTCTGAGGAGCATAGTTGAATGAGCGCAGGTGTGGAGTCAGCTTTTTAAATAGACTGGAGTTAGTGCAAGGGGCACAGCGCAATCTTTACGGTCCAGGAGTCACCGGCAGATGTCACTGTGTGCGACCTTGAACGAAACCACAGGCCTACCGAATGAGGCACTGCAGCTGTTAAGAGACTGACTTCGTATTTGGAAGGATGGAGTTGTTCTGTCTGGTCATCAAGAATTGGATTTTATGGGGTTTTCGCTAAATCACAAACACAGAGATGAATCCTTAATGAAGGCCTTGGGGGGCTACCTGTCCTATCCTTGCACAGCATGTTTGTATTTTGTGTGTTGTATATTTTGAGCAAGTGATTTCCACTGTATTAACATAAAAATTCCTATATACTTATGATATGGTCCTTGGCTGATTAACGCTAAAACATATAACAATCTAACAACCTTATATTTTGGCGGAAAAGTTCAGTTATGTATTACGTACATTAAACTTTGTATTAAACAGTCTGCCATTTTTTGTTTCTCTTTTTCTTTTACTGCAAGTATGTTATTTGACTACTGTATCTATTGGAAACATTTACCTAGTGAAAATTTTGGAAATCATGGGGACTGTGCGGATACTGTTCTGGTTACACTGAATGCTTCAAGAAAATTGGTCATGCAAATAACCAGAGACTCTGCTGCAGACCGTACAATTTGTGGTCCAATCACAGGAGGGGCGATGCATCACTCTCACCCTTACGTCACCCCTCCATACGGTTGAATGACTCTTATAGCTCTGCATTTAAATGTTCTACATAACACTTCATCCAGGACTTTTAATATCGCTTAAAGAGTCGTGACATCACTGAGCCCTGCACTTGGCATAAAATTGTTAGATACCTGGTATTCCTTAACTATGGACTTCTCTACTAATTCAAACATTCCCCCTTCCCCATGACTACTCTTAAGCAGGACTGATTTGGTCTTTTTAATCCTCTGACGACCACTAACTTTGTCTTGCACTTTTACTTCTGTCTTGTCAGTGTATTCCTGAATGCCTTGAGTTGTCTGCACACTTTTGTCTAGTCTCCACAGAAGTGAAGCTGTGTGAAACGTGTAGACAAACTAGTACACTTTCAGCATCTCTTGAACTTGCTGCCCGATTTATTTCATAAGCAACATTCAAATATCTTACAAATCTGGCTTAAGAAAGCATTTCACACAGTTGGGGATTTCACAAGCTGTAGATAGGAAAACCTTACATTATGATTTCCTGAAGAAATATGTCACCTTGCACAACACACTTCTACACACCAGTGTCAACAATATCAGTTTCTTATCAGAAAAAAATCTATACTTACAAAACAGAATAAGCTAAACTTGAAACATACAACTACATGTCCACGATTCAAGTGTGTATTTTTACGCAAATTTTTCAAATATAGATGGTCACTGTTGCTAATCAAAAACACCTAATCTCTAAACATTTTTAATGCTTCCTTCTATTGTGGTTACTAAAATGAGTTAGCTGTTTCTTACAAGTAAAGGAAAGCATGGGCTCTTCAACACTTCGACTGCTGCGGTTACATCAACATTAAGGTCATGAAATGCACGAGCTCAGACTACATTAGTTTTCGACACACAGCTATGACGACTCAATTCCACGTATGAACCTGGCAATCGGCTACTTTTACATGCCTAAACATCAGTCAAAATGATTTGACTTCTTACGTTTACATGCCGAAGCTTAATGGACAATTTTTTGCGCCAATCAACCTAAATACCATGTGGCTTATCTATTTTCTTATATATTTAATTCTTTCTCTTGTCTAATAATACAAATTTATGCAATTATAGCACATTCCACTACACGTGGTTTCCTTAAGTATACAAGTTACTGAACGTGCAGTTTTCTAACAACGTTTTTCTCAATATTACCTTCATTTCAACTGAGGCGTTACTTGAAACGGTAGCCTATCCCTAACTACGTAACTACCAACGAAGGCTTCTTTTATTTCGATACCCAAACGAATACACCAACAATCAACCTTAACTAATTGCGATTCTTTCCAAGGTTAATATACAAAAGCAGTACTTACACAATATGCACATTTACTAATAAACTTTTAAAAAGAATCCAAATTTCTGGTGGATCCAAACATGTGAAAACTAATCTCTTTGCGGCTGTATTTCAATTTTTAAGTCATACAATCTCTAACGATCAAACATGTTTTATCCAGATCACGGACAGTATTAAGAAACCCGTCGGCTTTGGACAATTGTGTTTCTTACCACCCGTGCTTAGGAGATTGCGACCTCTTGAGGCATCTCAGAGCCCAAAATCTAATTAACTGAACACCCTTGGGCGTTCACTAGTGGGCGCTATTAACAAAACAACATCCTTCCCTTCTTTTCAAAATCTACGGCTGGCATATAACCAAAACATTCGACTGACATTTCCTGCAAACGTCAAAGCGCTAAAGATATACGTCATAAGCTCTCAGACATACTTTAAATTCCCGTCAGAGATGCACAGTAGATACCAAGCCTAGTTTACACGACGACACTTACAGGTAACTGTGCTATCGGCCACTGCGCATGCGTGCCGCACTGTTGCGCTACTCGTCGGTGAAACTAAACACTTCAGGCGTGTTCCAACTGTGGCGACAGTAGTTGTATGAGTTTTGAGGTTATGTGAGTTCGTATAGTGTAGACAAACTGAAATGTGCAGTGAAGAACGGGGAATAATGTTCGCTTTTTGGATATCTATACTTTGCATTGGTGCTTGTGGGATTTCAGTGATGCTGATTACAAAAATAAGCAATATTTTGCTGCCCCTGAGACCTTCACGTGCAATCAGAACACAGAAAGTTTGACAATATCTGAGCTGCAGGGCAAAATTTATTGAATTAGAAGCACATATACAACTGAATTAAGAAAAATACAAGCAAATGTAATTCTAGCTGTGGAAATGCTGTCGTCTACAAGAAATGCTCTCATCGTTCGAGTTGGCCGACTTTTTTTTTTAAGGGATCTTGTTGACAGGAGAGAAGGCTACACAAATCAAGAATCTGCATTCTTTATTCAATATTCGCCTATTTAAAACGTCGCAGCAGTGCTCTCCATTCACATATGTTTGACTTTCGAAATATTGGCACTCTACAGATCTATCTTCAAGAGAGTAGTCTGCAAACCATTCTCTTCTTAATGCGGCCTGTTCGAATAATCATTGCCGATAATGTTAGTAATTATTACTGTTAATGTTAATAATTATTAATGTTAATGAAAAAGTGTCATCACCAACTAAATCCGCATCTTATACTATGCCGAGTGTTCTCGATTGTAATGCACGCAATGTGCTATGTAATTTCAGTTCTGGAGAAGTGCTTCATGCATTACAGTATCTTTATTCCTTATCGCAAAATTAACTCTATTTAGAAGAAGCGTGAACAGTTCTGGTAACATTCTAAGATAATTAAAGGAACTTCTTGGGTCTTCCATTACAAATTATTTCAACAAGAGTGCTGAGCAACCGAGCTGTCTTTTCTTCATCCAGTCACGAATCGAAACACGTTTCTTATTTTTTTCTTATGCAGAAATTCCGTGCAGCAGGCTTTAATTCCATCACAACTCGTGCGACGTGCAGCTGCCAAAACTTTCATTTCAGACTTCACACGCTTTGGCAAGACACAAATAACTGCACTTAATCTAACCACATCATCGTCAAACTGGTCTGTGTTGACGATTCAGATGAATCTGGCACTGATATATGGAGAGTTGAACTGCCTGCTTCTGTGCCATAGGACTGTATTACAGCTTTAGACGGATTGTCGAACCTTTGTGACAGTTTCCTTTTCATCATCACTTGAGGTGGCTTATTTGAGATGTCGGACAGTGTGGGTAGTGGATTCACAACATTTTATTATTGTCAACTTGTTCGGTTCTAAGTAGCGAACAAAACTTAACGATATTATAAAGGTAAACAGGGACTTTTTTCATAAGATCATCTCGTCTGATATTCACCACCTCTTCGTCATATTGTGTAGGCGGCGATTCTTTACTGGTATCTTGATTTTCTTCGTCAGCTGGTGGCCACATGTGCACCAGTTTAACTCTCTCATTGGAAACTGTTTATCGCTTGCCATCATCATTTATTTGCAGCGTATGTTCATCTCTCGTGAGTTGTTTATACAGCCCAGTACATGGCGGCTGAAGAGGTGTTCGTACAGCGTCTGTCCTCAGCCACACATGAGGGCAATCGCTAAGCTGCTCATGAACAAATGGCGTGTTGGTGCCATGTCCAGAACTAGGTGTCAGTCATAGCTGTGACATGTGGCTGTGGACTTGTTGTAAGCTGTAAGGCATGTTGCCCACTGTCGCTTCCGTCGGTTCAACGAAAAATTCTGCCAGCAGCCTGAGGTTCTCCCCATAAACCAGTTCAGCCATGGATGCACCTAGGTCTGATTTGCAGGCAGTTTGGAGACCTAGCAGCACCACTGGCAACGCTGTAGTCCAGCTGTCCTTATGGCACATCAATGCTGTCTTTAATGTACCGTGCCACCGCTCAACCATGCCATAGCTCACTGAATGACGGTGCGGTGATGGTGGAATCCACAGAGCTTGGATAATTGTTGGAATAAAGTGGATTCAAATTGTCTTCCTTGGTCGGTTGTGGACATCCAAAACGGGAGTTTCAAGAAGCCAAAAATACTCGAGCTACTGTCTCTGCTGAAATGTCCGGTAGTGGAGAAGCTTCTGCTCATCTTGTATAGGGCCCACAATATCCAAATGAACGTGGAAGAACCGCTTTGTTACTGGAGAAAAATCTCCAACTGCTTTATGTACATGCCATCCAATCTTGTTCCTTTGGCACAGCATGCATGTCATTACCCAACCGCGGCAATCCTTCCTTATACTCGACCAGACAAAACGTTCTGTGAGTATTTTGATAGTTGCTCTGCTACCCGGATGACTGAGTCCGTGTGTGCTGTCGAAGACCTCTTTCCGTAGTTGCCTTTGGATGAAAGGCCTGGGTTTGTTTGTAGCTATGTCGCACCATATCTTCACATTCGCGCCTGCCGGCTGGATTAATTTTAACTGAAGTCTGGTTGTTATGTCCTGTAAGTACTGTTGGAGTTGTGCATCATTAGCTTGTGCTGTGGCTAATTTATCATAGTCTGTGGTTTGTGAAATACCCGAGACCTGCAACAGGAAATCTGCGACTGTGTCTTCGTCTCTCTCGATATGCTTGATATCTGTCGTAAACTGACTGATGTATTCTAAGGGGCGAAATTGACATGGAGAAAAGTTATCCTGCGACTTACAGAATGCAAAGGTTGTTGGTTTATGGTCGGTGTTTAGAGTAAATCCTCTTGCCTCTACATACGAGAGAAAGTACCAGATAGCTTCATATATCGCTAATAGTTCTCTGTCATATGTGCTCCATTTCCTTTATGGGTCTGTAAGTTTCCGTGAGAAAAAACCCAAAGGCTGCCATTTGTCATTTACTTTCTGGTGCAGTACAGCTCCTAACGCATCTCGGCTGGCGTCGACTATTATTGACAGACGTACTTTTGGTACAGGTTCAGTAATGAGTACTACTTTTCGTAAGTCGGCCTTCATGTGTAGAAATGCTCTCTCCATGTCCACGTTCCATTGTAATGTCGTTTGCCATTTGCATTTTTACCTGCGAGAGCGTCTGTCAAGGGCGCTTGTACTAAAGTGCGCGTCATTTATGATGGCGGCCGAGTTTAGGTTCGTTCTGCGCATCTGACGTCACAAAACACAGTCAGCCAATGAACAGCAAACGACGTTGCCAGAGCTCGACTGCTGTACAGATCACGGACGAGTGTCTTCAGTTTTAGAAACGTTCAGTCATAAATAAAGTAACTGAACGAAAGCAATGTCTTGATAGCAGAATTTCTTTTATAGAAAGTTTGGAAAAAGCATTCTTTATACCAATTGCTTCATATTCTATTAATTTAATCAAACCAAACAAGCAATGGTTAAAGTGTTTGGGTGCTAAGCGAAAGGTTCTGAGTTCAAATCTTGTGCAGTGAGTAATATTTTCTTTATTTAAAAACAATATCGGAGTGTCTTACTTCATGAATTTTACTCGTTTGAATGTAATTTTTTGAAATTTCTAGTAGAAACTGAAATCAACCATACAGAAAGTATACGCTATGGACTTATACCTCTGCAAACTCTTCAAAATTTCGTGCTGTGGTTTACTACATTTAATGCTGCACAATAACTGCGTTGATCGTCGAAAGAAAATTAAGTCATTTATGGGGGAAGGTATCAGTCAAGAACATACGTAAAAATCAAATTTTTGGGCCAAATAGTTTTTGTGAAATCGAATGTTAAGTGTGCCAAAGGAGTCAGAACCCCATGTGTCTACACAGGCGAGCAGTGCAGTGATGACAAAATCTCGCACAGCGCGAAATGTGGGGAGCACGTCTTCTGTAGCAGCGAAAGGGTTAATGCGGCCCTGGTGGCTTTACTTCAAACTGCGTGCTCCCCACTAAATGTAAGTTTGCTTGGCACGTGCAACTGGCAACACAGCAATCTCCCGCATCTGGGCGGGCATGCGCGAACCGCCAAGATAAAAGAATTGAACTACAGTGCAGTTCGCGGCAAATATTGTCTATAGAAATTTACCACGCCCAAAAATTTTCTGAGTTGATGGTAAGTGTTGGGGCGGTTCATGTTGTCGATTACTGCTATCTTGTCCTCTCGCTGGCGTATGCCCTCCGCCGGAACTTCATATCCTAGAAACGTCACTTGCCATTATCGCAGTTTGCATTTTGCTTTGTTGACTATTATTCCGTACTGGTTTATGCAAGCGAACACTGCAGACAGTTGCTTCTCGTGTGCTTCTGCCATCGTTGATGAGATTAATATGTCATCAAGATACTCGAAGCTTCCTTTCAACCCACACAATAATTCATCAATAAATCGTTGCCACGTTTGAGCTGCGTTCTTTAACCCGAAAGGCAATCGGACATATTCCAATAAGCCGAAAGGTGTTGTAACTGCTGTTTTCGGTATGTCGTTTTCTGCGACCGGTATCTGGCGATAAGCTTTTTTACAACCGATTATGCTAAAGATCGTTGCCCCAGCTAATTGATTTGTGAAATCGTGAATATTAGGCACTGGGTAACGATCTGGTATAGTACGTGCGTTTAACTTCCTGTAATCACCACATGGTCTCCACAGTCCATCTTTTTTCTTTACCAAATGTATGGGTGATGCCCACAGGCTGTCTGATCTACGTACGACACCTGATGCCAGTAATGCCTCGAATTCTGCTTTTGCTGCCATGAACCGAAAGGGTGCTAACCTGCGTGGTTGTTGATGTATTGGCTGACCGGGCATGGTTTAAATGTAGTGAACAGTTTTGTGAGTTACTGCAGATTTTTCTGCGACCGTGTTATCATTTACGGCATATGACACTGCGTCACAGTTATGCTTGCCAGCGCGATAAGTGTCACGTTCTGTGGTGCCATCTACTGTCTCTTGATTTCGTTTAATCTGTGCATTAGCAAGATCTATGGTAATGTGTCACAAAGAAAGTCTGCACCCAATATCGCCTCTGACACCTCTGCCAGAATGAAGATCCACTGACTGCTTTGTTTGAAACCTAAAGCGACTTCGATTTTAGGTGTGGCATGAGCAACAAACGTATTTGCTGTGGTTAATTGCATCAGTGGAGTGCTATCCGTTCCTTAATAGCCAGTAGAGGGGGGCACACTCACACCGGATCCCGAGTCTATTAGGTAGCAAAGGTTCGGCTTCGCATCTCTTACATAAAGCCATTTGAAGGTAGTAAGAAAATTAGTGATGTTACTTACTCGTTCGTAGTTTGCGTCTGTCTCATGTCGTTGTTACAGGCGCTCTTCTGTGCTACCACGGCCCGCTGCTCCTACTGCTCACCGCCGCTCACGCACATGGCTGCTAACACTTTGTTGCTCTATCCGCAAAGCGTCGGTGGTACCAACATACCTGTCATTTTTTAATTTCGCCGTTGGCCTTGCTGTTTTCATTCAGTAACAATTGTGAGACCTGTTGCTGCAATAATGTCATCTGTCGTGTTAGTTCTTGTATTTGTTTGTTGACGCCCGTATACTGAGTCTTCTGTATTGCTGCTATCACTTCTGACGCTTCTTCCCCGTTAAAGATCGTCATGCAAGCCATTCGTGGATTGCCTATGGTCGTGGACTTTGTCTGCTATCTCCGAGAGGTTCTGCATGTTGTCTTTTCCATGAGTTACTTAGTGCAGCTTCTACCGTGCTTGATAATTGATCTAGGAGTGTCGCATATAACAATTCATCTGCATTGACGATACTGCACAAATGCTTCCAAAATTCCGACGGTGTCCTGTCGTCTACAGCTACTTCTTTAAGCACCTGCCGTATGCGTTGATTTAACAGTTCACGCAACCTGGTGAGTAATAAGTTTTTCAACACCGCTTATGGTCATTCTGATGGAGGTCGGAGTATTACATCTTATGCTGCAGTTGCTGCTCTAGCATCCAGCTCAGTCACCTTTATTGCGAACTTCGTGTGCTCATCATGTATCTTGCTTTGGGCAAACGTGAGTTCAATCATTGCAAACCATAGCTGCAGTTTGTCAGACAGGAACTGCGTTGTTCGAATTTTTACGTGCTGCATGTTTTCCGTCAGGCTGTTGGTTTGTACTGCCGCACGCGTGTTTGACGTTGGAGTAATAGGCATCTCCGATGCTAACTTCAGTGCTTCGAGTTGTTTATGTACCTGTTCTAGACTGAGGCTAATTAATAATTATTTTTGAGAGAGAGAAATGCGTTCGAGAATATTACTTTATTTTTGCATGTCGTTGAACACAGGAACAATATAAAAGCCAAGATATATAAAAAGAGATGGCATAGCGCTAGAACAAAACCAAAGAATAAACACACCGTAAATAATATTCTTCATAGAATAAACGCCAAAGTGTGTCATCAGGCGGTTCCTACAGCATATAGCTCTGAGGGCCCTTAGGAAACCTAAAAAAAAGATAGATGTGGTGTCTTCTTCTTGGTGTTGCTTCACGTTATTGCACTATAGACGTTTCCGTTAGTAAAAACCATTGTACAAACCAAAATAAACAATTACTATTCGCTTTCGCTTTCACGATCGCGCCGAAATCAACAGTTTTATTTACTGGCCGCTTGGCGCGCTGCTGGCGCAGTAGGTAACAAAATCGAGGCGAAGTGTCGTGACTGTTTTGTTAGACTGTAGTAGATGCCACAGGGGTGAAAGCTATATGGGTGAAGAGGCAACAAGCTACGTAGTTCCATTCCAGACCACTAGAGGCGCTAGGGGTCAAACGAAGCTGGAATTGACCAATGAGAGCTGTCTAAACTCCAGTGGTGGTTGTTTTGAAATATTCTATCGTCTTGCTCTGCACTGAAGTCTGGGGTCTAGTGTAGCAGGGGATACAACCCGTCGGCTTTGAACAATGACGTCTCAAGTCGCCAGAGAGCATGTATTACAAAGATGAAAGAGCTGAGGAGAATGTTGAGAAACAAAGGAATGCGAGAGAGATAAACATTGATCTTGTCAAAAGCCGAGAAGCGATTCTTCTTAGTGTTGTAGCTCCCTTCGGTAGCTGATAAGTGTTTTTTGGCTTTAAAAAAAAATCTCACGAGATAGAATAAACTGATCAGTTTATTCTATCTCGTGAGATTTTTTTTTTTAAAAAAAAGCCAAAAAACACTTATCAGCTACTGAAGCATCTGTATCTTAGGATCAGTTTATTCTATCTCGTGAGATTTTTTTTTTAATAAGCCAAAAACACTTATCAGCTATTGAAGCATATTGGTGGAATAAGAAAGTGAAATATGGTTAAATATTGAAATATAGATAAACGATCGCTTTTAGATTCACATTCAATTATTTTAATGATAGCGCTTATTAGAACACAGAACTGCTTTATTATCTATGCCTCGAAGTGAAGACATTACTATCTATGACTAAGGAATGACGTCATTGTTCAGAGCCGACGGGTTGTATCCCCTGCTTCACTAGACCCGAAGTCTGTGGTCCTCGGTTACAGTCGTCTTTGTATTTGTTTCTTATTTACATACTACTCATCTTCATTATAAACAGATTTTTTACTTTAAATTCATAAAGTTCACTGTGAAATTGAAGAGATTTCCTGCTGAAAAATGTCCACAATTAATTGTAAGGTAAGACATTTAATTTTATGAATCTCTCAATTGCTGTTGCTACTATATCTTTGAATTTGAGCCACATCTCGTCTACATTTGCATAGTCAGTTCGGAAGGAATGGAGATTGTCTCTTAGGAAGGCTTCTAGTGACACTTTATCCGCTTTTTTAAATAAAATTATTTTGCGTTTGTTTCTGGTGGATTTGGAAGAAACGGTATTGAGCCTAGCTGCAACGACCTTGTGATCACTAATCCCTGTATCAGTCATGATGCTCTCTATTAGCTCTGGATTGTTTGTGGCTAAGAGGTCAAGTGTGTTTTCGCAACCATTTATAATTCGCGTGGGTTCGTGGACTAACTGCTCGAAATAATTTTCGGAGAATACATTTAGGACAATTTCGGAAGATGTTTTCTGCCTACCACCGGTTTTGAACCAGTATTTTTACCAACATATCGAGGGAAGGTTGAAGTCCCCACCAACTATAACCGTATGAGTGGGGTATTTATTTGTTAGGAGACTCAAATTTTCTCTGAACTGTTCAGCAACTATATCACCGAAGTCTGGGGGTCGGTAGAAGGAGCCAATTATTAACTTAGTTCGGCTGTTAAGTATAACCTCCACCCATACCAATTCGCACGGAGTATCTACTTCGACTTCACTACAAGATAAACCACTACTGACAGACACAAACACTCCACCGCCAATTCTGCCTAATCTATCTTTCCTGAACACCGTCTGAGACTTCGTAAAAATTTCTGCAGAACTTATTTCAGGCTTTAGCCAGCTTTCCGTACCTATAACGATTTCCGCTTCTGTGCTTTCTATTAGCGCTTGAACCTCAGAGACTTTCCCAGCACAACTACAACAATTTACAACTACAATTCCGACTGTTCCTTGATCCAAGGACGTCCTGTATTTGCCATGCACCCTTTGAGATTGCAGGCCACCCCGTACTTTCCCGAGGCCTTCTAACCTAAAAAACCGCCCAGTCCACGCCACACAACTTCCGCTACCCGTGTAGCCGCCAGCTGAGTGTAGTGAACTCCTGACCTATTCAGCGGAACCCGAAACCCCACCACCCTATGGCGCAAGTCAAGGAATCTGCAGCCAACACGGTCGCAAAACCGTCTGAGCCTCTGATTCAGACCCTCCACCAGGCTCTGCACCGAAGGTCCGCAGTCGGTTCTGTCAACGATGCTGCAGATGGTGAGCTCTGCCTTCATCTCGTAAGCAAGACCGGCAGCCTTCACCAAATCAGATAGCCGCTGGAATCCAGAGAGAATTTCCTCAGATCCAAAGCGACACACGTCATTAGTGCCGACGTGTGCCACCATCTGCAGCTGGCTGCACCCTGTGCTCTTCATAGCATCCGGAAGGACCCTTTCCACATCAGGAATGACTCCACCCGGAATGCACACGGAGTGCACACTGGATTTCTTCCCCTCCTTAGCCGCCATATCCCTAAGGGGCCCCATTACACGCCTAACATTGGAGCTCCCAATTACCAATAAGCCCACCCTCCGTGATTGCCCGGGCCTTGAAGGCTGAGAATCATCCTCTGAAACAGGGCAGGCAGCTGTATCTGGCTCAGCCAGAGACAGTGCCTGAAACCTGTTTGTCAGACGCACCGGGGAAGCTTTCTGATCAGCCTCTGGGGACGTCTTTCGCTGCCTGCCACGCCTTGGAATGACCTCCCAATCAACCACAGGCGAGGGCTCAGCCCCACTGTGGGCAGCAACCGGGGCAACCACAGTGGCAGACCGATCTGGGGACAGACGGGACGAGGTTGACATCCCCGTGATGCCCAAGTCCGGCTCCCCACAGTGGTGCCCAATTGGCAACAGCCTCAAGCTGCGCGACCGAAGTACAGGATACTGGTATTACCTAGACGAAAAGAGTGATAGGTGTAACATTGATGTGATTTACCTATATAGGTCAACTGAAGAGCAGTATACAAATGTTATGTATGGCGCTATTTTTCGTCTTCCGTAGCACTAGCATCCTATTACTCAGTTTATTGACATACATAGGTCAATTGAAGTACAGAATACGTATGTTATAAATGTCAATATTTCCCATTCCCTAGTACTACTTTTCTATTCTTCAGTTCACCTGTATAGCTCAACTAAGGAATGGGATACACATTTTACTGCTGTTGGTTTCCTTGTCGTCACTAGTAAGACTATAACTTTCAGTCGATACTATTGGCATCCAAGAAATATGTTAAATTTGTATCCCGTATTGCAGTTAACCTATACAGCTCGACTGAAGTTCGGGATACAGCTCATATATATGTGACGTGAGGTATTCTGCTACCACTACTTCTATCCCTTTTTTTCCCTTTATTTTCCACAGAAGTACTAGGACACAAGCGACATCCTTAACATTAAGGTCGAAAGATTACTCGCCTTGATATATGTCTACCATACTTTTTCTCTCGTGTATTCCTTTGTTTCTGAACACTCCTCTCAGCTGTTACATCTGTGTAATAAATGATCTCTGGCAAATTCTGACGTCACTGGTCAAAGCCGACGGGTTGTATCCCATTCTTCAGTAGACCCCAGGATTCTTACGTACCTCACATGTCACAGTCGTATCTGGAGGTGTCAGGGTTACCAAATCACTCCAACTGCACACGCTCTACACCATTGCAGAGGCTCCATCAGCTTGAAAAGTCCCCTGCTGACATGCAGGGTCCATGGATACAGGAGGTTGTCTCCATACCCGTACACGTCGATGCGCTCGATACAATTTGAAACGAGACTCGTTTGATGAGGCAACTTGTTTCCAGTTATCAACAGTCCAATGTCGGTATTGACGGGCCCAGGCGTGGCGTAAAACTTTATGTCGTGCAGTCATCACGGGTAAACGAGTGGGCCTTTGGCTCCGAAACCCATATCTATGATGTTTTGTTGAATGGTTCGCACGCTGATACTTGTTGATGGGCCAGCATTGAAATCCTCAGCAATTTGTGGAAGGTTGCACTTCTGTCACGTTGAACGATTCTCTTCAGCCGTCGTTGGTCCCGTTCTTGCAGGTTCTTTTTCCGGCCTCAGCGATGTCGGAGATTTGATGTTTTACCGGATTCCTGATGTTCACGATACACTAGTGAAATGGTTGTACGGGAAAATGGGCACTTCATTGCTACCTCGAAGATGCTGGTGTCCCATCGCTCGTGTGCCGAATATAACACCGTGTAAGTCTCACTTAAATCTTGATAACCTACCACTGTAGCAGTAGTGACCGATCTAACAACTGCGCCAGACACTTCTTGTCTTATATAGGCGTTGCCGACTGCAGCGCCGTATTCAGCCTGTTTACTAATCTGTGTATTCGAATATGCATGCCTACGCCAGTTTCTTTGGCGCTTCAGTGTATTACAGATTTTAAAAGGCATTACTCGTATCTACGTTGGGTGGCTGAGCTGAAATACTAATGATACGCGTGTACAGGGGATGGACAAAATACATGGAAACACCAAGAACACAACGCTTTACCACGCTTAATGCGGTGTAGGAAAACCGCTGGCATTCAGAACAACTTTCAGTCGCCTCGGAATGGATAAATACAGGACCTGAATGGTTTTCAAGAGAATCTTATACCATTCCTTCTGCAAAATAATGGCAAGTTCTGGTTACGATGCTGGCAGTGAATAGCGATCACACACCATTCCTTCCAAGGTAGACGTCGAAGGTTCAATGATATTGAGATCTGATGACTGTGATGGCCAGGCGAGATCCGCCGTTCATCCTGATGCTCGTGAAACCAGCCCCGGACGATGCGAGCTGTGTGAACAGGGGACTTGTCTTCTTGAAACACAACATCACCATCAGGGAACAAACACTGTACCATGGAATGTACCTCATCAGTAATAATGGTCGCATATCCTCGAAAGTAATGCGACCTTGCGAAGTAGCCATGGGTTACGTGGGATAACAAGTTAAGGCTGTCCAAAGCATCAACGAACTCTTGAGACTTATAGTACACTAAAAGTTGGAAATGTGTGAAACAAGACTCAGCCGAATGATATTTTCACTCTGCAGCGGAGTGTGCGCTGATATGAAACTTCCTATCAGATTAAAACTGTGTGCCGGACCGAGACTCAAACTCGGGACCTTTGCCTTTCGCAGGCAAGAGCTCTGCCAACTGAGCTACGCAAGCACGACTCACGCTCCGTCCTCAGAGCTTTACTTCTGGCGGTACCTCGTCTCCTACCTTCCAAGCTTTACAGGAGCTCTCCTGCGAACCTTGCAGAACTAGCTCTCCTGAAAGAAAGGATATTGCGGAGACATGGCTTAGCCACAGCCTGGGGGTTGTTTCCAGAATGATATTTTCACTTTGCAGCGGAGTGTGCGCTGATATGAAACTTCCTGGCAGATTAAAACTGTGTGCTGGACCGAGACTCGAATTCGGGACCTTTGCCTTTCGCGGGCAACTGCTCTACCAATATCCTTTCTTTCAGGAGTGCTAGTTCTGCAGGGTTCGCAGGAGAGCTCCTGCAAAGTTTGGAAGGTAGGAGACGAGGTACTGACAGAAGTAAAGTTGTGAGGACGGGGCGTGAGTCGTGCTTGGGTAGCTCAGTTGGTAGAGCACTTGCCAGCGATAGGCAAAGGTGCCGAGATCGTGTCTCGGTCCGGCACACAGTTTTAATCTGCCAGGAAGCTTCATATCAGCGCACACTCCGCTGCAGAGTGAAAATATCATTCTGGAAATAACCCCCAGGCTGTGGCTAAGCCATGTCTCCGCAATATCCTTTCTTTCAGGAGTGCTAGTTCTGCAAGGTTCTCAGGAGAGCTTCTGTATAGTTTGGAAGGTTGGAGACGAGGTACTGGCAGAAGTAAAGCTGCGAGGACGGGGCGTGAGTTGTGCTAGGGTAGCTCAGTTGGTAGAGCACTGACTGCAAAAGGCAAAGGTCCCGAGTTCGAGTCTCGGTCCGGCACACAGTTTTAATTTGCTAGGAAGTTTCAAGACTCATCCGATCAAATGACTTTCTTCCATTGCTCCATAGTCCAGTGTTTTATGGCTTCGGCACCACGTTTTCCAGTTACAGGCACTTGCATCAGTAATGAGCAATTCGCCCTGGAATTAAATGCTTACGGAGCTCTTTTTGTGTTGTTTTGGTGCTGAAAGGGTTCTGCAGTGAGTTTTGCAGCTGCCGTCCTTTTATTCTCCGTCATAATTCTCTTCAATAAACGTCTGTCACGATGAACTCGACACACACTTCCGTCCTTGTTGTGACTTAGTGGAGGATTTCTCCACTTTCCCTGTCTGCGGTGTAAATCGATACGTACCTCTTGAAACACGAAACACTTCGGCCATATCGGCTACGGGAGCACCCACCATATGAGTATGAACAATTTTCCCACGTCGAAGCCACTTAGCTGCGATATAATGCACTCACGATTATACAGCGCAACCTGCAGGCTTAGCTAGCATCTGTATTTGCGTTCTAGCATCGATTTGTCGCTGTATTTCCATATTTTTCTTCATCTCCTGTGCCAGTATGTAGTACATTCAAGCGATTTAGACGTTTTCATCATGTTGCAAATGTAATGGCCTGCTGTATAAATGATTTCAATTTGTTTTTAAAACATTTAATTCACTAGGAAGGTAGCCAAATGTTTTGTATGGCTGCATGCTCTGATCCTATCTGGACAAGACTAAAGTTAAGTTGTGACAGCGAAGGTTATTTTTGTTCCTAATATTATGTTTATGAATATTACTATCATTTCAATGTTGCTCCTGAATATTTATAAGAAAATTCATATGAGGTTAAATGTATTTTGAGGCCATGTTCAGTACGTCTAATATTTCAGACAGCTGCCTGCCTGGATCTAGGATGGACACCACATGTGACTCTTACAGTATGTTTCTACTCAATAAATATTTTCTATCTATATGCGCAATTACCCCAGAATATTACTCTGTGATATCAATGAATATATTAAGCAAAGTAAGCTAATTTTCAAAAACTTCCCTGACTAAGATCAACAGTTACATGTAGAGTAAAGGCTGCTGAGTTCAATCGTTTGAGATCTACAAATAAAACGTGATTTCCCGTTCAAGCTCTGTTCAGTATGAATACCAGGAATTTTGAAAATCAGTACCCCAGGTGAGTATTGGCACAGATCGCGATTGGGTTGTCTCCTGTCTTCACCCCGCCCCCCTCCCGCACTCTCCCTTCTTTTACAGCTCATCTCATACACCCATCTATGTTTCTGTACCGTATACCTTAGTCAACTGTGCCAGTACTCATCTGGGTACCGCTTTACACTTCATATATACTTTCATGTCTGTTAAGACAATATAATATAACGTATACTTTTTCATTTATATTTCAATACCAGTTTGTCTAGAATGATGAACCAAAACATTATGACTATCTGCTTGTTTGTCAGTCTTTGAAACGAATATTTAATTGATTTTGCATATCAGGGATCCGACAGTTTGTTGATAGGTTTGTGGAGGTATGTGGAATTAGACGTTTATTCATAGACCATGCAATTCCCATAAATAACGGGATACTGATTTGAGTACGCCGTGACGGCGTCCGATAGCGACCCATATGCGTTCCATAGGATTTATATCAGGCGATTGTGGTCGCTGAGACATCAACATGAGTTCGCTATAATGCTCCTCAAATCACTGTAGCACAGTTCTGACTCCAAGAAACGGACAATTATACTGCTGAAAGATGACATTGTCGTCAGGGAAGACATCAAGTATGAAGGGATGCAAGTAGTTCGCAGCTGTCAGCGTGTCTTTGAGTGCTATCACAGATTGCATGCAAGTGAAGGAGAATGTCTCCCTTAGCATAATACTGTTCTCACCAGCCTGCGTTCGTGGCACGCTGCATGTTTGGAGCCGCCATTCACCTCGATGACAGCATTTGTAGAGACGAACATCGGCTCAGTGCAGCAAAAATGTGATTGACCCGAAGAGCCGAAACGTTTCCATCGACAGACGGTCGAATCCCGATGGTCCCATGCTCGCCGCAGTCGTAATTGACAATGCTGTTGGGTCAACAAGTTGTAATAGGATGACCGGAGCGGGTGACGTGGTCGGGGTTGTAGGGCGTGGCTGGGTAGAAGAAGGTGGCTGTTTTTAGCAATCTTCCTCTTTATTGTTGGTTCTTCCAATACATTTTCCGGTAGCTCAGCCCCACCGTTCGTGTTGTGGTGGAGATGTGCTGATGTGCGCAGCCCGGGGAACGTGATGCTGTGCTCGGTCAGCGGCTGCGCAGGCGGTAGGAGGTTAGCAGCACGAGGCCCAGCCTAGCTCGCTCCTGCTGACGCTGCGGCTCGTGATGACGCCGGGAGTCGCCAGTGCAGCAGCGGGCAACGCCCTCAGCCGGTCGGTCCTCGGGAACAGCGTCACTGATGACGACAACGTAACAGTGACCGAACGCCCAATCGGTCGAACCGATGCCGACGCCCACCTCTGATGCCCTTAAATAGTACAGACCGCTGCTGAATCCGCCGGTTACACGGCGCCGTGTTTATTAGAATGTTCTCGGTGAGTTGGCTAACGCAACCGCGCCACACGCGGCTCGCGCCTGCTTAATTCTGCTAATGCTGCGTTCTGGCTGTTGATGGCTGCCGCGCACGTACACACATACCGACACTCGTTGCAAAACTGTGTCACCTGCATAACGCGCCGGCCAGCCTTCATCCACCGTCTGCCGTGAGGCTGACGCATCGCGCACTGAAACACACTAAATCACAATTTGGCACCATATTTCCTAAAAATAACGCCTTGTCCTCTACAAAGTGAACACGTAGGGCTGCTGTGCTCTGGAGCGCCATCTTCAACAATGTGCAATGAACGCTGTGCTCCGCAACACCTCCGCATGCACCAGCATTGTGCTCTTTCGGCAGAGATGCCACAGATCAGACCAGATGGTAATATATCCTGCTTCACAGAGTAGACAAGCCATCAAACCCCATGTTCTGTGAACAATCGTGAACATCCAGCCATTTAGCGCCTAATTGTAATTTCACTGTCCTTCTACCTTTTTCCGTAGATGCTCACAACAGCAGCATGTGAACACGCGATAGGCTTCGCCGTTTTCGAGATACTCGTTCACAGTCTGTGCCGAATAATAACCTGCCCTTTGTTAAATTCGCTTATCTCAATGGATTTCCCCATTTTCTGCCCATATCTTCGCTAGGTTGATCCCCGATCCCTGTCTGCTCCGCTTACACACTTTTTGCTACCGAGTCGCGTGTCTGTAACGCCACCAAGCGGCTCCCAGCGTCGCGGTAGGCAGTGGTCATAATGTTTTGGCTCACGGTGTATAGTTTAGAGATTTTAACTAATTTCTGTATATATTGGTGTAGTTTAGCATGATTAGATCAGTCAAACGTTGTTCTTTACGCATTTATACTCATATCTTAGCAAGACTAAAGAAAAATCAAAACACGTTCATAGGATTTGTCGATCTAGAAAAAGCGTTCGACAATGTAAAATGGTGCAAGATGTTCGAAATTCTGAGAAAAATACGGGTAAGCTATAGGGAGAGACGGGTAATATACAATATGTACAAGAACCAAGAGGAGATAATAAGATTGGATGACCAAGGACGAAATGCTCGGATTAATAAGGGTGTAAGACAGGGATGTAGTCTTTCGCCCCTACTGTTCAATCTGTACATCGAAGAAGCAATAATGGAAATAAAAGAAAGGTTCAGGAGTGAAATTGAAATTCAAGGCGAAAGGGTATCAATGATACGATTTGCTGATGGCATTGCTATCCTGAGTGAAAGTGAGGAAGAATTGCGTGATCTGTTGAATGGAATGGACAGTCTAATGAGCACAGAATATGGATTGAGAGTAAATCGAACAAATATGGAAGTAATGAGAAGTGGCAGAAATGAGAACAGCGAGAAACTTAACACGAGGATTGTTGGTCACGAAGTAAATGGAGTTAGGAAATTCTACTGCCTAGGCAGCAAAAGAATTAATGGCAGATGGTGCAAGAAGGATCTCAAAAACAGACGAGCACTGGAAAAAAGAGCATTGTTGCCCAAGAGACGTCTGCTAGTATCAAACATAGGCCTTAAGGAAGAAATTTTTGAGAATATATGTTTGGAGCACAGCATTCTATGGTAGTGAAACATGGACTGTGGGAAAACCGGAACAGAAGAGAATCGAAGCATTTGAGATGTGATGCTACAGGCGAATGCTGAAAATTGGGTGGACTGATAAAGTAAGCAATGAAGAGGTTCTGAGCAGAACTGGAGAGAAAAGTAATATTTGAAAAACACTGACAAGGTTCAAAATGGTTCAAATGGCTCTGAGCACTATGGGACTTAACTTCTGGGTCATCAGTCCCCTAGAACTTAGAACTACTTAAACCTAACTAACCTACGGACATCACATACATCCATGCCCGAAGCAGGATTCGAACCTGCGACCCTAGCGGTCTCGCGGTTCCAAACTGTAGCGCCTAGAACCGCTCGGCCACTCCGGCCGGCCACGGAGAAGGAGCAGGGACAGAATGATAGGACATCTGTTAAGACATCAGGGACTGACTTCCATGGTATTTGAGGGAGCTTTAGAACGCAAAAACTGTAGAGGAAGACAGAGATTGGAATACATGCAGCAGATAATTGAGGACTTATTTGCAAATGCTACTCTGAAATGAAGATGTTGGCACAGGAAAGAAATTAGTGGCGGGCCGCATCAAATCAGTCAAAAGACTGATGACACAAAAAATCTCACATCTTTAGAGTCTAAAATATTAGCATTACATAATAAACTCGTGTGCGAAACTTACGGACGAATGAAACTTTCCAATAATGTGTCACTGCCAAGTAACAAAGCTTGATGGAACTTGGACTATTTATAGAAATAACTGCTGCAGTTTAGTACTTAAGGTAACTGAAAGAAAGATACATATCAACGACAATAATTATACAATGAAGCCACCACGATTCATGATGGTCCCCTGAATACTACAGAAGGCTGACCACGGTTTTTAATAGGATGTGTGACCACCAAGGACGGCCGTGCATGCTCTACAACGGTCCGTACATGCTGCCCGCAAGGTTGGTAAGTAAATCACGTGGCAGGGCGTTCTGTTCTTCCACCATCGCGGTTGAGAGCTTCTGAATGGTCTTTCGTGCAGCGCCATGTCTCCCCAACGCATCCAACAAGTGCTAGATGGGATTTAAGCCGGGGGAAACATGCAGGGCAGTCCATTCATCGAATGTAATCTCGTTCCAACAGCTCCTCAGCCTGCGCAGTTCGATGCGAACGTGCATTGTCATCCATAAAAATGAAGTCAGGGTCGAATCCTACCCCGATAAACGCACACTAGGAAGGATTACAGTGTCACAATAACGTTGTCCATTAAGCGTACAGGATTAAAGATTCGGTCAGTATGCCCGTGCAACATTAACATTTTGTCTCACCACCGCACCATAACACTCGGAACACCAAACGGATTATATTCAATAACGTTCCTGGGTGCACCACCTGTTCCCATCTCTCACCATGTAAGGGTAAGTGCAGACTCACTACTCAGACTGAATTTCCTCTCGTCTGAAAAGAGCACGCCACACAATTCCTCGCTGGTACTGTCCCTGTCCTCTTCTACATCTACATCTACATCTACATACATACTCCGCAATCCACCATACGGTGCGTGGCGGAGGGTACCTCGTACCACAACTAGCATCTTCTCTCCCTGTTCCACTCCCAAACAGAACGAGGGAAAAATGAATGCCTATATGCCTCTGTACGAGCCCTAATCTCTCTTATCTTGTCTTTGTGGTCTTTCCACGAAATGTAAGTTGGCGGCAGTAAAATTGTACTGCAGTCAGCCTCAAGTGCTGGTTCTCTAAATTTCCTCAGTAGCGATTCACGAAAAGAACGCCTCCTTTCCTCTAGAGACTCCCACCCGAGTTCCTGAAGCACTTCCGTAACACTCGCGTGATCATCAAACCTACCAGTAACAAATCTAGCAGCCCGCCTCTGAATTGCTTCTATGTCCTCCCTCAATCCGACCTGATAGGGATCCCAAACGCTCGAGCAGTACTCAAGAATAGGTCGTATTAGTGTTTTATAAGCGGTCTCCTTTACAGATGAACCACATCTTCCCAAAATTCTACCAATGAACCGAAGACGACTATCTGCCATCCCCACAACTGCCATTACATGCTTGTCCACTTCATATCGCTCTGCAAAGTTACACCCGAATATTTAATCGACGTGACTGTGTCAAGCGCTACACTACTAATGGAGTATTCAAACATTACGAGATTCTTTTTCCTATTCATCTGCATTAATTTACATTTATCTATATTTAGAGTTAGCTGCCATTCTTTACACCAATCACAAATTCTGTCCAAGTCATCTTGTATCCTCCTACAGTCACTCAACGACGACACCTTCCCGTACACCACAGCATCATCAGCAAACAGTCGCACATTGCTATCCACCCTATCGAAAAGATCATTTATGTAGATAGAAAACAACAGCGGAACTACCACACTTCCCTGGGGCACTCAAGATGATACCCTCACCTCAGATGAATACTCACCATCGAGGACAACGTACTGGGTTCTATTACTTAAGAAGTCTTCGAGCCACTCACATATTTGGGAACCAGCCCCATATGCTCGTACATTAGTTAGGAGTCTGCAGTGGGGCACCTAGTCAAACGCTTTCCAGAAGTCAAGGAATATGGCATCCGTCTGATACCCTTTATCCATGGTTAGCAAGATACCATGTGAAAAAAGGGCGAGTTGCGTTTCGCAGGAGCGATGCTTCCTAAAGCCGTGCTGATGCATGGACAGCAACTTCTCTGTCTCAAGGAAATTCATTATATTCGAACTGAGAATATGTCCGAGAATCCTGCAACAAACCAATGTTAAGGATATTGGTCTGTAATTTTGAGGATCCGTCCTTCTACCGTTCTTATTTACCGGCGTCACTTGCGCTTTTTTCCAGCCGCTCGGGACTTTACATTGGGCAAGAGATTCGCGGTAATGCAAGCTAAGTAAGAAGCCAATGCAGTAGAGTACTCTATGTAAAACCGAATTGGAATCCCATCAGGACCTGGCGATTTATTTATATTCAACCCATTCATCTGCTTCACAACCCCAGGGATGTCTATCACTGTATCCTCCATACGGGAATCTGTACAAGAGTCAAACGGCGGTATGTTTGTACGATCCTCCTGCGTGAAAGATTTCTCAAATGCTAAATGTAAAATTTCAGCTTTCGTTTTGCTGTCTTCCGTTGCCAGGCCAGACTGATCAGTGAGTGACTGGACGGAAGCCTTCGACCCGCTTACCGATTTTACGTAAGACCAGAATTTCCTTGGGTTTTCAGCAAGATCTTTTGCTAAGGTATTACGGTGGTAGTGGTTGAATGCTTCGCGCATCGCTCTTTTTGCAGCAGCACGAATCTCTACTAATTTTTGCCTGTCCTCATTCTCCCGATCTTTCTTGAACCGCGAGTGCAACTGTCTTTGCTTCCTGAGCATTCTCCGAATTGCGCTGTTAAACCACGGTGGGTCTTTTCCGTCCGTAACCCAATTTTTCGACACATACTTGTCCAATTCGTGATTTACAATGTGTTTAAAATTTGCCCATAATTCTTCCACGTGCATCGTACCGGAAGTAAATGAAGTCGATTCATTTACTAAGTGGGATGCTAACAACTGCTTATCTGCTCTTTCTGGTAAGAATACTCTCCTAGCCTTCTTGATCGACATTTTAACTTTCGTAACCATAGTCGTAATGACAACATCATGATCACTAGTCCCTGTCTCAACACTGACACCGTCGATAAGGTCTGGTATGTTCTTGGCAACCAGATCTAAAATATTTCCATTACGCGTTGGCTGTCGATTTAGCTGCTCAAGACAGTTTTCGGATAATGTGTTCAAAAGTAATTCACACGACGGCTTGTCTGTACCACCTGTAATGAATCCATAAACATCCCAGTCTATACTAGGTAGGTTGAAGTCGCCTCCGACTAACATAGCATGATCCGGGTACTTCTGCGATACAGAATGTAGACTCCC
Source organism: Schistocerca serialis cubense (assembly GCF_023864345.2). Lineage (NCBI taxonomy): Eukaryota > Metazoa > Arthropoda > Insecta > Orthoptera > Acrididae > Schistocerca > Schistocerca serialis. The sequence continues at coordinate 486,785,359 of NC_064645.1, read as the reverse complement.
TTTGAACTCTTGGCACCATCCCTAAAGATGCGGTGTCAACGGAACGCAACGAGCTGGCTGCCGGGCAAGGAGACCACAATCCTATGCAGTCGCCGTGTCACTATGGAGCGTAGGATTGCGTGCGTTGCAGTCCTGTTAAATGTGGTTGCAACTGTACCCGCTGTTTGACGTTGATTCCTTCTTGCCTGTTGCACACTGTACCTGCCATCTGCTGTTGCAGTTCACTGTGGTTGATCATCTCCTCTCCTTCGGGTGATGGTTCGGAACGTTCTCTATGCATGTGAAACAATGCTGTGAGCAATACCAAGCTGCTGGGCTACACTTGTCACACTTCGACCTTCTTCCAGTTTCCCGATGGTTCTTCCCCGTGTGAAGTCGTGCAAAAGTTGTGTCTGGGTCATGTTGTAATGAAGATCACCAACACAGTGCATCATAACTGTAAGCCGGTTGACACACACACACACTGTCTTTTCCAGTTCCTTCAGCGGCCTCGTTCAGCGTGAAACGTCCCCTTAGAAAAATTATACATGACTGTGCTTAAACTGACACACAGTACTTTTAGCGCAACGCAATCTGACTTTCAATAATCCCTACAAAAGAATGGCCCTGACTAACAATAACCTATACCTTTCATGAATCACTTACCTCACAAAAATCTTCATTTCTCGAACTACTGCAATACAGCGAGCGCCAATACTGCCAGCTAAATAAAAGATTCTAACTACTGAAGTCACTAACTACTGATAGGCATAGTTAGCAAATGAAAGATTTTGATAAAGAACAAACAATGTATTCACCTTAATAGTGTTCAAAAGTCATATATATATATATCAGTTCATGACATCCAGCCTTACAAATTTACTGTCTCTGATGGACACACGTCCAGATCATCCGCTCTCAAAACTCCGCCATCTCTCTCCCCACGTCCACCACTGCTGGCGGCTCACCTCCAACTGCGCAACGCTACGCGCTGTTCACATCCAGCTGCCTAACACTACAATAGCAAACAACAATGCAAACCAGCCACAGACTGCACACAGCACAACCAGTGATTTTCATACAGAGCGCTACGTGGCGTTACCAATAAAAAAACCTAAACAGCCTACTTACAAGCGGTGCCATCCCGTTCGCCACTATAGTCAAGCCATATGGCGTCCAGCATTCTGTGCACAACAGGGAGAACTCTGACAAAATGTCCCGCCCTTTGATTCATTTCTACCGCATTGTTAGTTACTTTATTTTATCTCGCCCTTAAGTTTTGCAGAGCAGAGTATATCTTTACATAATGTTTCTTGTTTTGAAGGTAAATATATAAAACTGCAACCAGTCTTTTTTTTGAAGTAGGTATTTTATTCCATGAGCCAGTTTTCGAATCTTTTCAGGCTCAGCTTCAGCTGGTTTACGGGAGGTTACACAGCTATTTTAAAGTATAATGCTGCCTGCTGATGTTCCATCTTCTTGTCACAAAGCTAGCACCCAGCATTACGGTTTCATGTATACTGCAGCACCAAAGAAACTGGTATAGGCATGCGTATTCAAATACAGGGAAATGTAAACAGGCAGAATAAGGCGCTGCTGTCGGCGACGCCTATATCAGACAACAAGTGTCTGGCGCAATTGTTTGATAGGCTACTGCTGCTGGTTATCAAGATTTAAGTGAGTGTGAATGTGGTGTTATACTCGGCGCATTGAGCGAAGGGACTCAGCATCTCCGAGGTAGCGATCAAGTGGGGATTTTCCCGTACGACCATCCCATGAGTGCACCTGAAATATCAGAAATCCTGCAAAACATCAAATCTCCGACATCGCTACGCCCAGAAAAAGAACTTGCAAGAACGGGACCAACGACGACTGAAGAGAATCGGAATCGTTGAACGTGACAGAAGTAGAATCCTTCCGCAAACTGCTGCAGATTTCAAAGCTGGGCCATCAACAAGTGTCAGCGTGCGAACCACTGAACCAAACATCATCAATATGGGCTTTCGGAGCCGAACGCCCACTCGTGTACCCTTGATGACTGCAGGACACAGAGCCTGGGCCCGTCAACACCGACATTGGACTGTTGATGACTGGAAACATGTTGCCTGGTCAGACGAGTCTCGTTTCAAATTGTATCGAGCGGATGGACGTGTACGGGTATGGAGACAGCCTCACGAACCTTGGACTCTGCATGTCAGCAGGGGACTGCTCAAATTAATGGATGCTTTGTAATGGTGTGCTATTGGAATGATATGGGACCCCTGATACGTTTAGGTACGACCCTGACATGTGACACGCACGTAAGCGTCCTGTCTGATCACTGCATCCATTCATGTCCATTGTGCATTCCGACGGACTTGGGCAGCTGCAGCATGATAATGCGACATCCCACACGTCCAGAATTGGTACAGAGTGGCTCCAGACACACTCTTCTGAGTTTAAACACTTCCGCTGGACACCAAACGTGTTGTTACCCTCGTAATCTTAATGATTTATGTGCAGCCCTGCAGGATTCATGTTGTCAGCTCCCTCCAGCACTACTTCAGACATTAGCTGACTCCATGCTACGTCGTGTTGCGCCACTTCTGCGTGCTCGCGGGGGCCCTACACGTTATTAGGCAAGTGTATCACTTTCTTTGGCTCTTCGGTGTAGGTATGTAACCTCCTGTACACCATCTGAAGATGAGCCTGTAAAGGTTCCAAAACGGGTTGATGGAATAAATACCTACTTCAAAAAAGTGGCTGGTTGCAGTTTTACGTATTTACGTTGAATAAACAGTCAGGGGTCCTTAAATATTCGTAATGTATACACTTGTGTGGCCAAGATAGACACGAAACCCACTCCTACTACAGTAGTACAAGTTTATATGCCAACTAGCTCTGCAGATGACGAAGAAATTGATGAAATGTATGATGAGATAAAAGAAATTATTCTGGTAGTGAAGGAAGACGAAAATTTAATAGTCGTGGGAGACTGGAATTCAAGAGTAGGAAAAGGGAGACAAGGAAACATAGTAAGTGAATGTGGATTGGGGCTAAGAAATGAAAGAGGAAGCCGCCTTGTAGAATTTTGCGCAGAGCATAACTTAATCCTAGCTAACACTTGGTTTAAGAAAAATGAAAGAAGGTTGAATACATGGAAGAACCCTGGAGATACTAAAAGGTATCAGATCGATTATATAATGGTAGGACAGAGATTTAGGAACCAGGTTTCAAATTGTAAGACATTTCCAGGGGCAGATGTGGACTCTGACCACAATCTATTGGTTATGAACTGTAGATTAAAACTGAAGAAACTGCAAAAAGGTGGGAATTTAAGGAAATGGGACCTGGATAAACTGACTAAACCGCAGATTGTACAGAGTTTCAGGGAACAATTGACAGGAATGGGGGAAAGAAATACAGTAGAAGAAGAATGGATAGCTTTGAGGGATGGAATAGTGAAGGCAGCAGAGGATCAAATAGGTAAAAAGACGAGGGCTGGTAAAAATCCTTGGGTAACAGAAGAGATACTGAATTTAATTGATGAAAGGAGAAAATACAAAAATGCAGCAAATGAAGCAGGCAAAAAGGAATACAAACGTCTCAAGAATGATATCGACAGGAAATGCAAAATGGCTAAACAGGGATGGCTAGAGGACAAATGTAAGGATGTATAGGCTTGTCTCACTACGGGTAAGATAGAAACTGCCTACAGGAAAATTAAAGAGACTTTTGGAGAAAGGAGAACCACTTGCATGAATATCAAGAGCTTTGATGGAAACCCAGTTCTAAGCAAAGAAGGGAAATCAGAAAGGTGGAAGGAGTATATAGAGGGTCTATACAAGGGCGATGTACTTGAGGACAATATTATGGAAAGGGAAGCGGATGTAGATGAAGATCAAATGGGAGATTTGATACTGCGTGAAGAGTTTGACAGAGCACTGAAAGACCTGAGTCGAAACAAGGCCCCCGGAGTAGACAACATTCTATTAGAACTACTGACAGCCATGGGAGAGGCAGTCGTGACAAAACTCTACCATCTGGTGAGGAAGATGTATGAGACAGGCGAAATACCCTCAGACTTCAAGAAGAATATAATAATTCCAATCCCAAAGAAAGCAGGTGTTGAAAGATGTGAAAATTACCGAACTATCAGTTTAATTAGTCACAGCTGCAAAATACTAACGCGAGTTATGTACAGACGAATGGAAAAACTGATAGAAGCCGACCTCGGGTAAGATCAGTTTGGATTCCGTAGAAATGTTGAAACACGTGAGGCAATACTGACCCTACGACTTATCTTAGAAAATAGATTAAGGAAAGGCAAACCTACGTTTCTAGCATTTGTAGACTTAGAGAACGCTTTGACAATGTTGATTGGAATACTCTCTTTCAAATTCTGAAGGTGGCGGGGGTAAAATTCAGGGAGCGAAAGGCTATTTACAGTTTGGACAGAAAGCAGATGGCAGTTATATGAGTCGAGGGACATGAAAGGGAAGCAGTGGTTGGGAAGGGAGTGAGACAGGGTTGTAGCCTCTCCCCGATGCTATTCAATCTGTATATTGAGCAAGCAGTAAAGGAAACAAAAGAAAAATTTGGAGTAGGTATTAAAATCCATGGAGAAGAAATAAAAACTTTGAGGTTCGCCGATGACATTGTAATTCTGTCAGAGACAGCAAAGGACCTGGAAGAGCAGTTGAACGGAATGGACAGTGTCTTGAAAGGAGGGTATAAGATGAACATCAACAAGAGCAAAACGAGGATAATGGAATGTAGTCGAATTAAGTCGGGTGATGCTGAGGGAATTAGATTAGGAAATGAGACACTTAAAGTAGTAAACGAGTTTTACTATTTGGGGAGCAAAATAACTGGTGATGGTCGAAGTAGAGAGGATATAAAATGTAGACTGGCAATGGCAAGAAAAGCGTTTCTGAAGAAGAAAAATTTGTTAACATCGAGTATAGATTTAAATGCCAGGAAGTCGTTTCTGAAAGTATTTGTATGGAGTGTAGCCATGTATGGAAGTGAAACGTGAACGATAAATATTTTAGACAAGATGAGAATAGAAGCTTTTGAAATGTGGTGCTACAGAAAAATGCTGAAGATTAGATGGGTTGATCACATATCTAATGAGGGGGTATTGAATAAAATTGGGGAGAAGAGGAGTTTGTGGCACAACTTGACTAGAAGAAGGGATCGGTTGGTAGGACATGTTCTGAGACATCGAGGGATCACCAATTTAGTATTGGAGGGCAGGGTGGAGGGTAAAAATCGTAGAGGGAGACCAAGAGGTGAATACACTAAACAGATTCAGAAGGATGTAGGCTGCAGTAGGTACTGGCAGATGAAGCTTGCACAGGATAGAGTAGCATGGAGAGCTGCATCAAACCAGTCTCAGGACTGAAGACCACAACAACAACAACATACGCTTGTACCCTTGTCATATTTAAGCATACTTATTTTGTACTTTTATTTAGATGTGCTTACATATCTTTGGAAGTAACAGTCTTTGTACAGCTAGAAGCCACTCGCCTTATTGTGTGGACTGTCTCTTCATCTTTAAGTGGTCTGACACAGGGTTAGAATGCCGAGAGGCGGTTCACAACAAATTATAAAATATTATTACAGATCATCAATCTGTGTATTTCAATTTTTAATATATGTGTATTCCTTCAAGTATCGATGGAATATTCTGCAAATAAAAGAAAGTCTAGTAAAGTTCGTTCATAGCACACAAGTACCTAGCTGGAAGTGGTAGAACTTTCTTCCTCTTCAGATTTGGGACACGTATTAGTTACTTAGAGAGGCACAATGTGACACGGAATGCATTGCCGGATATGAAAAGCACACACACACACACACACACACACACACACACACACACACACACACAAACACACACAAGCGGGTGGCAACTGAACGGAAGAGGGAGTAGTCGCCGCTCGTTGCATGCCAATGACCGATGGCACCGATCACGCGTTCGATACCATTCCGTCGGCCGCGTTCACCTTAAGGAAAGACCCCCTCCACGAGGGTCGGCGTGAATGCCAATGTCAGGGCCACAGCCGGACAAAAGTGTGGCCTGTTTCTAGTTCTTTGCTGCCAACGGGAGGCTGCAAGTTGTGGCACTGAACCAAACTGAGAGAGAGAGAGAGAGAGAGAGAGAGAGAGAGAGAGAGAAGAAAGAGTTCTTACTATCAAACTAAGCTGTCTGAAAAGGTAACATTTCAGAGTAAACGTATTACCTGTCAGTGTTACAACTTATTTTCCGTTTTGTTTCGATGAACTAGGTCCATCTTCAGTGGCGCTCTTCTGGTATAATAAGACCTATGCCGGAGCACAGTGTGTCTGCGTGAAATCTTAATCATCATGGAAAGTCGGTTGCTCCTTTGCAATGTTGATGCATTAAGTTGTTCTGAAAGCGGTGCTGATATTCAAGACTATAAAAGCGGGTTAAAAGCTGTGAGCTATCTGGAGAAGTTAACCTTGCATTACTGAGCAACTGTTTCACCAGGTATCCAGTCTAGCTTACCAAATTCCCAACCAGACTAACATTAATTATAATCTTTTAATAGTCATCTTACGACAACCGGTGATATATATATAAAAGGAAAATTTAAATAAAAAGAAATAAATCAGTTTATATTTGAACATTTATTTTAACATTGACCATTGTTCCGTTTAACTTTCAGCATATTAAACTTGATTCATAACTAAACTGGTACCTTATTTAGGGTTGTGAAAATGTGAGTTTGTAATCTTACGGAACACATCAAATATGGTACGAAGATTGGGAGACTACATACAACACTGCATTCATGAAAAAACACACGAAGAACGTTGAGACATATGCAAGAGGAAATTAACCATAACCAACCGATTCAAATTTCACCCAAAGAAGTTACGTTCGTAGCACAATCCTGTCCGTCATGAAATTACCACACACTGGTATACTAAACTCATACTAACTCTCTGTGAAATCTTCCCGAAAAGAATAGCTGAGGACTACTTTGATGATTACACCAATTGCTTCACGTGGTCAACTTGGTTTACACAAAGAGTGTAACTCCACAATAATTTTGATAATTAAAATAAATTACATCGAAACGCAATTTACAAAAGAAAAACCTCCAACTGGTTACTATCGTCTTACTATTAACCTGATGGGTCAAACAATTGAATAAGCACGTGGTACTGGTCTCACAAGGTACACCGCACGTGGGTTGAACATAAAGAAAAGTTGCTGTATTGAAAAATATTGTCAAGAGGAGATGTTATAATCTCACGCACATTAGCATTTAAGATTGATGATCTTAGTTAGAGTTACGGATCATCAACTCGTGGTTCCACTTTACTCACAAATTAGTGACAAAGCAACTACTGCAAGATATTCTGAACTTCACACTCGAATTACACTGCGTTGCAATTTAAGATAACATAAGATATTCTAGATCTAAACCTGAAATAAAGGTGATTAAATTTTCAGTTAGGCTGAACTTAAGAAATCCATTGTCCTACGGACTTAGCAGAGACGCGCTTAGCCGGAGATCTTGCCACTTCAGACGCTCACCGTGGGCCCCTACCGAGGGTGCTTCACAGATACAAACGGAAGTGACCAGAGAGGCAGCTGCCTATACCAACATGACAAGGGACGGACAGGACCATTCTAAGAATAGACACCTCTTTGCTTTTAGAAAGCGTAGCTACCTGTTCCGACATTGGTCCTACTGTTCTCTAGCAGACAGGCTTGTCTGCTACCATCAAGCATGCAACTAGAAACACATTTGCTCATTCATCCTTTCACACAGAAGGGAAGGGGGATGACAGTATCTTATCATATACAGTAAATAAAAGAAAGCGGATGTAGGTTCCATATGATATTGTGTGACATGAATTACATATAAACTGTGTTTTAAAGTATAGTAGTGCGACAGATCGTTCTTGTTTATGTGTAAAAGTAACACGTTTCACTGCCCAGTCTCCTCTCAGATAGTCAGAAAACCACAGTAAATTTAGAAGTGGAATGTATGCCGTAAATGACAACAGTTTTAAGAAATTAACATGAAAGGAATCCAACAGAGACCTTTCACCTCACTAAAATACGAACTAGTACAAACCACTAAGCACTCGATTCTTTAAAGGATCGAACTCCCACGTATAAAACAGCTTAAAATTTCTGATTACTTTACAAAAGACTTAATGTGTTAAACAGTCGAATTTAACCATGTAAGCGAATAAAGTTTTAGAGCAGGCTTGAAAATATGTTTAAAATTAGTTGGAAATCACCAAGTGCTTTAATTATCGAACACTGGATGAGTATATCCAGTCGTACAATGATATCATTTTGCAGGTACATTCAGCAGTATGTGTGGATGTTATCTGTTTAATGTGTCGCGAATGCCTTTACTAATAAAGAAAAAATAAATTAAAACGTCATGCCTGATGCGGCAGTTTCACTGCATAAACAGTGAAAATATAGTAAGCTGTAAACTTTTTTCCCTTTCATCATTTTGTGGGGGGTGTCAGCGAGAAAAAGTATAGTAAAGAGTATCTGCGCGCGGTGAGTTATGGAGCCTCAAAACATAAGCACAGTTTATAACTGTAATATTTGTCTTACTGTGTTGAAACTTTCACATAAGATTATATCTCTTCGTGAGTAAGTTACGTCAACATTTTAAATTTTTAAATTCAGTCACTATGTATATGAAATATTGAAAATCATCTTTTTGTTGCCCCTGGAGGCCGGTGGATAGGCAGCCCCCGAGACAGTCGCTTACTATTACGCAGGGTGATACTTCGGTATTGCAAACTTTCAAGGATAATTAAGAATGGTAATTGTGTCAATTTGATGTAAGGGACCCTGTCCATAAACGACCGAGACGGAAGTTATGAGCGAAAATCGTTCTGATAAATCTGACACCTCTTCAGAGAACTCTTAGTTTTTTGTATTTTGGAAGGAATTAGCATGGGCCACAACAAGAAAAAAAAAGTCCAGTAAACATGGGCTCTAAAATGCATACCTTAAGAGCTATGGACTCTTGTTCAATGTAAGATATGTGTGTCGTAGTAGCATAGAGGAACAAGTGCTTATAGCTCTTAAAGAACGCATTTTAGACCCCATGTTTACTGGACATTTCTTTTCTTGTTGTGGTCCAGGCTAACTCCTCCCAAAATATGGAGGGCTAAGAGCTCGCAGAAGAGGTGTCAGAGGTACCAGAACGATTTTCGCTCATAACTTTCGAGTCAGTAGTATCCGCGCCAGGGTCCCATACCTCAAATTGATACTCGTACATTCACCCTCCTTCATCATCCCTGAAAGTTTGCAGCCTCATCAAAAAATTACCGGGTAGCTGACAGAGTTTTAAAATTTGATCGTGGGAGATATATTTTTCGCCGAAATCTCAGAATCAGTCAAGTGCTAAACACAGCTTCTCAGTTATATTATTTCATACTCTACAACAAAAGGTGAAAGCTAAGTGTTGTATCTGTTTGCGTTTTGAACTATTTCGGGACTCGCGAGAAGCTAAATAGCACACCCGTAAAAGAATCACACAGAATCATTGTGTTCCAGTATATATTTCAACAACAGATGAAAATACAAAGGAGAACGAATATTTCGAAACCAACCGTAAATAATAGCAAAGTGTAGTCGCGACATTTTTTTCGCACAACAATATTAGGTTTACAGATAAGTGGTTTATTGATTCGCCAACCAGACTCACAGTAACATAATTTAATTGCAGGTGACAAGCTGTCAATAACGTACTGAGGGGCCTATATTGCGCAACAATGTAGGAAAAGTTAAGGCAATAACAACAAAAGGAAAAAACTGTTCTTAGGGCTAATTTGTTTAGAATAATTGTTCCTTAAAACATGTTTGCGTTCTACAGAAGTGCCCATTGACGACGACGGAAGGTGCTGAAACATGTTTGGGTTTGTATAAAAAGAATTACATACGTAACAGGCGGATTTGAAATCCAGTAATATGTCAATACTGTAGAGCTATACATAGCTCTTCGAAATGTGCCAGGAAAATCGCTCATCCACCAATAGAATAAAAGGTGATTCACACTGGACGTTAAAAGTATGGCACGGAATTGATGGAGATGTCACCACAAAAAGAAGGTGAGTTCACGTTAGATGGCACGTCACTTCATTTAGCCTAGTACTGAAGGATGAAACTGAGTTCACGAGTTGCCATCCGTGATAGAAGAAATCACTATAAAGGAACTAACAACTGCAACAGAAGTTATTAATGGTCAAAGCAAAATTAGTGACGGTTGTTTTTGACAAAGATTGGATGGCAAATTTGCCACACTAAGGAGAGGCGAAAGAATAGGAAAAGTGTCGCCCAAACAGGCCAAACATCAACATTATTTTGCTAGGCAAAATATATACATACAAAATGTATCAAACAATAATTAGAAGACAATACATGGCGCCCTATTATCTATTGAACACAGATCAACAAAAGTTTTAATAGCCCATTCATTTCGAAATTCATGGCACAGAAAACAAAAACTGACTCTGAGGCATGCATGTATATTCGTCTGCAATGTGTACAAATCACCAAATTAAAGAAACGAGAGTCTGTGTATCGACGAAATTGCCTATTTCCCATAGAGGGCTTTTCGCAGCCCTCTTGAGCACCATTAATACGTGGCGGAACGTCCCCTCACTCGGATGCATGCTTGAATCCGTCGTGGCAAACAATCGACGAAAACAACAAACCAGCCCTGGTCCATATTGTCCGACTTTTCAGTAGCTATTCTGCGTAAAACGGTCACAGCGTCCAAAAACAACTCACATGAATCGATGCCACAAAAATTCGGTTGGATTCATGTCTAGGGAGTACGCAGGCCACTCCATTCTCGTGATTCTAGCATGCTGAAGGAACGTGTTCACGAGAACAGCACGGTGAGCTAGCGAGTTGTCATCTATCAAAATGAAATTGTCACAAAATTTTTGGCGTTGAGGTCCCACTATAGGCCGTAGAATTTCGTCCCTGTGCCGTAGAGCAGTGAGATTGCCATCCTCAACCACCAGAGGTGCACGGTGGTTCCAGCACCTCACTTTACCACCACTGTGTTGCTCATGTGGGACGCAGTGTTGGAGACATTCGATGTTACTGGGTTGTCTCCAAAAACATTGTCTGCAACTTTCTTTCTCTTACGCCATAGTCCCGCAGCGATCGCAGGGTCGGTGTGGTTACAACGGATTTGGCAATGTTAGTTTTAGGGATGGCCGGATGCCCTTCCTGCCGCCACCCCATACCCCCCAGGACGGAATCAGTGTATCCCAACTGTCTGCACCTAGTGTAAATCGTGAAATAGTGCAGACGTGTTTCAAATGTATGCGACGCGTGTAACTGAGGCGGAACGTGGGGACTAGCCCGGTATTCACCTAGCGGGATGTGGAAAACAGCCTAAAAACCACAGCCAGGCTAGCCGACACACCGGCCCTCGTCGTTAATCCGCCGGGCGGATTCGATTCGGGGCCGGCGCGCCTACCCGAGTCCAGGAAGCAGCGCGTTAGCGCTCTCAGCTACCCTGGCGGGTAAACACATTGTCTGCGACTATCAGGGTACAAAGAGAACCGAGTTTCGATAGTAAACAACATCCGGCGCCGGTCCTGTGGTGTTCATTCTGTGTGATTCCTTACCCGTCTGTAAGGGAATCCATCGTGTGGTGGTGTACGACCTGGTGATCGCCGTGGTCGTCGGGAATGGATATTCACATCATGAAATCTTCTAGCAGATATTCATGACGTCCTGTAGCCTCTTCGAACGCCGAATTAAGTTCTGGATCACACAGTCCTTGGTTCCTTTGGTTGAAAAGTCGTAAATATCGATCACTCCGTGCACCTGTCGAGTGTGTGCGGCCTATGCGGTTAAGTCCTCAACACTACTTGTCAGTTGGAACCGATTCCATGTCCACACCACATCACTTTGAGTACGGCACATACTGCGAGCCAGTTCCATGGCCAAAAAGATTTCTGTGCGTAACACGATGATGCGGACCCGATCAGAAATGGCTCTAAGCACTATGGGACTTAACATCTGAGGTCATCAGTCCCCTAGACTTGGAACTACTTAAACCCAACTAACCTAAGGACATCACACACATCCATGCCCGAGGCGGAATTCGAACCTGCGACCGTAGCAGCAGCGCGGTTCCGGACTGAAGCGCCTAGAACCGCTCGGCCACAACGCCCGGCTCGGACCCGATCGTTGGTCGCGATTGTCCTTCGTGGCATGATGGGTGTTCAGTCTACTGTTCCACAGATGTCTCTAATGCGTCCCTAATGGTGCTTTACGTTCTGTTGAAATGCTGCAAGTCATTCGATCGCGCCATTCTACACATAGGTCGCGCTCATGGTAACTGTGCATATGTGCATATCGGGCTGATGTAAAACTTTTGTTAGTGTGTATATTTTATATTCTTTCTCAACACTAAATAAAATCAATAAACCTTAACAGCGCCATCTTTTTCCTTCTAAAAAATTAATGTTCATCATTTTTGTTCGTATTTACGGTCAGTGTAAGTTTCTTCTTCTTCTGTCACGATAACTGACATCGGCCGGGAGAGCGGTGCGCTGACCACATGCTCCTCCATATCCGCATCGAGTGACGCCTGAGGGCTGAGGATGAGACGATGGTCCGTCGGTACCCATGGGCCTTGAAGGCTTGTTCGGACGGAGTTTAGTTTAGGTTTCTTCTTTATCCAAGTATTGTAAAATCAAAATCATCTTTCACTTTTAAATTTTTTGCCTCTTTTATGGGAAAAATCTCACAGGAACAATATTCAGGACCTTATGCAAACGCCGCAACATATCACGAAAAAAAAAGCAAATAAAATGAAGATTAAGAAGACCTTAATACACGACGTCTACTACTGTAACAAGAGTGGAAGCGTCGAGATTAGCTTAACTTAATGACGTTAGCAGGCGACTGCCCTCTCCAATACCTACACCAAAACTTACTCCCAGAGAATTCTTGACGTTCCGCTGTCAGTCTGTGTAAATGCTGTCATTTGAAACGCATTGTTTTTTAGGATCCGTACCATTCAGTGACGTCCAATGGAAATCAACCGTAAGACTTCCGCATAATAGCACGTAACACCACATTTCAGTTCGATCTTGGCGGTGTTTGTGGCGACGACTCCACACGACACATAAAGCGTTGAGGAGCTATTCCGCTCAATGACCAAAACTTACGCACTAACGAAGCTGGATCCAACGAGGAAAGACGTCGCACGGTGACATCACGTATGTGCTCAGTGTGACTGAAGTCTTGTGCTATGGGAGGAAAAACATGCATTCGTGCCCGCTGAGAGTGCTTCAAAGCGTTCTGACGATTCAGGGGTGAAGAGGTGGTTCGTAGTACTTCTAAAGTTATACGGATCGTCTATGGAGTGTTGGAAGCTAACAAGTGATGCACATACCGACTAACAATACAGGAATCAAGTGCTCGATTGAGAGACTGGAGCAGAGGCATCGGATGCCACGCTTCACCCCAAATGAGCATCCCCACAAGAATTCACTGGACAATAGCATTAGGCACCTTTTTGCCAGGAATGCTCTCTCCTCCTTTGCTAGTCTTTTTCTTTATGTCCTCCTTGGTTCGTCCATGATCTGTTACTTTGTTCCCAAGTTAACAGAATTCCTTTACTTCGTCTTCTTTGTGATCACCAATTTTGATGTTTAGTTCGTCGCTAATCTCATTTCTGCTGCTCTTCATTACTTTCATCTTGTTTTGGTTTACTTCCAGTCCACTTCTGTATTCATTAGACTACTCATTCCATTCTACAGTCCTGTTATTACTCTTCGCTTTCAGTGCGGACAGAATGCCATCAGTGAATCGTATCATTGGTATCCTTTCACGTTAAATTTGAATCCCACGTCTCAAACTTTCTATTATTTCCTTCATTGCTTCTTCGATAATTGATTGAACAGTAAGGGCGAATGACAGCATCCCTGCTTACATCCTTTTTAGCCAAACCACTTGATTCTTGATCTTTTTACCTGCCCATTCCTTCTTGGTTCTTGTGCATATTAAACTCATCACAAAGAGTTAAACATATTTCCAAATTACCCACCATTATTCACTATGGACGTTCCTTTTGGATTTATGTAAGAAGGTGGTTGAGTACATAATGCGAGCTCGTACGTCGTTGCCACTCCGCCTCATCAAAGGCCTTGGATTCGCGGCTTGTAAACAAACGCAATACACCAGAGCTGAGTTCTTGTGAATGCACAGATACCCGTGTGCCTTGTAGTGCAGCACAATGCCTCAACAGTCTCTCCATGGCAGACGGTTTCAGTCTCATCACACTGATAGGCCAAACATGAGACAAGTTTACGTTGCGACTATTGTTCACGCTAATCAAAGTGTTGTCTCTAGACTGTGGAAGAAGTTACAGGAAATGCATTCAACGGCGGATCGACATCGCGAAAGCCGCTCACGCAGAACTACAGCAACTCAGGGCCGGTATGTACCAATACCAGCAAGGAGACACCCTATGGAGAAAGTGACTACTCTGCGCCACGAGCTTCGAGAAGTCGCAGGGGTTACCGTAAGTACACAAACTATGCGCAACAGACTACATTTCCAAGGAACCAAAATTTGTCTTCCCCCCAAGACGGCTTCTACCAATTTTTTCATTCTACTGTGAATAAGCCGTGTCACTAAGTTTGAAATTATCACATATTCCGTATTAAACTGCTAGTTCTGTAATATTCGTATCTCCCAGCAACTGCCATCTTTGGAACTGGAATTATTACATTCTCCATTAAGACTGAGGGTAGTTCGCCAGTCTGATATACCTCACACACCAGGTGGAATGCTTTTGTGATGGCTGACTTTCTCGAGGATCTCAACAATTCTCAGAGAATGGTGTATACTCTAGGGGCCTTGTTTCGTTGTAGCTATTTCAGTGCTCTGTGAAATTCGCCGGCCAGTGTGGCCGAGCGGTCCTAGGCGCTGCAGTCTGGAACCGCGCGATCGCTACGGTCGCAGGTTCGAATCCTGCTTCGGGCATGGATGTGTGTGATGTCCTTAGATTAGTTAGGTTTAAGTAGTTCTAAGTTCTAGGGCACTGCTGACCTCAGATGTTAAGTCCCATAGTGCTCAGAGCCATTTGAACCATTTTGAAATTCTTCTCTCAATATTATCTACGCGTAATCTTCACTTACTTCATCTTCCATATCTACAGGGTGTTACAAAAAGGTACGTCCAAACTTTCAGGAAACATCCATCACACACAAATAAAGAAAAGATGTCATGTGGACATGTGTCCGGAAACGCTTAATTTCCATGTTAGAGCTCATTTTAGTTTCGTCAGTATGTACTGTACTTCCTCGATTCACCGCCAGTTGGCCCAATTGAAGGAAGGTAATGTTGACTTCGGTGCTTGTGTTGACATGCGACTCATTGCTCTACAGTACTAGCATCAAACACATCAGTACGTAGCATCAACAGGTTAGTGTTCATCACGAACGTGGTTTTGCAGTCAGTGCAATGTTTACAAATCCGGAGTTGGCAGATGCCCATTTGATTTATGGATTAGCACGGGGCAATAGCCGTGGCGCGGTACGTTTGTATCGAGACAGATTTCCAGAACGAAGGT
Organism: Schistocerca serialis cubense; assembly: GCF_023864345.2. Taxonomy (NCBI): domain Eukaryota; kingdom Metazoa; phylum Arthropoda; class Insecta; order Orthoptera; family Acrididae; genus Schistocerca; species Schistocerca serialis. The sequence continues at coordinate 486,769,772 of NC_064645.1, read as the reverse complement.
GTCCCGACAGGAAGACGTTCGAAGCAATTGATCGGCGTCTTAGGGAGCACGGAACATTCCAGCCTATGACTCGCGACTGGGGAAGACCTAGAACGACGAGGACACCTGCAATGGACGAGGCAATTCTTCGTGCAGTTGACGATAACCCTAATGTCAGCGTCAGAGAAGATGCTGCTGTACAAGGTAACGTTGACCACGTCACTGTATGGAGAGTGCTACGGGAGAACCAGTTGTTTCCGTACCATGTACAGCGTGTGCAGGCACTATCAGCAGCTGATTGGCCTCCACGGGTACACTTCTGCGAATGGTTCATCCAACAATGTGTCAACCCTCATTTCAGTGCAACTGTTCTCTTTACGGATGAGGCTTCATTCCAACGTGATCAAATTGTAAATTTTCACAATCAACATGTGTGGGCTGACGAGAATCCGCACGCAATTGTGCAATCACGTCATCAACACAGATTTTCTGTGAACGTTTGGGCAGGCATTGTTGGTGATGTCTTGATTGGGTCCCAGGTTCTTCCACCTACGCTCAATGGATCACGTTGTCATGATTTCATACGGGATACTCTACCTGTGCTGCTAGAACATGTGCCTTTACAAGTACGACACAACATGTGGTTCATGCACGATGGAGCTCCTGCACATTTCAGTCGAAGTGTTCGTACGCTTCTCAACAACAGATTCGGTGACCGATGGATTGGTAGAGGCGGACCAATTCCATGGCCTCCACGCTCTCCCGACCTCAACCCTCTCGACTTTCATTTATGGGGGCATTTGAAAGCTCTTGTCTACTCAACCCCGGTACCAAATATAGAGACTCTTCGTGCTCGTATTGTGGACGGCTGTGATACAATACGCCATTCTCCAGGGCTGCAACAGCGCATCAGGGATTCCACGCGACGGAGGGTGGATGCATGTATCCTCGCTAACGGAGGACATTTTGAACATTTCCTGTAACAAAGTGTTTAAAGTCACGATGGTAAGTTCTGTTGCTGTATGTTTCCATTCCATGATTAATGTGATTTGAAGAGAAGTAATAAAATGAGCTCTAACATGGAAAGTAAGCGTTTCCGGACACATGTCCACATAACATATTTTCTTTCTTTGTGTGTGAGGAATGTTTCCTGAAAGTTTGGCCGTACCTTTTTGTAACACCCTGTATATTATATATATTGTTCTCAAGCTCATTTCCCTTGCACAGCTCTTCTACACATACCTTTCAGCTTTCCCTTCTTTATTTAGTACTGGCTTGCCATCTGAGATCTTGATACACATACAGCCACAAAATTCTACCAGGCAGCTTCCCGCTTCATTCTTTTTCTCCAAAGAGATGCTCTTCTGTTATTTTTCCTTCTCTTTCCTTTCCTACTACCGAATTCCAGTCACCTATCAAAATGAAATTTTCGTCTCCGCTAAATGTCTGAATAATTTCTGTTATCTTTCAATCTCCTCAGCATCTGCGGAGCTAGTAAGTCTTTAATCTTGTAGTACAGGGAACACTTTCAATTATTCACTGCGCAAGATCCAAACATTGTACATATATCATACATATGTCATTTTGAAGAGAATCCCTGAAAGTTTTTTTTTCATGTATACCGCCACAGCGTAGTTTGGTAATTTGCGATAGGCAGCGGTAGTAGCATACACGGAGCTGCCACATCGATGGCCCGGCCGTGGGGACAGCTGTTTCATGAAATGGCCTCCCCGATCACCAGATCTCACTGTGCTTGACTTTTCTCTGTGGGGACACATTAAGGATCTGGTGTATGTACCGCCTCTACCACGTAATGTAGCAGAGCTCCGCGAGAGAATACGGGAAGCGACTGCCACAGTCGACGATGCCATGCTGGGACGGGTATGGCAAGAATTCGATTACCGTATTGACGTCTGCTGGGACTCTCAAGGTTCGCGTATCGAATGTTCGTAAAAAAAATCTTTCAGAGTTTCTCTTCAAAATGCAATATGTGTGACATCTGTACAACGTTTAGTTCTTATGCAACAACTAATTGAAAGTGTCCCCGAACTTTATGTACACCCTGTTTTGTGGTGGGTGTTGACTTCGCGTGTACCTTGGGTATGATAGTGCGTTCACTGTCCTGTTCATAGAAGCTTACTCGCATTATTATTTTCTTATTCATTATTAGGCCTGCTCCTGCATTACCCCTACTTGATTTTGTAAGTCCTCTTCTTCCTGCCCCATACATCATCAATACCCAGTATATGTAACTTCATCCTCACTGTTTCCTTTTTTACACATACATGATTAAGAGATCTAGCGTTCCCGTAGGACGCCGGCGTTGTTTCTCCCGATGACAACATCCTCCTGGTTAGTACCTGCTCGGAGATCTGAAAGGGGGATCTATTACCCTACAGAATACTTTACCCATGAAGATACCATTATTGTTAAGCCATACAGTAGAGCTGTATGTCCTCGGTAAATCTAACTGTTGTAATTTCCTCTTGCTTTCAGCCATTCGCAGTACTAACATTGCAAGGCCATGCTGGCTAACTTACAAGGACAGATCAGTCAGTTATTAAGACCCATGTTCATGAAACAACTGAAGATTAGCAGCCTCTGTTCAGGCACATGCCCCTCCGTTGGTATGGCTACCCGTATCGTAAAGACACGCATACCACCCCACTTTGGCGAGATCCATAGTCCATTGTTCTTGGGGAGGGGTGGGGGGCTTCTACATCAACATCTACTCTACAATTCCCAATTAAGTGCCGGGCAGAGGGTTCATCGAACCATCGAACCGTTCCACTCTCGAACACGGCATGGGAAAAACAAACACTTAAATTTTTCTGTGAGTGCTTTGATTCCTCTTATTTTATTACGACGATCATGTCTTACTATGTAGGTGGTCGCCAACAAAATATTTTCGCACTCTGAGGGGAAAGATGGTGACTGAACTTTCATAAGAAAGTCCTTCCGCAAAGAAAAATGCCTTTGTTTGAATGACAGTCGTCCCAATTCGTGTATCATATCTATGACACTCTCCCCTTTTCACGATCATAAAAAATTTCTTGATGTCATTCGTCGATTCTGTCTAATGCGGACCCCACACCGCACTGCTGTATTCCAGAAGAGGACGAACAAGTGTAATGTACTCATAGGTAGTCCTGTTACATTTTCTAAGTGTTATGCCAACAAATAGCAATCTTTGGTTTGCTCTCCCCACAACATTATCTATGTGATCGTTCCAATTTATGTTATTGGTAACTGTAATCGCTCATTATTTAGTTGAGTTAACCGCCTTTAGACTCGTGTGATTTATCGTTCCACTGAAATCTAGGGGACTCGTTTTAGTGGTCATGTGGATGACTTCACACTTTTCTTGATTTAGAGTCAATTGCCGCTTTTTGCACCATACAGATGTCTAGTCTAAATTATTTAGTAATCCATTTTGATCATCTGATGGCATTACATGACGGTAAATGACAGCATCATCTGCAAACAATCTAAGAGGGCTACTCAGATTATCTCCTAAATCGTTATGTAGGCGGGAACGACAGAGGGCCTGTAGCACTTCCTTGGGGAACGCCAAATATTAGTTCTGTTTTACTCGATGACTTTCCGTCAGTTATTACGAACTGTGACCTCTCTAGCAGGAAACCACGAATCAGTCACACATCTTCATAGCCTTTATAGAAACAAGGTTACATACGCTGTATACAAAATGACGGTGAAACTTCCTGGCGCATTACAGCTTCGCGTGGGACTGGGATCAAAATCGAGGACCTTGCCTTATACGGTCAATGTTGTTGCGAACTGTTGTAATTGGCAGAAGAGCCAACACCGTGTTACTAGAGGAGGCCGAAATGCGCGCGTTTTAGTTCACGCAGGCTGGCATGAGGAGGGAAGAACTATACTGACGTGAGGTCTGGAACATGACAAGGAATTAGCATTCAGAAAGCGGATGTAATTAGTTTGATACTTAACTTTAATCAAAAATGGCTCTGAGCACTATGGGACTCAACATCTATGGCCATCAGTCCCCTAGAACTTAGAATTACTTAAACCTAACTAACCTAAGGACATCACATACATCCATGCTCGAGGCAGGATTCGGACCTGCGACCGTAGCGGTCATGCGGTTCCAGACTCAAGCGCCCAGAACCGCTCGGCCACACCGGCCGGCTAACTTTAATCCATTAATGATGAATGTCGCTCTTGACGGTACATGATTCACAATATTATCTCTTCAGGCGCCTTGCTAGGTCGTAGCAAATGACGTAGCTAAAGGCTATGCTAAAATGTCGTCTCTGCAAATGAGAGCGTAAGTAGTCAGTGAACCATCGCTAGCAAAGTCGGCTGTACAACTGGGGCGAGTGCTCGGGAGTCTAGACTAGACCTGCCGTGTGGCGCCGCTCGGTCTGCAATCACTGATAGTGGCGACACGCGGGTCCGACGTATACTAGCGGACCGCGACCGATTTAAAGGCTACCACCTAGCAAGTGTGGTGTCTGGCGGTGACACCACACGAACTATCCAGATAAAACTCACAAGCCGTCCACACAGACTCAGATCAGCCAGTAACTGTCTCTTGAATGGTGCCTTGATAATTCAAACGGTGGCAGCAATTGTATCCTTGAAGTCCAGGACAACTTTCCTTGCCTTTTTAAAGAAGAAACTAGGTCACTTGCTACTAGATTTGAAACACAAACAGTAGTCGGTTTCTGACCCCGCCAATCAGCCTCTTCCATCTTCCTACGTCCATGTAGTCTTCTCCAGCTAGTCCCGTCTTACACATATCGTTTCGGATCCCGTCAGTTCATCTCAGCCATTTTCTTCCCCTCGGCCTGTTGCCTCTGCTGTCTTCTTCCACCAGCTGCCTTGTGATCTGGCCTTCTCGCCGTATTATGTGACCGTACCGCCTCTGCCTCCTCTCCCTAATCACAGCCACTATGTCCAGCGACTTGTACATCTCCTGTAATTCGCGCGTTTTTCATTATTCTCCAGTCGTCTCCATCCTCCATTGGCCCGAAAATCTGTCTCAGAACAGCGTTCTAAAATGTCAGGAGTATTCTTTCTATCTTATATGTCATAGTCCAGGTCTCTGTTCCATACAGGACGACAGGTTGTATTACTGTCCTGTAGATCCAAATCCTTGTGATCTACCTAGAAGTTGGGACTTCAGTAGCTTTCCGAGTGCAAACCTGTTTCCTGCTTGGATTCTTGCCATTATTTCCTGGTCTAACTCATTCCTTTCACTGAGTACTGTCCCAAGATATTTGAACCCTTTTTACCCTTTCAACGATTTTACCATTTACATCTAAAGGTCTGTCATCGTTCTCTCTGCTCACAACGAGGTATTTGAGCTTATCCACATTCATCTCTAGGCCTACTCTCATTGCCTCCCTCATTAACACTTCTGGCATCTGAACCAGATCTTGCTCAATCTGTATTATTAAAACTGCATCGTCCGCATAAGACAGAGTTTTGATTCTTCTGCCCTACTGTATTCCTGTCTCCAGGCTTGATACCTTCAGCAGTGCTCTTTCCACAAACTAGATCACACAGCCTGTAAATAAACAGTTAAGTGGAACTCAGTATGGGATTCGTAACTGATATGATTGGTAGAGGAAACGGAGAAGATCCAAAGAAGAGTAGCACGTTTGTTCATTTAGTAAAGACGAAAGCATCACGGTTATGATCAACCAACTCCGGTGGCAGACGCTGCAGAGGAGGCGTTCTGCATCACGGTGTGGTTACCTCAAAAAAAAAAAAAAAATAAAAAAAATGGCTCTGAGCACTATGGGACTTGACATCTGAGGTCATCAATCTCCTAGACGTAGAACTACTTAAACCTAACTAACCTAAGGACATCACACACATCCATGCCCGAGGCAGGATTCGAACCTGCGACTGCTGCAGCATCGCGGTTCCAGACTGAAGCGCCTAGAACCGCTCGGCCACAGCGGCCGGCGGTGTGGTTTACTGTTACAGTTCCGAGAGTATATGTTTAAGAAGTGTCAACAAAAATATTAACTTCCACCTACGTATATCTCGCGAAAAGACAATACAGATAAAATTAGAAACATTCGAGCCCGCACGGGGGCTTACCAGCAATCTTTCTTCCCGCGTACCATTTGCGACTGGAACAGGCAAAGGGTGGAGTGACACTGTTACGCGAAGTACCATTCACCCTACCATGCACTGCAAGGTGGCTTGCGCAGTTTAGATGTCGATGCAGAGCTTCCTGGCAGATTATAACTGTTCCGTACCGGGACTTGAACACGAGACGTTGCCTTTCGCGGGCAGTGCTCTTAGCGCCTACTTGCGACCCGTTTGCACAGTTAAAACCTCCCAGTAATTTTTTGTCGAATCGTGCCTCGGTTGGTCAATCGGTAAGGGCCCCTGTGAACGAACAAAGTTGTTTGTCAAACCCGCCGTTTTCTATCTGCGGATTTGTCAACCGATTCTGCACAAGTACAAACAAAGTTTGTCAGTTTAACCTCACTTTGTCTGCTATTCGTGTTCGTGAGTATTTTGACAGCAGTGGGAACGGCCACAAATGCAGACAAAGCAGGCCTGGCATTGACTGTGTTTACAGAAGGCGAAGAAAGCACGACACTGGTCTAGGGGATAGCTTAAAGTGATAGATTTGCCCATGAAAATCTTGTAATGGAGATATTACCCTCAGAACACGATGATTACATCAACTTTCTTCGAATGGACAATGAAACTTTTAAAATCTTGTTAAGGCTCTCGTAGAAGAGCGAACTTGTCTGCCATATTCTCTACGAATGGGTCAAACAAGCCATACACGTACCGAGGAAGCTTGTCAATTTAATCTTACTTTTGAAGCAGACGCTTTTCGTATGTGATGTATTTTGGCGCTAGTGGAAATGGGTAAAAATGCAGATACAGCATTTCGAAGATTGACTCCTGCACTGTGTTTAACGAAGAACAAGAAGAGGAAAACAAGACGCTTGGCCAGCGAATTGTTTAAAATGAGAGAGAAATATACGCATGAAAACCTGTTAATGGATTACATCAACTTTCTGCTAGAAGGAGAACTTCGATTTCTTTTATTTCATTGCACTCGGGCTTATATGTTATGCATAAAATACTAATTTTGTTCATAATCTCTTCCTGCGTAATATATGGCTGGAAAGATGTGAAACCTCTACCATTTTGGTAACTGTCAGCGTTATTTTTTTTCATTGATCGTAGTTTCCATAATTATAGAAACTCATCATATAGTCGGATAAAATGTAATAAAACAATTTTTCACTATACAAACGCTGCAGAACCCGACACAGAGTGAGCCATCTTGTCATACTTTTCGCCACTCGAAATTTCTCGCAAAAACGTCAGACGCGATCCATGCTTGACAAACATTCAAACAGCACCGTACAAAATCAAATATTTTTGGAATCATAGCTACGTTTGACGAAATTTTTGATCGTTTACCTGAGCCTTAAGGGTATTGCCCGCGATTGGAAAGGTTCCGGGTTCTAATACCGGTCTCGCACACACTTTTAGACCATCCTTACATGAGGAAATGTGACCTGTGTTTCCGAATCGCGTGGTTATGCGTTAACATTCAACCTACGATCACTCACATGAGCTCGCGTTTGCACAGCGTTCACAGAAAGAATATCTAGACGCAGACAAACCCTCATTGACGCGTGGTTAGAAAAATGCTCGCGTGATCGGCTCAGTTGACAGCTCGTTTCAGTCGTGACCGGACGTATTCTGTGTGTTTCTGTAACTTGTGTTTATTGGGCGTTGCGAAAACTGAGTGAAACAGAAGTCAAGAATATCGGCAACGAGCTACTAATTGACGAAGAAAAAAAAAATGGAAAATAAAAATAAAAAAATAAAGGGCCACAAACTTGAAATATAGTGTTGGAATCGTACGAAAATAAAATTATGAGACGGCGAGCTTCGGAAGAATTGATTTTGATCTTCTGTGAGGGAAATGACTCAAGAAAAAAATACAGGTAAGAAAAATTTTATCCAGAATGAGACTTTCACTCTGCAGCGGAGTGTACGCTGATATGAAACTTCCTGACAGATTAAAACTGTGTGCCGGGCCGAGACTCGAACTCGGGACCTTTGCCTTTCGCGGGCAAGTGCTCTACCAACTTTTTTTTTCTCATTTTGTTCGCTTTAGTTCGTTGCATCTGCTCGGGGCGGACGTCGTAAGACATCCATATAAGTTCGTTGTTGATCTGTTGACTCAGTTTTTTTATTACAGAGGGCACATTACCCCCTGACCGAACACGCTGAGCTACCGTGCCGGCAAAATGTATGCCCCGACCGGGAACCAACTGAGCTACCCAAGCATGACTCACGCCCCGTCCTCACAGGTTTACTTCTGCCAGTACCTCGTCTCCTACCTTCCAAACTTTACAGTGTGCCCGGCACACAGTTTTAATCTGCCAGGAAGTTTCATATCAGCGCACACTCCGCTACAGAGTGAAAGTCTCATTCTGGAGACATCCCCAGGCTGTGGCTAAGCCATGTCTCCGCAATATCCTTTCTTTCAGGAGTGCTAGTTCTGCAAGGTTCGCAGGAGAGCTTCTGTAAAGTTTGGAAGTTAGGATACGAGGTACTGGCAGAAGTAAAGCTGTGAGGACGGGGCGTGAGTCGTGCTTGGGTAGCTCAGTTGGCGTGCGATGCAGTTGGTGCACTAGATAGAGCCGGCACGGTAACTCAGCGTGTTTGGTCAGAGGGTTAGCTGCCCTCTGTAATAAAAAAACTGAGTGAATGGATCAATAACGAACTTCAGCTGGCGTCAAGGTACGTCCGCCACGAACGATTGCAACGAACTGTAACAAACAAAATGAGATTAAAAAAAAAAATGTTGGTTGCCCGCGAAAGGCACAGGTCCCGAGTTCGAGTCTCGGCCCGGCACACAGTTTTAATCTGCCAGGAAGTTTCAAAAATTTTATCGTTAATAAGTGCACTTTCGTTCACATCATACGGTCTGCATGTTCAGATGTACCTTCATTAACAAAATACTTGGTAAATTTAGCCCGAACGTTATCCAGTGATGAAGTAGGCCATCCATTGTGAACAGCATTTGTACTTGTGAGATTTGGTTCTAATATGTCTTCGTGTTTACACCCGTCTCTCATTCCAGCATCGCTATGAAACACTGTAATAGCTTTTAGAATGTGGTCGGTACAATGGACGATGGGGCGACGGGCGATGTACTCGTAGTATTCTCCACATATTACACGCTGCATCAAAAGTACACTCAACATACCTACGTGCTGTAGTTAGCGGATAGTCAAACCAGCGGAGCACAAAACGGGCGAATATGCTTCTGTTTAACAGACTCCGACTGAAATGTGGGTTACCAGCTGCCCGTCTCAGCACCTTTAAAAATTCTCCCAAATATTTTGGCATGCGAACACATTCGCGCTCTTTTTAACGTGCACCTCACCTCTAACTCCGCCGGTCGCGGTGGCCGTGCGCTTCTAGGCGCTGCAGTCCGGAACCGCGGGACTGCTACGGTCGCAGGTTCGAATCCTGCCTCGGGCATGGATGTGTGTGATGTCCTTAGGTTAGTTAGGTTTACGTAGTTCTAAGTTCTAGGGGACTGATGACCTAAGATGTTAAGTCCCATAGTACTCAGAGCCATTTGAACCATTTTTGAACCTCTAACTCCCACAAGCTCCCTCAACTCTAACTCACTCACACCTGTACTCCATCCCTGTTAAGTCCCTCATGCCCATCCACTCCCACTTGCCCATTCTCATTCAGCCCAACTCCCTGTCATTGCCTCGTTGTGTCTCTCTAACCGTCACTGTCTCCTGTCTCACAGTCACAGTCTCCTTCGTTCTGTCCTTCCACTACTGACTGCTCTCACTGCCACTGCCTCCCTCTTGCTCTCTCTCTTGACTGCTGCTACCTCATTCATTCCTTCCCACTGTTGCGGTCTCTGCTCACACTCACTATCTCTCTCTTCCTCCTTGTCATTGTCATAGATTCTGTTTCTCATCATCACTGGCTCTCATCGACTTCCTCTTTCACCTTCTCTTTATTCGCCTTCCACTGACATTGTGTCCTTGACACCTTTCCTAGCACTTTTCTGTCAGTGTCAACTATGTTTCACTGCCATTATGTTTACCTCTTTCTCTGACACTGCCATTGTCTCTTTCGCTCTTTCTGTAACACAATCACTGTCTACTGTCATCCAATATTTGTTACTTTTCCATCTCCTCCCATTGCCTCTGTATCCTTCTCTCTCAGCATAAAAAATCGCCAGTATGTTCAGATGCTAAATTGCTGTGAAAATTTTTAAAGGTGTTGAGGAAACTAGAACGAGGCAGTTATTACTTCCGTTTTCAGTCAGAATCTTTTGAGCAGGTGCATATTCGCCTGTTTTGGTCTTCGATAGGACAATTTTTTTCCCCCTTTTTCCCTTCTTTTCCCTGACACAGCACGGCATGTCATTTACATGAAAAGAACTTTATGAATCAGTAAACTTTTAGGGTATGTGTACAAAAATCTTGCATATGCTTCAGTATTTCAACATGAGGTTCCCAGAACCCTTTTGACCACAACGGAGACGCTTTACAGCATATTTCTCCGGGCTACGTCACTTTATAAACTGCGTTTTCGCCTCACACCGGATTTTACCTGAGAATGTTATGTGTACAGCTAGGGTAACTTTGAACCACTGCATCCCGGAAACGGATAAAGACACCAAGAAAAATTTCAAGGTTGCTCGAGATCGAAATCTTAGAAATACATAATAAAAACTTCAGTCATTTGCTGTGCATAGCCATCTTGGAATCCACGACTCGGTTTTGGTCGCCAAAGAACCGTGTTTTTTGAGAACGGGAAGACGGCATTTCTAGACAAATGCCTAGAGAATGTACCGTTAACATTTCAGCGATTTTATGGGGTTATTTATTATTTAGCTTTCGCCTCGTACCTGATTTTAAGTGCGTATTTTACGTGGAGAAATAGGGTAACTTTGAACCTCCGCAGCTCGGAAACAGATTAAGACAGTAAGACAACTTTCATTGTCGTTCGAGATCTGGATCTTAGGAATGTATCGTAAAGTTTCCGCTATTGCTGTGCACAGCCGTCTTGGAATCCGCGGCTCGGTTTCGACACGAAAAAATTGTGAAAAAACACGTTTTTTGTGGTTTTCTCAGGAACCGCACATCAATTAATGGTGTGTCCATAAGCCCCCTGAGGCACACCGTAGACAACACCAGATTCAAAAAGAACTAACCGAGTTGATACTTTTGCCTAAACGTGAGAAATGCGTAATAATCGTTCAAAAAATGGTTCAAATGGCTCTGAGCACTATGGGACTTAACTGCTGAGGTCATCAGTCCCCTAGAACTTAGAACTACTAAGGACATCACACACATCCATGCCCGAGGCAGGATTCGAACCTGCGACCGTAGCGGTCACGCGGTTCCAAACTGACGTGCTTAGAACCGCACGGCCAAACCGGCCGGCGTAATAATCGTTCTTTGAGCCCATACAGTAGGTTGGTGGCGCTAAGACGATCCTTCTGTTGGGTATACAAATGGTTCCTAGCTCGAGGGCTATCCAAAGCACTTGGTCCTACCTTACTGTAACCAACAGAACACGAAATAGGAGCCCCGAAAGAATCCCGTTTTTATGCACGGCGTTTTGGAAGATATTAGGCAGCGCATGCTGTCGCATGCGTACCGATAATAGTTCGTTTACACTCATAAGTCAGCTACTTTACACCTTAGAGTCTCATTAAATTTTCCATCAGCCCAAATACTTCATCACCGATAAGTATATAAGGAATATTTTTGTTTCGGTTTGTTCTAAGATTTTTTTCAGTGAGTTTTTCATGTAGAACGGACTCTCTGAAAATTCCTGGATCGTTGTCTTTACCATATGAGGGAATGTGTAACCAGCTAAAGCGATAATATATCGCATAGCGCCAACGCCACTGGAGAAAAAAGTGTTTGTAAGTGAAGTATGAGAAGAATGTTCTGGATTCTGTATTTTTACATGCTTACCATTGCGAGGTCCGATGCAATGATGAGGAAACGTTACGTACAGATCAAATCCTTGAGATATTTCAATCCATTTTTCCTCATTTGGTGTAAGTGTACAAAAGTATCAGAAAATAATGGATAACGGAGAACATGTTGAAAAAGATGGAAGAACGGAGAAAGTGGAAAAAATTTGGAAAATAAATAAGACAAAAAGAGCTACAAGAAACTGAATAATGAGTTACGAAGAGAAACTGAAGGAGCAAGAGAAAAATGGATGAAAGGGAAACGCGAAGAAAAAGAGAAAATGGAGAGGGGGGAAAGCATGAAATGATGTACAGATTACCTAGGGAGATAGCTCTTGAAAGTAAAAGAAGGAAGACTAACATGAAAATAGAACGAGTGAACGCTACAGTGCCTGAAGAACCACAGGAGATCCTGAGCTGATGGCAACGATGTATAGAATGTCTGCATAAGATGGATCAAATACCAAGTGAAATCAAGCTTGAAGAGGAGAAATGCGTGCCAGAAGATGGAAAGAGGTACAGCATCGTCGAAGCAGAAGTAGAAAAGGCGTTGAAGGAGATGAAGTATCGGAAGGCATGAGGAATCGATAACTTGCCAGCAGAAGTGTTGAAGAGTTAAGGAATGGGAAAAACAGAAATACCAAAAAAACCTGAAGAGGATAGGACTATCAGCCTAACTTCCCATGCTGTTGCAGTATTGCTGAGAGTGCTGAATAGAAGTCTATATGGCAAGTTGGATAGACGGATTGGGGAGGAAGAGTTCGGACTTAAAAGAGGAAAAGGAACAAGAGATGCTATTGGCCTGTTACGAATCACAGGGGTAAGATATACTGAGAAAGGCAGAGAAATTTATTCTGCTTTTATTGATTTGGAGAACGCTTTCGACAGAGTACAATGGAGCAAGCTGATGGATATTTTGAAGAGGAAAGGAGTAGACTGGAAGAAGAAACGATTGGTGCTGAATGTATCTTTACAACAGAATAGGGATTGGAAAGAAATGTCTAAAGAAAGCAGCACTGGAAGGGGCATTAGACAAGGCTGTTGCCTCTTCCCTTTATTGTTCAACTTGTACCTGGAAGAGATTATTGCGAAAGGCTTAGATGGAAAAAGAGGAGTGTGTATTGGTGGAAAGAGGATAAAATGTATACGATTTGCTGACGGCATAGCGTCAGTGGCAGAAAGTGAACGAACTGTAAATAAAACCCTAAAAGTTCTGAATCATGCCCGTGTAGAATATGGGATGAGAATCAATAAAGCCAAAAGAAAGAGTACTGTGATTGGCAAAGTAAGGGGAATGGCACATAATAGGATAGGACAAATTCTTAATAGCCATGTTAAGAGCATTTCAGTGTCCTGGGAGAACGATTACTGAAGACTTCAGATGATGTCAGGAGTTAAAAACTAGCACTGCTATAGCGAATGAGGCATACAGTGGAGAGAGGAGATTACTATGTGGCAAAGTAGATAAAGATCTGTGGAAAAGAGTAGTCAAGTGTTTTGTCTTGAGTGTGGCACTCTTTTGGGCAAAAACATGGACGATGAAACGAGAGGTTGAGAAAAGGCTAGAAGCATTTGAGATGTGGATGTGGAGGAGAATGGAGAAGATAAGCTGGATGGAATGACTAAGTAACGAAAGAATTTTGGAAATTATTGGTGAGAGATGAAGACTGCTGCAGGTTTTAAAAGAAAGGAAGTATACTTAATTTTATCCGTTGTTTGCAGTGTTTCTTCCTTGACTGTATTAGTTTCGTATGAATAAAGAACAACTGCCTGCAGCCGTAGATCATGGTTTTATTAAAATACACGATGCATTTCGAGCCCAGGGGGCTCATATTCAGGAGCTTTCACAGTCTACATCAACTTTACATTTCGTTTCATTCTGGGCCTGGTAATATCACACTATTATATTACAAAACGCCACAAGTAACTTACTGTTTCTAGTAGTAGGTGTATGGTTCTGAAGAATGTTTATGTACAAATACACATTTAATATTAAACAGCACAATCGCAGAAACATTTTTTGTATTGTAAAAATGCAGCATCTTCACTGTCGAAATTCTTTGACTTGTTTGAATTGTGTTCGAAAATGTGCTGTGTCAAAATGTTTCTGCAAATGTCCTGTTTGATAGAAAACGCATATTTGTACTTAAACATTCTCCACAAACATACACCTAGTACTAGAAACATAGTTTTATGGACTTATATTTCATAATGTGGCATTTTGTAATGTAACAATGCGATCTTGCCCAGCCCAGAATTAAACGACGTGTAAAGCTGATGATGTAGACTGTCAAAGCACCTGAAGATGAATCACCAGGGCTCGAAATGCATCGCTTATTTTAATAAAATCACGATTTGTCGCTGAAGGATGTTGTTCTTTATCATTAAGAAATGGAGAAGAACTGGATGGGACATTCGATGAGAGCGGAGTGCCTGCTAACAGACGCTTTGAAAGGTTCTAGTTCGTTGGAGGAGATTGAGAGGTAGGAGGAGATACAAGATGATAGACGACATAAAGCAAAGTGGAAATTATGCGGACCTGAAGAGGATGGCAAAAGACAGGAGAGTATGGAGAGTTACCAAGTGAAAACCTGTCTTTGGGCAGAACACTAGTTTCTTTGCATAAAGCTGAGGAACAAATCTCGTGGTCATGGAAATTGTCACTACATGAAAGTAAAACAGAAATAGATAAAACAAAAATGTTTATGAATCCTAAAAACACGACAGGCTATAAGTTTATACGTATAAATGCAATCAACAATGTAACACAGGAATTAGCGAAATTTTTCAAAGAAATCATCGACAGAATATGAGTGATGCATGTGGAAAGTTTTGAGTTGAGATTTGAAAGCGCGTAGGTTACCGGTAAGATTTTTGAATTCTTGTGGTAGCTCACTGAAAATTGGATGCAGCAGAATGCTGCACGCCTTTCTGCACAGGAGCCAAGGATGTTATTTCCAAATACACATTGGATTTCTGCCTGGTATTAACTGAGTGAAAGCTGCTTATTCTTGGAACTGAGCTGCTATTATTAACAAGAAACGACAATGTCAGAATAGCCGGACTAATGAATAGGGTTCGACAAAAGGTTCGCAAACTTGTTGCCCGAACCGCCTGCTTTGGGTCAAAACGACCCTTTGAGAATGGGAAGAGTTACACCAAAATGTAATACGATACGTGATAAGCGAATGAAAATAAGCAGAGTAGACTATTTTTCGTGTCGAACTATCACTTACTTCTGATACCGGTACTGTTCTAATAGTGAAAAAGGCAGCATTAACTCTTAGAACAAGATCTTGGACATGGGCTTTCCACGTCAGTTTACTATCTGAACACCTAGGAATTTGAACTGTTCGGCCTCACTAATCATATGCCCATTCTGTGTAAGTAAAACGTCAGGTTATGTTGAACTATGTTGGAAACTGAAGCCGGCCGAAGTGGCCGTGCGGTTAAAGGCGCTGCAGTCTGGAACCGCAAGACCGCTACGGTCGCAGGTTCGAATCCTGCCTCGGGCATGGATGTTTGTGATGTCCTTAGGTTAGTTAGGTTTAACTAGTTCTAAGTTCTAGGGGACTAATGACCTCAGCAGTTGAGTGCCATAGTGCTCAGAGCCATTTGTACCATTTTTTTGAAACTGAACAACTGTTTGTTATTGTGATTTAGCGTTAACTTATTTTCTACAACCCATGAACTTATATCTTGAACTGCACTATTTGCACAGAACACCCTTTACTACCTAGCAAATATCATCAGCAAACAGAAATGTTTCAGAATCACCTGCAGTACTACAAGGCATATGATAACCATCTCTTTTAATTCCGTCCAGATAAGTTTGCACACTTGGCGAATTATCCCAGGTATATTCAATTTCCGCTACTGAACAACCGCTTGCAAAATTTCTGAAGTCGGAACAGACTGCGAGAAACTGCAGCGACTAACGCGCTGTACCACCCGTCATCTAGACTCTCTTGAAGTTCTACATCTACATCTACATGGATACTCTGCAAATCACGTTTAAGTGCTTAGCAGAGAATTCATCGAACCTCCTTCACAATTCTCTATTATTCCATCTAGCATAGCCCGAGGAAAGAACGAACACCTGTATCTTTCCGTACGAGCTCTGACTTCCTTTATTTTATCATGGTGATCGTTTCTCCCTATGTAGATCGGTATCAACAAAATATCTTCGCATTCAGAAGAGAAAGTTGGTGACTGGAATTTCGTGAGAAGATTCCGCCGCAACGAACGCCTTTGTTTTAATTATGTCCACCCCCAAATCCTGTATCATTTCAGTGACACTCTCTCCCCTATTTCGCGATAATACAAAATGTGCTACCCTTCTTTGAACTTTTTTCGACGTACTCCATCAATCCTATCTCGAAAGAATCCCACACCGCGCAGCAGTGTTCTAAAAGAGAACGGACAAGCGTAGTGTAGGCGGTCTCCTTGGTAGAGCTGTCAAATTTCCTAAGTGTCCTGCCAATAAAACGCAGTCTTTGGTTAACCTTCCCCACAACATTTTCTATGTGTTCCTTCCAATTTAAGATGTTCGTAATTGTTATTCCTAGGTATTTAGTTGAATTTACGGCCTTTAGATTTGACTGATTTATCGTGTAACCAAAGTTTAACGGATTCCTTTTGGCACTCATGAGGATGACGTCACACTTTTCGTTATTTAAGGTCAATTACCAATTTTCGCACCATACAGATATCCTTTCTAAATCGTTCTGCAATTTGTTTTCATCTTCTGATGACTTTATTAGTCGAGAAACGACAGCGTCGTCTGCAAACAACCTCAGACAGCTGCTCAGGTTGTCTCCCAAATCGTTTATATAGATAAGGAACAGCAAATGGCCTATAACCCTATCTTGGGGAACGCCAGAAATCACTTCTGTTTTACTCGATGACTTTCCGTCAGTTACTACGGTGACATCTCTGACAGGAAATCGCGAATCCAGTGACATAACTGAGACGATATTCCATAAATATGCAATCTCACTGCAAGCCGCTTGTGTGATACAGTGTCAAAAGCCTTCCGGAAATCCAGATATACGGAATCAATCTGAAATGCCTTGTCAGCAGCACTCAGTATTTCATGCGAGTAAAGAGCTAGTTGTGTTTCACAAGCACGATGTTTTCTAAACCTGTGTTGACTGTGTGTCAATAGACCGTTTTCTTCTATCGCGCGTTAGCGTACGTCAACTCACGTTACATCTGAACTTAGCCTTAATCTACGAGGAAGTTTCAGAAGAGCGTACAGATTAGATTAGATTAGATTAGTTTTTCGCTCCATAGATTCGTGCTGAGGAGATCCTCGTGGACGTGGAACATGTCAATTTTTTTTAAAGCTGAAATAACAATACTAATAGTATGAATACATACAATACATCATTTGTTTCTATTAAAAAATTCGTCAATGGAGTAGAAGGAGTTGGCCACTAGTAAGTCTTTCAGGCTCCTTTTAAACTGATCTTTATTTGTAACTAAATTTTTTATGTTTGCTGGCAAATTATTGAAGATGAGTGTTCCTGAGTAGTGGACCCCTTTTTGAACTATAGTAAGTGTTTTTAAGTCCTTGTGCAGATCATTTTTGTTCCTGGTATTGTATATACGAACTGAGCTGTTTGTTGGAAAGAGAGATATATTATTTAGGACAAATTTCATTAAAGAGAAAATATATTGAGAGGCAGTAGTTAGTATACCCAGTTCTTTGAAGAGGTTTCTACAGGACGTCCGTGAATTTACTCCACAAATAATAATTATTACACGCCTTTGGACTCTGAAAACTTTTGTTTGATTTGAAGAGTTACCCCAAAATATTATACCATATGACATTATGGAATGAAAGTCGGCAAAGTATGCAAGATTTTTCATTTTTATGTCTCCTATGTCTGCTAACACCCGAATTGCAAATATACATTTGTTAAGGCGTTTCTGCAGTTCTGTGGTGTGCTCCTCCCAACTGAATTTATTATCAAGTTGTAATCCCAGGAATTTAAGACTGTCAATCTCTTCTATCTGCTCTTCTTCATACTTTATGCATATATTGGGTGGCAACCTCTTACAGGTTCTGAATTGCATATAGTGAGTCTTTTCAAAGTTTAATGTCAGTGAGTTGGCTTTAAACCATTTATTAATATCCATGAAAATATCATTAGCAGATCTTTCTAGAACTACACTCGACATACTATTTATTGCAATACTTTTGACATCTGCAAACAAAACGAACTCTGCTTCTGGCAGTGTAACTGATGACAGATCATTAATGTACACAAGAAAAAGCAATGGCCCTAAGATGGATCCTTGTGGGACACCACATGTAATTTCTTCCCATTCTGATGATGACTGATGACTTAATTCACTAGTCCCTTGCATTGACACCCTTTGTTTCCTGTTGGCGAGGTATGACTTGAACCATTTTGCAGCACTGCTCCTGACACCATAGAATTCCAATTTATTTAAAAGGATGTTGTGGTTCACACAATCAAATGCCTTTGACGAATCACAGAAAATACCTGCTGCTTGTAATCTGTTATTTAATGAACTAAGTACATTTTCACTGTAGTTGTAAATAGCCTTCTCGATATCAGAACCCTTCAGAAATCCAAACGGTGTTCTTGATAATATGTTATTTGTGGTCAGATGGTTGAGAAGCTGCCTGCACATTACTTTTTCTAAATTTTTTGAGAATGCTGGCAAAAGTGAAATCGGTCTGTAGTTTGATGGTATCTCTTTATCCCCTTTCTTGAATAGAGGCTTAACATCTGTATATTTTAGCCAGTCAGGAAATGTCCCAATTATAATTGACTGGTTACACAAGTAACTTAGAATTGTACTAAACTCACAAGAACCTGCCTTAATTAACTTTGTTGATATTTCATCATAACCACTAGAATGCTTTGTTTTTAAAGATTTTATTATGGAAGTTATTTCTTTTGGTGAAGTGAGTGACATATTCACGTACCTGAAGCTATTTGTAAAGGCTATTTTTAGATATTCAAGGGCATTATTTACTGATCCTCGCAATCCCATTCTATCAGTAACGGATATTAAGTACTTGTTAAATAGATTTGCCACACTATGCCCATCGGTTATTAATGTGTCATCTACCCTTAGTGCTATTTGCTCCTGTTCCTTTCTGGTTCTACCAGTCTCCTCTTTCGCTATATCCTATATTGTTTTTATTTTGTTCTCTGATATTGCTATCTTCTTCTCGTAGTGCATTTGTTTAGATGTCTGAATTACTTTTTTAAGTATGTTACAGTATTCTTTGTATTTAGCTAAATCATCAGCGTTGGAGCTATTCTTGGTCGACAGATACATTTTCCTTTTTGTCTTACAGGAAATCTTTATTCCTTGTGTAATCCATGGTTTTATTATAGACTTCTGTTTAATTGGAGTAACTTTTAGAGGAAAACAGTTTTCAAACATGGTACTGACATTGTTCATTGATGTGTTATATTTTTCATTCATGTCATGAGCACTATAAACATCTTTCCAGTTCATATCTTTGAGCGGTTTTCTAAAACACTCAATTTTTGGTTGATTGACTACTCTCCTGTACTCAGATTTAGCAGTCTTGATAATCTGCTTAGAATTTACATCTAAAACAAGGAGCTGCATGTCATGATCTGATATTCCATTTATTAAAGGTTTTATGATATGATTTTGTTCCTTTGATTTGTCTATAAAAGTGTTATCAGTGGCTGTCCTTGAGGATTTAGTGATCCTAGTAGGAAAGTTTACAGTGTGAGTTAGATTGAAAGACAACATTACTAATTGCAGTGAATGTTTACTGGAAGACTGCATTAGAAATTCTGTATTAAAATCACCAGCAATCAACATTTCTTTGTTTCTTCACTCCCCTGCAGCGTGAAAGATTCGTTCTGGGAACAGTTCAGAGTCTGGAAAATAAGTAGCAACGCTTAGCCTTGAACTTCCGCTCGCCGAGACTGTTGCATGACGAGTATCACCGAGATCCGGCAGCGGCGTCCACGACTTTCTCCCACTTCCAGAGGTGCATTCCGGGACGGCCCGTGACGTAACAAGAGACGGCGCTCGGCCACGCCCCCCAGCTGTTGCCCCCACCCCACTGCCGCCGCTCAGCAGGTAGGCCACGGCTGGAGGTGGGTCAGTCTGCGCCAGCTCGCAGTCAGCGTCACGGCGCGTCGGCGGACCCTGCGTTGCCGGTGACCCACCAGCTGCTCCGAGGCGCCTCAAGGTCGCTGCCTTCTAGTAGCTCCGACTCATCGAACCGTCGTGGCGCCTGCGCTTCCGGGAGGTGAGTGTCCGCCTGCAAGCACACACAAATGCAAGAACAACTGGCATTCTTTGAAGAACTTACATCAGTAGTTGAACAACCATAGCACTCGCATGGGGTAAACGGCGCGGAGGCAACGCATCCGCTTTTGTGCAGAGACATCATCACCTTCCAGAATGGGATTTTCACTCTGCAGCGGAGTGTGCGCTGATATGAAACTTCCTGGCAGATTAAAACTGTGTGCCCGACCGAGACTCGAACTCGGGACCTTTGCCTTTCGCGGGCAAGTGCTCTACCAACTTGCCCGCGAAAGGCAAAGGTCACGAGTTCGAGTCTCGGTCGGGCACACAGTTTTAATCTGCCAGGAAGTTTCACCATCGCCTTGTAAGACAGGGATACGCAGAGGCAGATGATGCGACTGTCAGTGTTTTTTTGATGTTGTGCTTTTCACTCCGGAAACTGGTTCAACGCTAGTTCATCACGTTCAGGTCTCTTCATCTCTGTTTAACTGCTGCAACTTACATCCATTTGAATCTGCTTAATGCACTCGAGCCTTGGTCACCTTCAACATTTTTTACCTCCCCAACCCTTAATCACTAATTTTACTACCAAACCGATGATTCTTTAATGCCACAGGATGTGTTCTATCAACCGATTCCTTCTTTTAGTCAGGTTTTACCACACAGCCCCCCCCCCCCTCCCCCCGCCACCCCTCCCCAATTCGATTCTTTACGTCTTCATCAGTCATTCATTCTACCCATATAATCTTCATCTGATGATGGTCGAAGTGAAGGGGATATAAAATGTAGACTGGCAATGGCAAGAAAAGCGTTTCTGAAGAAGAGAAATTTGTTAACATCGAGTATTGATTTAAGTGTCAGGAAGTCGTTTCTGAAAGTATTTGTACGGAGTTTAGCCATGTATGGAAGTTAACCATGGGCGATAAATAGTTTAGACAAGTAGAGAATAGAAGCTTTCGAAATGTGGTGCTACAGAAGGATGATGAAGATTAGATGGGTAGATCACATAACTAATGAGGAGGTATTGCATAGAATTGGGGAGAAGAGGAGTTTGTGGCACAACTTGACTAGAAGAAGGGATCGGTTGTTAGGACATGTTCTGAGGCATCAAGGGATCACCAATTTAGTACTGGAGGGAAGCGTGGAGAGTAAAAATCGTAGAGGGAGACCAAGAGATGAATACGCTAAGCAGATTCAGAAGGATGTAGGCTGCAGTAGGTACTGGGATATGAAGAAGCTTGCACAGGATAGAGTAGCACGGAGAGCTGCATCAAACCAGTCTCAGGACTGAAGATCACAACAACAACAACAATCTTCAGTACTCCTGTATAGAATCACATTTCAAAAGCTTCTTGTCTGAACTGATTACCATCGACGTTTCACTCCCGTACAAGGCTGCACACCAGTCAAACAGTCAAAAACCTTCACAAAAGCACGCCCTAAGATTTATATTCGATACTGACAAATATCTCTCCTTCAGGTATGCTTTTCTTTCAATTGCCAGCCTGCATTTTACGTCCAAGTGGAAGACCTACCATAATGTTATTTTGCTTCAAGAATTGCAAAACTCATCTACCACAAATTGTGTCTCATTTCCTAACATTCTCTAGGCATCGACTGCATCCCATTCCCCTTGTTTTACTGTTGTTGGTGTCTCTTTTATTACCTAATTGCAAGACGCCATCCATCCGTGTGTGACAGAATTACACCACCAAACTCCAAACCTGAACTTTAATTCTCTTTCCAAATTTCTCCTTGGTTTCTTTCGCAGCTTGCTCAGTGTAGAGATTTACAAACTTCGGAGGCAGGCTACAAACCTTTTCAACCACTGCTTCCCTGTCGTGTTCTTCGACCCTTTCGAGTAGATTTCCACACGATGTTACAGTTCTGGGTGGAGATTTTAATTTGCCGGATATAGACTGGTAGACTCAAACGTTCAAACGTGTGGCACGGACAAAGAATCCAGAGAAATTTTTTTAAGTGCTTTATCTGAAAACTGCCTTGAGCAGTTAAACAGAGAACTGACTCATGGCGATAACATATTAGACCTTCTGGTGACAAACAGACCTGAACTATTTGAAACAGTTAACGCAGAACAGGGAACCAGCGATCATAACGCGGTTACTGCATCGATGATTTCAGCCGTAAATAGAAATATTAAAAAAGGTAGGAAGATTTTTCTGTTTAGCGAAAGTGACAAAAAGCAAATTTCAGAGTACCTGATGGCTCAATACAAAAGTTTTGTCTCAAGTACAGAGGGTGTTGAGGATCAGTGGACAAAGTTCAAAACCATCGTACAATATGTGTTAGATGAGTATGTGCCAAACAAGATCGTAAGAGATGGAAAAGAGCCACCGTGGTACAACAACCGAGTTAGAAAACTGCTGCGGAAGGAAAGGGAACTTCACAGCAAACATAAACATAGCCAAAGCCTTGCAGACAAACAAAAACTACGCGAAGCGAAATGTAGTGTGAGGAGGGCTATGCGAGAGGCGTTCAATGAATTCGAAAGTAAAGTTCTATGTACTGACTTGGCAGAAAATCCTAAGAAATTTTGGTCTTAAGTCAAAGCGGTAGGTGGACCAAACAAAATGTCCAGACAGTCTGTGACCAAAATGGTACTGAAACAGAGGATGACAGACTGAAGGCCGAAATACTAAATGTCTTTTTCCAAAGCTGTTTCACAGAGGAAGACTGCACTGTAGTTCCATCTCTAGATTGTTGAACAGATGACAAAATGGTAGATATCGAAACAGATGACAGAGGGATAGAGAAACAATTAAAATCGCTCAAAAGGGGAAAGGCCGCTGGACCTGATGGGATACCAGTACGATTTTACACAGAATACCCGAAGGAGCTTGCCCCCCTTCTTGCAGCGGTGTACCGTAGGTCTCTAGAAGAGCGTAGCGTTCCAAAGGATTGGAAAAGGGCACAGGTCATTCCCGTTTTCAAGAATGGACGTCGAACAGATGTGCAAACTATAGATCTATATCTGTAACGTCTATCAGTTGTAGAATTTTGGAACACGTATTATGTTCGAGTATAATGACTTTTCTGGAAACTAGAAATCTACTCTGTAGGAATCAGCATGGGTTTCGAAAAAGACGATCGTGTGAAACCCAGCTCGCGCTATTCGTCCACGAGACTCAGAGGGCCATAGACACGGGTTCACAGGTAGATGCCGTGTTTCTTTACTTCTGCAAGGCGTTCGATACAGTTCCCCACAGTCGTTTAATGAACAAAGTAAGAGCATATGGACTATCAGACAAATTGTGTGATTGGATTGAAGAGTTCCTAGATAACAGAACGCAGCATGTCATTCTCAATGGAGAGAAGTCTTCCGAAGTAAGAGTGATTTCAGGTGTTCCGCAGGGGAGTGTCGTAGGACCGTTGCTATTCACAATATACATAAATGACCTTGTGGATGACATCGGAAGTTCACTGAGGCTTTTTGCGGATGACGCTGTGGTATATCGAGAGGTTGTAAGAATGGAAAATTGTACTGAAATGCAGGAGGATCTGCAGCGAATTGACGCATGGTGCAGGGATTGGCAATTCAATCTCAATGTAGACAAGTGTAACGTGCTGCGAATACATAGAAAGAAAGATCCCTTATCATTTAGCTACAAAATAGCACGTCAGCAACTGGAAGCAGTTAATTCCATAAATTATCTGGGAGTACGCATTAGGAGTGATTTAAAATGGAATGACCATATAAAGCTGATCGTCGGTAAAGCAGATGCCAGACTGAGATTCATTGGAATAATCCTAAGGAAATGCAATCCGAAAACAAAGGAAGTAGGTTACAGTACGCTTGTTCGCCCACTGCTTGAATACTGCTCAGCAGTGTGGGATCCGTACCAGATAGGGTTGATAGAAGAGATAGAGAAGATCCAACGGAGAGCAGCGCGCTTCGTTACAGGATCATTTAGTAATCGCGAAAGCGTTACGGAGATGATAGATAAACTCCAGTGGAAGACTCTGCAGGAGAGACGCTCAGTAGCTCGGTACGGGCTTTTGTTAAAGTTTCGAGACCATACCTTCATCGAGGAGTCAAGCAGTATATTGCTCCCTCCTACGTATATATCGCGAAGAGACCATGAGGATAAAATCAGAGATATTAGAGCCCACACAGAGGCATACTGACAATCCTTCTATCCACAAACAATACGAGACTGGAATAGAAGGGAGAACCGATAGAGGTACTCAGGGTACCTTCCGCCACACACCGTCAGGTGGCTTGCGGAGTATGGATGTAGATGTAGAAGTGGATGTAGATGTTATAACTGCAGTCTGATTTCCGCATAAGTTGTAGGTAATCCTTCGTTCACTGTATTTTATTTCTGCTACCTTCAGAGTTTCGTACAATGTTTTACAATCAACTTTCTCAAAAGCTTCCCCTCAGTCTACTAACTGTAAACGTACGTTTGCTTTTCATTAACTATTTTCTGAGATAAGTCGTAGAGTCAGCATTGGCTCACAAGTGGTTCCTCGCATTTCGGCGCAGCCGAAACTGAAGTTCTCCAAGGTCGTCCTCTGCCAGTTTTTCCATTCTTTTACAAATAATTGGTGCCAGTTACTTGCAACCATGGCTTGTTAAACTGATGGTTCAGTACTCCCAGTTCTCATAATAATAATAATAATAATAATAATAATAATAATAACAATAAAATAACGTCACACAGACTAATTTAAGAATCTTGAATACTTGGTGCTCAGCAGCCATCACATATTTATTAAAAGACATCTTTACACCGTGAGCTGACAATCAGCGCCGGCCGAGGTGGCCGAGCGGTTCTAGGCGTTTCAGTCTGTAACTGCGCGACCGCTACAGTCGCAGGTTCGAATCCTGCCTCGGGCATGGATGCATGTGATGTCCTTAGCTTAGTTAGATTTAAGTAATTCTAAGTTCTAGGGGACTGATGACCTCAGACGTTAAGTCCCATAGTGCTTAGAGCCATCTGAACCATTTGGCAATCGGCAAGACTCAACAGACGAGCAACGACTCTAAAGATGTCTTTCGCAGTTCTGGACGAAACGTTAGGAACATTATACCCTGAAAGGTTAACCAGGCGAAACTGTGTACTATGTTACAGGACGTATTTCAGGTTATTAACTGACAAGAATGTCATTGGTATAGAGTGCATAACGTAAGTAGACTGATATTACTGTTATACATGTACAGTTACCATTTTGTAGAAATCGGTGCACATGCAGTTCTTTGTTTCTCTCTGTCAGATGTCACTGATGTGGGTTATAAGCCCAGAAACCGGTTTTGGCACATTGGACATTTCGAGAGCAGCTCAGGGTGTATGGAAGGCGCTTTCAATACGCACAGACTAATTTGTGACCTAAGAGCAATATAGCGACCCACTTGTAGACGAAATTTAACGTAGCGGTCATCTTGTAAACGAAATCCTTTTATTGTATTAATATTCTGCAATGCGACTTCTCAACTTCAATGGCTTGTTTACAGCACGCCATTTTCCGCTTACAGCTGCAGAAGCTCTATTCCGCTATTGCTGTTTCCCTATTAACGTCATTGTCAAGTTTATTATTTTATTTATAGCTGTTATTTTTCAGCAACTGTAGTTTTACACACGGTGTAAACGATAACTGTTCACAACGCACCGCAGTGGCGTAGGGGAAGTCAAGATGAACGAACAGTTTGATATGGGACATTGTGGTTCATCAGGTCAGGAAACTACCATAAATTGACGTTCAAAAGTCGCCTAAGATACAGCGCATTTTAGGTGCGCGAGATTTTTCAGCATTCTCTTTCTCTCTGCGCGCAAACTGTCTGGCCCTTCAGAAAAAATTGTTAAGACTATTTCGTAGGAGATTCAATGTAGTTTAACTTTGTGTTGGGAAAGGGTCTACGTTTTGTCTAAAAGTCGCAGTTTTCGAGTTATTTAAGAATTACTTACCAGAGTGACTTTCAAATGGACCACTCCCCCCACCGATTAGAATTTTTTGTGCTTTCTCAATGGAATTCCCTCCTACCACTGCACAAAAAATTGCGACTACCGGTACACGAATTGTTTCCCATACTTGACCATTATTGACCGGGCTATTATGCCATTGGCTTAGTCAGCTATTACGTTAACATTATTAATTTAAGCTATCCCGTAAGGCTATTGAAAAAAAAAGACTTTTGTGAACGTGATGCGTAAACTAATTATGCTTACACTTCGATCTCAACTAAACCCTGCAAGCACAGTTATTTAATGGTAATAAGACCCTACAAACGAAACAATGTAATTGTCAATTTTACGCTGTTAAAATTCACAAAATTGTAACGGTCAATTTACGCAACGTCAGTTTTACAAATTGTAAGTACACGGCTAAGCCAGTGGTGTAATAAAAGCGGAGAAAATTACCACAAAAGGTCTAATATGGGAAATAATTCGTGCAATCGCAAATTTTTGTACACTAGTAGCAGGGAGTGCTGTGAATAACATGCTATAAACCCTGACCAGTGGAGTGTGGATGTGGACATGAGGGTGCGTTTGAATGTTACTTTTGTAAGTTTTTCTTGAATAACTCAAAACCACAGCCTCTGGCGAAAACGCATCCCAGCACAAAACCAAACTGGATTAAATTTACTGCAAAAAACATCTGTTTTTTCTCTTGGACCAATGGTTGGCTAGCAGAGAGCAAGAGAATACTGAAAATCTCGCGCGCCACCAATGCGCTGAGGCTTAGGTGGTTTTTTTGGACGCCAGTGTGAGCCAGTTTCCCGACGTGATGGACTACAAGTGTTCTGTATGGCACTGTATGTCTCGACATCCTCTACAGCACTGTGGTACGTTGTAAACAATTGCCCTTTACGAAACTTCCTGGCAGATTAAAACTGTGTGCCCGACCGAGACTCGAACTCGGGAGTTCGAGTCTCGGTCGGGCACACAGTTTTAATCTGCCAGGAAGTTTCATATCAGCGCACACTCCGCTGCAGAGTGAAAATCTCATTCTGGAATTGCCCTTTACGTTCGGTATAAAACTTGACAACGGCCGAAACTGCAATAGTAGAACAAAAGGTTCTACGGCCATAGTGGAAAACGACATCCTTTAAATCTTTTATTCTATTTTTCAGTCAAAAGTGACACAAATAATACAGCAACTGGTTTCAACTTCTAAACAAGTCAACACAGGACGATGTGCTTAAATAGAAAGAAAAAGAGGACATTTAAATTCTAGGACAGTACATCTACATTTACATCTACATCTACATCCATACTCCGCAAGCCACCTGACGGTGTGTGGCGGAGTGTGCCTTGAGTACCTCTATCGGTTCTCCCTTCTATTCCAGTCTCGTATTGTTTGTGGATAGAAGGATTGTCAGTATGCCTCTGTGTGGGCTCTAATATCTCTGATTTTATCCTCATGGTCTCTTCGCGATATATACGTAGGAGGGAGCAATATACTGCTTGACTCCTCGATGAAGGTATGGTCTCGAAACTTTAACAAAAGCCCGTACCGAGCTACTGAGCGTCTCTCCTGCAGAGTCTTCCACTGGAGTTTATCTATCATCTCCGTAACGCTTTCGCGATTACTAAATGATCCTGTAACGAAGCGCGCTGCTCTCCGTTGGATCTTCTCTATCTCTTCTATCAACCCTATCTGGTACGGATCCCACACTGCTGAGCAGTATTCAAGCAGTGGGCGAACAAGCGTACTGTAACCTACTTCCTTTGTTTTCGGATTGCATTTCCTTAGGATTATTCCAATGAATCTCAGTCTGGCATCTGCTTTACCGACGATCAGCTTTATATGATCATTCCATTTTAAATCACTTCTAATGCGTACTCCCAGATAATTTATGGAATTAACTGCTTCCAGTTGCTGACCTGCTATTTTGTAGCTAAATGATAAGGGATCTTTCTTTCTATGTATTCGCAGCACATTACACTTGTCTACATTGAGATTGAATTGCCAATCCCTGCACCATGCGTCAATTCGCTGCAGATCCTCCTGCATTTCAGTACAATTTTCCATTGTTACAACCTCTCGATATACCACAGCGTCATCCGCAAAAAGCCTCAGTGAACTTCCGATGTCATCCACAAGGTCATTTATGTATATTGTGAATAGCAACGGTCCTATGACACTCCCCTGTGGCTCACCTGAAATCACTCTTACTTCGGAAGACTTCTCTCCATTGAGAATGACATGCTGCGTTCTGTTATCTAGGAACTCTTCAATCCAATCACACAATTGGTCTGATAGTCCATATGCTCTTACTTTGTTCATTAAACGACTGTGGGGAACTGTATCGAACGCCTTGCAGAAGTAAAGAAACACGGCATCTACCTGTGAACCCGCGTCTATGGCCCTCTGAGTCTCGTGGACGAATAGCGCGAGCTGGGTTTCACACGATCGTCTTTTTCGAAACCCATGCTGATTCCTACAGAGTAGATTTCTAGTCTCCAGAAAAGTCATTATATTCGAACATAACACGTGTTCCAAAATTCTACAACTGATCGTCGTTAGAGATATAGGTCTATAGTTCTGCACATCTGTTCGACGTCCCTTCTTGAAAACGGGGATGACCTGTGCCCTTTTCCAATCCTTTGGCACGCTACGCTCTTCTAGAGACCTACGGTACACCGCTGCAAGAAGGAGGGCAAGTTCCTTCGCGTACTCTGTGTAAAATCAAACTGGTATCCCATCAGGTCCAGCGGCCTTTCCTCTTTTGAGCGATTTTAATTGTATCTCTATCCCTCTGTCGTCTATTTCGATATCTACTATTTTGTCATCTGTACGACAATCTAGAGAAGTAACTACAGTGCAGTCTTCCTCTGTGAAACAGCTTTGGAAAAAGACATTTAGTATTTCGGCCTTTAGTCTGTCATCCTCTGTTTCAGTACCATTTTGGTCACAGACTGTCTGGACATTTTGTTTTGTTCCACCTACCGCTTTGACATAAGACCAAAATTTCTTAGGATTTTCTGCCAAGTCAGTACATAGAACTTTACTTTCGAATTCAATGAACGCCTCTCGCATAGCCCTCCTCACACTACATTTCGCTTCGCGTAGTTTTTGTTTGTCTGCAAGGCTTTGGCTATGTTTATGTTTGCTGTGAAGTTCCCTTTGCTTCCGCAGCAGTTTTCTAACTCGGTTGTTGTACCACGGTGGCTCTTTTCCATCTCTTACGATCTTGCTTGGCACACACTCATCTAACACATATTGTACGATGGTTTTGAACAATGTCCACTGATCCTCAACACTATCTGTACTTGAGACAAAACTTTTGTGTTAAGCCGTCAGGTACTCTGTAATCTGCTTTTTGTCACTTTTGCTAAACAGAAAAATCTTCCTACCTTTTTTAATATTTCTATTTACGGCTGAAATCGTCGATGCAGTAACCGCTTTATGATCGCTGATTCCCTGTTCTGCGTTAACTGTTTCAAATAGTTCAGGTCTGTTTGTCACCAGAAGGTCTAATATGTTATCGCCATGAGTCGGTTCTCTGTTTAACTGCTCAAGGTAGTTTTCAGATAAAGCACTTTAAAAAATTTCACTGGATTCTTTGTTCCTGCCACCCGTTATGAACGTTTGAGTCTCCCAGTCTATATCCGGCAAATTAAAATCGCCACCCAGAACTATAACATGGTGGGGAAATCTACTCGAAATATTTTCCAAATTATAATTCAGGTACTCAGCCACAACAGCTGCTGAGCCAGGGGATCTATAGAGACATCCAGTTACCATGTCTGAGCCTGCTTTAACCGTGACCTTCACCCAAATTATTTCACATTTCGGATCTCCGTCAGTTTCCTTCGATACTATTGCACTTCTTATCGCTATAAACACGCCTCCCCCTTCACTGTCCAGCCTGTCTCTGCGGTACACATTCCAGTCTGAAACAGAAATAACTTCTGTTCAAATGGTTCAAATGGCTCTGAGCACTATGGGACTTAACATCTGAGGTCATCAGTCCCCTAGAACTTAGAACTACTTAAACCTAACTAACCTAAGGACACCACACACATCCATGCCCGAGGCAGGATTCGAACCTGCGACCGAAGCAGTCGCGCGGTTCCGGACTGCAGCGCCCAGAACCGCGAGGCCACCACGGTCGGCAATAACTTCTGTACCCATTTATTTGCACTCGAATATGTTGCGTCTAACACGTCAAAGTACAACTGGCCAGGGGAGACGCTCACACTTCAAACAGATTGCTAGAACTGAGCACTGCAGTAAACTAGTAGTAATAAAAAGCTGGTACCTCTGAAGTCGCAAATATTCAAAAAACAAAATAGTATTTGAGATACAATCTTCTCAGAGAGAAAACTGGTAAAGCATTTGGTACGTGCAAGCTAGTCGTACGTTAGGAGAAAACACAGTGAAAGAATAGTAACGTATCTGAGTGTGGGTGTTACCTCCGTATGGTGTTACCGTTAAGTTAGTAGTGTGGTTAGTCTCATACACGACGGTTCCTTATCGAATGCAGAACTTTTCATTCGAGAGGTTACTCATCATGCAACACAATCACATTTATCCTAACATAAATGGTTACAGTTGCACCTCCTGTTCAGCTGCCGAATAGTTACAGTACAGTCTTTTCGGCGCAATTACAAATGATACACTATCAGATCAAAGGTATCCGGACACCTATCAGTAGACATTAATATGGGCTGAGTCCACCCTTCGCCTTTATGATGGCTTGCACTCTCTTGCGGACACTTTCAGTGATATCTCTGAGTGTCTGTTGTGGAATGGCAGCCCATTCATCCTCAAGAGCCGAAACCAGAGAAGGTATTGATGTTGGACGCTGCAGTCTGGAGCGAAGATGATGTTTTAAATCATACCAGAGGTGTTCCATTGGGTTCACATTTGGACTCTAGGCAAGACAGTCCATTTCAGGAATGTTAATGTTCACAAAGCATTGCCTCACAAATGTTGTTTTATGACAGGGTGCATTTTTACGCTGATAGAATCATGGTCTCGGAGCTGTTTCTCTACTGGACACAGTATACAATGCTGTAAAATGTGCTCGTAACCCACCGCATTTAGCGTTTTCTCAAGCCCAGTAAGGGGACCACACATTAACCCCGAAAAACACCTCCGTACCGTGACACCACCTCTTTCGCACTTTACTGATGGCATTACACATGATGGCACGTAACATTCTCTAGACACGAGCCAAACCAAACCATGCCATCTGATAGCCACAGAGTATACCGCGATTCATCATTCCAAATCACTCGCTTCCATCATCCACTGTCCGGTGGATCCAATTTCTACCAGCTCAAGCCTCGTTTAGCGCTGACTGCCGAAATATTAGTCTTATGAGGAGCTGCTCGATCATAGTACTCCATTAGTTTCAGTTTCCCTACCCACAGTTAGTGCTGTGATAGCTGAACCCCTGGTAAAACTTTGGAACTCGTGAGTAGTTCCTTCTGCTGATGATACGCAATTTTTTGCAGCCAACCTCCAGTACGCTGGACGATCCCTGTCTCGGTAGTTCATGTAGTTTTCCAGGTCTTGGTTTAGTTGTGGTTCTTCCTTCCCGTTTGCCCTTCGGTCTGTTCGGGCAGCTTGAGAAGGTTTCTAATGTCCCTGATGGATCTGCTACGCAGGCGACATCCAATGATCAGTCGACATTCGGAAGTCACTGAAGTCACGTGACCGACCCATCCTGCTGTTCCTTCTTCCCTAGCGACTACACAATGTTTCCCGCTTCCAGGTGCATCTTTCGTCACCTCTAATGACCAATTCCGCATTACATTGTTGTTTCTGGTTACTTTTTATCAGATAGTGTAAACATAGATCATTCCGACACAGAGAGATCCCTGACTTCCACACAATGCTGGTTGTAACAGTTGCGATGAGGCTCAGTATAGTTTCTTAAACACACGACAGATTGTTAAAAAGTAAAACTCCTTATTTCGCTTTAGGCAGCATATTTAGGTAAACAAGAGACGAAATTCAGTCTGAAGTAAAGATGACGCAAAATTAAAAACAAAATTGCTGGCCCATGTAAGAAGGATAACAAATGATATGTTGTAATGAGATAAAAATACAGGGTGTTCCAGGAGGAAATGGTCAATATTCAGGGATATAAAAAGAATGATCATTCGAAGCAAAATACTGTATGTAGACACATGCCCTATTCCGAATGGTTTTCGAGATGGTACACATTTAACGTTCGAGGGCTGTTCAATAAAGAATGATCATAATTTTCTTTGACAACATACCTTTACTCATCCCCATAATTTTAATGATCCTTCTCAAAGTAGTCTCCTGAATGCGATACACTTGTCCCAGCGTTTCTGCCAGTCTTCAAATACCTGCTGGAAACCATTGTTTTAGAGGTTCTTCAAAATCGCCTCCGCAGCCTTCACCACTGCTTCTGATGATGCCTCCCACGAGGGCGTTTCTTCATGTTAGGGAACAGAAAAAAGTCACATGGGGCTAAATCCGTACTATAGGGAGAATGAGGGATGCACTTCACGTTTTTGCAAGATTTTCAACAACAACATTGGCAATATGCGGCCGCGCATTATCGTACGGAAATGTGGTCTTTTGCGCCTGATATGGACTTGCAACGTTTTCAGGACATCCCTGTATTGTCCAGTTACTGATGTGTGTGCAGATGCAATGCTGATAAACCATTCCATGAATATCAAAGAATGAGATGACCATAACTTTCTAGCAGAAGCAACCACTTTTGCTTTTAGTGATGAAGAAGATATCCACACTGAGCTTTGCTGTTTGCTCTCAGGATAAAAATTATGTAGCCAAGTTTCATCAGCAGTGATTGCATTTGAAAGAAACTCTGGATCTTGCTCTAACATCAACTTCAACTGCATGCAGACCTCCACACGAATATCCTTTTTGTTCGGAAATCAACAGCCTTGGAACCCATCGCGCACAAACACGTGTAATTTTTCTGTCA
Source organism: Schistocerca serialis cubense (assembly GCF_023864345.2). Lineage (NCBI taxonomy): Eukaryota > Metazoa > Arthropoda > Insecta > Orthoptera > Acrididae > Schistocerca > Schistocerca serialis. Next base: position 486,736,605 of record NC_064645.1, on the reverse strand, counting down.
CCATCTTGTGGCTGGCACACAATGAAATGTTCAATATTTCAGAAAGCTATATTAAGGTAATTCGTCCATCGTCTCTCCCAATGACAGCAGCAGTGTTGATGTTTTCTTCCGTAAGAGCTGTAACTGGAGCACCGGGGCCGCCTTCCTTTGTAATTGATTCTCTTCCCTCTTTAAACATTTTAAACCACCTACGAGCTGTGCTGTAGGGAAGAACAGACTCTCCATAGGCCTCCTGTAACATTGTATATGCCTCAGTTGGAGATTTGTTGAGACGAAAGCAGAATTTCAAAGCCGCATATTGTTCCTCACGTGTTACCTCCATTGCAGTGGTAGGCGATACTGAACGTGTCTGATCTTGCCTGCCTCTCACAGACGGGAATCAGGAGTCCCAACAACGAAACTGATACGGCGTATTTGTTGCACATTAACCTAACAGAATATCATAAGATTAAATTTTAGCATGAGAAATTATGAACATAAAAAAATTATGATCATTCTTTATTGAAGAGCCTTCATACATTATTATTTTTTTCTGTATTATTCCATACATTGTCGGGTTTTACACATGTACAGACGTACAATGGTTAATAAAAATTACAACATGCGTTTTACAAAATACCAGTTTATTGAAAAATGCGCATTAACACGTTCCCCTTTAAGCATAATCACAGCTGTTGTACAGTTCACAATAAATATTAGAATATCCCACCGACGACTTGAACGCATTTGTCCACTCTTGGAACAACGTTTGGTGTTGCTTGCTGAGTACCTCTGCACCACTCCTAGTGAGTGAAGGAGCATCCATACTGCGACCAAACAGTTCATCTCACGTATTCACGTTTCGTTTGGCCACCTCACGCTTTTTCCAAGCACATAAACAAAAATCTAATGGTGTAATGTCTGGCGGTGTTGGTGGGTACTCAACTATACTGGGGAGAAATCACAAAGGGAATCCCACAGGATTCATTTTTGGGATCATTTCCATTCGTTAAAAATGTGTTATATCTCGGAAACCATTCAGAGTAGGGCATATGTTCATATGACTTTTTTTTTTTTTGCTTCTGATGATAGTTTCTGTTACATCGCTGAATATTGTCCATTCCTCCTGGGAAGCAGAAGCATAGTTCTTTCACAGCAATAGCAAACAATGTCGAATGAATCAGGATATACAACGACTGCTATTAACATCTGTCGCTTACATAACGAACTTACCATAAATATACTTTCTTTGAAACGCAGTTAGAAATATTATGAAGTTTCAAATGCAACCAGAGACAAACGGTTTTACTTCAGGATATGTAAAGTGAGGAGCCATCATAATCGTATTACCCTATAGAAATTCGATGGGAACAATATGCTAAAATCCTGTAAAATTCTGGCTACGGCTTTGCCGTAGTGGATACACCGGTTCCCGTGAGATCACCGAAGTTAAGCGTTGTCGGGTGTGGTCGGCACTTTGATGGGTGACCATCCAGGTCGCCATGCGCTGTTGCCATTTTTCGGGGTGCACTCAGCCTCGTGATGCCAATTGAGGAGCTACTCGACCGAATAGTAGCGGCTTCGGTCAAGAATACCATCATAACGACCGGGAGAGCGGTGTGCTGACCCCAAGCCCCTCCTATCCGCCTCCTCCATTGAGGATGACACGGCGGTCGGATGGTCCCGGTAGGCCACTCATGGCCTGAAGACGGAGTGCTGTAAAATTCTCATTCTGCGTTTCTCGAAATGTGTAGAAATATTTTGCTTGAAGTCGTAATCTAGGCATTTGAAAATAGGTATGGAAACGTCAAAATGAAACAGGATATTCCGCATCAGTTTGGAACACTAAATTCACAATCATTGTTGCAGCGAGTTAGTTATTTTACAGTCTCCCTCTAATTTTAAAGCTAAAAGTCTCAAAAATATTTACCATCGAAAAAATCGTTCGTAATTTACGTCACTTTCGAGTATAAAATTCAGTTGTAACAGGTTCCGGGCGGTTTCGATCCGGGGCTGGAACACCTCCCCGTCCCGGAAGCAGCGCGTTAACGTGCACGGCTTTCCGCGAGGCTGTAATCTGCAATGCTATTGAATAATCTATTTCTATGTCAATAAATCATAACAGCTTTAGCTGACGTCAGATTTCGCTACACCAGTGTTAACACGTGCAGTCCCCACTTCGCTTTCGAGCAGGTACGCTATTTAATCAAAAGTATACGGACACCCCTATGTAATGGAGAATTGACCACTACATGTCACGAGAGGAGGACCCGCCAGAATTAAGGGCGTGGGGAGTATTGTGTTATCAACGTAGAAGCACTGACAGCAGAATGGGGTGTTCAGGAGAGCTCTTTGACTTCGACTGTGGCCAAGTCGCTGGGTGTCACCTGAGTAACAGATCCAACAGGGACATTTCAACCCTTCTGAACGTGCCCAAGTCGTCTGTTGGAGATATGGTTGTGAAGAGGAAACGTGGAGGAACAACCAGAGATAAACCAAGAGCAGGCAGACCTCATCTACTAACACACGGGGACTGTCGAGCATAGCGGAGGGTGGCTGTAAAAAATCACATGAAGTCCGCGGAAGGAATCCCTCGTGACTCCCAAACTGGTACTAGCACCTAAGCCAGCGCAATGGGGTTACAAACAATGGGGTCCAGTGATCGAGCAGCTCCTCATAAGACTAACATTTAGTCAGTGCTAAGCGACGCTTGAGGTGCTGTAAAGAGAGAAGCCACTGGACGGAGGATGATTGGAAAGAGTGATTTGGATTGATGAACCGCGCTGCACTCTGTGGCTATCAGATGGAATGGTCTGAGTTTGGCTTACGTCTCGAGAATGTTATCTGCCATCATATGTAGTGGCAACAACGGATTTCAAATTGATTCCGTATTTCTAGATATCCAAGAAGGCTTTTCACACTGTACCACACATGTAGTATCGTCCCATTTATGTGACTGGATTCGTGATTTCTTGTCAGAGAGGTCAAAGTCCGTAGTAATTGACGGAAAGCCAGCGAGTAAAACAGAAATGATTTCTGGTGTTCTCCAAGGTAGTATTATAGGCCCTCTGCCGTTCCTTATCTATATAAACGATTTAGGAGACAGTCTAAAAGCAGCAGTCTTAGGTTGTTTGCAGATGACGCTGTCGTTTATCGTTTAGTAAACTCATCTGAAAATCAAAACAAATTCCAAAACGATTTAGAAAAGATATCTGAGTGGCAATTGAACCCTAAATAATGGAAAGAATGAGGTCATTCACATGAGTGCTAAAAATAATTCGTGAAACTTTGGTTACACGATAAATCAGTCGAATCTAAAGGCCGTAAGTTCAACTACATACCTAGGAATTACAATCACGAACAACTTAAATTGACAAGTCCTGAGAGGGACTGCAAGAATGCGTGTCAAAGAACTTAAAATGCTTTTTTATTTCAGTCTCTGATCACTATATGAATTCTTTAGACGATGACCGGTTTCAGTCTGTATTGACCATCCTCAGATCGTTTTTACACCATGTCCTAAAGTGATGAGCGGTTCTAGGCACTTCAGTCTGGAACGGCGCGACTGCTACGGTCGCAGGTTCGAATCCTGCCTCGGGCATGGATGTGTGTGATGTCCTTAGGTTAGTTAGGTTTAAGTAGTTCTGATGACCTCAGATGTTAAGTCCCATAGTGCTCAGAGCCATTTGAACCATTTGAACCTAAAGTGATACGGCCATAATGGCGTCTTCAAAACAGATCTGAGGATGGTCAATACAGACTGAAACCGGTCATCGTCTAAAGAATTCATATTGTAATCAGAGACTGAAATAAAAAAGCATTTTACAGTATTGGATCACTGTTTGTATATGCGATTATGTCACAGTTGGTGAAAAAATCAAAGAACTTACTTGGTAGGAGGTCTCGTAGTCGTGGGCTGCCTTCTGTGCACTTGCTCCGCTGCAAAGAGAGCTGTAGGGTGAGTTAGAAGACGGAACTCGGCTGGGGTCTCAGGGTACACTGGATGCAATCATAAATCATTGCACGAGGATATGTACGCTGGAAGCGCCCCTGGCACATCCGTTTTATAAACAATTCTATATACAAAGTCTACTAACTGCCTTCTTAGTGTAACTTCTCATAGCTCCCTCAGTCTAAATCACAATATAGCAGAGGCGGGTGCACCAGACAAGGTTGACTACATGGATATGAGCCTAAGTTCCCTCGTGGTTATGCAGCACTGCACTACAATCTCGCAGCATCATAACTCCAGATAAACCATATCTGACCGACTAACCATCTGCTCCATCACTGCCATCACTCTCACAACACTATGGCGGCTAGCCTTTTTGTAGGCGGTAGTGCACACGGCACCACTTGTTCTAGAAGTTTCCAATACTCTCGAGCATTGCGTGTGTGTCACACGGCAGCACGTGATGCCTACGTGACGAACAGGCCGTACTCCGCTATGTTCGCTGTATCCAAGGGTTGCGGCTTGTAACGGCTCTCGTGCCTCATGATGCGGCATAGTCCGCTCTTGTTAGCAGAGTAGACATTACACATAAGCTACGTCCGGTCACGTCCGCCTCGCTGGTAGCAAGAATTTTCAAGCCTACATCTTACTTGATTTTTAACCCTGTTTTTTATCATTCGCGACAAGAACACATAGAAAATGTTGTGGGGAAGGCAAACCAAAGACTGCGTTTTATTGTCAGGACACTTAGAAAATGTAACAGATCTTCTAAAGAGACTGCCTACACTACGCTCGTCCTTTCTCTTTTGGAGTACTGCTGCACATGGGGTATCCTTACCAGAAAGTATTAACTGAATACATCGAGAAATTTCAAAGAAACGCAGCACGTTTTGTATTATCGAGAAACAGGGGAGAGAAGGTCACTAACATGATACAGGATTTGGGGTGGGCCTCATTAAAACAAAGGCGTTTTTCGTTGCGGAGGGATCTTATCACTTAATTTAAATCATCAACTTTCTCCTCCGAATGTGAAAATATTTTGTTGACGCCGGCCTACACAGCAAGAAACGATCGTCGTAATAAACTAAGGGAAATCAGAGCTCACGTGGAAATATATAGGTGGTCGTTTTTTCCGCGCGCTGTTCAGGAGTGGAATAATTGAGAATTATTGTCGAGGTGATTCAATCAACCCTCTGCCAGGCACTCAAGTCTGATTTGCAGGCTATCAGTGTAGATGTAGATGTGGAACAGCGAATTACGGAGAAGATGCTTTTATGATGTGGCAGTGTTTTTCGTAGTTCAAGTGTTGCCCTCTTATTGTATTTGATTCAATTGGTTCAGATGGCTCTAAGCACTATAGGACTTAAAATCTGAGGTCATCAGTCCCCTAGACTTAGAACTACTTAAACCTAACTAAACTAAGGACATCATACACATCCATGCCCGAGGCAGGATTCGAATCTGCGACCGTAGCAGTCTCGCGGTTCCGGACTGAAGAACCTAGAACCGCTCGGCCACAGCGGCTGGCTTTATTGCATTTAAGAAAACGCTAAATGCGGAAGGAAATGAACATATGTTGCAGCACTGTGTACTGCCTGCGGTAGAGGAACAATTCGGAGACGATGATTGGATCAACACGACAAAGCAGTCTGTCAGAAAGTAGCATCTGTGAGGCAATGCTCTGTAGACACAGTAACAGTCCCTAAATGGACTGGCCTTCCCAGAATCCCAAACTGAACCCAATGGAACTCTTCAGGGATGAATTAGAACATCGACATCGCTCCAGGCCCCAGAGTGCTCTATTAGTATGTTCTCCGGTAGGTGCTGCCATTTCTCCATAGACCTTCAGACACTTCATTGAGAGTGTCCCCAGCAGAGTTCAAGTTACCATAAAGGCTAAGAGCGTACACACATCATATTAATGTTCTCATCCAAGTGTCCTAATACTTTTGATGAGATAGTGTACATTTACAATACATAGTATTTCTGTTTGTGTTGCTATGCGACACGTCCAACACTTTTCATTGAATTTTTGTTCCTTTCCCCGTCAGCTGTACCATTTTCTTCCATTTTGAATTCACCTGCTGATGCAACTAAAGCTGGCCAGTCACTAGCATATGGCTGTGAAACTTCTGACAAGTAGTCATGCGTAAATTTTTTTGTCAACGTCGCATGTAACTACAGTTTGTTGCCTGCAGCTACCGCTTGACAATGTCGTAATAGCCGGAAATGTTCAATAGTAGAAAATAAACGATAATTACAGTCGATGACGGAAATGTTGTCATTTCCGAGTAATTTTGTTGTCTGAAGTGTAAGTATGTTGATAACTTCCTTCATTGCTTGACGTTGATTGCTTTTTATTTTCTCTGTGATAACATCCTGCCGCACTGATTACATCAAAATATCCCTTTGCACTCATACTGCTCAATTTCGGCTGACCAACCGATTTAAAGTGATTGTATGGTATACTCCATCAGTTAGAGCTGTATTACACAGTCTAAGCTTCCTCAAGTCACATAATGGTAAAAAAATGTGGTTGGTTGGCCCGACTTTACAATTAAAGACGTAACGCCAGGCACACAGGGTGTTTCCGTAAGAGCGTGCAGAAATTTAACACAACATAGAGGATGCTCCATTGAAGAATTTGAGGTACAGAACCTGAAGTCGGAGAAGCCAGCTTAAAGAGATAATAGGAATAAAATCACATTACTCTGTACTTTTTTATTTACATTAGTTACAGTTAACTGCAAGTACCATCACTGACATAATGAATGTACCATTTATACTATACTTTACAAAATGTCATCACATTTTGACGACCATCAACCTCAATGCAAGCATGAAATCGGCGAACAAGATTCTGACGCACCCTGAAAAACATCCCTGATGTGTTTAGAATCACATCACGGGCAGCTACAATTCTGGCACCTACAGGGTGGCGCACGAAATGTGTTACCAATTGTTTCTTTCGCAATTTGCGACGCACATTAGATATCCCGCTGGGATCTCTACAGCAGTACCAGCAGAGCTTGGAAAAAGAAATGAGTTACGAAATGACGTGTAATTGACGATACTGCCGCTAGGAGACTAGTAAGCAGCAATGGCTGACAGTGGAAGACTGACGACACAGCAACGATCGGCAATTGTGCTACTTTTCATGACACTAAAAGCCTTGTGACTCAGAGGTGTTTTTGACAACAGTTTAACACACGATGGGTCTCTTGCAAGAAGACCGTCCACAGATTGTACGATAAAATTGTACAGGAAGGAACGATATTGGAAGCGAAGCAACCTCGGCCTAAGCCTGTTTGTTCGCCGGAGAATATTGAATTGGTACGAGTTGCTGTACAGAGAAGTCCCGGGAAATCGTGTAGAAAGGCAGCAGTGCAACTGGGAATATCCAGACGCTCCGTTCAACGCATTCTTAAGAGTGACCTCCATATGTACCCATACAAGATGACCTGTGCACAGAAGCTCACTGAAGAACACAAGCAGCAGAGACTACTGTTTGCTCAGTGGGCGGAGGATAGGGAAGAAACTCTCAACAACGTTTGGTTTTCAGACGAGGCGCATTTTCATTTAGACGGTGTGGTTAACAAACAAAATGTACGCTTTTGGGCCACTGAAAACCCACAAGCGCTTAATGAACAACAACATTACGCTCCGAGGATTAGAGCGTGGGCAACAAATTCCGGTCGCGGACTTATTGGACCCTTTTTCTTTGAAGAAACTGTGAGCAGCGAACGTTATTTGAGCATGCTTCGCAATAGCTTCATTCCACAGCTTCTTGCTACTGCCTTGCCCTTCAACACGCAGTGGTTCATGCAAGATGGAGCAAGGCAACATACCGCAAACACTGTGTTGGAGTTTTTACACGAGCATTTCGACATGCGGATCATTTCACTCAGGTTTCCAGGTCGCTTCAATGACGGACAAAATTGGCTCCCCAATAGTCCAGACCTCAATCCATGTGACTTTTTTCTTTGGGGATACCTAAAGGAAAAAAATTTTCTCGAAACGTCCACGCGATTTAATGGAGCTCAGAAGACTTATTCTTCAAGCTTGCAATGAAATTACGGAAGACGTGTGCCGTAGGGTAATCACTAACTTCAGTGTTCGTTTGAAGGAAGCTAGGAAACGAAATGGTGGACATATTGAGCATGTGGTGAGTTAGAACAAATCTCCATGGACGGCTCTTCATTGTAGTATATGTTCCTTTCAGATTGTATTGACATCTCCGTGTCCACTGGGGTCTCATACACAAATTAACTTTAGATACCACCATAGGAAATAATCTCGGGGATTCAAGGCAGGTGACCTTGCAGCCCATGGAATAGGACCTCACCCTCCAATCCAGCGACTCGGAATTATTGAGATGGTTGCGGATATCCACACTGAAGTGAGGCGGTGCACCGTCAAACTATATCCACATCTTCTCACAAACAGCCAAGGGTACGTTCTCCAACTCAGGTAGAACTCTTTGCACGAACCTCCAGTACAGGTAAGACTTCCTAGTAATCAGGCTCGTTCTCCTCGTTTCCTTGCAGGAAATAAAGACTTTACATGTAAATTAACAACACAGTCCCTATAAAACTGCTCGTATGTTAATTGTAAATAAGCTGGAAAACAGTAATACTAGACAAAGCGGTAGACAAATTTACTTCCATATTTCCTTAAGGGGGGGTGGGACGTCAAACAGCCGACTTGAAGCAGGAGAGGCACCAGAGGACATTTTAATTTCCACTGTCTATACTTTTACAAAGAAATTCATTAAACTTTGTCAGCATGACCAGGAAGGATTCGGGATTCACACTCATAGCAGTGGAAGTTAAAAAACATAACAAAATAAATTTTTTTACATGTGAAATTTCATAATTTTTTCGCTTAGTGTTGACTGCATTTGTTGCTATAGGTACATTTTTCCTCACAAGTAAGAGAGACTCTTTGATGAATTTTGCACAGCATACAAACCATACTTACAGGTGTATGAAACTCTATAATTTTCCAAATCTATTAAAAACTGTGGTAAAAATTGAGATAATTAACTACAAAATTTGATTTTTTCCTAAACACAAAGTTTAAAACGTAACAGCTTATTGATTTTTACATAAATTAAATAGATTCTAGAGTTTCAGACACCTGTAAGTATGGTTTGTATGCTGTGCAAAATTCATCAAAGAATCTCTCTTACTTGTGAAGAAAAGTGTACCTATAGCAAAAAATGAAGCCAATAGTAAGTGAAAAAATGATGAAATTTCACATGTAAAAAAAATTATTTTGTTATGTTTTTGAACTTTCGCTGCTACGGGTGTGAATCCTGAATCTTTCCTGGTCATGCTGACAAAGTTTTATGAATTTACTTGTAAAAGTATAGACAGTGGAAATTAAAATGTCCTGTGGTGCTTCTCCTGCTCCCTGTCGGCCCGTTTGACGTCCTACCCCCCTTAAGCTGGCTTCTCCGGCCCAGGTTCCCTACCTCAAATTGTTCAGTGGAACATTCTCCATGTCTTGTTACGAAAACACACTGTGTAATGAAATAATAAGCAACCAGTTACAAAAAAGAAATTTAATTTCTTTACCCGTTTCGGGCACTTAGTGCCTTTCTTCAGAATGTTCAGAAGATTATTTGAGAGTGTCAGCAATAAGATGCATATAGCTCTATCGTTGATACTCGCAAATAATGGGAGAGGTAGAATCTTCCGAAGAAGGGCACTCAGTGCCCGAAACCGGTAAGGAAATTAAATTTCATTTATGCAACTAGTTGCTTACTATTTCATTATATACGACTACAGTTGCTAAGGACGAATAAAATACTGTGCCACCATGTGTTTCTTGAGCAGAACTCTTAAATCATCTCTTGTCAGTACTTACAGAATGCTAGCGTAACGTTTCCACGCCTACTTCTGTACTGCAGAAACCACCTTATGGCAAGTAACGGAGGGCAATTTGCGCCCCATTTTCAGTTCCTCCCTTTCATGTGTCCGTCGCGGACGGTCCGCTGCGAGAACAACTGCTGGTACGCCCCTGTGCCAGCTCGAGCCTTCTGATTTATCTTGATGGTCTTCTCGCGAAGCATACAGAGTGATTCCATGATTATGTTACAGACTATCGGGAATGTTGTTGTTGTTGTGGTGGTCTTCAGTCCTGAGGCTGGTTTGATGCAGCTGTCCATGCTACTCTATCCTGTACAAGCTTCTTCATCTCCCAGTACCTACTGCAGCCTACATCCTTCTGAATCTGCTTAGTGTATTCATCTCTTGGTCTCCCTCTACGATATTTACCCTCCACGCTGCCCTCCACTACCAAATTGGTGATCCCTTGATGCTTCAGAACATGTCCTACCAACCGATCCTTTCTTCTAGTCAAGTTGTGCCACAAACTCCTCTTCTCCCCAATTCTATTCAATACCTCCTCATTAGTTATGTGATCTAACCATCTAATCTTCAGCATTCTTCTGCAGCACCACATTTCGAAAGCTTCTATTCTCTTCTTGTCTAAACTATTTATCGTCCACGTTTCACTTCCATACATGGTTAAACTCCATAAAAATACTTTCAGAAACGACTTCCTGACACTTAAATTAATACTCGATTTAACAATTTCTCTTCTTCAGAAACGCTTTCCTTGCCATTGCCAGTCTACATTTTATATCCTCTCTACTTCGACCATCATCAGTATTTTCCTCCCCAAATAGTAAAACTCCTATACTACTTTAAGTGTCTCATTTCCTAATCTAATTCCCTCATCATCACCCGACTTAATTCGACTACGTTCCATTATCATCGTTTTGCTTTTGTTGATGTTCATCTTATACCCTGCTTTCAAGACACTGTCCATTCCGTTCAACTGCTCTTCCAAGTCCTTTGCTGTCTCTGACAGAATTACAATGTCATCGGTGAACCTCAAAGTTTTTATTTCTTCTCCATGGATTTTAATACCTTCTCCGAACTTTTCTTTTGTTTCCTTTACTGCTTGCTCAATATACAGATTGAATAGCATCGGGGAGAGGCTACAACACTGTCTCACTCCCTTCCCAACCACTGCTTCCCTTTCATGTCCCTCGACTCTTATAACTGCCATATGGTTTCTGTACAAATTGTAAATAGCCTTTCGCTCCCTGTATTTTACCCCTGCCACCTTCAGAAGTTGAAAGAGAGTATTCCAGTCAACATTGTCAAAAGTTTTCTCTAAGTCTACAAATGCTAGAAGCGTAGGTTTGCCTTTCCTTAATCTTTCTTCTGAGATAAGTCGTAGGGTTAGTATTGCCTCACGTGTTCCCATATTTCTACGGAACCCAAACTGATCTTCCCCGAGGTCGGCTCCTATCAGTTTTTCCATTCGTCTATAAAGAATTCGCCTTAGTATTTTGCAGTTGTGACATATTAAACTGATATTTCGGTAATTTTCACATCTGTCAACACCTGCTTTCTTTGGGATTGGAATTACTATATTCTTCTTAAAGTCTGAGGGAATTTCGCCTGTCTCATACATCTTGCTCACCAGATGGTAGAGTTTTGTTAGGCCTGGCTCTCCCAAGGCTGTCAGTAGTTCTAATGGAATGTTGCCTACTCCCGGGGCCTTGTTTCGACTTAGATCTTTCAGTGTTCTGTCAAACTTTTCACGCAGTATCATATCTCCCATTTCGTCTTCATCTACCTCCTCTTCCATTTCCATAATATTGTCCTCAAGAACATCGCCCCTGTATAGACCCTCTGAATACTCCTTGCAACTTTCTGCTTTCCCTACTTTGCTTAGAACTGGGTTTCCATCTGAGCTCTTGATATTCATGCAAGTTGTTCTCTTTTCTCCAAAGGTCTCTTTAATTTTCCTGTAGGCAGTATCTATCTTACCCCTCGTGAGATAAACCTCTACATCCTTACATTTGTCCTCTAGCCATCCCTGCTTAGCCATTTTGCACTTCCTGTCAATTTCATTTTTGAGACATTTGTATTCCTTTTTGCCTGCTTCGCTTACTGGGTTTTTGTATTTTCTCCTTTCATCAATTAAATTCAGTATCTCTTCTGTTACCCAAGGATTTCTACTAGCCCTTGTCTTTTTACCTACGGGAATGTGGAGAAGGGTAAATGTGTCAATTTGAGATAAGGGACACTGATCCGGAAACCATCGAGTCGAAAGTTATAAGCGAAATCCATTTTGATAGCTCTGATATTGGGTACTGTTGTTGCTAAGACTGCAAGTTAGGGAACTTTCAGAGGTGGCAGTATGGACCAAAACAAGACAAGAATGTGTAGTAACCAGGGGCTCTAAAATGCGCATTTTAAGAACTATGAGCACTTGTTTAGTAGAAGAGATGTTTTTCACACTACAGAAGATGAGCAATTGCGCATAGCTCGTAAGCACTTTAGAGCCCTTGTTCATTGGTCTTTTTTTCCTTCTTTTGGTTCATACTGCCAGCTCTGAAAGCTGCCTGCTCTACAGTCTTTGCAACAACGGTACCGGTATATGCATCCACTGTCAGAGATATCAAAACGATTTTCGACTATAACTTTCGACTCTGTCATTCCCGGACCAGGGTCCCTTACCTGAAATTAATACATTTACACTTCTCCACCACTCCTGAAAGTTTTAACCTCATCAACGAATCACCCTGTCCGTAGGAGGCAGCAATATCCCTCCTCTAGGAATTCGCTCTCAGGATTTTACCTATCAAGTACGACGTAATGCATGTCATGTAGAGCCTGCCACTAGAGTCTGATGATCATCTTCGTGACGCTTTGATGCTTACTTATTGAACCTGTGACGGAACGCACTGCTCTTCTTTGGACCTCTGCGTACTCTATCAATCCTATTTAACACAGATCCCGGACTGATTAGCAATATTCAAGTATTGGTCATTCTAGGCTTTTGTAAGCTACTTCTTTCGAGAGGGGGCTGCACTTCTTAGGGATTCTTCCAATGACTCTCAGTCTGGCATTCGCCTTACCTGCGATTAGTTTTATACGGCCGTTCCACTTTCAAAGCCTAGCAACGTCGCGCAGTATATAGCCCAATGGACTCGCATTCGTGGGAACGACAGTTCAAATCCGCGTCCCACCATCCAGATTTACCCAAATCGCTCCAGGCAAATGTCGCAATGGCTCGTTTGAAAGGGCACGCTCGATTTTCTTCTTCTCCATCCTTGAAACACTCCGAGCTAGTGCTGCGCCTCTAGCGACCTCGACGTCGATGGGATTTCCAACCCATATTTTCCTTCGTTCCTTCCAGTTTAAATCGCTCCGTACCCTTACTTCCATACGTGTAACGGATACTGCTGCAGCCAGTTATTGTTCTGAAATCGTGTAATCAATGTATGCGCAGAACGTTACATTCGTCTGATATTCAGCTACCAATCACTGTACCAAGAGTCGATTCTGTATAGATCTTTCATGCCAGCAATTCAACACTGAAAAAAGATATTGGCCAAATAGAAAAGGTATATAACAGCATCATCCGCTTTTTTGTACGTCATAGTGAGCGTCAGACGTTGCCAGCCATTGTATGAATTTCTTTAGCTGTCATTTGTGTACGGTTCTGTAGCTAAGTACACCATTCAGTGTTACTGATATTGTGTTTTTTCGTTGAGTCTCCTGCGCTTTTGAACGAGACGGCTGAAACGAAAAAAATGGTTCAAATGGCTCTGAGCACTATGCGACTTAACTTCTGAGGTCATCAGTCGCCTAGAACTTAGAACTAATTAAACCTAACTAACCTAAGGACATCACACACATCCATGCGCGAGGCAGGATTCGAACCTGCGACCGTAGCAGTCGCTCGGCTCCAGACTGTAGCGCCTAGAACCGCATGGCCACTCCAGCCGGCCGGCTGAAACGATCAGTGGCAAAAGTGAAGTTCGTGTATGAACATTCACAATGTTTACTAACGAAAAATACCGGAACAACACTTTGTTTACGGTTTCTATAATGGTAATGCGGTCACAGCTGAAAGAGAATACCGAGAGACGTTTCCACGACGACGCCATCCTAGGAGCCGGGTATTTCGAGGACTTCGGCAGCGCATGGGGGATACAGGAATGCTACGCACTACGCGTTATGTTGGTAAACCAGCATATGCTCTAGATCGCGAAGAAGAGATTCTTGATATTGTACAAGCACGTCCATCTATCAGTACAAGGAGTCTTGGGCGATGTGTTAGACTCCTTCACACATCTCTCTGGCGAGTACTTCATTGGCACGGTCTTCTTCCGCACCTTCTGAACCCTGTGCAAGAATTAAAGCCACAAGATCATGGAAATCATCTCGCATACTATCAGTGGTTATTACAGATGATTAATGACCAACCAGATTTCGTAAACCACGTCTTATGAGCTGACGAGTCAGAGTTTGCAAGAGATGATGTTGTGGACAGACCCAACTTGCACATCTATGCTGCCGAGAATTATCGTGTAATTCTTTCCGCGTTATTCGAAACGAGATTCAGTGTTAACGTATGGGCAGGTATCTTCGGTGGTACACTGTTTGGCCCATTTATACAGGAGGACAGAATGGGGGCTGCTGATTACCTGCATTTCTTAGAAGGTGGGTTTTTTCGACAATACTCGATGACACGCCCCCACAGACAAGACAGTTCATATGGTATCATCTAGATGATGCTACAGCACATTTCCGACTGCGAGTACGACAGTGGTTGGACGACCATTTTCCAGCTGCGTGGGTTGGGTGGGGCGGCCAGCATGGTCTCCCGATCTGACACCACAGGACTTCTTTATAGTAGAGGGTGTGCAGATCGTAGATAACGAGCAAAGAAGAGCTAGTTGTGAAGATTCACAAGGCGGCAGTGGTGATAGGTCATCAGGGATCTGGTAATTTGCGGCGAGAGATCAGGTGGCGTGCTGAAGCTTATATTTGTGCGAGAGGGAGATATTTTGAGCATTGCTCCAAAAGGACCATGCCAAACTAAGGACAATGACACGTATTAATGTAATTATTGAAGGAATTAGATGAAGAGAATGAAATGAGTAACGTGAGCAAAGCGTTAATTGAGACTGGCATTCAAAGGAAAGAGAAATTCCCCGTTTTGGTGTTACATATGCAATTCCAAAACGGTGACGAATATAGAAAAATTGTCGTTCCTGTGATGTCCCTGAATACTGACCATTCGTTCTGGGACACCGTGTATAATGTGAAAACTAATGGTACATCACTGCTTATGTAAGCTGACAGGATGTCTTGGTTTTGCCAGGACAGTCACGATTTTCACATAAATGTCGTAGCGCCCAGAAAAAATTATTCGGTTCACATAATTCTCCTGGTTTTTACAAGAAACAAAAACTTACAATAACATTTCTCATCTAATTAAATACTCGTGAAAAACAAGTTCCTAGAAGAAGAATGTTATAAAAATACATATTTTCACAATGCGCCCTAAATAAAAGGATATAACAGCTTCATCCGCTTGTTTGCACGCCATAGTGACCCTAAAGAAAAGAGAGAGAGATGTTGATAAGAAAGGCAGATATTACCTACCCCCTCCCCCCTTCCCAACGCTTGCCGACCGTCCACTTTAAGGCCATCGAGACAAGTAAAACCAAAACTGAAGGAGATATAAAAGAGCACCACTGAAATCAATTCTCCTAACGGGACAGTTAATTTTGTGAAGAAAGTAAGCGATGCGGCGAGTGTTAGCAGTGTTCATTGAATATTGTTTTGCATGTATGCACGCTTGCTCTAACAGACTGCATCCAATGAAATTTTAAATTTTGGTATGACATGTATAATCTTTATCTGATTACCGATTATTAATATTACACAGTTTTTAGATTAACAAATTAAACGAAATATCTTGTAAGCGACTAAACATTGCAGAAAAATACATACAGGCTGTTACAATAGAAAAGTATGGCAGTCTTTATTTCTGACAACGATAATTTTATTTATGTCTAATGTACTTACTTGTTCCTTTAGAATTCACAAAATGAAGATATATTTTTGCTGTGGGTTTTTCGGATGCTGCAACGTCGTAGACCTATTACCGATTTCAAAATATCACGGTAACTGACAATAAAAATGGCTCTGAGCACTATGCGACTTAACTTCTGAGGTCATCAGTCGCCTAGAACTTAGAACTAATTAAACCTAACTAACCTAAGGACATCACACACATCCATGCCCGAGGCAGGATTCGAACCTGCGACCGTAGTGGTCGCTCGGTTCCAGACTGCAGCGCCTAGAACCGCACGGCCACTCCGGCCGGCTTAACTGACATGAAAGAGAAGCCTAAGGTTTTGAGTTTACGTATATAGACTGAACTGGCGAGTGACAATTTGTATCGAGGCCGGGAATCGAACCTGGGTCTCTGCTTACTAGGCAGGTGCGTTAGCCACAAAATCGTCTTGGCATAGCGGTTCACATAACTGCCTGAATTACTCTGGCACACCTCCCTCCTCCATCCAGATTCTCATCGCCGACCCAGTCGACTTTAAATTCCCCCTTACAGACGAACAGAACGGCCGAGGGTCTCCGTCTTCTGGAATAGTACCTCTGCATCGGACGTAAGTGGGGGATCCAGCTTGAAACTCAGGTGCAGGTACATATACAGATGTGATGGTCTCATACAGATGTGATTTTATGAATATAGATTGAAGCACCGAGTAGACTAGGATGGCAGTGAGCATTTGGATCGAGGAGAGAGGCGCACCAGGGTAATCTGTGAAGTTGTGTGAACCTCTGTGCAAAGGTGGCTTGTGGATTGCCGGCACGGTAGCTCAGCGTGTTCTGTCAGAGGGCTAACTGCTCTCTGTAATAAAAAAAACTGAGTTAATAGGTTAACAACGAACTGAAACGGGTGTCTTCCGACGTCCGCCCAGAGCAGATAAAACGAACAAAATGAGATTTAAAAAAAAGTGGTTAACGCACCTGCCTAATAAATTGGAGACCCTGGTTCGATTCCCGGCCTTGGTACAAATTTTCACTCGCCTCTTCAGTCTATATACAGGGTGACAATTGTTGAACTATACGAAATAAAATCGTCTTAACTTCTGAACGGTTTGCAATAGAACCTTCAAATGTAAGTAGGCTGTTTAGGTTTTTATGTTGGTAACGTCACGTAGCGCTCTGTATGAAAATCACTGACTGTGCTGTGTGCAGTCTGTGGCTGGTTTGCATTGTTGGAATTTGCCATTGTAGTGTTGGGCAGTTGGCTGTTAACAGCGTGTAGCGTTGCGCAGTTGGAGGTGAGCCGCCAGCAGTGGTGGATGTGGGGAGAGAGATGGCGGAGTTTTGAGAGCGGATGATCTGGACGAGTGTCCATCAGAGAGAGTAAATTTGTAAGAATGGATGTCATGAACTGATATATATATTATGACTTTTGAACACTATTAAGGTAAGTACATTGTTTGTTCTTTATCAAACCTCCCATTTGCTAACTACGCCTATCAGTAGTTAGTGCCTTTAGTAGTTAGAATCCGTATTCAGCTGGCAGTATAGGCGCTCGTTGTATTGCAGTAGTCCGAGTAACGAAGATTTTTGTGAGGTAAGTGATTCATGAAAGGTATAGGTTATTGTTAGTCAGGGCCATTCTTTTGTAGGGATTATCGAAAGTCAGATAACGTTGCACTAACAATATTGTGTGTCAGTTTAGTGATGATCAGAATACGTAAAGAGAGAAATGTCTGAGTACGTTCAGTTTTGCTCAGCTGTTTGAAAATCAAATAATATAAGGGGTTTACCAGCAAAGTAATTCATAAATTTTTCTAAGGGGATGTTTCACAAACTGCGCGGTTGGCCGTGAGGCATGATGGAAATTAGTGTGTGCATGATGGTTTGGTTTAGCGACGAAGCTCACTTTCATTTGGATAGGTTCGTCAATAAGCAAAACTGGCGCATTTGGGAGACTGAGAATCCGCAATTCGCGATCGAGAAGTCTCTTCACCTTCAATGGGTGACTGCGTGTCGAGTCACGGAATAATCGGTGCTATATTCCTTGATGGCACGGTGACCACCGAATGCTGTGTGTAGGTTTTGGAAGACGATTTCATCCCCAGTATCGAAAGTGACCCTGATTTCGATAAGATGTGGTTCATGCGAGACACAGCAAGATGACATCGAAGCAAGAGAGTGTTTAATGCCCTGGAGAACGACTCTGGAGACCGCAATCTGGCTCTGGGGTACCCAGAGGCCACTGGCATGGATCTCGATTGGCCGCCATATTTTCCGGATCTGAACACATGAGGCTCATTTCGTGGGGCTTTATTAAAGACAGGGTGTACAGCAATAACCCCAAA
Source organism: Schistocerca serialis cubense (assembly GCF_023864345.2). Classification (NCBI taxonomy): domain Eukaryota; kingdom Metazoa; phylum Arthropoda; class Insecta; order Orthoptera; family Acrididae; genus Schistocerca; species Schistocerca serialis. The sequence goes on along the minus strand of NC_064645.1, from coordinate 486,718,435 downwards.
ACCACTGCTGAGCTGAAAACAGCCATTCAGGAGGTCATCGGCGGCATCGATGTTCCGACGGGTCACGCAGAATTTCTCTATTCGCCTGCGCCACATCATCGCCAATGATGGTAGGCACAACGAACATGACATAACCTAAATCTGAATATCTGTAGTGACGTTTACATGTTGAATAAAGTGCGTGCACGGCGTAGTTTGTAACTAATTAACGTTTTTCTTCATATAGTTCAATAATTGTCACACTGTACATATAATTACGAGTATATCTATATGAGATCAATAATCTCTGAAGTTGTATCATTTCATTTGTATAAGTGTAAGTGTAGTTGTTGTTGTTGGTGTTGTCTTGAGTCCTGACACTGGTTTGCTGCAGCTCTCCATGCTACTCTATCTTGTGCAAGCTTCTTCATCTCCTAGTACGTACTGCAGCCTACATCCTTCTGAACCTGCTTGGTGTATTCATCTCTTGGTCTCCCTCTACGATTTTTACCCTCCACGCTGCCCTCCAATACTAAATTGGTGATCCCTTGATGCCTCAGAACATGTCCTACCAACCGATCCTTTCTTCTAGTCAAGTTGTGCCACAAACTCCTCTTCTCCCCACTCCTATTCAATACCTCCTCATTAGTTATGTGATCTACCCATTTAATCTTCAGCATTCTTCTGTAGCACCACATTTCGAAAGCTTCTATTCTCTTCTTGTCCAAACTATTTATCGTCCATGTTTCACTTCCATACATGGCTACACTCCATACAAATACTTTCAAATGGCTCTGAGCACTATGGGACTTAACTTCTATGGTCATCAGTCCCCTAGAACTTAGAACTACTTAAACCTAACTAACCTAAGGACATCACACACACCCATGCCCGAGACAGGATTCGAACCTACGACCGTAGCGGTCGCGCGGTTCCAGACTGTAGCGCCTATAACCGCTCGGCCACTAAGGCCGGCTACAAATACTTTCAGAAACGACTTCCTGATTCATTCCTACTTCAACCATCATCAGTTATTTTGCTCCCCAAATAGCAAAACTCCTTTACTACTTTAAGAGTCTCATTTCGTAATCTAATTCCCTCAGCATCACCCGACTTAATTCGACTACATTCCATTATCCTCGTTTTGCTTTTGTTGATGTTCATCTTACATCCTCCTTTCAAGACACTGTTCATTCCGTTCAACTGCTCTTCCAATTCCTTTGCTGTCTCTGACAGAATTACAATGTCATCGGCGAACCTTAAAGTTTTTATTTCTTCTCCATGGATTTTAATACCCACTCCGAATTTTTCCTTCGTTTCCTCTACTGCTTGCTCAATATACAGATTGAATAGCATCGGGGAGAGGCTACAACCCTTTCTCACTCCCTTCCCAACCACTGCTTCCCTTTCATGTCCCTCGACTCTTAAACTGCCGTCTGGTTTCTATACAAATTGTAAATAGCCTTTCGCTCTCTGTATTTTACCCCTGCCACCTTCAGAATTTGAAAGAGAGAATTCTAATCAACATTGTCAAAAGCTTTCTCTAAGTCTACAAATGCTAGAAACGTAGGTTTGTCTTTCCTTAATCTTCCTTCTAAGATAAGTCGTAGGGTCAGTATTGCCTCACGTGTTCCAACATTTCTACGGAATCCAAACTTCTTCATATAGTTCAATAATTGTCATTCTATACATGTAATCATATCTATATGAGATCAGTAGTCTCTAAAGTTGTATCATTTCATTTGCATAGGCTTAAATGTAGTAATTAAGTATAAACACAAGCATCCCGGTTTTTCTCTTCGAAATCTGATCAGCCGATAAAATCTGGTCAGTCTATGCGTACTTTGTGTCTTAGATGCCGTGAAAGGCCTCCGCGTTCCACGACAGCGGCGAGTAGCGGCGATACAGTCTAAGGCTGTACGGGGCGCCCAAGCGCCGAGTGCGACCGTTAGGCGGACAAAAGCATTGGAGAAGCGGGACGGGAGAGCGCCCGTGGCGGCCTAGTCAGCGGCGCATCACGTCACGTCACGACCCTGTCACGGCGTCTTAAGCACTGCCCCTTGCACCAATCACTCGCGGCTCTGGATCCTCCCGTTAAGGAGGCGATTTTTAGTTTGTTGCTTATTCATCCATAGAGTTAGTCGTTTACTCATTCATAGATCGTTTATAAAATTATAGGAAGCATGTATCTTAACTAAGAAAGGTAACTTTAAAACTAAAACGTGAAAAAAAAAAACTAATTCATGCATACTGTAACCTCATGTGTACAGGATGGTCCATTGGTAGTGACCGGGCCAAATATCTCACGAAATAAGCGTCAAACGAAAAAACTACAAAGAACGAAACATGTCTAGCTTGAAGGGGGAAACCAGATGGCGTTATGGTTGGTCCGCTAGATGGCGCTGCCATAGGTCAAACGGATATCAACTGCGTTTTTTTTGTTTTTTTTTTAAAATAGGAACCCCCATTTTCAATTACATATTCGTGTAGTACGTAAAGAAGTATGAATGTTTTAGTTGGATCACTTTTTTCGTTTTGTGATAGATGGCGCTGTAATAATCACAAACGTATAAGTACGTGGTATCAGGTAACATTTCGCCAGTGCGGACGATATTTGCTTCGTGATACATTACCCGTGTTAAAATGGACCGTTTACTAATTGCGGAAATGGTCGATATCGTGTTGATGTATGGCTATTGTGATCAAAATGCCCAACGGGCGTGTGCTATGTATGCTGCTCGGTATCCTGGATGACGTCATCCAAGCGTCCGGACTGTTCGCCGGATAGTTACGTTATTTAAGGAAACAGGAAGTGTTCAGCCACATGTGAAACGTCAACTACGACCTGCAACAAATGATGATGCCCAAGTAGGTGTTTTAGCTGCTGTCGCGGCTAATCCGCACATCAGTAGCAGACAAATTGCGCGAGGATCGGGAATTTCAAAAACGTTGGTGTTGAGAATGCTACATCATCATCGATTGCACCCGTACCATATTACTACGCACCAGGAATTGCATGGCGAGGATTTTGAACGTCGTGTACAGTTCTGCCACTGGGCACAAGAGAAATTACGGGACGATGACAGATTTTTTGCACGCGTTCTACTTAGCGACGAAGCGTCATTCACCAACAGCGGTAACGTAAACCGGCATAATGTGCGCTATTGGGCAACGGAAAATCCACGACGGCTGCAACAAGTGGAACATCAGCGACCTTGGCGGGTTAATGTATGGTGCGGCATTATGGAGAAATGATAATTGGCCCCCATTTTATCGATGGCTATCTAAATGGTGCAATGTATGCTGGTTTCCTACGTAATGTTCTACCGATGTTACTACAAGATGTTTCACTGCATGACAGAATGGCGATGTTCTTCCAACATGATGGATGTCCGGCACATAGCTCGCGTGCGGTTGAAGCGATATTGAATAGCATATTTCATGACAGGTGGATTGGTCGTCGAAGCACCATACCATGGCCCGCACGTTCACCGGATCTGACGTCCCCGGATTTCTTTCTGTGGGGAAAGTTGAAGGATATTTGCTATCGTGATCCACCGACAACGCCTGACAACATGCGTCAGCGCATTGTCAATGCATGTGTGAACATTATGGAAGGCGAACTACTCGCTGTTGAGAGGGATGTCGTTACACTTATTGCCAAATGCACTGAGATTGAGGGGCGTCATTTTGAGCATTTATTGCATTAATGTGGTATTTACAGGTAATCACGCTGTAACAGCATGCGTTCTCAGAAATGGTAAGTTCACAAAGGTACATGAATAACATCGGAACAACCGAAGTAAAATGTTCAAACGTACCTACATTCTGTATTTTAATTTAAAAAACCTAGCTGTTACCAACTGTTCGTCTAAAATTGTGAGCCAAATGTTTGTGACTATTACAGCGCCATCTATATCAAAGCGAAAAAAGTGGTCCAACTAAAACATTCATATTTCTTTACGTACTACACGAATATGTAATAAAAAATTGAGGGTTCCTATTTAAAAAAAACACAAAAAAACGCAGTTGATATCCGTTTGACCTATGGCAGCGCCATCTAGCGGGCCAACCATAGCGCCATCTGGTTTCCCCCTTCAAGCTACACAAGTTTCGTTCTTTGTAGTTTTTTCGTTTGACGCTTTTTTCGTGAGATATTTGGCCCGGTCACGACCAATGGACCACCCTGTATAGACTGAGGCGGCGAGTGAAAATTTGCACAAAGGCCGGGAGTCGAAGCTGGATCTCCTGCTAACTAGACGGGTGTGTTAGCCACAAAGCCGCCTTAGCACAGCAGTTCACACAACTGCACGGATTACCCTGACACGCCTGCCTCGTCGGTCCAAATTCTCACTGCTGCTCCGGTCTACTTTAAATCCCCCCTTACACAAGAACAGTTGTACGTTCGATGCTCAGGTGCTATTCCAGAACGTGAACAGCCTTGGCAATTCTGTTTGTGTGTAAGAGGGAATTTAATGTAGACTGAGGCGGTGGCGAAAACTTTGATCGAGGAAAGAGGCCTGCCAGTTGTGTGCATTTCTGTGCCAACGTGGCTTGGTGGTTAACACACCGCCCTAGTACGCAGGAGACCCTCTTTCGCTTCCCTGCTTTGGTACAGATTTTCACTCGCCAGTTCGGTCTATATGCATAAAATCATATCTGTACAAGACCAGTAAACTCTTTGAAATTCTATCATTTCATTTTGACTGTAATTTTATCTCATGTAGGTCAAGATTACATCTCATGTTGTGACTGGCGTAATAAGTCTTGAAAGTCTCCACGGGTTTCCTAAATGGTTCAAATGGCTCTGAGCACTATGGGACTTAACATCTATGGTCATCAGTCATCAGTCCCCTTAAACCTAACTAACCTAAGGACATCACACAACACCCAGCCATCACGAGGCAGAGAAAATCCCCGACCCCGACTGGTTTCCTACCGTATCCTAAAATCAACATGATTCAATATTTCGGCAATCCAACTGTTCACCATCTTCAGGAGAACGCTGCTCCTGCTGATTCCCTCCGAAAACTGATGCCACGGCTTTTTTTTTTTTTTCACTCCCTTCCCTGATGGGGATAGGGCTGGCCTCTTGAGAGTCTTGTGTTACATATATTTATTTTGTTACACTTGAAGGGTCTAACAACCCAACTACAACAAAGATCAAAATTTAATAATGATTGTGGTGTTGCTCACACTGCTAAGTACTGCATTTTCGGGCAACAACAAAGTTATTATGTGGCAGGTGTCATTAGAGCACAGTTAATAAAGTCATTTCATGTAATAATGAATAAACTATGCACTCATCTTTTCGTGTTTCCCACGTTGGTCTCGTTGTAAAATCATGGCTCAATCGTCGAAAATCTAGGTGATGATGATTCCAAGCTCGGATGCAAAGAGGCCTAGGTTTTATTCTGCTGTATTCAAAAGTTTTATAGATGTGTTTTGATGTGTCGACAGAAGTGCCGACACAGTGTGGTTTGAGGAGACCGAAATACACGCTATAAGCTCACGCAGGATGGCGTGAGGTCTGAAACAGGATACGTAATGAATGCCATAAAGAAAAGTACGTAGCTTCTGGAATACTTAACTTTAATCCATCCTTGGTACATCGCTATTGACGATACAAGTGAGACTCTATAGTTTCAGACAATATACTGCTAATGGCGCCTTGCTAGGTCGTAGCCATTGACTTAGCTGAAGGCTATTCTAACTATCTGCTCTGCAAATGAGCGCCGCTAGCTACGTCGTCCGTACAACTGGGGCGAGTGCTAGTACGTCTCTCTAGACCTGCCGTGTGGTGGCGCTCGGTCTGCTATCACTGAAAGTGGCGACACGCGGGTCCGACATGTACTAATGGACCGCGGCCGATTTAAAGCTACCACCTAGCAAGTGTGGTGTCTGGCGGTGACACCACATGTTTCACAAACCATTCTTGAAGATTACACTTTTGCAGGACAATGGTGATGTAAAAAAGTAATCAGCACTCCGAATTTAAGTTACACTTCTTTTTTATTGCTTTTGTTGCAATATCATGTAAAACACAAAACATCACTTCACAATACAAAACATACTTGAAAACATCTTCTTCACTGTTAAAGTTCACATTTTATCTGCTGACTACAATATGCGTCTTTCTAACATGACGTCCAAGACTTGACCTTCTCAAGGTCCGCCTCTCTAACTAACTAACTAATAATCGCTTACGCGCCCAAAAGTCAGAGTTACAAGTACGACAAAGATCATAGTGACAAAAGAAAGAATACACATAAGAATAATATCATTGCAATACAAACATATCGATGTATCAAAGTACCTCTACATTAATGAAATCAAATCTGAATGTTGTCTCAAAAATATGTCAACTACTTTACAGAAACACAGTAGTATTGCTGGTATGGAAAGGTTCAGGTGAGATGCCGTAATGGTTACGTATTCAAGTACCATTACAAGGGTCTTCTTTGTTTTTTTATTTCAGTGATTATACTAGCTTATGATACTATGTTTTGTTTTTGATGGTGTCTTCTCGTTTGTGATGGAAGGGTCGGCGCTGGCGGCGCTCTTTCCCTTCTCTTCTCTTTCCTTTTTCTCTTTCTTTCTCCTCGAACTTCCTTCGGACTTCGAGCCAGTTTCTTGCTTTCCTATGTGCACTTCTTACACTACTAGCCATTAAAATTGATACACCACGAATATGACGTGCTATAGACGCGAAATTTAACCGACAGGAAGAAGATGCTGTGATATGCAAATGATTAGCTTTTCAGAGCACTCACACAAGGTTGGTGCCGGTGGCGACACCTACAACGTGCTGACATGAGGAAAGTTTCCAACCGACTTTTCATACACAAACAGCAGTTCACCGGCGTTGCCTGGTGAAACGTTGTTGCGAGGCCTCGTGTAAGGAGGAGAAATGCGTACCATCACGTTTCCGACTTTGATGAAGGTCGCATTGTAGCCTATCGCGATTGCGGTTTATCGTGTCGCGACATTGCTGCTCGCGTTGGTCGAGATCCAATGACTGTTAGCAGAATATGGAATCGGTGGGTTCAGGAGGGTAATACGGAACGCCGTGCTGGATCGCAATGGCCTCGTATCACTAGCGGTCGAGATGACAGACATCTTATCCGCACGGCTGTAATTGATCGTGAAGCCACATCTCGATCCCTGAGGCAATAGATGGGGACGTTTGCAAGACAACAACCGTATGCACGAACAGTTCGACGACGTTTACAGCAGAATGGACTACCAGCTCGGCGACCATGGCTGTGGTTACCATTGACGCTGCTTCACAGACAGGAGCGCCTGCGATGGTGTACTCAACGACGAACCTGGGTGCACGAATGGCAAACATGTCATTTTTTCGGATGAACCCAGGTTCTGTTTACAGCATCATGATGGTCGCATCCGTGTTTGGCGACATCGCGGTGAACGCACGTTGGAAGCGTGTATTTGTCATCGCCATACTGGCGTATCATCCGGCCTGATGGTATGGGGTGCCATTGGTTACACGTCTCGGTCACCTCTTGTTCGCATTGACGGCACTTTGAACAGTGGACGTTATATTTCAGATGTGTTACGACCCGTGGCTCTACCCTTCATTCGATCCCTGCGAGACCCTACATTTCAGCAGGATAATGCACGACCGCATGTTGCAGGTCCTGTACGGGCCTTTCTGGATACAGAAAATGTTCGACTGCTGGCCTGGCCAGCACATTCTCCAGATCTCTTACCAATTGAAAACGTCTGGTCAATGGTGGCCAAGCAACCTGCTCGTCACAATACGCCAGTCACTACTCTTGATGAACTGTGGTTTCCTGTTGAAGCTGCATGGGCAGCTGTACCTGTACACGCCATCCAAGCTCTGTTTGACTCAATGCCCAGGCGTATGAAGGCCGTTTTTATGGCCAGAGGTGGTTGTTCTGGGGACTGATTTCTCAGGATCTATGCACCCAAATTGCGTGAAAATGTAATCACGTGTCAGTTCTAGTATAATATATTTGTCCAATGAATACCGGTTTATCATCTGCATTTCTTCTTGGTGCAGCAATTTTTATGGCCAGTAGTTTAGTTGAGTCGCCTCCAGGTTTGTGTAATCTATGTCGCCTACTGCTTCAGATTCGACCAGGCCGTTGCACCAGTTCACGAATTCCTTGGTGTGTGTCTCCTGTGTAATCTGGTTTGTGGCAGACATGGGTGTTTGTACTGCTCGGTTGACAACCATTCTTTTCTTCTGTTTGGAGGCCTCTTCGGTCGGGAAGGATTGGGAGGCAGCCTCAACGCCTATCCGCGCGGCTTCCTGGGTCGCCTGCGTCTCCATTTGTGGTCGGGGACGGAGGGCCTCCCTCAGCCTCAGGCGGGCTGCCTCCGTCTCCGCGCTTTACGGAATCGGGATTCCGCTTCTTGTATGGCGGCCCCGATGTCCATGAGCGTATACCTCCTCTAGGCCGGTGCATCGCCCACTGCCACTGTGGCGACTTCTTCTTTCTGGCGATCGGCAGGAGTGTATCGTCGCCCGGGCCCCGCCGGTCGCCCCCCTCCGCCGCCACTCTCACTACTGGCGGCAGTGGATAGCAGGATAGCGTCCTCGCGAAGGGGGGGGGGGGGGGGGACTACCACCGAGGCACCTCCGTTCTGCTCTGGCGGTGGAGTCTAGGTTTTCTTGCCGTACTTCCGCCTCTTCCTTCATCTCTTCTTGCGGCTTGCATGTTCCGGCGTACCCTCGGTGGTGTTGCGGCCTGCAAAGACTTTGCAGCCGCGCCAACTCGCGACATGTGGCCCGCCGCAGCGTGTCCTGTCCTGACATAGGTGGGAGAGGGAAAAAAGGTGTTACTGGTCGGTCTGCGCTCCCGAGCGGTACAGAGCAGAAGGCAGAAGGACAATTCACAGTGAAGGCATTTGATTGTTTTCTTCTATCTGAGCCAACACTGGTACAGGCATTTACTAGAAATGAAGGTGGTGAGACTCAGTAGGGAACTCGTTGAGGAGTATCTTGGACAAAGAGGGTTTTGAAATAGTGGTTTATTCCAGACAGGACTAACTAATACACTGGAGGCTAGTTCTTGGGTTAGAAAAAGCACGAATAACGCTGTTACAACAGAAGGCAGTGCAGAAGTCCCAGGAGTGGATGCTAACCACAGTAGCAAAGACTAGCAGCATCTTAAGGCAACAACTTAGTTGCAAAACAAAACATATTGAATGTGACACTGTTCACTGAGGCACTCCAAGAGAGAGAGAGCAGACTTACGCGGAGCTGGACCGAGGCTGGAGTCGACGGACGCAGATTCGGCGCCCAGACTGAGAACTCCACCAAAATGCGGGATCTAGGGGTTTTAAAGAGTCGCGTAGGGGCACTGTCTTTCCCACTTAAAGCCACCCAGCCAATCCCGCAGGCCTCTTGCAGGCGCCTGCCAGTCACTGTTTGGTTAGGTCCCCGCTACTGCTCCTAAGGCGGGGATGTTAATGCAGTTGCAATAAGTCCGTATTTGGTATCAACATTGTTCAGCTGAAAGCTAAACGTAACTGCTCTGCCAAATAAGGCTTGCAACATTATTGTTATACGTCATTTAGCCCCGCCCCTCGGGCTCCCCGGAGTAGGGACTGCTAGGTCAACAGTTTTTGGCGTTTTCGCTCTCTTTCTAATGCTTGTGAGCCTAATGACGTTGCTGTTCTCAGGGCTGGTATTAAGCTGGCTTTATATGCTAGTACGTGCCTGCTGGTTACAAAGTTCTACGATGGCAACCTACCATAGCGTCTAGACGATATATGAAGTTACGTGTTAATTCCCTGAAGAGTAACTAACGCCCTGGGACCGCGTCTGGGGGCGTCTGCATTTTCTCAAGGCTCTCCCCTTACGGTTTACTTCATGTAACAGTATCTCTCCTAGTTTCGTCTGCCCTCAGCATCGTCTCTGCTTCCGTGCCTTGGAACGCCTGTCCTCCTTTCTCACAGCTTCAAGATAACACTACAGTAGCAAGGAATAATCAATATATTAGAAGCGGACACAAGTCGGTCGGTCTTCATTCTTTCGTATGCAGCTGCTACTGTCGTGGATTCCACCGCACTTGAAGCACCTGGCCTGATTGTGCCAGTATTTTGCCACATGTCGTTCCTACTGGCATTTGAAGAACTGAGGCTTCGTGTCTAGCTCCGCTGGGAGAGGCGTCACTGTTACTGGGAAGCGCACGAGCTTCTTCATCTCGTAGATTTCTCCTGCATGCCGCTTCTGCTCACCTCTGGCCGTTTCCACAACCAGGATGAAGAGCTGTGGTCTCTGCTTGTGGGTCCATTTGTGTAGCTCCACTGCCACCTTCTCGAAACCACGCAGCAGTAGGCCTTTCTTAACGGTGTCTTCGTTGCACAGCCAGGTCAGTCCTCTCGCCAGTGCCTTGACTGCGCTCTTCACCTCCCTCCATGGTTCCACGTCGATCGTCGGCGTGGCGACGAAGTGCGGCGCCAGGTGTGGCGCGAGTTTCTTAGCGTCGCACTCGCATCTTGCTATTATAAGCAGCAAGTTATCGTCCACTATCGGACGCTATCCACCTCCACTACCGCGACTTGTTCCAGTCGGTCGACGAACTCTGCCCAGCCTTTGTCCTGGTACCGGTTGTAGATCGGGTGTGTCGGTGCGTCCGCTTTGTAGCATTTCCCGTTGTTCCCGGCGTCTGCATAGACGCGTCGTCCGTTCCGCCTTGTGGAGCCTGTAATGGTACTCGAATTACGTAACCATTACGGCACCTCAGCTTAACCTCTCGATATCAGCAATATTCTACTGTTTCTGTAAAGTAGTTAACATATTTCTGAGACAATATTCAGATTTGATTTCATTAATGTAGAGGTACTTTGATACATCAATATGTTTATATTGGAATGATATTATTCTTATGTGAATTCTCTCTTTTGTCACTATGATCTTTGTCGTACTTGTAACTCTGATTTTTGGGCGCGTAAGTGTTTATTAGAGAGTCGGACTTTGAGAGGGTCAAGTTCGTCATGTTGGAAAGACGCGTATTGTAGTCAGCTTATAAAATGTGATTTTTAACAGTGAGGAAGATGTTTTTAAGTATGTTTTATATTGTGTAGTGATGTTTTGTGTGTTACGTAATACTGCAACCAAAGCAATAAAAAAGAAGTATAAGAAATTCGGAGTGCTGATTTTTTTTTTTTTACATCAACATTGTGCTAACTTTCAAAGGTTTAATCTTCAAGAATGGTTTGTGAAACATATCTATAAAACTTTTGAATATCGCAGAAAAACACCTAGGCCTTTTTGCATCCAAGCTTAGAATCATCACCACTTAGATTTTCGACGATTGAGCCATGAGTTTACAACGAGACCAGCTTGGGAAACACGAAAAGATGAGTGCCTAGTTTATCCATTATTTCATGAAATGACTTTATTAATTGTGCTCTACTGACACCTGTCACATAATATAACTTTGTTGTTGCCCGACAATGCAGTATTTAGCAGCGTGAGCAACACCACAATCATTATCAATTTTTGACCTTTGTTGTGGTAGGGTTGTTAGAAACCTTTTCGTTCTTGCGCGAGGTGTCTATCACCAGGCGCTGGGTGTTGGGGCTGCCCGGTTCTCCGTCCGCGAAGTTGCATCCTATCTGGCCGTCGGTCGGCTTTGCCGTGTTTTCCGGGATTGCAGGCTCGGAATGATCGCCATGCTCGACTTTCGCGGCATCTCCTCTCTCGTTTCGTCCTTTTTCTTCCCGCTTCGCTTGCCCATAACGTTGCGTGCGTGCCGTCACGACAATTTTGCCTTCGCCGTTAAAATAACAACGCGACAATTTTGCTGGGGTGCACGCACAATGGACAGTTGCTCTTCACGTCCTCTCGCTGTAGCGGGCGCTTCGTATAGCGATGCGCACGCTGGGGCTACCCAAGCGGAACTGATGCCACAGCTTCTTTTTTTAAAATCATTTTATTCCCTTCCCTGAAGGGGATAGGGCGGGCCGCTAGGGCGCTTCTTCATGCTCTATTAGGCCTTAGGTTTGCATATATTATTTCATTAACTTTATTTTCTTACAATTTTAAACAGAATTATTTATTTTATTGTTTATTGTAGGTTATAATTCTAAGTTGGGCGCTTAAAAATAGTTTATACTAAGTGTATTTGATTGTTCTACTCTTATATTTAATTACAGCTCCCACTGCTCTGTGCAGTGACTGGTTACTGCATTGTTTGTGTTTTTGTTTTTGTTTTGTTGAAGTGAAGATTCTCTTGCTGTTTGCTGTGGTTGGTTGTTGTGTTCTTGTTGTTGGTTGTGTCTGTGGTTCTTCTCCTCTTGCTCTTGTTGTTTTTCGTCCAGGCGTTGTGGTCTTTCTTCGTCCTCAGCGAGGGGCGCCATTGTTGGCGCTAGTTCTGTGAATGCTTTCATTGTGTTTTGGGCCATTTGGGTGAATGTATTTGAATTTTGGTGTCCTTGTTTTGTTGATTATGGTAGTTATTATGTGATCTAAGTCGGGGTGATTCTGTAGTATCCTTTTGCCGTATTTGGCTCTTAGTTTGGCTAGACGTGTTTGTAGTGGTGTGATTTTGGCGATCCTGTATACCTCATTGCTTGGTGTAGTGTTTTGCAATTTGACGAAACTCCGTAGGAGACGTCTAACTCTTGTGTACATTTTATTTGCAACTGTGGCTGCCATTCCTCCTAGCGCTGGGGCCCCATACTCTAGTAGTGGTTTTATAAAGGTTTTATATGCATGTATTGCTGTGCGTATGCTACATCCTTCAAACCTTCCTTGTACATGTCTGACGAGTCCTTGTCTTTCCCTGATCCTGTTGAGTAATTCTTGTTGATGGGTGTGCCAGTTCAGATATTTGTCGTAGTGGATGCCTAGATGTTTAGCTGTGTTCCCTAGTTGGAGTGGCATACCCTATAGTGTGAGTCTTATGTCTCTTTCATTTTGGTTTCCTTTCTTGGTTAGGTCTCGATGCCGAAAAAGTACCATTTGAGTGTTGTTGGGATTGACTTTGATCCTTTTTTGGCCTTCCATTTTTCTAGTTTATTTAAATATGCGCTAGCCTTTCTTTGTATTGTCTGTGTTTGGCTGTAGACCCTCGTCCTATATAGGCATCCGTACCGTACACGGTGCATGCGCTGCCTACCACAGTTGCTGTCCTCCAGGATTGGGCAGGTGGCGCCGCCCTTAGTAGCACATCGGCAGCAACGATGTATCGCACTCAGTCTGTTTTGGAACATTCGGACTGGCCCCAACAATGAACTTTCTGTTTTTATGCGGAATAGTACAGGGTTTCACGTTCTGCTAAGAGAAAACCCGTTATCTCTAAAAATGGCTCTGAGCACTATGGGACTCAACTGCTGAGGTCATTAGTCCCCTAGAACTTAGAACTAGTTAAACCTAACTAACCTAAGGACATCACAAACATCCATGCCCGAGGCAAGATTCGAACCTGCGACCGTAGCGGTCTTGCGGTTCCAGACTGCAGCGCCTTTAACCGCACGGCCACTTCGGCCGGCCCGTTATCTCTCTTAATCAAATTAACCGCCACCTAATTTCAACTGCCTCTTTATAAACACTGTTCCAAAAACCGAAGTGTTGTCAACTAACACAGTTTCGGCAAATGTCACCCCGTGTCCCTCGTTTAAGTAATATTCTGCTACCGCCGATTTTTGCAGCTGTTGTAGCCTCGTTTGACGGCGATGTTGTAAACGTTCCCGCGTTGAGACGGAATTTTATACATGCAAGGCTTCCTAAGCCCCAGATCGTCTTTTACAGAGCCGGGTAGTGTCCTAATCTTGTAAAGCGGACGGAACACAGTCTTAATGTTGAAACTCCTTAAAATTCTTCCCATCTTAAAACGATATGTCCCCAGTATAAAGGATGTAGGACACGGATCTAGGTTTCTCTTCATGCACCTTCGGGGATGGTCCAAACTCCATACCCTGACGAATTTGCTTCTCAGAGTGTCCATTTTCCATCAAAACAGCCATTGAATGTACAAGTTCTGTGATGGGCGGCCCATACACCGTGTACGGTACAGACGTTTATATAGGACGACGATCTGCACCCCTGGCATCAATTTTTAGCGGGACTCAGCAGCAGCAGCGTTCTCCTGAAGATGGTGAACAGCCGGATGATTGAATCAAGTTGATTTTAGGACAGGGCAGCAAACCCAAGGAGACTTACATGCTATGTTGTTAATCCTGATATGTTGTGTTTTTTATACGTATTCGCAAAGAAATTATCACTGCTCACCGCCCATACCTCTCCCCCCCCCCCCCCTTTCACCCCTCCAACACAAAAAAACACGCATTCACACACACACACACACACACACACACACACACACACACACACACACACACACACGCTCTCACACACACTTCTGGCTGTCATCAGGATGTTGACGATACTTCTACCATTCGAATGAATTCGTCGTGCTGTCCTCTTGTTACGCCCGAAAAAGCTGTCATCACATTACTAAAATGAATGAGACGTCGAGGTCAGAAAAAAAAAAAATTGGAGAGGTTAGAACGATCCATAACAGATCCTTGTCACAGGATTTTACAGTGAGGCTCTTTAATCTATGACAGTTTGCAGCAGAATAAGAGTGATTTTTGTTAAATAATGTTAATTTTTTATAGCATTCTCTACTCTGTTCTATCCAGATAATCGTTCACTTTGTAATCTGAATTATTTAAGAGATAAGATTGAACTGATGTTCTAAATATTTATGTTTCTTGTTGTCTCCATAATATCCTTGGGCAATTATTGTATAATTTTATTTCCTCGCAGAAAATGCGGTTTTATGTTTTCTCTTTGTTTATTCTTGGCAAATGTTTAAGTTTAGTCTGGCTCTAGTTACATGATCGTGAAAGATATTGCAAATACACTTCTCGGGTTTGCCGCCGGATCGTATTATGTAACTCGCACAATATTTCGTCAATGCAACTCCTCCACATCATCAGGTGGTGGTAGCTGCTGACAAAATGAGTTGCTGCCCACTTTCAACGAAAGTGTGTTAGAAGTTAGCGCACACCCCATCGACGACCCGGTCTTTAGGCACGGTGCATTTGCTTAAGAGCGGATCGTACGAATTTCCCCTTACCGATATGGTTCATACTGACAGGGTATGTGGGGCACGACTATGACTTCACCATATATGTAAATAGGAAGACGCAACCGTCAATCGTTTTCGAGGCCTGACGGCAGATTTGCGCTTGGCCTGAATTTTCGTCTGCCTAAGTCTGGCTTCGTAATTTACATTGCTTTGACTATGAGGCAGATCTTGATAATACCTTAATAAAAAATAACCTGTCATATACTTGATGCGTTCATAAGTTGCAGTTTTCTGACGTAGTTACTGGAACCGATTTTGTGACTTGGGTCATTTCCGCAACACAGAAGCCAAATAAAGTCGTTGTAGTTGTCATCACGTATTGCATAGTGTCAAATATTTGTAATGTAGTGTCTGTATCAAATACACTTTAAGTCACCGTAATAATAAATCATCTTAATGTATTATACTTCTCATTGTAAAAAACATTGCAATGTGTACTTTTAAATATACACTCCTGGAAATTGAAATAAGAACACCGTGAATTCATTGTCCCAGGAAGGGGAAACTTTATTGACACATTCCTGGGGTCAGATACATCACATGATCACACTGACAGAACCACAGGCACATAGACACAGGCAACAGAGCATGCACAATGTCGGCGCTAGTACAGTGTATATCCACCTTTTGCAGCAATGCAGGCTGCTATTCTCCCATGGAGACGATCGTAGAGATGCTGGATGTAGTCCTGTGGAACGGCTTGCCATGCCATTTCCACCTGGCGCCTCAGTTGGACCAGCGTTCGTGCTGGACGTGCAGACCGCGTGAGACGACGCTTCATCCAGTCCCAAACATGCTCAATGGGGGACAGATCCGGAGATCTTGCTGGCCAGGGTAGTTGACTTACACCTTCTAGAGCACGTTGGGTGGCACGGGATACATGCGGACGTGCATTGTCCTGTTGGAACAGCAAGTTCACTTGCCGGTCTAGGAATGGTAGAACGATGGGTTCGATGACGGTTTGGATGTACCGTGCACTATTCAGTGTCCCCTCGACGATCACCAGTGGTGTACGGCCAGTGTAGGAGATCGCTCCCCACACCATGATGCCGGGTGTTGGCCCTGTGTGCCTCGGTCGTATGCAGTCCTGATTGTGGCGCTCACCTTCACGGCGCCAAACACGCATACGACCATCATTGGCACCAAGGCAGAAGCGACTCTCATCGCTGAAGACGACACGTCTCCATTCGTCCCTCCATTCACGCCTGTCGCGACACCACTGGAGGCGGGCTGCACGATGTTGGGGCGTGAGCGGAAGACGGCCTAACGGTGTGCGGGACCGTAGCCCAGCTTCATGGAGACGGTTGCGAATGGTCCTCGCCGATACCCCAGGAGCAACAGTGTCCCTAATTTGCTGGGAAGTGGCGGTGCGGTCCCCTACGGCACTGCGTAGGATCCTACGGTCTTGGCGTGCATCCGTGCGTCGCTGCGGTCCGGTCCCAGGTCGACGGGCACGTGCACCTTCCGCCGACCACTGGCGACAACATCGATGTACTGTGGAGACCTCACGCCCCACGTGTTGAGCAATTCGGCGGTACGTCCACCCGGCCTCCCGCATGCCCACCATACGCCCTCGCTCAAAGTCCGTCAACTGCACATACGGTTCACGTCCACGCTGTCGCGGCATGCTACCAGTGTTAAAGACTGCTATGGAGCTCCGTATGCCACGGCAAACTGGCTGACACTGACGGCGGCGGTGCACAAATGCTGCGCAGCTAGCGCCATTCGACGGCCAACACCGCGGTTCCTAGTGTGTCCGCTGTGCCGTGCGTGTGATCATTGCTTGTACAGCCCTCTCGCAGTGTCCGGAGCAAGTATGGTGGGTCTGACACACCGGTGTCAATGTGTTCTTTTTTCCATTTCCAGGAGTGTATTTTAGAAAAGAGAGATTCACTGATTTTACGTCCTACTCGCTCATTGCTCATATCGTATGTGAAACACTAACTGGCCTCAGAACATGGAGCGAAGTTTTCAAACAATTGAATATTCAAAAAGAGTTTCATGCCGCTTTGTGTCAACTTTCGGTATTTGCGAAAGTGACTGCTGTTACTGTAGATGTAACAGAAGTGAGTCAGGCAAAAAGGCAGTCGCTGGAACGACGGAACTAGGATGTACGCGTACCGGTAATTGTATGGAAAACTAAGAATAAGAGTATGTCACCACCTTAGTCCTTGCAGTTTCCAGAATGCATGTTAAGTTCTCAGACACTGCTCATCCCAACGAATATAGAAGTACTTCGCACCGAATGGGCGATAATAATGATTTAACAATAATTATTACTATCGGTCTTTTGTAATCCAGATAGATAAAAGTCTTAATCTGACACTGTGCTTCAACTTTTCACCAAGAAGTAATTATCGCGAATATCTGCAGATGTATCCGAGGCAATCCGCATCGGTGCGTGTTTTTAACCGTGAACTAATTATTACTGCAGATGTCTGCGGATGTTCGAATCCGTGCAGATCTCTAGCCATCGTCTTTCACCAGTGAACGGAACAGGGAGCTAATGTCCAATCACGTACATTCCCTTAGTTTGACTAAAGCACCCCGCATGTGGTCTTTATCATTAGCATGACAATTCACCATCCTTTCGCTCCTGTATTGTGTCAGAATGGTTTGAAGAGCACTCTAAAAATATGAGGGTGCTTGTGTGCCCGTACTCCTCCCACTCCCTCCCCCTTTACAACAGGTCACATAGTCTCAATAAAGTGACCACATTTCAGACGCCGTCCAGAGGAATGTGTTCGTTTTGCACCAAGTGCTTCAACGAACTGCGCAACCTTTACCTCCTCAATACACCAAACCCGCCCTTACCGCCAATAAACTGACTCCGAAACTAGCATCACACTAATCTGCCAGGAAGTTTCTTATCAGCGCACACTCCGCTGTAGAGTGAAAATCTCATTCTAAAGAGTACTGTTATATTTTTACTAGCTGAATAGGACCGCCAGCTTATTCTTTTTTTTCAGTGCTTCCTGAACTGAAAGAAAGTGGAATTAATCACCTCATTGATATAGCATCTAACTTATTCAAAGTATAATGTTATAAACGACATCTGTTTTTTTTCTTTCGGTTCAAATACGAATACTTTTTGTGTTGTCCAACATGCCAACACACTACTTCATACCATATGTTTCTTTTTTTCTAATTCACTTCGCAACACTGCAATGTTTACCCTTGTATTTATTCATAGTCGCACTGTACGCTACTATTAACAAAAATTGGAGAGTTTTAAAGCTGAATGGTAAGTTAGCTGGAAGGAAATTAGTAATTCTATGGATTAGTTTACTCTGTGGTCTTGGTTCAACATCGTATCGTCTTGGTTCAACATCATATCTATGGATTTAAGTACTTATCATTTTAGACGACTCTGCCAGAGCGGGAACCAATCTGATATGTGCCATTTTCAAGTTGTATTGCAGAACACCAAAGAATATTCTAGAACATTCGGAAACATACCTTAAAATACGAGAATATTCGTATAAGATTTAGACCATGACAGAAAAACCCCGAATTTTTTCCCTTGTAAACTACACTAAGGGAATAAAAACGACGCAGCACGGAGCAGTTATGCAAATTGCTCATAAATTGATATTCTTAAGATACAGAAGGAAAATGCAAAAAATGTAAACTTTGGCGGCCAATGGATGAATGTGTGACGCTGCAGCGCAGTTTCACCGCACAACTGGCAAGTATAATAGGCAGGGGACATACCGATACCAGGGGATAAACTCTTTGCTATTTACGCTTCGTGTACTCAGGTGGACAGTAACTAAATCTCGCAGACAGATGTGTGATCAGTGTCGGCAGATATCAGCATTTGAGAGAGGACGTGTGGTTAGTTGTGTTCAAACAAGCCGGTTGGAGGAATCGGCAAATCGCTCGACGGTGGAATGGGAACGATGTCACTATCTACCTACATCTACATTTATACTCCGCAAGCCACCCAACGGTGTGTGGCGGAGGGTACTTTACGTGCCACTGTCATTACCTCCCGTTTCTGTTCCAGTCGCGTATGGTTCGCGGGAAGAACGACTGTCTGAAAGCCTCCGCGCGCGCTCGAATCTCTCTAATTTTACATTCGTGATCTCCTCGGGAGGTATAAGTAGGGGGAAGCAATATATTCGATACCTCATCCAGAAACGCACCCTCTCGAAATCTGGCGAGCAAGCTACACCGCGATGCAGAGCGCCTCTCTTGCAGAGTCTACCACTTGAGTCTGCTAAACATCTCCGTAACGCTATCACAGTTACCAAATAACCCTGTGACGAAACGCGCCGCTCTTCTTTGGATCTTCTCTATCTCCTCCGTTAACCCGATCTGGTACGCATCCCACACTGATGAGCAATACTCAAGTATAGGTCGAACGAGTGTTTTGTAAGCCACCTCCTTTGTTGATGGACTACGTTTTCTAAGGACTCTCCCAATGAATCTTAACCTGGTACCCACCTTACCAACAATTGATTTTATATGACCATTCCACTTCAAATCGTTACGCACGCATACTCCCAGATATTTTACAGAAGTAACTGCTACCAGTGTTTGTTCCGCTATCATATAATCATACAATAAAGGATCCTTCTTTCTATGTATTCGTAATACACTACATTTGTCTATGTTATGGGTCAGTTGCCACTCCCTGCACCAAGTGCCTATCCGCTGCAGATCTTCCTGCATTTCGCTACAATTTTCTAATGCTGCAACTTCTCTGTATACTACAGCATCATCCGTGAAAAGCCGCATGGAACTTCCGACACTATCTACTAGGTCATTTATATATGTTGTGAAAAGCAATGGTCCCATAACACTCCCCTGTGCACGCCAGAGGTTACTTTAACCTCTGTAGACGTCTCTCCATTGATAACAACATGCTGTGTTCTGTTTGCTAAAAACTCTTCAATCCAGCCACACAGCTGGTCTGATATTCCATAGGCTCTTACTTTGTTTATCAGGCGACAGTGCGGAACTGTATCGAACGCCTTCCGGAAGTCAAGGAAAATAGCATCTACCTGGGAGCCTGTATCTAATATTTTCTGGGTCTCATGAACAAATAAAGCGAGTTGGGTCTCACACGATCGCTGTTTCCGGAATCCATGTTGATTCCTACAGAGTAGACGATGTTGGCAGAAATGGGTGAACGATGGCCGAACAGAGCAATAAGAACGACGCGTTCGACCTAGAGAGACGATAGAATGTGAGGATCGAGCAATCTTCAGAGATGCGCTCAGAGTCCCGGATCCATCTTTATCATCGACTCGACATCCAACTGGTACTTCAGTGACAACAAGATCCATTAATAGGCCGTTTATGCAAATGGGGTTGAGATCACAACGCCCATTGCGCCGACTACGATTGACCTCTGAACACCAACAAGAGCGTTTGCAGTAGTTCCTGGCACATTCGGCCTGGAATCTTATTGACAGGAGTAGAATTGTCTTCAGTGATGACTTCTGTTTCGATCTGAGCCCCTATGACTAGCGAAGACGTGTCTGGAGATGCCTCAGACAGTGGTGAAATACTAACTTGACTGTCCTCCGTCATGCGGCCCGACAACCAGGAGTTATGGTCTGGGGTGCCATTTCATTTCATAGCAGGACGACCCCTTTGGTTGTCATCCGCAGCACACTTACAGCACAGCGGTACGTCGATGATATTTTACGCTCCTTTCTGTTGCACTTCATGGCAATCCACCTTGGGCTTACATTTCAGCAAGATAAACACATGCATACGCCGAGAGTTTCTACTACTTGGCTTCGGGCCTGCCAGACCATACTTTGGCCAACATGACTGCCGGATCTCTCCCCAACTGTTGACGTTTGGAGTGTTATCGACAGGCCTTTCAATAGTTCGGGATTTTGGTGAGCTAAGGCGTCAATTGGACCGAATTTGGCATGGTGTCCCTCAGGAGGACATCCAATAACTCTGTTAATCAATGTCAGGCCTAATAACTGCTTGCATAAAGGCCAGAGGCGGATTTACGCGTTATTGGCTTGCTCAATTTGTGATACTCTCTCTCTCAGTAAATGTCCGCCCCATGCGCTGAACAGTCAGCGCGTTGGTTTGCCACGTACGGGTCCCGGGTTCGATTACCGGCTGGGGAGGGAGATTTACTCCCCTCAGGAACTGGGTGTTGTGCTGTCCTCATCATCATTTCATCCCCATTGTCGACGTGCAGGTCGCCCACTGTGGCATCGCACTCAATAAGATCTGCACTTGGCGCACGAACTTCCCGACTGGGAACGCTCATTTCCATTTCTCCAGTAAATCACAGAATTCCTCTGAAAGTGTGGATTTTTTCTTTTATTTATTTTTGTCTTAGATTGTACATTGATGTGAAAGAGACAGAAGATGTGCTGGTGAACACCATGATGTGACGGGCGATCACTTCACTCATATCTCTACAACCACAACAGCTACCACCACATAACCACTATAGTTCACAATGGGGGAACTAAGGGTAGGACCAGACACAAAGTATTATTTTAAATAATGTAACTCACAGAAGGAAGACGAAAAAGCTTGTGAAGAAAAGAAAGTACTTAAAGTATTTCAGTTGCAAATAGTTCAATTCAGAAGACATTTTTAAGATAGAACACCTTACACTTTGTATGGACACAAACAAGTGTACTCTATCCATTCATAATTTTGGCATAGCACTGTTTTGTTCAGGATGAGTATTAGTCTTTCTTTGTTAGTCGCGAGAGTGATTGGTGTAGAACCAGATCTGACACCATTTAGCCAGATGTAGGAGTCTGTTTGCACACTTCTCAAGATATAAATGTACATGTTAGCCTGTGCCGATTGAAACGAACAGTGAAATCGAGAATGAAAATTTTTGCAAGTATTTGTCGTTCTTGAAAGAGCAGAGCGTTTGCCCACACATACGAGGGCTATTCGGAAAGTAACGAACGATAGGTTGCGAAATGGAAACCACCATAAAAATCATAACTATTTTATTTGTAATGGTTAGCTACACCTTCCAGCTACTTCTCTACACAGTCGCCACTCAGACTTGGACATCTGTCGTAGCGTTGTCTTAACTTTTCAATTCCCTTGTTATAGAAGACAGCCGCCAGTGCTTTTCGACAATTTTCTACTCTGGTTTGCAGCTCGTTGTCTGTGTCAAAATATTGTCTTCATAGCCAGCGGTTCATCTGAGCAGAGATGAACCTCAGGGGTAGCCAATTACGGGCTGTATTGTGGGTGATCAAACACTTCCCATCGGAAACGCTGCAGGAGCACCTTCATTGCCCCTGCAGAGTGCGGCCGAGAATTGTCGTGTAGAACGAGCAGGATGACAGTTATGCTATGTGGATTGCATAGATTAAGGCGAAATCTTTCGTCTGACCCCCATACTCGGCGGGAGACGCTAATTTCTAGCCATCTTTACGTTCTCACTGTGAGCTCAGAACTGAAAAGAGCGACATGATGCGATCGACGGGCGTACTAGACACAGTGCCCAACGCATCTGTGCAAAGCTTCATCAGATTTTCACTGTATTTTCCATTTTGCGACCGATCGTTCCTTACTTTTCGAATAACCCTCGTACACTGATGATCCAAAACATTATGACCACTGACCACCCTGAGGATGAATACCGCTTGGTGGCAATGCAGCACATGGTAAGCATACAAGCACAGCAGAGACGAATGTGGAGTAATTATAGCGACGATACGGACTACAATTGGTGAAATCCATAACGTAAACCACTCTGACAAAAGATGATCGTAAAGTTCATTGGCTAGGGAACGAGGACCTCGAAAACGGCGTAGCTGGTCGTTGGTTCGCGTGCCACTGCCGTGAGCGTCTGTGGTCAATGGGTGAAGGACAGTGGAACAACAAGTAGATGACAAGATGTTGTCCACAGCTCATCACAGAAAGTAGTCAGAGGCTTTTCTGCTCTGTAAAGCAGGATAGGTGGCGATCTCTGCCACATCTGGCGACAGAGCACAGTGTTGGTGCCAGCACAAGTGTTTCGGAGCACACCATTCAGCGCACATTGGTAAACTTCCGACCCCGCAGCAGAAGACACCTACATGATCCCATGTTGATCCATCGACATCGCCAGTTACGACTTCAGTGAGAACAGGATGATCGGAATTGGACCGTGGAGCAATGGAGACGTGTTGCCTTGTCGGACGAACCAAGTTTCTTGTCACATCAGGTCGATGGACGAGACCGGGTGTGCCGTCATGAAGGCGAACGGCTGACGAGTTTGTTAGACGTTCTAGCGTCGTGTTTATGTTGTTAATGTTGACGATCCAGGGAAGGGAGTGGGTGAAATATGGTGCCGTTATTAAGACGCTGTACTCTTGCCCCACGCAAACCTTTTCGGTGATACATTCAACCCTGACTTCATTTTTACGGGTAACAATGAGGGACGGCATCGAACAGTGCAGGTGGAGTAGCTCTTAGAACGAGGATATTCGCCGCGAATGGACTGATCTGCCCGTTCTCCCGACTTAAGTCCCATCGACCACGTGTGGAATGCACTGGGGTGATGTACTGCACAACGTCCACATGCGAAAACGATCATTTGGCAGTTGTCAACTGCGCTCATAAAGTAATGGAACGCTGTACCATAACTCCATAACAACCTTGTGGTCAGCACAGATCGAATGCTTTTCTAGATTTCCGAAAAGCATTCGACACGGTACCCCAATGCAGGCTGCTAACGGAGGTACGTGCATACGGAATAGGGTCCCAGATATGTGAACGGCTCGAAGACTTCTGAAGTAATAGAACCCAGTGTGTTGTCCTGATCAGCGAGTGTTCATCGGAGACAGGGGTAACATCAGCAGTGCCTCAGGGAAGTGTGATAGGGCCGTTACTATTTTCTATGTACTTAAATGATCTCGCAGACAGGGTGGGCAGTAATCTGCGGTTGTTCGCTGATGATGCTATGGTGTATAGGAAGGTTTCGAAGATAAGTGACTGTAGTTTCGTACAAGATGACCTAGATAAAATTTCTAGTTGTCAAAGTTCAAAACTATCGTTCAATATGCATTAAATGAGTATGTGCCAAGCATGATCGTAAGAGATGGAAAAGAGCCACTGTGGTACAACAACCGAGTTAGAAAACTGCTACGGAAG